>NC_074665.1:58167446-58808071 GCF_029448725.1 Salvelinus fontinalis | reverse complement strand
AGTTTGTTTTATTTTACTGTGTCACCCTGGTTCTTTTAAGCAGGAAATGGTCTAGCTGGCCTGGCACTGTTAGTTTTGAATCACTTTGATACTGTTTTTAATCGCTTTGGTACTCTCTCCACAAGCATGTGGTACATTTTCACAAAATTCCACCCTTGTCACACTTGTAAAGCATCCATTCTTCTCATTACATTTCACAATACACATATTTTGACTCAATGGTTGTGTGGCGACTGATGTTTACAATCAAAATGAATAAACGATGACTGATTTTGAGTGAAACATTGGTTAAATCACCAAAATACAACATGACATCTTCTCAATGTAGTAATTTTACCTACCAGTTAATCCAATAGCAAACAATTAAAGATGTGTGTTTCAAATCAGCCTTAAAAGTACTATGCTACAGTACTGTAAATTACAGTAGATTACAGTTCACATTAAGCAATACACTTACAGTGCCTTCGGAAAGTATTCAGACCCCTTGACTTTTTCCACATTTTGTTAGGTTACAGTCTTATTCTAAGATTATATAATTTCCCCCCCTCATCAATCTACACACAATACCCCATAATGACAAAGCAAAAACTATTTTTTTGATTTTTTTTCTAATTTATAAAAACTACGAAACTGAAATATCCTAATTTACATAAGTACTCAGACCCTTTACGCAGTACTTTGTTGAAGCACCTTTGGCAGAGATTGCAATCTAATCTTCTTGGGTATGACGCTACAAGTTTGGCACACCTGTATTTGGGGAGTTTCTCCCATTCTTCTCTGCAGATCCTCTCAAGCTATTTCAGGTTGGATGGGGAGCTTTGCTGCACAGCTATTTTCAGGTCTCTCCAGAGATGTTCGATCGGGTTCAAGTCCGGGCTCTGGCTAGGCCACTCAAGGACGTTCAGAGACTTGTTCCGGAGCCACTCCTGCGTTGTCTTGGCAGGGTGCTTAGGGTTGTTGTAAACCTTCACCCCAGTCTGAGGTCCTGAGTGCTCTGGAGCAGGTTTTCATCAAGGAGCTCTCTGTACTTTGCTCCATTCATCTTTGCCTCGATCCTGCTAGTCTCCCAGTCCCTGCCACCACCATGCTTCACCATAGGGATGGTGCCATGTTCCCTCCAGACATGATGCTGGCATTCAGGCCAAAGAGTTCAATGTTGGTTTCATCAGACCAGAGAATCTTGTTTCTTTTGGTGCCCTTTGGCATTCTCCAAATGGGCTGTCACGTTCCTTTTACTGAGCAGTGGCTTCTGTCTGACCACTCTACCATAAAGACCTGATTGTTGGAGTTCTACAGAAATGGTTGTCCTTCTGGAAGGTTCTCCCATCTCCACAGAGGAACTCTGGAGCTCTGTCAGAATGACCATCGGGCTCTTGGTCATCTCCCTGACCAAGGCCCTTCTCCCCCGATTGCTCAGGTTGGCTGGGCGGCCAGCTCTAGTCTTGGTGGTTCCAAACTTCTTCTATTTAAGAATGATGGAGGCCACTGTGTTCTTGGGGACCTTCAATGCTGCAGAAATGTTTTGGTACCCTTCCCCAGATCTGTGCCTCAACACAATCCTGTCTCAGAGCTCTATGGACAATTCCTTCGACCTCATGGCTTGGTTTTTGCTCTGACATGCACTGTCAACTGTGGGACCTTATATAGACAGGTGTCTGCCTTTCCAAATCATGTACAATCAATTAAATTTACCACACATGGACACAAATCAAGTTGTAGAAACATCTCAAGAATGATCAATGGAAACAGGATGCACCTGAGCTCAACTTCGAGTCTTTTAGCAAGGGGTCTGAAAACTTATGTAAAGAAGGTGTTTCTAAAAACCTGTTTTTGCTTTGTCAAAATGGTGTGCTGTGTGTAGATTGTTGAGGATTTTTATTTATTTAATACATTTTAGAATAAGGCTGTAACGTAACAAATGTGTAAAAAGTCAAGGGGTCTGAATACTTTCCGAAGACACTGTATACCCAGTGAAGGCAAATAACCTTGAATGTAATGTGGATTTTAGCAAACAACAGCTAACAAAAGCTAACACAGTCAAATCAAACTCTGAAGTTACAGCTAACTAGCTCCCTTAAAATTTATTTGAGATATTTTGCATTGACATTCATGTCCACATTAATGATGCTGCATAATTTCACCTGGTCAGAAAAATGGCTAGCTGACATCCGACACCATTAACTATCTTTGCCAGGGGGGAGATCGAATTCGCATTTTGCAACATTGCTGCCAATGTCGGATTGGCAAACTGCAAGA
The DNA here is from genome assembly GCF_029448725.1 of Salvelinus fontinalis. Taxonomy (NCBI): domain Eukaryota; kingdom Metazoa; phylum Chordata; class Actinopteri; order Salmoniformes; family Salmonidae; genus Salvelinus; species Salvelinus fontinalis. The sequence goes on along the minus strand of NC_074665.1, from coordinate 58,805,815 downwards.
TTCATACAAAGCTCTGCTGTTGCAAACTAAAAGCATACACTCATAGATAAAAAGGCTCTATAGATAGAACCTTTTTGTCAATTCACATTTGAACTGCCATTCTGATTCAAAACCCAACTGCCATTCCATTATGGCGATGCAACAGGACGGTAGTTGAACTTGCAAATAGCCAACCAATAAGCATGTTATTTTTCTATTTATTAAGGTAAGCAAACGTTATTATTTAATTGAAATATGTAACGGTCCTGACCTGTTTTATGTTGTTTTTTGTATGTGTTTAGGTCAGGGCATGTGTTTTGGGTGGGCAGTCTATGTTATCTGTTTCTATGTTGGTTTTGGTTGCCTGGTATGGCTCTTAATTAGAGGCAGGTGTTTTGCGTTCTCCTCTAATTAAGAGTCATATTTAGGTAGGGTGTTCTCACTGTTTGTTTGTGGGTGATTGTCTCCTGTGTCTGTGTCGATTTTACACCATACGGGATTGTTTCGGTTTGTTCGTGCGTTTTTGTAGTAAGTACTTGTTCGTTCGCTCTGCGTGTGTTATGTCAGTTCGTCGTACTAAGTCTGTCTATTTTCGTTTTGTTATTTTGTTAGTTTATTCAAGTATAGTTTGTTTCGTTTTGTCTTATAAATAAAATTCATCATGTATTCACAACCCGCTGCGCCTTGGCTCGATCACTACACCTCCTCTTCTTATGAAGAGAGAGAGGAACGCCGTTACAAAATATATAAAACCAAAAGTCATATGGCAAATTATAGCTAGGCTAGATAAACAAAGTTGTATTAGAATTTGAGCACCATTTGTAAGCTGGTTTTTGCTATCTTTGCTATCTAGCTGCCTAGCTAGACAGGAAAAAGTTAGGCTACTTTAATTAGCCACTTACAAGCTAGCTAGCTAACAAATATTTTTTTATTATTATGGAATATGCCAAATAGAGCTAGCTACAGACCCAGCCTGACATTGGCAATTAGCTAATTGTTACTTTTATTTCAGTTGCAAAGTAGGTGTACTGTCTAATCAAATGTCCAAAATTAAATTCGACAAATTAAAATAAAACCTAACGTTTAGCACACATTCATTTGCATCAAGCCTGTTTTGAGCATTTGGCCATAAATTCTCATCCACAGCAATGTGAATGTTGTTCATGCACCGTGTGAAAAAGCTTTTGGCATGGCGAATCCAAGCTTGACATTGGTCTGCATTGATGTCGTCGTATGCCTCATCCATGGCCAGAAGGAGGGTGGCAAACTCATGGGGATGGCAATCGTATACATTACACCTCTAATTCATTAATTGGGTTAAGGAAAGGAGAGTATGGAGGCAGGTGAAGGGTCACGAATCGGGGATGGGCCCGAAACCATGCTTGAACTACCTCTGCATGTTGGAATCTGACATTGTCCCACACAATGACATCGGTGATCCCTTCATCTTGACAGGCCTGATCAATTTCATTGAGAAACAATGAGGTGTGCAGCTTTGTAGGATCCAAGTAATGGCCTATGTCCTACCACACCATCTTCAGAGATAGCTACGCACATGGAGATGTTTCCCCACGTTGTCCAGGCACTTGAACGGTCGCCCATTGGCGGATGAGGCTCTGCCCACGACGCAGAGTTTTGGCCAGGTTGAAGCCCACTTCATCAACAAAGATATACTTGTGATGGTTCACGGCAGCATCACCCTCTAAAAATATATATATATTTTTTATAGTATAGTTCCAACATGATATTGTGAAGTAGCATGTGCGTCAAATAGTAACAGCAGTACAGTATATAGTGCTGTACCTGAACATACTTGGCCCGCAGTTATTTCACCCTATCGTTGTTTCTCACAAAAAGCACCAGGTAAATGTGTTTCATAGATACCTGGTGCCTCTTCAAAAAGCGGGTGATTGTTGGTATGCTGATGGATGCCACATTGGCAAAGGTGTCATCGTGCTCCCTAATGGCCTGCTCGATTTCAGATGGTCGGTCAGCACACAGCCACATCCATGGGGTCTTGTCAATCCTGAGGGTAGAACAGTGTATACTGTCAATAGATCATACTGTAACATGTTTTGTGAATTTACATGCATTACAATGTCATTTACTGTACATGTAATGAGAAAGCATAGTGCACATCCTGCAGACTTACCTGTTTTCTTGACGAAATGTTGACAATTGATCTTCTCAGATTGGGGTGAACTAATCGGGCGGCCTCTGCCATGGTAAGGCCTCTGTTTACCATATGATCAACAGCGATGGTCCGGACTTCATTAGATACAACAGTTCCTGCCGTATGCCTCCCTCTCTCTGATGTCCACCTCTTTGACGGGGCCCATGTCCACCTCTCTGAGGGGCCCCTTGTCCATGAGCTATTTTATTTTTCCTCTCCCTTGCTGTCTATCCTGCTCCATGTTGAAAGAAAGTGCAAGTGTTTACACACACCCTTTTATATGGTGGCCAATTGTGGTTGCCCCTATGTGAAATCAATTAGCAATAACAAGTGGTTATTATCTATGGTTATCATGTATCATACATGTCATTTTATTGTATTTATTTGTATTGAACCTTTATTTAACTAGGCAAATCAGTTAAGAACAAATTCTTATTTACAATGACAGCCTACTACGGCCATACCCTAACACGGGCCAATTGTGCGCCGCCCTATGGGACTCCTAATCACGGCCGGTTGTTGATACAGCCTGGAATCGAATCAGGGTCTGTAGTGACGCCTCTAGGGCTGAGATGCAGTGCCTTAGACCGCTGCGCCACTTGGGAGCCCATTAGGAGGCCACATTTAGGTGTTTATACTTTACAAACACACATTTTATTTCTGTAATTCTCTAAATCCATATATAGTAGACAAACCAGTTAAGATCTATAGGTTTACCGAATGGTTAAGTGATTTTAACCATTAAGCGCAATTGGATTAAGAGATGGTCAAATGTTTTTAAACAAATGAGAAGAGAATCATATGAAATGTATTATGAGCATTGCATTGTGAAAGGTTTTTCCAGGTGAAATAACTAATTAGGTTTGGTGAAAAAGTTACTTTGTGATTTGCTTTTGTGTTGTACTTAGTCAATTGAAAATATGCTTCAAGTTTTGATCTTTTTGAGTTTTGAGTTTTGTACTAAGAGTTGTTCAATTTTACCACGTACTTGTGAAAATAGTACCAAAGCGATAAAAAAAACTTGTAACTTTGGCAGTGTTTGAAGTCCAACTTCATTATAAACCATACAGAGCCATTAGCCAGCCAGGCCCAGTTAAGATTGCTCCAGATTGCTCTCAAGGAACAATGCAATGCCTTAGTTTATTCTGCAGCAGAACATTTGTTTAAAACATATTGAATTCCTTCCCATACACTGGTCTATGTTATCTCATTTCCTCAAGTGTGTGGGAAAAAGGAAACGTCCTTTCCTCTAGAGGCCTGGTCAGTCAGTCAGGCAGTCAGGCAGAGTGGATGCAGTGGGTGGTGCTCACTCAGAGACCAGGCCATTATTATCAACCCACCATCAAATGGTCAATGTTAGGTCTTGTTATAGCAGCAAATACAGTCATTGCTCTCTCGTCGCTCTCGCTCTGTCTTTCTCTGTGACACACACCACATTGTTTCTCTTTTCATGTGCTTATTAGATCAGTTCACACGGTCATGTGCTTCTAAATTGGGATAATTCACTTATTAGGGGGTGGACTGGCGGGTAGCTTTGCTTGAGAGGTTCAACCTACGAGTCAAAAACATCAATGTCCATCTATTACCAGGACAAGAAGAGCAAATGCTTTGAACAAGGAAAATAGCCACAGACACATCATATAGTAGATAGACAACCCTCATTATGCTCATACTCTTTTGGGTTCAATACTCCATTTTATTTTGCAGAGTGAAGTCAGTGGAGATGAATATTTACCTGATGCAACGACGACTTAGAGCTAACCTCTAAGCCCTGTGATTGCTGTCAAATCAGCAGTCTGTGGGCTGTGTGCGACACTAGAGCAGAGCGGAGCAGAGAATGCAGATGGAGATGTTGCCTCATCCCTCTCTCTCTCTCCCTCCATTTCGCTCTCTGTCATTGAGGCAGCTGTCAGTCAGCCGGCACGCTATGGGCAGCTATTGCGTTGTGTCTCTGTGATCTGACCGAACTCCCGTCGCACCAGACCGTGCTTCAGGATGACCACATGTGGCGCACTGATCCTCTACAATCTCTCCACTAATCTACACAGACTAGGAAATAATGTATCCCATATCAGCCATGCAGCGACTTGAGTGACAGGGCCTCAGTCTCCAGGGCTTGACCTACATGCTGTAGAGTAAGCATGTTGCCTGTTGCTCCTCATTGAGTCATGTCTTGTGGTAAACTGAGGTTTAGACTCAAGACAGTGCTGAGTTATACAATTCAATTTACTTGATTATGTTTGTGTTGTGCTTTTCCCAAAGTCATTTGTCATAGAGAACACTAGAGATGGTGCCAAGAAAAACTGCCTCCTATGCACTGTACCGAGTTTGGCTGGGGCTTGGACTCAGGCTATAGCTGAATCATTTGTCTTTGCTGACAGAAGTTAGGATCATGTTGCTGAACCATTTTTACCAGTCGGCTGAAACAGAGGTTGAAGTTTTAGTGAATGCCCACAGCTGTTTACCAGATGACAAAAATCCCAGTTTTGCAAGGGATAGGAGGGACTATATTATAGCGGATACAGTCAATCTAGTGTCACCCACATGGGTTGGCCGGCTTTCTCAGAAAGCCTGCATTCCCTTTGTCCATCTGACATGTGACAAGCCTTATTTGGCCTTGGAACTGTTTGCTGAACAGAGGGGTCTCCAGAAAACCTCAGATTCCCTGCTGTCTAGAGCGTGTTCAAACTCTCAAAGTTAGTTTTAGCAGTGGAATGTATGTTCCCAAGCTATAGAGAACATGGTTAGCGGTTGAGATGATAAACAGATCATGTAGTAGCTTATATTAGAGAAAATAGCCAACACAAGAACAGAGCAGAGTGATCATTCCTTATGGGAAACAGAAGCAGTGTGTTGCCTAAAAGAATGACCATCATTGACATGAGGGTAGTGGATAACAGAACATCTCTATCTTTCTAATTGCACAGGAAGGTGTGGCTGAGTAAGGAGGGGAGTCCCAGCTGTCGCATCACCCGAGCCTCGTTCTCCAATGAGAGATCCATTGACAAGGTGGAGCTCTTTGGCTTCAAGACACGCTTCTGAGGAACTCCCTTCATCCAACGCCACTCTAACCACACCCTCTCCCGCACTTTTACCACATCAATGTCACCTACTGTCTCTGTGGGTACCACCTTATGTTTCTAAATGCATTGTTTCGTTCCCAACCTTTCTGAAAAATACATAAATAAATGTCAAGATTTTTTGAGATGTCTAAATCTATTATGCAGACAGTTTGAAATTGTGTGACATTTTTTTAAGTAGAAGCTAATCCAAATAGTTGCTCATCCAAAAGTTGTTGTCTTTTTCTCATAAATGCATTCCCCGTCTGAACATTTTGAATGTTACATTCAGGCTGGCAGAGCAGCATATATTGTCAGGCAGCTATGTTGCCTATGTGCTTTGCAGATTCTCAATGCTTTTCTTCTGAACATGTAATGCAATAAATAAAACCATTCAAGCTCGATGTTATTAGAATTCAATACAAATGCACTATTAAATAGTTAATACAAGGGACAAAATATCTCTTTTTGTTGTCCCTTTAAGATAGAGCCTCTTACTGTGTCTCTCCTACCTGGTCTCCTCTGGTCCTGAATAATGTTGTGTAAGGTCACGTGATTGTTTACCTAATCCAATTAAACACAGAGAAATCCAGACAGTCAGACTGCACCATCATGCTGAGTTGCCAAGACACAACTGGCCAAGTCAGGAGTATTGAATAACCCATTACAGTTTGTGTGTGTGCGTGTCTGCTAACGTGCATGTGTATCAGTGGAAGCTGCTGAGGGGAGGACGGCTCATAATAATGGCTGGAATGGATTAAATGGAATGGCATCAAACACATGGAAACGTGTTTGATACCACTCCATTCCAGCCATTATTATGAGCCGTCCTCCCCTCAGCAACCTCAACTGGTGTGTATGCTTGTGTGTGTGTGTGTGTGTTCGTGTGAGTGCGCGTGCATGCATCTGCATGATTTCCGGTTCATTAGACACGTAGGCCTATGTGTGTGTTTATCTCCATGGCGCTTGCACCTTCTTTCTCTCGCACAAATCATCTCGCTCTCTCTCTCTCTCTCTCTCTCGACACTATGTTGTTGACTCCCAGCTGCCCCTGCCCTGACCTCTTTCTACCTTGCCTTGTGCCAACACCATCTCGTCATCACCCAGTCAAGTCTACCTGAGTAACAACATCCATTCAGGTCTGATTTTTACCCAGCATGCAGTGTGATGGTAAATCCCCCATGTGAGCAGGAGCAGGGCAAAATCCTCTTATCTGACAGAGAAACTTGATTTAACCCAAGGGCTTATGATCCAATATTGAGCCCAGAGTCTCCTACTGCTCTGCATGGGAATACAGTCTCATAGAGAGAGAAGCATACTGTACCTGAGCCTCTCTACACAGCAGGAGGCTACAGTCCTTACAGCATTCATATGAACCTATCAGGACCCCTCCAGGGATAATGATGCTTGTTATAGATTTAGCTTAATCTAATTATGATATATGGGCAGTGCTTTATCTTATTATGACATATGGGCAGTGCTTTATCTAATCATGATATAGGGCAGTGCTTTATCTAATTATGATATAGGGGCAGTGCTTTATCTAATTATGATATATGGGCAGTGCTTTATCTAATCATGATATAGGGCAGTGCTTTATCTAATTATGATATATGGGCAGTGCTTTATCTTATTATGATATAGGGGCAGTGCTTTATCTTATTATGATATAGGGGCAGTGCTTTATCTTATTATGACATATGGGCAGTGCTTTATCTAATCATGATATAGGGCAGTGCTTTATCTAATTATGATATAGGGGCAGTGCTTTATCTAATTATGATATAGGGGCAGTGCTTTATCTAATCATGATATAGGGGCAGTGCTTTATCTAATCATGATATAGGGCAGTGCTTTATCTAATTATGATATATGGGCAGTGCTTTATCTTATTATGATATAGGGGCAGTGCTTTATCTTATTATGATATAGGGGCAGTGCTTTATCTAATTATGATATAGGGGCAGTGCTTTATCTTATTATGACATATGGGCAGTGCTTTATCTAATCATGATATAGGGCAGTGCTTTATCTAATTATGATATAGGGGCAGTGCTTTATCTAATTATGATATAGGGGCAGTGCTTTATCTAATCATGATATAGGGGCAGTGCTTTATCTAATCATGATATAGGGGCAGTGCTTTATCTAATTATGATATAGGGGCAGTGCTTTATCTAATTATGATATAGGGGCAGTGCTTTATCTAATTATGATATATGGGCAGTGCTTTATCTAATTATGATATATAGGCAGTGCTTTATGTCATAGACAGACAGACAGGTTTAGAAAGTGGGGGCTTCTTGGTAAATGACTAATTGTTTAAGTGCCCTATGAAGGCTCATGTGAAGGTTTTTTCCTGGTCTCAGATGATTGGATAAAAGCCTTTAGTCTCCCCCACGCCCCACCCCACCCTTCAGACAGGATCTCATATAGTAAAGATCAGTGGCACACTTAAAGTGACCAGGTAGCCTAAGCAGTCCCATTTCCTCCAGTCCATTACTACACTTGGGAACAGGGGTGTAATGGCCACTTAACAACAGGATGGAATGGAGAGACTGACCAAGGTAACTTCTTGATACAGCAGTATGATAACCCCAACAGTGCACACACATCACACCCACACAAGTCTCACTTATGCTTCAATGTTCAGTCACAAGATGCTCTCCACCCACTCATAATAGTATGTTATACACTGAGTGTACAAAACATACTTTCCATGACATAGACTGACCAGATGAATCCAGGTGAAAGCTATGATCCCTTATTGATATCACTTATTAAATCCACTTCAATCAGTGTAGATGAAGGGGAGGAGACAGGTTAAATAATATTTTTAAGCCTTGAGATAATTCAGACATGAATGGTGTATGTGTGCCATTCAGAGGCTGAATGGGCAAGACAAAATATTTAAGTGCCTTTCAACGGGGTATGGCAGTAGGTGCTAGGACAGGTCCACCGATTTGTGTCAAGAACTGCACCGCTGCTGGCTTTTTCACACTCAACCATTTCATGTGTGTATCAAGAATGGTTCACCACCCAAAGGACATGCAGCCAACTTGACACAACTGTGGGAAGCGTTGGAGTCAACATGGGCCAGCATCCCTGTGGAACGTTTTCGACACCCCGACGATTTCAGGCTGTTCTGATGACAAAAGGCGTTCCAACTCAATATTAGGAAGGTGTTCCTATTGTTTTGTACAGTCAGTGTATAACTCCTCAGTCTAAAGAGCTGTCTGTCCATTCTTTTCTACGGTACAGTGTTTGTCCCTGATATATTGCAATGCTCAGTAAATCAGTCCAAAACACACCACCTTTATGATGTTCTCAGTACCCTCTCTCTCCCAGTGTGAGTAGGCTGGGTGCGATGCGGAGTGTGTTGCCATGCCACCCATTCCCAGGACCTTTCTCACTGGAGCCTCTGCAAGGACAAAGGAGGAGGCCCTCTGATTGGAGGCGGCCAAAAGCAGTGGATTTATGTCCCATGTGAATAGGACATGCACCACTATAGAACCACTCATTTAGGCCCCAATCCGCTACAGTTACATAACCTATGCAATCCCCCATTCAACGCGGTCTTCAGCCTTTGTCTGTGTGGTGTGGTATTTATCCCAGTCATGGCGTTTCCATGACAATGAGTCAGCGGTGTGTCATTGATTCACAGGCTGTGTATTGTAACTGTACGTTAATAGCCACCAGTGGTGCTCCCACATGGAAACAGTACAGTGGCAACTCTCCTCTCTGGAAAAAGCTATCCATCACCAATGGGGAGAAAAGGGCACATAGCTGCTTGTGTCGTGGCTACAGTGTAGGAGTACACACTTCCCATCCACAAACACACACACACACACACACACACACACACACACACACACACACACACACACACACACACACACACACACACACACACGCACACGAAGATATAAGAAGAGCTATACAAGGAACAAGGGGACAGTCTTTAGCCAATCAGGTAGGAGATCAACTTGTTGCACATGTTTATAGTAACAGCCCTATATCCCCTCACCATCGAGAAACCCTCTGTAGTTCAGTAGTGTCTGACTGTGTGCATTGTTCAGTGTTTGGCTTTCATGCTTATTAGTCTCCCACAGTCTGCGCCATCACTGACACAAAGCCATGCGCCTGAGGACCAGTATTTCATTACCAGTCATTCTGTCAAAGGTCCTCACTGAAAGCCCCCCATCTGATTACATCAACATAGAACCAGCTCCAACATAGAACCAGTATTTATGTTATATTCAGCCATATATTTTAGTTATATTGTAAGTAAATCTATCAACCATCATCTTGTTTCTATTTTTGAGTAATGCAGTGATATTCCACTGTCATGCCATCAAATGCCCACTGGCTCGAAGCCAAGCGCAGGCGGATGGAGGCAGAGAGAGAAAAGAGGAGAGGAGTGATCAGAGTGGAGCAACACCGTGCACCCAGACCACCCACTCTCTTCACTCAGCGCTGCACCACGTCTGAAATCAGGCGTAGAATATCTGCCCCCTCGACCTCTTCTCTCTGCTCTTCTCTTCTCTCTTCCACTTCTTTCTCCTCCTCCACTTCACACACAGGCCACTTCCACGGCAACCAACAGAGCCAACTTGCACCAGTGGCCATGGTAACCAAACCATGTGGAAGGGTTTCAGAGCAACTAGAAGTTTCCATCCTGTCTCTCTATCTCCTAGCACTCCATACAAAAAGGCGTCGCAATCTGCTGCTACATAATAAAGGAGCTAGGATCTGATGAATATCTCACAAAGAATTATATTGGTCATATTGTTGTGTGGGTAAACTCAATGGCAATGCTGACTCTTATTTGGAAAACTGTGCTATATCTTTTTAAGCGGTAGAAGAAATCAAATCAAAGCAAATGCTATTTGTCACGTGTCGTATACAACAGGTGTAGACCTTACCGTGAAATGCTTACTTACCAGCCTTTAACCAACAATGTAGTTTTAAGAAAATTTGAGCTGAGAAAATATTTACTCATTAAACTAAAGTTTAAAAAAGTAACACAATAAAATAACAATAATGAGGCTATATCCAGGGGGAACCGGTACCGAGTCAATATGCAGAGTTACAGGTTTGTCGAGGTAATTGAGGTAATATGCACATGTAGGTAGGGGTAAAGTGACTATGCATGGATAATAAACAGCGAGTAGCAGCAGTGTCAGCAGGGGCGTCAATGCAAATAGTCCAGGTAGCCATTTGTTTAATTGTTCAGCAGTCTTATGGCTTGTGAGTAGAAGCTGTTAAGGAGCCTTTTGGACCTAGACTTGGCGCTCCGGTACCGCTTGCCGTGCGGTAGCAGAGAGAACAGTCTATGACTTGGGTGGCTGGAGTCTTTGAGCCTTCCTCTGACACCGCCTAGTATAGAGGTCCTGCTACCCTCTGTAGTTGCCATACCAGGCGGTGATGCAACCGGTCAGGATGCTGTCGATGGTGCAGCTGTAAAACTTTTTGAGGTCCTGGGGACTCATGCCAAATCTTTTCAGTCTCCTGAGGGTGAATAGGCATTGTCGTGTCCTCTTCATTACTTGTGTTTGTGTGTGTGGACAAGATTAGTATTATAAGATTATTAGTAATGTGGACACCAAGGAACTTGAAGCTCTCGACCAGCTCCACTACTGCCCTGTCGTTGTGAATGGGGGTGTGTTCGGCCCTCCTTTTCCTGTAGTCCACGATCAGCTCCTTTGTCTTGCTCACGTTGAAGGAGAGGTTGTTGTCCTGGCAACACACAACCAGGTCTCAGACCTCCTCCCTATAGGCTGTCTCATTGTTGTCGGTGGTCAAGCCTACCACCGTTTTGTCATCAGAAAACTAAATGATGGTGTTGGAGTCGTGCTTGGCCATGCAGTCGTGGGTGAACAGGGAGGACAGGAAGGGACAAAACACGTGAATGCAGGGCATCACTTAGTGGTGTCAAAATATTGAGAAAGTTCCCCTCACTCTGTACTGTTTGTACACTGCTCTGATTCATTGCTTATGGAATGAGTCCGATTTATGCTAGACTTTCCAACCAAATCCCATTATTTCACTGCTTTGGCTGACAGAAGCTCAACATGACCACAAAAACACAGTCCTTTCTCTCTCTCTATGAGTCCCTCATTACCAGTGACCAAACATTCTCAGTGCCTCCACAGTAAGCTCAAAATGACACCAATTATTATCCATCCATACCATCTATGTTTTTACCTTTCTCTCTATATTACCATACATCGGGGGCGGACATCGTCAACACATCACTTCACCTGTCGTTAAGAGTGTGCTGAGAGGAAACGGTTGCTAGGCAACTTACAAAAGTTCCCGGCTAAGGCCAACTTTCTTGTATCAACAGTTTACAGTGATTTCATTGTGGGGGCGGTATTAGTAAAGCTGAGAATATATATTGTCACCTTGCTTGAGCTATCATTTGAATATACAGTATTTTGCTTCATCTAAGTCTATGGTGCAAAAACAAAGCTGGGAGCAATTACTGAACATTTTCTGTGCTGTAAACTATGTGGAAAATGGAGTAGTCCTTTGTTCTCTCTGACCTAAGTCTGACCTAAGGCAAAGTGATTTTCTAGTAATGTGGTTCAGACTAGAGAAAGGTATAATCAGCCCTGTGTTAGGTTGGTTTGATCGATTGCTTTGACATGGGTGATGTTTAATTCCTATTCACTCCTATTTGCTGTTGGACAGAACACAGTCTCTCGTTTCATAACAAACATGGCGGTGCCTGTTCACTATGGTGTCTGTGTCACGCCCTGACCATAGAGATCCTGTTACTCTCCATGTTGGTTAGGTCGGGGTGTGACTAGGGTGGGTTATCTAGGTTATTATTTGTCTATGTTGGCCTGGTATGGTTCCCAATCAAAGGCAGCTGTTTATCGTTGTCTCTGATTGGGGTTCATATTTAGGCAGCCTTTTCCACTGGGTTTTTGTGGGATCTTGTTTGTTTGTGTGTAGTTGCCAGTTGCACGGCATTTGACTTCACGTTTCGTTTTTGTTCTGTATTGTTTTGGTGAGTTTCTTTAATTAAACATGTGGAACTCTACGCACGCTGCGCCTTGGTCCGTTAATTCTACAAACGATCATGACAGTCTGGTGTCTGAATGGAAATACTCTTTGTTATCATGAACGCTGCTGCCTCCTTAAGCTGACCAGATCCAATTCAGCCAGAGTGAATTCTGGGACCCCCTCAAGGTCAGGGGAGAAGGACCTTGGTTAGGGAGGTGACCAAGAACCTGATTGTCACTCTGACAGAGCTCCAGAGTTCCTCTGTGGAGATGGGAGAACCTTCCAGAAGGACAACCATCTCTGCAGCACTCCACCAATCACGCCTTTATGGTAGAGTGGCCAGACGGAAGCCACTCCTCAGTAAAAGGCATATGACCGCCCGCTTGGAGTCTGCCAAAATGCACCTAAAGGACTCTCAGACCATGAGAAACAAGTTTCTCTGGTCTGATGAAACCTAGATTGAACTCTTTGGCCTGAATGCCAAGTGTCACATCTGGAGGAAACCTGGCACCATCCCTACGGTGAAGCATGGTTGTGGAAGCAGGGACTGGGAGACTAGTCAGGAACGAGAGAAAGATGAATGGAGCAAAGTACAGAGAGATCCTTGATGAAAACCTGAGATGAAGGTTCACCTTCGAACAGGACAACGACCCTAAGCACACAGCCAAGACAACGCAGGAGTAGCTTCAGGACAAGTCTCTGAATGACCTTGAGTGGCCCAGCCAGACCCCGGACTTGAACCTGATCGAACATCTCTGGAGAGACCTGAAAATAGCGGTGCAGCAACGCTCCCCATCCAACCTGAAATAGCTTGAGAGGATCTACAGGCAAGAATGGGAGAATCTCCCCAAATACAGGTGTGCCAAGCTTTTAGCGTCGTACCCAAGAAGACTCGAGGCTGTAATCTCTGCCAAAGGTGCTTCAACAACGTGCTGAGTAAAGAGTCTGAATACTTATGTAAATGTAATATTTCAGTCATTATGGGGTATTGTGTGTCGATTGATGAGTGCGAAAAACGTTAATACATTTTAGAATAAGGCTGTAACTGTTATGCATTTTATGAATAATGACTAAATGATGTATACATTTAACATAGAACTATAACTAACAGAATTCTACCCTGTCACTGTATGATTGTATGACATTTATTAGAATCATAAATCTAAATCCGATGTGTGTAGTTTTAGTCAGAATTAGAACAAGGACTTTTTGTTCCTTTTTAGTATGTAAGCAGGGTGCAAGTGTGAAACAAATGATAAGAGGAGCTATCGGCAGACAAGCTGTACTACTGTGTTCCTTTCAGGACATTCTGTCCCCAACCAGGGATGGGAGATACCTTGGGCTTGTAGTAGATTGTATAACAGGTGGCAGACAATGTATGAGAAGGAGAAGCCTTGTGAACTATATTGTCATTGGTTCTGAGAGGAGGAGGGACATTTATGACAAAATGTGAGGTATGTAGACCAATATACAGGAAATGATAAGCAGAGCTCTCGTAAGTAAACTTTGCTGACTATTATAGACTGGCCTCTGTCTGTTTCATTTCAATAAGAACCTTACAAATTCTTAGTAACAGACAGAGTAGTTTAATTAAAGTTCAGTTTATGAACATTGAGAACAAAATTCTCTTAACAGTAACGTAACAAAATGTGGAAAAAGTCAAGGGGTCTGAATACTTTCCGAATGCGCTGTATAAAAAAAGTGTCAAAAAATAGAAAACTCAAGGAGACTCATTTCTAAATATGATCACTATCCTTTTTGTATTAACCAAGTGGTAAGGTATAGTAACAACAACAAAGCAGTGGTCCTCAAATGGACTTAAGCATGGACTTGTCTGGTTGCAATTACTGCATTGTTTTGTGATCCAGCTGTGAGGCCATAGGACTAGGATTACTCTTACTTCCACAGTGAGCGCAACATCCACCACAGAGCAACAATGACTTGTCTGTCTGAGTGTTGCTGTCACTGACTCCACAGCAGGAGGGGCGATATACTGCCTGCTGGACAGTTCCAGGACCACAGCCAAGATGGCTTTTCCTGGTAAACACATTGTCATGACAACCATACTTCGATCTAGCACAGAGATGAGTTGCAAATGTTACCTTTCCTTCTGTATTTATTGAAAGCATAGTAGGCCTACTGTAAATGATGTGAAAATACTTTACATACATAATGAGCATGACAATGTCTGAATAAGTTAATGCAGAGAAGGGAAGGCACGTTAACAGACTACATATAATTCACTCCATGTAAAGAGGTTGGACCCTGTCCACTCACACGCACACGCCCCATGTGAGGAAACGGGACGTCCTGACCCAAGCTTTCTCAACTCCAGATGTTGGAAGCAAAGTATGCTTATCAGAACCAGAGATGTGAGAAAATGTTGAGCCAGAAAATTAGAAAATGGGGGTCCAGAGCTATACCCCATACAGAGCATTAACAAACACACAACTCTCCTGCTGTAATACCTCCAGCTGACACCAGGCCTATGGCCCTGTGTGTCACAGTACCACTGACTCAGCAGCAGCTGGGCTACAAACACTGTACTCCTCCAGTGGACTCATTTGTTGAGTTGTTATACTTTTGTATGACTATTTTTAACAGTTTTCTATATACAGTATTTGTGATATACAAAACACATATGGTGGGAATCTTGAAAGCTTCTTGTGACCGTGTCAGAGTTGCTTCACGTACAGTGTCAAAAAAATCCAATCCAAATCAAATGTATTGGTCACATTCACGTGTTTAGCAGATGTTATTGCGGGTGTAGCGAAATGCTTGTGCTTCTCGCTCCGACAGTGCAGCAATATCTAACAAGTAATATCTAACAGTTTCACAACATATACCCCAAATACACATAAATCTAAGTAAGGAATGGATTAAGAATATATATACATATATGTCAGAGCTGCATTGGACTAAGATACAGTGGCATAGTATAGAGTACGATATATACATATGAGATGGGTGATGCAATATTTACACACAATTAAAGTGACTAAGATACCGTAGAATAGTATATAGTACAGTTTATACATATGAGATGAGTAATGCAAGATACGGAGACATTATTAAAGTGGCTAGTGTTTAATTTCCTTAAACGGATTCTGAGACACAGTCCATTACTTTACAGTACCTGTACCTCATTCACATGTTTAGGATTTCAGTGTTCTCTCTATAACCATTTAATGCATTAAAATGATGGCTAAACATTCTCTAATATGTTTAATGTCTCTCTATTTTGATGGAGAATAAACAAGAAAGCTAATTCCTAGAGACATAATTGGATTTATTTTTTGGAAATCTTTCTTCTGGGCTGCCTGTATTTCCTTTGGGGTTTTTCTATAACACGCCATTTTAAAATCTCTCTATAAAACATCATCTACATCTGAATTTATCATTAAAACATGGAATCTTTCAAGAATTTCCACAAAGTATTTCCAATGTGTCAGCCAATTTAGGTTCCATGGGTCGACTCTGGTGACTCTTTAGTACTCACACAATTTTCTTTGGCTTGAGCTTTTACCAGTCCTGATTTAATTTAGTTTAATAATTCTCAACTGGTATAAATGTATGTAACATGATACATTTAATTAACCCTTCCCTTTAAACATGTCAATTTCACCCACAACTGAGTTTTTAATCACTAAAATACTATTTAGCAAAGAAAATTCCACCATGACCCTTCATCTAGTCCTCTATGTATGGTAATAACCTTGTAAAACGACAAAACGACAACAACAACAACACTACTCTGTACTTGACCTGTAGTTGACTTGTATTTGACATGCAATTTGTCCTTTGACCTTGACCTTTGTGCTAGAGACTAATGGTTTTCTGTGCAGTAAAGGTCTAACCACGATGATCACAAGGATAGAAGTATGTTATCCTTGTGATGTTCAGAGGCCGAGGGACAGATCTGAAGTTTGGCTAAACTTTTGCTAAAAATTTCATTTCATTAAATGTCATCATTTGATTGATACGACTTTGGTAATCAAACGTTTTGATCAACATTTTGAACAGTTGGGTCTAAAAACGAAGGGGGAAAAAGCATATGAAAGAGGTCATTCCCGGCACAGGAGGTTGGTGGCACGTAATTGGGGAGGACGGGCTCATTGTAATGTCTGGAGCGGAATATGTTTGGTTTCCATGTGTTTGATGCCATTCCATTTACTCCCTTCCAGCCATTATTATGGGCTGCCCTCCCTCCAACATCTTCCTGTGATTCCCAGCTACTGGAAAATACATTTTGGGAGGTTAAAACCATATATTTATGATCTTGGTGTACTTACTGTACTTACTATATCGGTCAAATTGACCAGTGGTCAATAGTTTAATGTACTACTTAAGTCGTTTTTGGGGGTATCTGTACTTTACTATTTATATTTTTGACAACTTTTACTTTTACTTCACTACAATCTTATAAAAAAGGGTTCCAAAAGGGTTCTTCGGCTGTCCCCATAGGCAAACCCTTTTTGGTTCCAGGCAGAGCCCTTTTGGGTTCCATGTAGATCCCTCTGTAGAAAGGGCTCCACGTAGAACTCAAAAGGGTTATTCAAATGGTTCTCCTAAGGGGACAGCTGAAAAATCCTTCTAGGTTCTAGATAGCACTCTTTTGTCTGAGTGTACTTTTTACTCCATACAATTTCCCTGACAGCCAAAAGTACTGGTTACATT
The DNA here is from genome assembly GCF_029448725.1 of Salvelinus fontinalis. Taxonomy (NCBI): domain Eukaryota; kingdom Metazoa; phylum Chordata; class Actinopteri; order Salmoniformes; family Salmonidae; genus Salvelinus; species Salvelinus fontinalis. The sequence goes on along the minus strand of NC_074665.1, from coordinate 58,788,913 downwards.
TTGAATGCTTAGTGAGACAGGAAAATGGTCCAATTCATGCACTTATCAAGAGAACATCCCTGGTCATCCCTACTGCCTCTGATCTGGCAGAATCACTAAACACACATGCTTCGTTTGTAAATTATGTCTGAGTGTTGGAGTGTGCCCCTGGCTATCTGTAGATTACAAAACAAACAATGGTGCCGTTTGGTTTGCTTAAAATAGGTGTGAAATGATTTATACTTTTACTTTTGATAGTTAAGTATATTTTAGTAATTACATTTACTTTTGATACAAAAGTATATTTAAAACCAAACACTTTTAGACTTTTACTCAAGTAGTATTTTACTGGGTGACTTTTACTTTAGTCATTTTCTTTTAAGTTACACTATCATTACTTTTACTCAAGTATGACAATTGTCTACTTTAACCCCCACTGAAATTGAGCATAACTCGTGTGGCATATAGCCTTTTCGAACATAAGGGCAGGGTTGAATTTCAGTGGCAGCATAGCGATATAGACCGCAGTAAATCCTACTTTTATTTTCAAACAGGTCAATTAAATACCCTAAATCACGCCTGTGGAGAGATGTTGACGAAGTAGCGCTGCGTAGAACCCACTTGGTGTGAATGAGACCTTGCGGGCGAAATCTCCGCCCATTGTTGAGATTGTGCTGCAGTTGGCAGTGCTGTTGCAGCAAAGGAGGTGGAGAGGATTCTTCCATCAGGATTCTACGTTTTGGTCGTCCAGTCTCAGGCTTCGTGCTGTTTGCAGGCTTCTCCGCGGTGAAGTTCATTGCGAATTTGTTGATTGGTAAGTTTGATTGTTTTATTGAGATAGGCTATTGGGTTGGTGCTCTTCTCGTTAATCTAAACTATGCGCAGATTAGCGTGCGAAGAATTGTTTCATTGTATCTAGCATCAGTTGCAAAAATATGGAAACGGGACAGATTTTTTTTATATCAAGGTTGCTAGGGATGCAATCATACGTTAAAGTTGGTTCCTGTTCTTCTATTTACCCTGTATAAGTTGTTTTTGCTTGGAACGATATCAGATTTCTATTGTATTTGTGCAACATAGTGTTTTTGAAAAGGCCATTCAGAGCTTCTATGAATCAGTTAGCCACTTTGCAGTCACAGAAGTGCGCCATGTTAATATGGAGGGTTAAGTGTGTATAGATAACGGTATACACACAGGAGACTACTGCCTTTTGAAGAGACGCAGGCGTAGTCGCCCTGTATGTAGACAGATCGCAACGCTGATTTCAAACCAAACTGAAATTGTGACATTCAAAACAAAATCATAGAATGTATTATATTAACTGTGCGTAATGATATTGAATTGGCGCCTAGATGTAATTATATATTGATAACTTCAAACCATTATGTATAAGATATTATAGGCGATACGTATTCATCACTGTAGACATATGTCACATCTTAATCAGTGCTCTCCGCTACATGTGGCTCGAGGCTACCCTTTGATGTTGTGTCGAGTTAAAAACATTCAGCGACTTCATGTCATTGGCACAATTTAAATCACACCCGAACTGCTAAAACGACCATTTGGTGGCAAAATCCCCCATTTGCCTCACATCTTCACAGTTTGGTGCCAAACGGGGTTGTCTCTATATTGAGCGAAGTGGGCTTTGAGGCATTTTAATTGGTTACGAACGCCTTGTGATTATGAGACATCCATGGGCTTTGCTCGCCCGGGTTGCACTGACTGTCGTGATGCAGTTCGGTCTTAAATCATTGCTCTGCTGCAGCATCACCATTGGGAGTAAGCGGGCCTCTTGCTATTGAATATTAATATTTAACACACCATTTCACAAACCCGTTATACCCATTTAGAGTATGGGATACTGCTCCATGAAGCCATCCAAGAGGAAAGAGTAATGCGGATAGGCTACACGTCAATAGGTCTCTGCTCAGTTGTTAGGACGGCTAGCATCATAGGCCGTTGGCCTACTTGTGAACCCTTGTGAACCCTTGGTGATAGTTTATGGTTCGCTGTGCTCTAGTATGAGTATGACTGTGATTAGAATGATCAAAGACTGTATCTCTCCATTTATCTCTCGCTGTCTTTGCCTCCATCTTCTCTTGTTTTCTACATATAAACCAGATCAGTATGTGTTGCAACAGTATTTAGTGCAGACACTGGCTAATGCAGTTTCTTTGGACTTCGGAACCCCCTGCCAATTTTTTTTTATAAAATGTAATCCATCAGCCTGACAGGCACTCAAAGTATGGACTACTGATCACTGTCCATGGTGCTGAAATTGCGACATATCTATCCGACTGCCTATGAAATCGATGATGTGCTTTCTGTGGTGCCAGGGCATGTACCCTATAGCTTTGCTTTAGCTAATGGATAAATGTTTATTGGTAGGCCTATTGGGTGATTATTTTCTCATGTTAAGCCTAACATTTCACAAAGCTATAGTGCCTCAAGGCTGCGTTTTAGACTGCTGTCTGGTGGCAATAATGTAATTACTTTTTCATAATTAAACCTGGAAATTCAAACATTGCAGATTGTAAAATGTATTTTTGATACAACAGCATACTAATCAGCAACCAATAGATTTAAAAAATATATATACAACTGTCCTGTATAGCCTACCTAAACCTGCATTACTCCCAGCTTGGATAGAAAGTTGTTGTGCATAAAACCAGTTTATTATTGCCAAATAAAAGACTAGCTTACTAGGGATTGTTTTATTATGCAGTGTAACCTACTATCTATAGTGCCTTCAGAAAGTATTCACACCCCTTGACTTTTTCCATATTTTGCTGTGTTTTGTTGTGTTGTGCCGGAATTTAAAATTGATTACATTTAGATTTTTGTCACTGACCTACACACAATACCCCATAATGTCAAAGTTGAAATGTTTTTTAAAATATATTTGACAAATAAATAAAAAATGAAAAGCTGAAATGACTTGAGTCAATAAGTATTCAACCCCTTTGTTATGGCAAGGCTAAACAAGTTCATGAGTAAACATTTGCTTAACAAGTCACAATATACGTCGTATTTAATACATTGTATTTAACATGATTTTTGAATGACTACCCCATCTCTGTACCCCACACATACAATTATCTGTTCCCTCAGTCGAGCAGTGAATTTCAAACACATATTCAACCACAAACACCAGGGAGGTTTTCCAATTCCTTGCATAGAAGGGCACATATCGGTAGGTGGGTACAAAAAAAAGCACACATAGAATATCCCTTTGAGCATGGTGAAGTTATTAAATACACTTTGTATGGTGTATCAATACGCCCAGTCACTACAAAGATACATGCATCCTTCCTAACTCAGTTGCCAGAGAGGAAGGAAACCGCTCAGGGATTTCACCATGAAGCCAATGGTGACTTTAAAACAGTTACAGAGTTGAATGGCTGTGCTAGGAGGAAACTGAGGATGGATCAACAACATTGTTGGTCCCATGTTTCATGAGCTGAAATAAAAGATCCCTGACATGTTCCATACACATAAAAAGCGTATTTCTCTCAAATGTTGTGCACAATTTTGTTTACATCCCTTTTAGTGAGCAGTTCTCCTTTGCCAAGATAATCCATCCACCTTACAGATGTGGCATTTCAAGAAGCTGATTAAACAACATAATAATTACACAGGTGCACCTTGTGCTGGGGACAAAAAAGGCCACTCTAAAATGTGCAGTTTTGTCACACAACACAATGGCACTGATGTCTCAAGTTTTGAGGAAATGTGCAATTGGCGTGCTGACTGCACGATTGTCCACTAGAGCTGTTGCCAGAACATTTAATGTGAAATTCTCTACCATAATCCATCTCCAATGTTGTTTTAGAGAATTTGGCAGTACGTCCAACTGGCCTCACAACCGCAGAGCACATGTATGGCGTTGTGTGAGCGAGCAGTTTGCTGGTTTGCTCAGTTCAACTTTGTGAACTGAGTGCCCCATGGTGGCAGTGGGGTTATGGTATGGGCAGGCATGAGCTTCGGACAGTGAACACAATTTTATTTTATCAATGGCAATTTGAATGCACAGAGACACCATGACGAGATCTTGAGGCCCATTGTCATGCTATTCATCCGCCGCCATGTTTCAGCATGATAATACACGGCTCCATGTCGCAAGGATCTGTACACAATTCCTGGAGGCTGAAAATGTCCCAGTTTTTCTGTGGCCTGCGTACTCACCAGACATGTAACCCATTGAGCATGTTTTGGATGCTCTAGATCAACGTGTATGACAGCGTGTTCCAGTTCCCGCCAATATCCAGCAACTTTGCACGGCCATTGAAGAGGAGTGGATCAACACTTGAACCCAATCGAACATCTCTGGAGAGACCTGAAAACAGCTGTGCAGCGACACTCCCCATCCAACCTAACAGAGCTTGAGAGGATCTGCAGAGAGGAATGGGAGAAATTCTCCAAATACAGGTTTGCCAGGCTTGTAGCGTCATACCCAAGAAGACTGGGCTGTAATTGCTGCCAAAGGTGCTTCAACAAAAACAAAAATTTCTAAACCTATTTTTTTCTTTGTCATTATGCGGTATTGTGTGTTGATTGATGAGGAAAATCTATTTTAGAATAAGGCTGTAATGTAACAAAATGTGGAAAAAGTCAAGGGGTCTGAATACTTTCCGAATGCACTGTACATCTTCACATATCTCCTTTAAAGTCAATCCAACACAGAATTTCCCTGTGAGTTTGGGTTTGGTTTCCCCATTAGTGGGTTTGGACAGACTTGTATAGCCTCACTCTAGCCTCTCCATCTATGGGACCCCTGGTCAGCTGTGCTGTGCAGCCCAGGCTGAGTGCTCTCCTCTGGGTGAGAATGGCTGTGGAGGCTGGCATGACCTTGCCTCGTGGGATCCTCTCTGGCTCTTCATCCACAATTCTGTAAGTGGGTTCGAGCCCCATTGGGGAGGGGAAAGGAGGCATGTGCTGGAAAGCTGCCAGCAGATAAGAAATGGAATAGTGCGACAGAGAACTAGTGCGTTTGCCCAGCAGCACAGTCCTGGCTAAATATAGACCACTCTGTTTCAGCCGGGAAGGTATTCAGCATCGCCCCCACCTTTTCTCTCTCTTTTTCTGCCCTTTTTGTTAATTCGATGGAGGCTCTCTCTCTCTCTCTCGCCTCTTGTGGACTTGTTTGTATAAATGGAGAGATCGAAATGAATGGTTGAAAGCGTTCTCAATGTTCTTTTCCTCTGTACCTTTTACCTCCCTTTCATCTCCTGTCCTTTACATCAGGCTCTTTGGCATCCATTTATGTAGTTTAATTCCCAGACCGCCACCACCTTTTAATCACACAAGAGAAGAGATTTTCCTCTTTCTGTTTACAGGCATGTAAAACATGTCCAGTGCTGATCTTGCTTTGCCTCAAGTTCTAGTCACAGAGAGTTATGAGAGGTCCAGGGATGACCTCAGCTTGGGCCAGTCTGTGTTCTCTGACTTTACTACAGCTGTGCCCTGGGTGTCATCTATTCTAAACAACCTGTTGGAAGATTATGCAGCATCACTGTTACTGTTGAAGTGTGTGTGTGTGTGTGTGTGTGTGTGTGTGTGTGTGTGTGTGTGTGTGTGTGTGTGTGTGTGTGTGTGTGTGTGTGTGTGTGTGTGTGTGTGTGTGTGTGTGATTTATGGGTTGTATGGAATCAGAAGGGAGTTGAATGAAGATAATGGTGTTGTAGTGGGCATTCTGGAATGTGGTGGTGTCTTAGTGGGTCGTGGTAGTGTGTAGAGAGGCCTGGGCTGTGGAATGTGTGATGTTTGACAGGATGGGGGGGGGGGGGGGGGGGGTTAACAGTGGCTGGACAGGAGCTTGGTGCTGGGGCAAATTAGTTTTACTGCTCAATTAAAAACAGCTACCGTTTTTCAATGGGTTTGGGTCTGAATGTAAAACATCACAGTCATATGTATTCACTTATGGACCCAGGCAGTTTGTGTGAATACATTTTGTGTGCACACCCAAGGACCTATGTGTGCATGGCCCTAGGCCTAGGATTCAATCCGTATCCCCGACGTTCCGCGTCTTGTAGCCAGATTGACATTTAAAGGCAATGTTCCTGTGTTAGCAGAGACTGCATTCACGGCAAACACTGCATATGTCGGCTCAATTGAAAATGACCTTTTAAATTTAAAGCGCGCTACAACACTGAACTTTGGCGATACTGATTGAATCCAGCCCTTATATTAAGAAGCAAGGTGAAATACAGCATCATTCTGTTGAATCTTACAGCAAGGAGGAGGAACTGCGCTGCTTGAGAGACAGGGGGCAAGGCTTGGTGTGTCTGGTCAGAGGAGAGAAGCGACAGAGGAAACTATAAAAACCGACGGCTGAGTGGCGTTTCAAAATAATGCATGCCATATCGATATTGCACATGTCAATGCTGTGATTTGTATATGAATTTCATTAAACACTCACTCTGGGATCTTAAGCACAAAAAAATTCATAACATATTGCACAAATTCGATTTGTAACATACCACACAAAATGGATGATGTAGTACACAAAAAAATGGGTAGCTGTTTTGGCTCGTGAGCCCCACTTTCAAAACTACTGGCAGAAATGATATAACGGTTTGAGAATGCATCTTTAATTGTGCAGCCCTATTTGTTGTGAATGTTTTGCATTAACCTTCAGGCTTTTGCCTTTTGCTGATGGGAAACTATTTGCTTAGAGAGGGAGAGAGAGAGATGCGACATAACCTTCACTGGGATTACTTTAATTTGATTTTCATGTGGCCAAAGGCGTGTCTGTTACATACAACATTAGCTGAAACCCTACAAACTCCCACATGTAGCAGCTCTGGGATAATGGTATAGAGTGGGAGTAAAACGCTAGCCAAGGAGACATAAACTCTTTGATAATCTGTTCTTTCTCTAAAGAATCATTCTGCAAACACCCCCACATAATGTCAACATAAGGAAATTAAAATAAAGCACCAATATACATTTGTTATTTTTTCATTTTTGAGCTCATGAGATGTTTCGACACAGTTACATTTAAACAGAGTCCAAACCCCTCTGCTTTGAGTTCAGAGGCTTTGAGAGAGGGTGACATGAAAGAGTTAATGGTAAAGTCAGTGTGAAACCCAGTGTTTGCTCAGTACCTCTTTTACAGCGGCAAGAAAAAGTATGTGAACTCTTTGGAATTACCTGGATTTCTGCATAAATTGGTTATCAATTTTGATCTGACCTTCATCTAAGTCACAACAATAGACAGACACAGTGTGATTAAACTGTATTTTCTTGTCTATATTGAATACATAATTTAAACATTCACAGTGTAAGTTGGAAAAAGTATGTGAACCCCTAGGCTAATGACTTCTCTAAAAGCTAATTGGAGTCAGGAGTCAGCTAACCTGGAGTCCAATCAATGAGACGAGATTGGAGATGTTGGTTAGAGCTACCCTGCCCTATAAAAAACACTCACAAAATCTGAGTTTGCTATTCACAAGAAGCATTGCCTGATGTGAACCATGTCTCAATCAAAAGAGATCTCAGAAGACCTAAGATTAAGAATTGTTGACTTGCATAAAGCTGGAAAGGGTTACAAAAGTATCTCTAAAAGCCTTAGTGTGCATCAGTCCACAGTAAAACAAATTGTTTATAAATGGAGAAAGTTCAGCACTGTTGCTACTCTCCCTAGGAGTGGCCGTCCTGCAAAGATGACTGCAAGAGCACAGCGCAGAATGCTCAATGACGTTAAGAAGAATCCTAGAGTGTCAGCTAAAGACTTACAGAAATCTCTGGAACATGCTAACATCTCTGTTGACGAGTCTACGATACGTAAAACACTAAACAAGAATGGTGTTCATGGGAGGACACCACAGAAGAAGCCACTGCTGTCCAAAAGAAACATTGCTGCACGTCTGAAGTTTGCAAAAGTGCACCTGGATGTTCCACAGCGCTACTGACAAAATATTCTGTGTACAGATGAACCTACAGTTGAGTTGTTTTGAACGAACACACAACAACTTGTATGGAGAAAAAAAGGTACAGCACACCAACATCAAAACCTCATCACAACTGTAAAGTATGGTGGAGGGAGCATCATGGTTTGAGGCTGCTTTACTGCCTTAGGGCCTGGACTTTGCCATCGATGGAAAAATTAATTCCCGAAGTTTATCAAGACATTTTGCAGGAGAATGTTAGGCTATCTGTCCGCCAATTGAAGCTCAACAGAAGTTGGGTGATGTAACAGGACAATGACCCAAAACACAGAAGTAAATCAACAACAGAATTGCTTCAACAGAAGAAAATACGCCTTCTGGAGTGGCCCAGTCAGAGTCCTGACCTCAACCCGATTGAGATGCTGTGGAACGACCTCAAGAGAGCAGTTCACACCAGACATCCCAAGAATACTGCTGAACTGAAACAGTTTTGTAAAGAAGAATGGTCCAAAATTCCTCCTGACCGTTGTGCAGGTCTGATCCACAACTACAGAAAACATTTGGTTGAGGTTATTGCTGCCAAAGGAGGGTCAACCATTTATTAAATCCAAGGGTTCACATACTTTTTCCACACTGCACTGTGAATGTTTACACGGTGTGTTCAATAAAGACCACAAACAAAATGTATAGTTGTTTGTGTGTTTTTAGTTTAACTTCTTATGGCTGCATCCCTTTCCTGGCATCGATATGACAACAGCCAGTGAAAGTGCAGGGCGCCCAAAAAAATTCCAGCGAAAGATAGCAGTCACAAAAAGCAGAAATATAGCTAAAATCAATCACTAACCTTTGATGATCTTCATCAGATGACACTCATAGGACTTCATGTTACAAAATACATGCATGTTTTGTTTGATAAAGTTCATATTTATATAAAAAAATCTGAGTTTACATTGGCGCGTTACATTCGCTAGTTCCAAAAACATCAAGTGATTTTGCATAGCCACATCGTTTCAACAGAAATACTCATCATAAATGTAGATGATAATACAAGTTATACACATGGAATTATAGATATACCTCTCCTTAATGCAACCGCTGTGTCAGATTTCAAAAAAACTTTACGAAAAAAGCAACCCATGCAATAATCTGAGACGGCGCTCAGAAATATAATAAAATTAGCCGCCATTTTGGAGTCAACAGAAACCAGAAAATACATGATTAGTGTTTCCTTACCTTTGATGAACTTCATCAGAATGCAGTCCTAGGAATCCCAGGTCCACAATAAATGCTTGATTTGTTCGATAATGTCCGTTATTTATGTCCAAATAGCTACTTTGGTTAGCGCGTTTTGGTAAACAATTCCAAAGTCACAAAGCGCGTCCACTATAACGTGACGAAATGTCCAAAAGTTCCGTAACAGTCAGTAGAAACATGTCAAACGATGTACTGAATCAATCTTTAGAATGTTGTTAACATACATCTTGAATAACTTTCCAACCGGAGAATTAGATTGACTTCAGATGAGCGGTGGAACGGAGGTCCTCCTCATGTGAACGCGCATGGTGAAAGCATGGTCAGCTCGTGGCAGTGGTGACTAATTCCTGTCTCCTTCGGCCCCCCTTCACATTAAAGTCATCAGACAAAGTTCTATTGACTGTTGACATCTAGTGGAAGCCGTAGGAAGTGACAACTCATCAATATCTCACTGTTATTTCAATGAGAGCTTGGTTGAAAATCTGCCACCTCAGAAAAAAATCCAAACAGGAAGTGGAACTTCTCAGGTTTTTGCCTGCCATATGAGTTCTGTTATACTCACAGACATAATTCAAACAGTTAAAAAAAATGTGTTTTCTATCCAATACGAGTAATAATATGCATATATTAGCAACTGGGACTGAGGAGCAGTCAGTTTACTATGGGCACCTCTGTGCACCTTTCATCCAAGCTACTCAATACTGCCCCTGCAGCCATAAGAAGTTAAGCAGACTGTGTTTGTCTATTGTTGTGACATAGATAAAGAACAGATCAAATTTGATGACCAATTTATTCAGAAATCCAGGTATTTCCAAAGGGTTCACATACTTTTTCTTGCACTGTAGATAGAGGAGCTTTCTGGAGGTTGTTTTGGATATTAGCTGTACAGGCGGAGCCCCAGAATGACTCTACGGAAATGAGCGATTAGACGTCCCCCTGGGATAAGGCGAGGGTCTTAAACTCTGCTGCAGCTGGACTGGGGTTGTTCCTTTCCCTTTTTATCTGCCTTTTCCTCTCCTTTATTCACAGTAACAGTATGTGAATGTCCCTGTCTTTTTGGCTGTTAATGAAGTAATCTTGGGTCAGTTCAACCTTTCGCTACTATCTGTCCCTAGCTGTGGTTTGAAGCATTGTGAGTTAACCTTTGTCTTTCAGGGGTTAGAAAAACTGTTTACTATCAAGGAGTCATGCTGAGATTTGCTCTAATTGACCTGTTCCCCTCAGAGCCTAGTCCCCCTGTAGTGTGTCTGTGTGTGTGTGATATGTGTACTTGTCGTTGTGAGCTTTGAAGTTGTGCCAGTCTCACCCTTAGGATCACAGGATCGGCCAAGTACTTGTTGGGCCTCGCCATTGTCAATAATATACTGTTATAATGACAAAGCAGCTGATGGCCTCAACACACAGGCTGTCTGGATCCTGTAAAGCCCTGTCTCCTCTACAGCCTTAGGGCTAGAGATCCTTGCAATAACTGCATATGTTGACCAGCATAATGGCAGAAGCTTTTCCGAAATAATATTGTACTGTAATATCGTACTACAGTGCTGCATCCAGAGATGCAGAGATCTGTGTGCTTGTTTGAGATCTGTGTGCTTGTTTTTCCAATGTGCCTGTGTTTGTGGATGATTGTGTTTGTAAAAATTTTTTTTTACAAAGGCTGGGGGCTCTGTGGGATTTGGGGGGTTGGGGGATGAGCTGTGCAGAGGGAGTATTGAGGAGATTTTCCCTTGGAGTATTCTTTTCCCAAAGATACACTTGGCATGTTGGGAAAAAACTGGGGGCCACTGGCAAAACCCTCAGAGAGTGTCCTTGTACACATCATTCAGTCACATGGCTCACAGTGGCCACCCAGAATTGGATTGCCCAGGAGATAGGGGGGATTGTTTGATTGGCTGACCTGCCAATAATGTCACAGCAGGAGATTGACATCAGAGCTGAGAGTAACGAGAACTGGGGATTCCCAAGGACTACCCGTTTCATGGTCTTGGTTTCCACTGTGATGCTGGATACTGACAACCCGATAACCCAGCTGAGTTCCCGTGCAGCTCTGCTCTAATAACTGAGCGATGTGAGCATGCCCAGAGACTCACGTATATAATCTAAATAGAGAAATATGACATCCCACAATGCACTGGGGGGGGGGGGGGGGGGCAGCAGTATGGTCCAAGATGCCCTGGGAGTCATGAAAGGTGAGATGTGATGGATTCATTGGAGGCTCTCCAATCTGTCCAGAGCTTTGCATGCCGACGGTCGATCTGCCTAGGGCTTCACTGATGGAACAAACTGAGGATGCTGGAGTATGTGCGTGCACCTACTCAGTGCTCAGCTATGACCCTCCTAGATTTATGGAGGAGTTACAGCACATACTGTAGGGAGGGTGGAGTTCAGGGGAGTTTTATTCCTGTTCTCTGCTCTGTACGTAGCTGCGGAAGGTGGTAATATAATGGGAGACGTGCTGCAGAAAGCCTGTGTAAATCCATTGTGGATATATAACAGATATGGCAGGGGATTGGAGGAATTTTGGAATGTGTTGGCTCCCACTGGTGCTGCCAAAAGTGTACTTTATACCCTGAGCATACCAAACATTAGGAACCCCCCCCCCCCATTTGCCCTCAGAACAGCCTCAATTAGTCGGGGCATGGACTCCAATGCTTCCCACAGTTGTGTCAAGTTGGCTGGATGTCCTTTGGGTGATGGACCATTCTTGATCCACACGGCAAACTGTTGAGTGGGAAAAACCCAATTGCAGTTCTTGGCACCTACTACCATACCCCGCTCAAAGACACTTAAATATTTTGTCCTGTAAATGGCACACATACACAATCCATGTCTCAATTGTCTCAAGGCTTAATAATCCTTCTATAACCTGTTTCCTCCCCTTCATCTACACTGATTGAAGTGGATTTAACAAGGGACATCAATAAGGGATCATAGCTTCACCTGGATTCACTAGGTCAGTCTATGTCATGGAAAGAGCAGGTGTTGTTAATGTTTTGTATATTCAGTCCTTATATACTAAGCACCTTCGATAATTTCTGATTTTATAAAGTGACTCAATTCAACATGATTGATTTATGGGAAGAACATTTTTTTTTCTTGAGCCCATTTTCCATCAGTTTTATATAATCATTGGAATGCCTTACTGTATAAACAAATATGAATAAAATCATCGGTGCCTTGCAGTATTCAGATACCTGCTGACCAGTAACAGCCTAGATTTGAACACAGAATAAATATATTACTAATAGATGGCTACAAATAGCTTGTGTAGAGTCTCAGGGATGCTACAAATGGGTTAGGAGTATAGATTTTAGTAAAGGATAAGTGATGAGAGTTGCTGAACTTTTTGGAAGCCACACTAAGCAGGTAATCAATCATGGGATCTTGTTCTTCCTCCCCTTTCCTTGGCTGTGCACCAATACTGTCCCACCCTGGTCTGAGATGAACAACTTGTGCTGTCTGAAGTGCAAATGTCTGAGATAAGCTTCAAAAGCCAATAAAATGTAATCAAGACAGAGAGAACTGCTAGATAGATGCAGCGTGCGAGTTTTATTAAAACCTGAGGTCTAATCCAAAATATGGCCTCCCAGTGGCCGGTCAAAGTCAGGTGAAGTTAAGCACTGTAGATAAATATTTCTTTTCCCAAAAAGTAGGACTTGTGGTTTATGGAGACAGTGGGTAAGTGTTATGACTGCTCATAAGAAACCAAAAGATGAAAGGGGAGACACTCTCTCTACCTGTGATTCCATATGTGAACATTTGTCAACCTTGACTTGCAAGCCTGCATGTAGTTAATTGTTGGCTGGGTTGTCCTGCTATATATTGACTTATGTTTAGGATGTCTTGATGCATCCATATCAGCTTGCATTGGATGAAGTTAGCCACGTTACCTTTCCTCATTTAGGTGGGGAGGGAGTTAAGAGATCTTGAGCTCTGACAGGTCCTCTTGACCACATTTGTTTCAAGTGCTTCCCGCCCATCTCAGAGGAATGGAAATTTGCACCCTTCACTTCCTGACTAAAGTGGTGAGAAATTTGAAGAATCCCTTTTCCATGCAAGACAATGAGTGTTATTTCAGTGACTGTCGTTAAAGTAGCATTAATAACTGTATTTTTAATTGTTATGGATAGAATTGCTGACAGTTTGTGGTTTACAACGAGTTTAGACAGACTTGCAGCTTCAACACAACATTATTTCTCTCCCCAGATAATGCTCCCAGGAGTCCTTTCCCTTGCTCTTGTCCCAACCGGTCTCTCAGCAAAGCTCCCGTTCAGCGTGGTGCACTGTTCCGCCTCAGTGGAGCCAGATGAAGCAGCCAAGATCCCAAACACAATTCAGATGATCATTAGGAGCTTCCTGTAAATGTGTTTTCACTTTCCACATGAACATTCAGCAGCCCATTATGCAATGCGCTGAGCCCTTCCGTGTGCTATCAGAGACCGGATTTATGTGTGAAGTGTATTTTGCTGAGGAGGGTTCACTGTTTATTTACATTGTGGACGTCCTCTTGCTGTGTGCGTGTGGCTAAGCTACAACGTTAAGCTGGAAAAAAAGAGGATATTCAAAACAAGACCGCCCATCCTAAATACTCCATTTAAACGTCCCATCACTGGCCCTTACTCCCATTAACCACAAAATGTCCGCCCCACTTTGGGAGTTGTGTATGGCGGGCTTGGCTAGTCCCCAAGAACAGCCAAAGTGCTTATGAGGTTTCCATGGTGACATATTTGCCATAAAATGCTGGGCAGGGCTCCAGTCCTCTGGGTCTGTATGGGCTGAACTGTCTGGATGTCTTGTTCATTTGAGATTAGTTGATGTATGGTTTTCATTACTGCATAATTCTGCCTCTCCCTATCACTGAATATATACTATTTGCCAGAGTCCCACTCGACCGGTCACAACTCTCCTTCCCTGGCAATAGAGAACAGTAAAACTCCAGCCAACACGTTTAAAAAGGTCAAAGGTGATGCCAAATCTCCCAGCATTCCCTTCAACCCTTTCCCAAATTCCTCCACAAGGCAGTGGTGACCAATTTGTCAATTTGTCAACACTCTCTGTTACAGTTTGATTTGGCTTCTTGTTTGTTATTAAAACTTCTTATGGCTGCAATCCCGGTAACGGGATGATATAACAACAGCCAGTGAAAGTGCAGGGCGCCAAATTCAAAACAACAGAAATCTCATAATTAAAATTCCTCAGACATACATGTTTCTTATACCATTTTAAAGGTCATCTTGTTGTTAATCCCACCAAAGTGTCCGATTTCAAATATGCTTTTCAGCGAAAGCACTACAAACGATTATGTTAGGTCACACCAAACCACAATAAGCACAGCCATTTTTCCAGCGAAAGATAGCAGTCACAAAAAGCAGAAATATAGCTAAAATCAATCACTAACCTTTGATGATTTTCATCAGATGACACTCATAGGACTTCATGTTACACAATACATGCATGTTTTGTTTGATAAAGTTCATATTTATATAAAAAAAATCTGAGTTTACATTGGCGCGTTACATTCACTAGTTCCAAAAACATCCAGTGATAGTGCATAGCCACATCGTTTCAACAGAAATACTCATCATAAATGTAGATGATAATACAAGTTATACACATGGAATTATAGATATACCTCTCCTTAATGTGTCAGATTTCGCTGTGTCAGATTTCAAAAAAACTTTACGGAAAAAGCAAATCATGCAATAATCTGAGACGGAGCTCAGAACAAGAGTCAAATTGGCCGCCATGTTGGAGTCAACAGAAACCAGAAATGACATGATAAATATTCCCTTACCTTTGATGATCTTCACCAGAATGCACTCCCAGGAATCCCAGGTCTACAATAAATGCTTGATTTGTTCGATAATGTCCGTTATTTATGTCCAATTAGCTACTTTGGTTAGCGCGTTTGGTAAACAATTCCAAAGTCACAAAGCGCGTTCACTAAAACGTGACGTAATGTCCAAAAGTTCCGTAACAGTCAGTAGAAACATGTCAAACGATGTATTGAAATAATCTTTAGAATGTTGTTAACATACATCTTGAATAACGTTCCAACCGGAGAATTACATTGACTTCAGATGAGTGATGGAACGGAGCTGCCTCTCACGTGAACGCGCATGGTCAAAGCATGGTCACCTCATGGCAGTGAGACTCATTCCTGTCTCCTTCGGCCCCCCTTCACAGTAGAGTCATCAGACAAAGTTCTATTGACTGTTGACATCTAGTGGAAGCCGTAGGAAGTGAAAACTAATCCATATCTCGCTGTAATTTCAATGGGAGCTTGGTTGAAAATCTACCAGCCTCAGAAAAAATCCAAACAGGAAGTAGAACTTCTCAGGTTTTTGCCTGCCATATGAGTTCTGTTATACTCACAGACATAATTCAAACAGTTTTAGAAACTTCAGAGTGTTTTCTATCCAATACTAATAATAATATGCATATATTGGCAACTATGACTGAGGAGCAGGCCGTTTACTCTGGGCACCTCTGTGCACCTTTCATCCAAGCTACTCAATACTGCCCCTGCAGCCATAAGAAGCTAAACACCAGTAGTTTAAGCTGTACAAACAGTATTTCTATGTTTTTTACTACTTTTTATATCATTGACATCATGCTATCGCTATTGTTGTTCATAGTTGCCATTCTGACTTCGGCGCTGCGTTTCTGCCCAGTGTTTTGTCATTCCTCTTCTGGACTGAAGGACTGTACCAAAGGAGAGATGCTTTGGGTCATCAGTCTTATTTCTCTTGGGCCTTATTTTCTCCCAAATTATAGTTTTATTTAATGAACCTTTTTCAGTCCAAGCCCATGAGAAGCAATGAATTTAATTCAGGTTATGCTGCACAACCTTGTGAAATGTATTGTTCACAGTTGACGCGTCTGTGCTGTGAATCGAGCCATCTGTAAAGCGCAAAACTGTCAATGGTTCTATTCTCCTGTGCTGGGGAAAGGGAATTATTTTGAGGACTAATTCTCTATCAGATTTGTGCAAATCTCTATATCTGGGAAACTTCAACTAGATCTGCCTGCGTTACCTGGCTGGAGGGATATGAGGGTCATCTTGGTTTCTTCATGTCAGATCTCTTTCACTAGTGATCTTGTCTAGGCCTTAAATGCTTTTAAAATTGTTTCAATTTGACCAGGGAACTGCTATAGAATATTTCCTTTCTTTGATCAGACAAAGAACTGATATATATTTTTGTGCTGTATGTAACCTTGTTCTTCAATTAAACGTATTTGGCATCGGCTTCTTTAAACAGGCTTTTTATTATTCAGGACAGGGAAGCGCTCTTCTGAAATGAAATATCCACAGTGCGTTTGGCAAAGTCTCAGTTACCCGCCTCAGTGGTGTGAAAGTTACCCAGCTGTTCATCTTGCCTGATATCAGACCAGAAGCCAACTGGAAGACGTATGGTCGCTTTTAATGCCTGTTTTATTTACTGTACCACGAGGTTTTTCTGTTAGGGGGATTATCCTCTCATTTGTTAAACCTGGGTTAATGGCATACCAGGTGTAACATGAAAGTGGCCGAGATCCACAAAAATACGTTGTTGTCAAGTGTTGAGAGATGTGAGCGGTGCTGGTGGGCTGGAAGAGTGCCCGCCCTGAGCTTCCCATTAACCGTTAATGACTTTGCCCTCTATGCACATCAAAACTGTCTGGTTATATTATTTAGGCTCTAGGTTCAGAGACCCTCGATCCCTAAAGCCTGTGGCCCGCCGCCAGCCTCCTACCACCCCCTCCCTGTCCCCCACCCATACATGGAGAGGAGTGGCTGTTTTTGGGACAGAGGGAGGAGAGATTTTTGGCAACAGGGCATTGAGGGAGTTAACGTTTGAGTGTTTGTACTCTGAGAGGGGAGTGGGTGGGAGAGTAATGGTATCCAGACCATTGTGTGCCTGGAATATGCACTATTTCTGCCTGTGCACTGGCTAGGGTTATGTAGTTTTGGCTTTCAATAGGGGTGCATCAATATATTGGCAACCTTTCTGATTAAAGAGACTTTCCCGGAACTTTGGCAACTACGCAAGTATTTTTTAAACCTCTCGGTTTGGGCTGGATGTGTCAATGTGTACTTCATACATGCATAATCTATGAGCAGATATACTGTCTTACCTCAATTACCCATGAAATCCCTAGTTTGAAAGCGACTGTTTTCTGGAAGCTGTGTGGCGCCATTTTGAGTACTGCAAGCTTGGCCCACACGGGCCAGCCCCTAGCAATTCGAGTTCCAGCCAATAAACTTCAGGCCCTCACCATTTTGAGTGACAGCAAAGATTGTCTATTATATTGGAAAGATAGTCAAGTGACTGCTCTAACAATGGAAATTCTTCTTCAAAGATTGAAGGGAGGAGGCAAGATCAGGTGGGACCATTCTAGCCAATGAGAGGGCAGATACAGTGCCTTGCAAAGTATTCATCCCCCTTGGCGTTTTTCCTATTTAGTTGCATTACAACCTGTAATTTAAATTGATTTTTATTTGGATTTCATGTAAAGGACATACACAAAATAGTCCAAATTGGTGAAGTAAAATTCATAAAAATTAAAAACGGAAAAGTGGTGCGTGCATATGTATTCACCCCCTTTGCTATGAAGCCCCTAAATAAGATCTGGTGCAACCAATTACCTTCAGAAGTCACATAATTAGTTGAATAACTTGTGTGCAACCTAGGTGTCACATGATCTGTCACATGATCTCAGTATAAATACACCTGTTCTGAAAGGCCCCAGAGTCTGCAACACCACTAAGCGAGGGGCACCACCAAGCAAGCGGCACGATGAAGACCAAGGAGCTCTCCAAACAGGTCAGGGACAAAGTTGTGGAGAAGTACAGATCAGGGTTGGGTTATAAAAAAATATAAAAAACTTTGAACATCCCACGGAGCACCATTAAATCCATTATTAAAAAATGGAAAGAATAAGCTCCACAGTGGAGATTGGAATATCTCTCCATAGGACCACTTTAAGATGTACACTCCACAGAGCTGGGCTTTACAGAAGAGTGTCAAGAAAAAAGTTATTGCTTAAAGAAGAATTTGTAACAACCTAACCATTACAAAACTTCTATTCAAATAAAATAAGCCCATGTAGAAAATTAGCAATACAAAATGTGTTGACCAAATTTGACAATCTCTCATTGACCTCCATACAAAAATTCCTCACTTCATGGTCTTATTTTCATGGATAGATTTTGGGCAGAGTAAAATCTCTCGCTTCACCTCTTCCTCTCTGGTGACAGCTAGCAAGATGCACATTGACAAGTTGCACAATGAAAGAATAAAGCTGGCCCAGGTCGCGCCAGCATTATCCCATGACGTAGCCCAACGGCTCAGTAACACAGCAGACAGAGGGAGAGCAATCACTTATTGCACATATCTGCACATAGATGATGTAGTACGCAATTTTTAGGGACCCATTTTGGCTCTTGACCTCTACTTTGAGAACTACTGGCTAAAAAGTATGCTAATCACCAGAAGGTCTATTTAAATGTGGTAGACTATTTCTGCCCTCATGAACTTGCACACGAGGTACCAACATGCCCATCAGATCCGATAATGGTACTGAAAATAACTGCTATGGTTTGGAAAGTACTGGTTTGATACTGCTGTACTTATAAAATCTATAGGCCAATGTATTTCTGCCTGTTATAGTCACTTATAAAATCTATAGGCCAATGTATTTCTGCCTGTTATAGTCACTTATAAAATCTATAGGCCAATGTATTTCTGCCTGTTATAGTCACTTATAAAATCTATAGGCCAATGTATTTCTGCCTGTTATAGTCACTTATAAAATCTATAGGCCAATGTATTTCTGCCTGTTATAGTCACTTATAAAATCTATAGGCCAATGTATTTCTGCCTGTTATAGTCACTTATAAAATCTATAGGCCAATGTATTTCTGCCTGTTATAGTCACTTATAAAATCTATAGGCCAATGTATTTCTGCCTGTTATAGTCACTTATAAAATCTATAGGCCAATGTATTTCTGCCTGTTATAGTCACTTATAAAATCTATAGGCCAATGTATTTCTGCCTGTTATAGTCACTTATAAAATCTATAGGCCAATGTATTTCTGCCTGTTCTAGTCACTTATAAAATCTATAGGCCAATGTATTTCTGCCTGTTATAGTCACTTATAAAATCTATAGGCCAATGTATTTCTGCCTGTTATAGTCACTTAAAAAATCTATAGGCCAATGTATTTCTGCCTGTTATAGTCACTTGCTGTCCTTCGGTCAGTGTTGATGAAACTCATTTTATTAATGGAAAAGGAAAATAGTTCATTTATTTCACTATTGCTGTTTATGAGAAGGGTTTTCCTCTACCATCACCTCCACAGTGAAGCCCAGTAAGCTGTGACTAGATGCTGTGGCTGATCCAATAGTGTGACATCTGTCTTCCTCTGAATAAAGCCTACTGTGTTGCTACGGACGAAGGGAGGTCAGAGAGGGGTTTTCCTCAGTGCACGCTTGCTATTGATCATGAGAGACGCACACATCCCCACCCCCACATACACTCAGGCCTTTATTCATAATTCATCCACACAGCAGGAGTGTATTTACCAGGAGACTACTGTAATATTGCTAGTGCTGTTGACCAATATGAGTGCTATCTGAACTGAACATGAATGAACACGATGGAGACCGGCACAACCGAATACTTTCTGTGCATTCATCTGATTTGCACAAACACACTAACATCAACATATTTTTTTCATGGTAACACACTCTGGGTTCATATGATTGGCTGAGCCCTCGTCAGGTGAGAATCTCCCTCTACTTAGTTCAGTAAGACCGTAGCCTTGGTTCGTTATGAGGCTTCTCCAGGCTGACTGTCACAGTTGGGCTGGCTAGACTGAAGATATTATAATAATCTGGGCAACATCCATTGAAGTACTTATGTATATACCCAGCTATTTAAAAAAACAGACCCACTCGTAATATTTGAAGAGGTTTATCACGGCTCCAACACACATCCCATATATCACTGGATCATTAGACACGGCCCTGTAGGCTCCTCAGGGCCTTCAGTCTAATGAGGTGATGACGTGTGGCCCCCTCGATTCCACTCCACTGGTCCCACTGTGGCCCACGCTGCACTCTCACTGTCTCACTGCCACATTTTCTCATCTCTTGGAATCCTCATATGAAGAAGGGAGGAGGGAGGGAGTGGAAAATCAGTCTCCATATTTCAGTTTATTAGCAGAGGGAATTAATGAATCAATGTATTCAATGAGGGCTGTATTGTGCAATTTGATGTTTATATTGTCCAGAAAGACTTTATAATAGATTTTGTATTATTATCACCAAAGGCAAATACTACAGCAGAGTTTGTCTGGTCAATGATGTCATTTTCAGAGTGACAATACTGCACAATGCACTTCCAATGATTGGCCTCTGGAACTATTGAGAAGTGTGCACTTTCTTTTATTGGCTGTTGGATGTACTTAGGATTACCTCCGTTTCCAAAGGCATGGGCACACCCCCTCTCCCTTTTCCCCTCTCGGCCGGGACAGTCACTGCGGTGTGTCTGACATTCTTTTACGGCACATGACATTGCAGAAGTGTCCGGAAGCCAGTGAATGACTGACTTGATTCCAGACAGGCTCTGGTTTGACTCTGCGGGGCCACAAAGGGAGGTTGTTATCAGTCCCCTGACGCCAGCACCATGGGATCACCATGGGAGCTGTGGAGAGTGAATAATCACCATGCAGAGGCATACTAGGTCACTGAAGGACTGCCCGCCCAGTCGCCCAGACACAATTCCTAATCACTCTTAGTGTTTGAGATGATGCCTGTTAAGAATCATGAGTATGAGTGTCCCCTGAGGGTTCTTAGTTTGACACAATTATTGGCTCGTAAATAAAAACAGTTTAAACATTGTCCCGCTATCAGATTTTCTTCAGAAATTATTCAGACTCCTTGACTTTTTCCACATTTTGTTACATTACCACCTTATTCTAAAATGGATTAAATAAATACAAAATCATCAGCAATCTACACAGAATACCCCAAAAATGACCAAGCGTAAACAGGTTTTTAGACATTTTTGTAAATGTATTAAATAAAATAAAAACAGATACCTTATTTACATTAGTATTCAGACCCTTTGCTATGAGTCTCGAAATTGAGCTCAGGTGCATCATGTTTCCATGGATCATCCTTGAGATGTTTCTACAACTTGATTTGAGTCCACCTGTGGTATATTCAATTGATTGGACATGATTTTGAAAGAATTGGAAAGACACACCTGTCTATATAAGGTCCCACAGTTGACAGTGCATGTCAGAGCAAGAACCAAGCCATTGTCCGTAGAGCTCAGAGACTGGATTGTGTCGAGGCATATATCTGGGTACCACAACATTTCTGCAAGCTTGAAGGTCCCAAAGAACACAGTGGCCTCCATGATTCTTAAATGGAAGAAGTTTAGAACCACCAAGACTCTTCCTAGAGCTGGCCGCCCGGCCATACTGAGCAATCGGGGGAGAAGAACCTTGGTTAGGGAGGTGACCAAGAACCTGACTGTCACTCTGATAGAGCTCCAGAGTTCCTCTGTGGAGATGGGAGAACCTTCCAGAAGGACAACCATCTCTGCAGCACTCCACCAATCACGCCTTTATGGTAGAGTGGCCAGGAGGAAGCCACTCCTCAGTAAAAGGCACATGGACAGCCCGCTTGGAGTTTGCCAAAAGGAACATAAAGATTCTCAGAACATAAAAAACAATAATCTCTGGTCTGATGAAACCAAGATTGAACTCTTTGGCCTGAATGCCAAGCATCACATCTGGAGGAAACCTGGCACCATCCCTATGGTGAAGCATGGTGGTGGCAGGATGTTTTTCAGCGGCAGGGACTGGGAGACTAGTCAGGATCATGACCAAGATGAACGGAGCAAAGTACTGAAAGATCCTTGATGAAAACCTGCTCCAGAGGGCTCAGGACCTCAGACTGGGGCGAAGGTTCACCTTCTAGCAGGACAACGACTCTAAGCAACCAGCCAAGGCAACACAGGAGTGGCTTCGGGACAAGTCTCTGAATGTCCTTGCCAGAGCCCGGACTTGAACCCGATCGAACATCTCTGGAGAGACCCGAAAATAACTGCAGAGTAGAATGGGAGAAACTCCCCAAATACAGGTGTGCCAAGCTTGTAGCGTCATACCCAAGAAGACTCGAGGCTGTAATCTCTGCCAAAGGTGCTTCAACAACGTGCTGAGTAAAGAGTCTGAATACTTATGTAAATGTGATATTTGCTAAAATTTCTAAAAAACTGTTTTTGCTTTGTCATTATGGGGCTTTGTGTTTAGACTGATGTAACCTAACAAAATGTGGAAAAAGTCAAGGGGTCTGTATACTTTCCGAAGGCACTGTATGACACATGAACATTCTATGTCAATGTGTTTCGATAGGAGTTAAGAAAAGGACATCTATTTCCATCTTGCTTATAGTTATCTATAAGTGACTGCTATTCCTTGGTGAATTCTGTTATTGTGCCTACATAAGCCTCAGAGTAGACATTCAGCTCTCAGACAGAAACGGACATGTATTTTAGACTTTATCACAAAAGACATAGCAACTGCTTAAGACATTAGCTGACCATTTATTGGATAACCTAATAACCAGGCTGGAATGTTTGACATGGAAAACCCCCAAAATATCTTGTGACCAAAGTTTTGGTATTTTATTGGTGTCATTATGTTATTCTCTTCAGTGTCTGACCGTCTGGTGTAATTCTCCTTCACACTATAGTCCTATATCCCAGATGTTATTGTGGCCTTAGGGTCACCAGTTTGGACCTGTCCTTCCTTTTATATGGTATAAATTATTATCAAATAATGCATATTATGGTCTGGATAGATTTTTAGTAAATTGGCTGGAGGCATTCCACAGTGGATCCTGGAACTTGACCAGAATAGGTAATGTCCTGAAGTTAGCCTCCCTTATCTGGGCACTGGTGTAGGGTAGGCTTCACCTTAAAAAATATTACATGAGTGTCTTATAGCTTGTATAGAATAGCCCCACAAGCCTGAATGATGTGTCCACAACTGACTTGAGAAATTCCCTGTCTCTCAGGAGCCAAGGGTAACAGAGTCTTCATTTCGTCATACTATGAAGTGAAGGGTTAGCGTGCTGCGCTAAGAATGTTGACAATCTGTTCCAGAGACTCTGTCACTTCAAAGTGCTGTTTGTGTACCTTAGACTGTCTTTCTCAAAGCGATCTTGATGAAACTCAACAGCTGTCCAACATAGCCCAGATGCTGTAGATAGAACCATTCACTGAATCATTCTGAAAAGCTCTGGACAGTTTTCCTCTTCTGTCAGAATGAATGGGAAAGTCTCATTTGACTAGATTGTGCCAAAGCAGGTGACAAGCATGACCCACATATTTAGTCAGTGTTTTACTGTAGGGCAATTCCACGGTAACAAAATGACGCCGAGACTCACATTTTTCCCTTTAAAAGTATGACAAACAAAAAGCCTTGATTGTAAAGTTACATTTTTTAAAGCAATTTTCAAAAACACATTTACTCGAAGAACAGTGCAGAAGTAAATTTCGGTAACAAAAGAACGGTAAAATGTTCCACAGTTTGTGACCACGCTTTACAAAAAACGGTTAAATATCTACTCTGAATTCAGATTTAAAGATGTCTGCAGAAAGAATGAGGTGTCCGCTATGATATGAAATCTCTTTTGATTATATAATAAGTGAAGTGGATTAACACCTGGTAACAGGACGATAGTAACAAAATGACATCATGGGTCCCTAATCTGTACTATACAGAAATGCATAATTATGAAAGTCATTCTCTTCATGGTGATGTATGCTGAATAGGTACACAAAGGTAGAAACATGTAACATCATTCTTTGCATGTTTGGGTATTATTGTACACACTGGCTATTATTCTAATGAGCTCCAACCCTCAAACAAGACCAAATTTGGTACTAATCATAGATGTCTCTGCTTCACAAGTTTAGACATCACAGTACAGCACAGTAGAGTACAGTACGGCATGGTAGAGTAGAGTTCAGTAAATTATACTGTACTCTACTTTAGTGTACTGTACTAAACTCTACTCTACATTACTGTATTGTACTGACCTATACTCTACTGTCCTTTACTGTGCTAAATTCTACTGTACTGTTTTGTACTGACCCTACTTTACTGTGCTGTCCAAACTTGTGAAACTGTAACGTTCGTCGTTGGGAGAAAGAGAGGAGGACCAAGGTGCAGCGTGGTAAGTATTCATTATGCCTTTTAATGAAAACGAATACTAGAACAAAACAACAAAACTAACAATAAACGAGAATGAAATGAAGCAGTCCTGTCTGGTGACATACACAAAGACAGAAAATAAACACCCACGAAACACAGGTGGAAAAAGGCTACCTAAGTATGATTCTCAATCAGAGATAACTAATGACACCTGCCTCTGATTGAGAACCATACCAGGCCAAACGCAAACCACAACATAGAAAAACGAACATAGACAACCCACCCAACTCACGCCCTGACCATACTAAAACAAATAAATAACAAAAGAACTAAGGTCAGAACGTGACAGTACCCCCCCCCCCCCCCCCCCCCCCTAAGGTGCGGACTCTGGCCGCAAAACCTGAACCTATAGGGGAGGGTCTGGGTGGGCATCTGTCCGCGGTGGCAGCTCTGGCGTGGGACGTGGACCCCACTCCACCATAGTCTTAGTCCGCTTCAGTGGCGTCTTTGGAGCGGCGACCCTTGCCGCCGACCTTGGACTGGGGACCCTAATAAATGGCCCCACTGGACTGAGGGGCGCCTCTGGACTGAGGGGCAGCTCCGGACTGAGGTGCAGCTCCAGACTGAAGGGCAGCTCCGGACTGATGGGCAGCTCCGGAATGAAGGGCAGCTCTGGACTGAGGGGCAGCTCCGGACTGATGGGCAGCTCCGAACTGAAGGGCGGCTCCGGACTGACGGGCAACTCCGAACTGAAGGGCAGCTCCAGACTGAGGGGCAGCTCCAGACTGAGGGGCAGCTCCGGACTGAGGGGCAGCTCCGGACTGATGGACGGCTCTGACAGCTCCTGGCTGATGGACGGCTCTGACGGCTCCTGGCTGGCGGACGGCTCTGACGGCTCCTGGCTGACGGACGGCTCTGTCGGATCCTGGCTGACGGACGGCTCTGGCGGCTCCTGGCTGACGGACGGCTCTGGCGGCTCCTGGCTGACGGACGGCTCTGGCGGCTCAGGACAGACGGGCGGCTCAGGCGGCTCAGAACAGATGGGTGGCCCAGGAGCTGCCCTTCAGTCCGGAGCTGCCCTTCAGTCTGGAGCTGCCCATCAGTCCGGAGCTGCCCTTCAGT
Organism: Salvelinus fontinalis; assembly: GCF_029448725.1. NCBI lineage: Eukaryota > Metazoa > Chordata > Actinopteri > Salmoniformes > Salmonidae > Salvelinus > Salvelinus fontinalis. The sequence continues at coordinate 58,763,450 of NC_074665.1, read as the reverse complement.
CCGGAGCCGACCGTCAGTCGGTGACATCAAAAAAATACAAATTCTGAACGGTTTGTCCTCAGGGTTTTGCCTGCTACATATGTTCTGTTATTCTCACAGATATGATTCAAACAGTTTTCTATCCAAATCTACTAATAATATGCATATTTTATATTCTGGGGATGAGTAGCAGACAGTTGAATTTTTGCATGCTATTTTTCCGAAAGTGAAAATGCTGGCCCCTGCCCAGAAGAAGTTAAACAATGCCACTTCATATAATGTTTTCATACCCTACATTACTCATCTCATATGTATTTACTGTACTCTATACCATCTACTGCATCTTGCCTATGCCGTTCGGCCATCACCCATTTATATATTTTTATGTACATATTCGTATTCATTGCTTTACACTTGTGTGTATAAGGTAGTTGTTGTGAAATTGTTAGGTTATATTACTTGTTAGATATTACTGCATGGTCGGAACTAGAAGCACAAACAAGCATTTCGCTAAACTTGCATTAACACCTGCAAACCATGTGAATGTGACAAATACATTTGATTTGATGTTAGTGCTCATGGAGCTTTTTACATGGAAATCCCCTGTAGTAGCTATGTAGAGAGAGGAAGTGAGGTAAAATGTGTTGTATGATCTAAAGCTTGAAGGAGTGTACAATTACTGGATGTGTTTGTGTGGGCGATATGTGCTAGTGAATTTATTTGCTTAAGCTTCTAATGATGCGCTTTCAGACTTTACACATATACGTGTGGGTGTCTCCCCTAGGAATGGGAGTAAAAATGATAAAATAACCCAAAAGCAAAATCCTATGTGCGTGAATGTGAAAACTTGAAATGTATACGTGTGACTAAGTAGAGCTGTCATCATCTATAAAGTAAAATCCAATGTACAGTGAGGATGTTTGAGTGGGCGTAGTGAATGATCCATCCAGCTGTGTCCCTCAGGGCAGGTAATAATGTATGGTATTGTTAAGGCAGATTGTGTGGGTGCAGAATACTATCCTGTGGCTGGATTTTCTAAAGCATCAGGAATACTCAAGCTTTAAGTGAGGCTGACTGTAGCTAGGTTTCCATCCAATTGGCGACAGATTTTCATGTGAATATTCTAAAATCTGCATAAAACAATTTTCCACCATCAAATCAAATCAAATCACATTTATTTATATAGCCCTTCGTACATCAGCTGATATCTCAAAGTGCTGTACAGAAACCCAGCCTAAAACCCCAAACAGCAAGCAATGCAGGTGTAGAAGCACGGTGGCTAGGAAAAACTCCCTAGAAAGGCCAAAACCTAGGAAGAAACCTAGAGGAACCAGGCTATGAGGGGTGGCCAGTCCTCTTCTGGATGTGCCGGGTGGAGATTATAACAGAACATGGCCAAGATGTTCAAATGTTCATAAATGACCAGCATGGTCAAATAATAATAATCACAGTAGTTGTCGAGGGTGCAGCAAGTCAGCACCTCAGGAGTAAATGTCAGTTGGCTTTTCATAGCCGATCATTAAGAGTATCTCTACCGCTCCTGCGGTCTCTAGAGAGTTGAAAACAGCAGGTCTGGGACAGGTAGCACGTCCGGTGAACAGGTCAGGGTTCCATAGCCGCAGGCAGAACAGTTGAAACTGGAGCAGCAGCACGGCCAGGTGGACTGGGGAAAGCAAGGAGTCATCATGCCAGGTCGTCCTGAGGCATGGTTCTAGGGCTCAAGTCCTCCGAGAGAGAGAAAGAAAGAGAGAAAGAGAGAATTAGAGAGAGCATACTTAAATTCACACAGGACACCGGATAAGACAGGAGAAGTACTCCAGATATAACAAACTGATCATAGCCCCCCAACACATAAACTACTGCAGCATAAATACTGGAGGCTGAGACAGGAGGGGTCAGGAGACACTGTGGCCCCATCCGATGATACCCCCGGACAGGGCCAAACAGGAAGGATATAACTCCACCCACTTTGCCAAAGCACAGCCCCCACACCACTAGAGGGAAATCTTCAACCACCAACTTACCATCCTGAGGCAAGGCCGAGTATAGTCCACAAAGATCTCCGCCACGGCACAACCCAATGGGGTGCGCCAACCCAGACAGGAAGATCACGTCAGTGACTCAACCCACTCAAGTGACGCACCCCTCCTAGGGACGGCATGAAAGAGCACCAGTAAGCCAGTGACTCAGCCCCTGTTTAGAGGCAGAGAATCCCAGTGGAGAGAAGGGAACCGGCCAGGCAGAGACAGCAAGGGCGGTTCGTTGCTCCAGAGCCTTTCCGTTCACCTTCACACTCCTGGGCCAGACTACACTCAATCATATGACCCACTGAAGAGATAAGTCTTCAGTAAAGACTTAAAGGTTGATCTCACATGGGTAGGCAGACCATTCCATAAAAATGGAGATCTATAGGAGAAAGCCCTGCCTCCAGCTGTTTGCTTAGATGTTCTAGGGACAATTAGGAGGCCTGCGTCTTGTGACCGTAGCGTACGTGTAGGTATGTACGGCAGGACCAACTCAGAAAGATAGGTAGGAGCAAGCACATGTAACGCTTTGTAGGTTAACAGTAAAACCTTGAAATCAGCCCTTGCCTTAACAGGAAGCCAGTGTAGGGAGGCTAGCACTGGAGTAATATGATCAAATTTTTTGGTTCTAGTCAGGATTCTAGCAGCCGTATTTAGCACTAACTGAAGTTTATTTAGTGCTTTATCCTTGTAGCCGGAAAGTAGAGCATTGCAGTAGTCTAACCTAGAAGTAACAAAAGCATGGATTAATCTTTCTGCATCATTTTTGGACAGAAAATGTCTGATTTTTGCAATGTTGCGTAGATGGAAAAAAGCTGTCCTTGAAACAGTCTTGATTTGTTCGTCAAAAGAGAGATCAGGGTCCAGAGTAACGCCGAGGTCCTTCACAGTTTTATTTGAGACGACTTTACAACCATCAAGATTAATTGTCAGATTCAACAGAAGATCTCTTTGTTTCTTGGGACCTAGAACAAGCATCTCTGTTTTGTCCGAGTTTAAAAGTAGAACGTTTTCAGCCATCCACTTCCTTATGTCTGAAACACAGGCTTCTAGCGAGGGAAATTCTGGGGCTTCACCATGTTTCATTGAAATGTACAGCTGTGTGTCATCTGCATAGCAGTGAAAGTTAACATTATGTTTTCGAATGACATCCCCAAGAGGTAAAATATATAGTGAAAACAATAGTGGTCCTAAAACGGGAACCTTGAGAAACACAGAAATGTACAGTTGATTTGTCAGAGGACAAACCATTCACAGAGACAAACTGATATCTTTCTGACAGATAAGATCTAAACCAGGCCAGAACTTGTTCGTGTAGACCAATTTCGGTTTCCAATCTCTCCAAAAGAATGTGGTGATCGATGGTTTTAAAGGCAGCACTAAGGTCTAGAAGCACGAGGACAGATGCAGAGCCTCGGTCTGACGCCATTAAAAGGTAATTTACCACCTTCACAAGTGCAGTGTCAGTGCTATGATGGGGTCTAAAACCAGATTGAAGCATTTCGTATACATTGTTTGTCTTCAGGAAGGCAGTGAGTTGCTGCGCAACAGCTTTTTCTACATTTTTTGAGAGGAATGGAAGATTCGATATAGGCCGATAGTTTTTTAAATTTTCTGGGTCAAGGTTTGGCTTTTTCAAGAGAGGCTTTATTACTGCCACTTTTAGTGAGGTTGGTACACATCCGGTGGATAGAGAGCCATTTATTATGTTCAATATAGGAGGGCCAAGCACATGAAGCAGCTCCTTAAGTAGTTTAGTTGGAATAGGGTCCAGTATGCAGCTTGAAAGTTTAGAGGCCATGATTATTTTCATCATTGTGTCAAGAGATATAGTACTAAAACACTTAAGTGTCTCTCTTGATCCTAGGTCCTGGCAGAGTTGTGCAGACTCAGGACAGCTGAGCTTTGGAGCAATACGCAGATTTAATGAGGAGTTCGTAATTTGCTTTCTAATGATCATGATCTTTTCCTCAAAGAAGTTCATGAATTTATTATTGCTGAAGTGAAAGCCATCCTCACTTGGGGAATGCTGCTTTTTAGTTTGCTTTGCGACAGTATCAAAAAGATACTGCAAATGTATTGCAGATAAAAGTCTGTGCGTGATGACGTAGTGCACATACAAATAATTTTTGCGGTTAAATTCCCATGTACTGAATAAAAAATACAAGTTAAATGGGTTTCCATCGCATTTTCAACTCTAGTGATGGTTTTGTCACAAATGTGACCACTCTGGTCTTGGCACGTGTGCTCTAGCCAACAGCTGGCAGATACAGTGCGGGTAGGCTACCTACATGATGAGATTATTATGGATAAGACCGAGATTATTTTTATTTGTCAAATGGCAGCTAATCATCGATCATCATGTCACCAGAATAAGACCCTCAATATTTATTGGAAAGGAGCGTCAAACTCCTTTGTGTGTGTGCACTTTCACCACCCTGTGAAGTTAATAATTAATTTCATCTGTAGCCTAATAAACTGCATGCTTTCCCGAGACGTAGTGGGCGAACTACACAACATATTGTGCAGACTCAGGACAGCTGAGCTTTGGAGCAATACGCAGATTTAATGAGGAGTCCTTTTAATTTGCTCCAGACGCGTGAGTACAAATTGACTAAAATAGGATGGTTATTAGCACTGTTTTTCTCCGCCATTTCCACCGCCACCTAATTAATTTTAGAGACACAAAAAGATCACTCCATGTCGAACAAACAATGTCTGTCGGCATTTAGAAATATGTACCAGCATTTCCTGTGTCCATCAGCCTGGTCGTGACTTTTTTGATGCGTTAGGTAATTCATCCGCATGAAATGGTTGAATGGAAACCTGGTTAGTGTGGATGATGTCAGAGAGGTTGCAGTGAGAGAGCTTTCTGAGCCTGCTATTGGGTTTGACATAGAAGGAAACTGGAGAAATTACGGAAACTGCAACCAGTGTCTCTTCAAAGTATACAGTGCTGAATGGGGAGTCTGGGCTCTTGTTGGGCCACTCAAGGAAATTCAGAGGCTTGTCCCAAAGCCACTCCTGCATTGTCTTGGCTGTGTGCTTAGGGTCGTTGTCCTGTTGGAAGGTGAACCTTCGCCCTTAGTCTGAGGTCCCGAGCACTCTGGAGCAGGTTTTCATGAAGGATCTCTCTGTACTTTGCTCTGTTCATCTTTGCCTCGATCCTGACTAGTCTCCCGGTCCCTGCCGCTGAAAAACATCCCCACAGCATGATGCTGCCACCATGCTTCACAGTAGGAATGGTGCCAGGTTTCCTCCAGACGTGACGATTGGCATTGAGGCCAAAGAGTTCAATCTTGGTTTCGTCAGACCAGAGTATCTTGTTTCTCATGGTCTGAGAGTCTTTAGGTGCCTTTTGGCAAACTCCCAGCTGGCTATCATGTGCCTTTTACTGAGGAGTTGCTTCCGTCTGGCCACTGCCATAAAGGCGTTGGTGGAGTGCTACAGAGATGGTTCTCTTTCTGGAAGGTTCTTCCATCTCCACAGAGGAACTCTGGAGCTCTGACAGAGTGACCATTGGGTTCTTGGTCACCTCCGTGACCAAGGCCCATCTCCTCCGATTGCTCAGTTTGGCTACGCGGCCAGCTCTAGGAAGAGTCTTGGTGGTTCCAAACATCTTCCATTTAAGAATGATTGAGGCCACTGTGTTCTTGGGGGCCTTCAATGCTGCATGTTGTGTTACACTTCCCTAGATCTGTGCCTCGACACAAACCTGTCTCGGAGCTCTGCGGACAATTCCTTTGACCTCATGGCTTGGTTTTACTCTGACATGCACTGTCAACTGTGGGACTTTATATAGACAGTTGTGTGCCATTCCAAATCATGTCCAATCAATTGAGTTTACCACAGGTGGACTCCAATCAAATTGGAGAAAGGATGATCAATGGAAACAGGATGTACCTGAGCTCAATTTCGAGTCTCATAGCAAAGGGGCTGAATACTTATGCAATTTTTTTTTTAATTTGCGAAAATTTCTGAAAACCTGTTTTCATTTTGTCATTATGGGGTATTGTGTGTATATTGAGGTTTAAAAAAAAAATTGCATAATGTGTCTGAATACTTTCCGAAGGCACTGTAGATCCGATCCCTGTTTTCAGAGGTTCAGGCTGTGACGATGATATATTTACAAATGAATAGCAAACTAAGTTAATATAAGTGCTCTAGTCTAGAGTATAGTATAAAACTACAAATTGTCTGCTGTTTCACAAAACCCTTTGACTGAAATGTTTGTTTTTAACCCTTCATTGGTTTTCAATTCCTATGTGAACAATCAATGTTTTTCTTTTCCTATCTCTTGATCAAGTCAATTGTAAAATAAGATTGTTTTGGACCTGCCTTTGTGTTATGCTTGGCAGCCTTATGGAGTAGGCCGAGATGGAACACTGTACCATTTTCAGTTTGCAACAAAGGCTTTTGTCTGTTTGGTTTCCATGGAGATCTTTAGTTCGATCTTGATAAAGGCCCTTTTCAATACAGTCACTGAAATGTTTCTATGTAGGAGACTGGAGAGAGAAATGGCGCTGGATCAAAAGAGAAAACGTGAACGGGTGAAGGAGAAATCAAATTAATAATTTAGAGAAAGGCAGCACAAAATTGAAAACGAGAGCCGGAGTGGATCCAGTACAGCTGTAACTAAATGGCAATAAGTTATTGTAAAGTATTGCTGATCTGTGTTTGGCCACACATGCAGCTTTAAGAAAAATATTGAGAAAGTGGGCCCTTTTTTCCCCTGTTATTAAGTAGCATTGGGTTCAATGTAAACAATGAAAAATGCTAAGCATATTCTGATGATGCAATCATCCCCATGCCAGCGTCCTGCTTTCTAGGCTCATATTGACCCAAAATTGACCTCTTTTTTTACATTTCCTTTTATTTATACATCGATGTGCCAGTCTGCAGATCAGTTTATTTGACCCCTGATGTGCTCGTGTTGAGCCTGTGCTCAGAGAAGGCACAATGTGTGTCGCTCTTAGGGTAGGAGAGAATGATGAAATTACCCTCCTCAAGAAGAGAGGCTTTGAAAGTGAAATGAGTCAGCAGTTGGTATGGATTAGCCCTGATTTAAAGGATAGAATGTTGATCTACTGTTTGTTTGTGAATGTTTGTTTTTTGGTGTATGACGTCATCTCTGCATGTCAGTGTCAGTACCATCAATGTCTGTATGTTTTGTGTCTGTGTTCAGTGCACTGTCCTGGACAATGAATACATCCTCTGTCGACCTGTAAGATGGGTGATATTTGTAGTCTGTAATAGGATGATGGATGGATACAAGCCGAGGTACAATTTGTTGAAGGTCGTCCATAGATAGGCATTTAATGGATTCTCGCCTTCCCTTTATCCTCTCCTCCTCTCCTCCCTCTTTCTGTCTCTTGTGAGGTGCTCACCTTCCTCTACCACACAGGCTAAAAATATATATTTTCGACCTGTTATCCATCTACTGCCTTATGTAGATGAGACACACACACACACACACACACACACACACACACACACACACACACACACACACACACACACACACACACACACACACACACACACACACACACACACACACACACACACACACACACACACACACACACACACACACACACACACACACACACACACACACACATCAGCATCTAGATTCTGTATCTTATCCCGGCCCTTTATAGCCTACAGTCACAGCAGACCAACCCTCTCTCTTCTCTCTCTCCATCTCTCTGTCTTACCCAGCACACAGTGGGTGAACACAACATCTCCCTGCATCATCAGAGTGACAGGATGGGAGGATGTCGGTGGGGGTGTGAGGATGATGCGTTGCTGGGGCTGAGCCTCTTTGGTGAAGCAGGTTTAGAATTAGAGTATCCAGACATACTACCCCTGAGCCAAACCCATTACATACTGCAGACGCTCTCATGCAATCTAGCAAATGTGGAGAACAACATTGCTCACTGTATGGAAGAATGATTTGTAAAATCCATAGCCCTTATCCCACACCAGTGATCCCGGTCATGGTTCGATAGCTCTCAACCATCGATAGTGGTTGATTCCCCAGGTGGTCTGGTTAAGTACTGCAAGACAGGTGCTGTTGGTATTCAGCATCATTTACGGTGTGCTGCTTTCACCACTAGATACCATTCTGCTGTGCTGTCTCTGAGTCTTCGTGTTAATCTCTTCCACTGCCACTGCTGGTCGCCACCATGCAGTCTCCTCCCCTCCTAAGTCCATGTCCTGACACACTTTCAGACGTGTGTGTGTGTGTGTGTGTGTGTTTCTCTATGATTGCGGCTCTGTTGGCCCTCAGACAGTCTACACTAGCCAGAGCACCATTGTCCAATGTTTGCTGACTGTTGGTGTTCAGATAGACTTCTCCTCTCAACGATTTGCTGAGTTCATCAGGCAAACACTGGCCTGTCCCATTGAAATGAGCTGAGTTGATTCACTTAGTCTGGCCAATGACTGTCTGACTGCAGCAGAACACAGGGGCTAGCAGAGGGAGAACAAGGCAGGCTGCTAAGGCTGTAATGAGCATGTTTTTGGGTGGAACGTACTAAAAATGGTGGTGGGTACTGGGTACTAGATGTGGTGTATACTTTAGATGTGGTGTATACTATTTGCAAGATTTGTATTTTTTTGTGGTGCAGCGGGACTTTTCATTGGACTGTAGCAAGGTATCCCTTCAAACATGATTTTTTTTTTACAGTCATACTCTGATTTTATCTGTATGAAATGTTGCTGAGGAATATTTCATGTTTACCAGCATAGTTTAGAAAATGCTGTGTGTGCTGTGTCCTACAATAGTGTTGTTGGCCAGATTGTGTTAAACTTGTTTGTCTAACTTTGTTTTATAGGTGCTCTGAAAGCCAACTTGAGTTTAATGAGCCTAATATGCAAACCTCTGCGGCCACGTTGCATGCGCAAGCTCTGCAAAAAGTATGTGGACACCTGCTTGTCGAACATCTCATACCTAAATCATGGGCATTATTATGGAGTTGGTCCCCCCTTTGCTGCTATAACTGCCTCCTCTCTCTGGGAAGGCTTTTCACTAGATGTTGGAACATTGCTGCGGGGACTTGCTTCCATTCAGCCACAGGAGCATTAGTGAGGTTGGGCACTGATGTTGGGCGATTAGGCCTGGCTTGCAGTTGGCGCTCCAATTCATCCCAAAGGTGTTTGATGGGGTTGAGGTCAGGGCTCTGTGCAGGCCAGTCAAGTTCTTCTACACCGATCTGGACAAACCATTTCTGCATGGACCTTGCTCCGTGCACAGGGGCATTGTCATGCTGAAACAGGAAAGGGCCTTCCCCAAACTGTTGCCCCAAAGTTGGAAGCACAGAATCGTCTAGAATGTAATTGTATGCAGTATTGTTAAGATTTCTCTTCACTGGAACTAAGGGGCTTAGCCGGAACCATGAAAAACAGCCCCAGACCATTATTCCTCCTCCACCAAACTTTACAGTTGGCACTATTCAATGGGGCATGTAGCGTACTCCTGGCATCTGCAAAACCCAGATTCGTTCGTCAGACTGCCAGATGGTGAGGCGTGATTCATCACTCCAGTTTCCACTGCTCCAGAGTCCAATGGTGGCAAGCTTTACACTACTCCAGCCGATGCTTGGCATTGCACATGGTGATCTTAGGTTTGTGTGCGGCTGTTCGGCCATGGAAACCCATTTCATGAAGCTCCCGACGAACAGTTATTGTGCTGACATTGCTTCCAGAAGCAGTTTGGAACTCGGTAGTGAGTGTTGCAACCGAGGACAGAAGATATTTACGCACTATGCGATTCAGCACTCAGCAGTCCCATTCTGTGAGCTTTTGTGGCCTACCAATTCGTGGCTGAGCCGTTGTTGATCCTAAATGTTTTCACTTCACAATAACAGCACTTACAGTTCACCGGGGCAGCTCTAGCAGGGCAGAAATGTTACGAACTGACTTGTTGGAAAGCTGGCATCCTATGACTATGCCAGATTGAAAGTCCCTCAGCTCTTCAGTAAGGCCATACTACTGCCAATGTTTGTCTATGGAGATTGCATGGCGGTGTGCTTGATTTTATACACCTGTCAGCGACGGGTGTGGCTGAAACAGCCAAATCCACTAAGTGGTTAGAATGCATCACTGTTTAATTAAATGTCTCGATTTGTAGCTAACATTAAAATAATTGACCATGGGGATCGTACTTGATCACAATAAACTAATTTTACAGTCCAAAACAGCCTTCAATTATTATTATTTTTGGTCACTCTGGTGATCGAATTTACATAGGCTTTTTAGGATAGACCATGGCTTTTGGCACCACTAGGTTGCTACGCAGTAGACGACCAACAGAGTTTGTGACTTCACGCTCCAGACCGGACACTGGGGGCCTGGTGTGGATGGACAAAATCAACATGCACGCATGAGGACACACGATGGTGCATGCGGACACGCGTGTGGCCAGTGCAGTCAGCATGTAATGGAGCCTCACAGTTGCTGCCATTGCCAACAGATGAGAATTCAGCTTTATTCTATGTATTGGAGTAGTTACATTTTATCACCAGGAGATGGTACTGTAAACAAGCTTTACAAATTCACACAAGCTGTTTGAGACATTAGGGGGAGACAACTTACTTCTAATTTGGACAGAATTGGTCAGAATCTCTATAACCAGTACAATATAATCATTGAAGATTAGGGCTTGAGATTAAAGACTAATGTTAGGATGTAGTTGGAATAGCAATGCACATTTGCTTGATTTAACACACCCTTGGTTGATTATGTAAAATCATCATACGCCTGATCATTTCCCTAAACACATCATCTCCTCTGTGTCCACAGGGCTTCAGAAGTGGCCGATGTGTGGCAGTGTGACAGTTGAAGGGTCAGGATGACATCTGTAGCCGCCGATTACGACCACATGGAGATCCAGCAGCAGCAACAGCAGCAGCAGCAGCAGCAGCAGTACAGCAGCGACATTGTCAACAACCGCTGGGATGCTGACGAGTGGGACAACGAAAACAGCTCGGCCAGGCTGTTTGAACGCTCCCGCATCAAGGCCTTGGCAGGTAGGTGTAACCGATGTGAAATGGCTAGCTAGTTAGCGGTGGTGCGCGCTAATAGCGTTTCAATCGGTGACGTCACTCGCTTTGAGACCTTGAAGTAGTGGTTCTCCTTGCTCTGCAGAGGCCGCGGCTTTTGTGGAGTGATGGGTAACGATGCTTCGTGGGTGACTGTTGTTGATGTGTGCAGAGGAACCCTGGTTCGCGCCAGGGTTCGGGGCGAGGGGACGAGGGGACGGAATAAAGTTATACTGTTACATAGGCACCAGAACTACAACACTACTGGATCTGAGGACCATCTTACACATGGATATACTGTTTTACATTGTCCTTTCCAGCACAGTTCAAGCATCTACGGTGGATACGCAAACAACTTTGTCCCCTGCTCCAACCGACTGGTCATAGACTAACTAAACACTAGGGGCCAATACTGGCCCCAACTGACACAGCACAAGCTTCTTCTATTGCATAAATGGGTTACAAATGTCACAGTGATGTATACTTCCTCATAGGGTCAGGCTGGATTCAGCCTATCATTTGGCTACTCTTGAGCCAATTGAACTCTCCAGCTACTCTCTTGATCTAATCAGATTAATTTTCTGTGATACACATGATTAAGCTGTATTGCTTGTTAATTGGGATCAATAGGCTTTAATGTCATTGAGGTGAGTATGTCCACTGTCTCTGGACCGCATAAAGTACTTCTGTGAAGATTAACAGGGGATTAGTGGACACAGAGTTACAGAATAGCCGTTAACAAGGAATACTTAATTATGTAAAATGAGGATTAACTCTGGGGCCAGGTAATCTATGTTGTACAGAAAATAAATATACTAACGTACAGTAAGTGGCCAAAGCCCTGTGTTATTGTAGAAAAGTATACACACACAGGCTGCCACTGCCTCCTTTTAAGATGAAGCATTGTAGCTAGAATGGCCATTATAAAGCCATATCCTCCTGTCCTAAGGTCTATGTGGCACTGTTGTTGTTCCATAATGCCCTTCTTACATCTTAATACAATGCGGTATTTGGGCTCACCCAGACAATGAAAAGAGACCACCTACTGTACCCCCCTACAGTACAGAATGTGTCCCTGCTGAGGTGTTCCCCTTTTACCCCCAGTAGTATTCGTGGTGGCACTCTGTTTGTGCTGGAATCGTAGCTGTAGGTCTGTTTTTGGGCTCCGTAGTTCACTGGTTTCTAGGCTAATATGCTAGTGTTCCACTTAACTAAATAATTCACCTGCCTCTTAAATATGCAGGAGTTGTTGGGGACTACAGCACCACAACATGGCTTCTCCGGCTCTTTGACTTTCAGTTATTTGGTCTTTCATTCATGATAATGGCTGTATTCTTGTTATTGGGCCATATGTATTGTAAATCCTGCTTTTCTCTTATCCCCATAGAGTAGCTTGTGTCACTGTCTGAGTTGCTTTTTGTAGACTATGTACAGTGCCTTCGGAAAATATTCAAACCCCTTGACTTTTTACACATTTTGTTGCGTTACAGACGTACTCTAAAATGGATTAAATAGAAAAAGAATCTGCAGCAATCAACACACAATACCCATAGTGACAAAGCGAAAACAGGTTTTTAGACAATTTTGCAAGTATTCAGCCCCTTTGCTATGAGACTCGAAATTGAGCTCAGGTGCATCCTGTTTCCATTGATAATCCTTGAGATGTTTCTACAACTTGATTGGAGTCCACATGTGGTAAATTCAATTGATTGGATATGATTTGGAAAGGCGCACACACACCTGTCTATATAAGGTCCCACAGATGTCAGAGAAAAAAACAAGCCATGATGTCAAAGGAATTGTCTGTAGTGCTCCGAGAAAGGATTGTGTCGAGGCACAGATCTGTGGAAGGGTACCAAAACATTTCTGCAGCATTGCATGACCCCAGGAACACAGTGGCCTCCATCATTCTTAAATGGAAGACTTTTGGAACCTCTAAGACTCTTCCTAGAGCTGACCGCCCGGCCAAACTGAGTATTGGGGGGGGGAGAAGGGCCTTGGTCAGGGAGGTGACCAAGAACCCGATGGTCACTCTGACAGAGCTCCAGAGTTCCTCTGTGGCGATAGGAGAACTTTCCAGAAGTACATCCATCTCTGCAACACTCCACCAATCACGCCTTTATGGTAGAGTGGCCAGACGGAAGCCACTCCTCAGTAAAAGGCACATGACCGCTCGCTTGGAGTTTGCCAAAAGGCACCTAAAGACTCTCAAACCATGAGAAACAACATTTTCTGGTCTGATGAAACAAAGATTGAACACTTTGGCCTCAATGCCAAGCATCACATCTGGAGGAAACCTGGCATGGTGATGGCAGCGTCATGCTGTGGGGATGTTTTTCAGCGGCAGGGACTGGGAGACTAGTCAGGATCAAGGCAAAGATTAACGGAGTAAAGTACAGAGCGATCTTTCGTGAAAGCCTGCTCCAGAGTGTTCAGGACCTCAGACTGGGATGAAGGTTCACCTTCCAACAAGACAACGACCCTAAGCACACGGCCAAGAGAATGCAGGAGTGGCTTCGGGACAAGTCTTCGAATGTCCTTGAGTGGCCCAACCAGAGCCCAGACTTGAACCCGATCAAACATCTCTGGAGAGACCTGAAAATAGCTGTGCAGTATAGTCCCCATCCAACTTGACAGAGGTTGAGAGGATCTGCAGAGAAGAATGAGAGAAACTCCCCAAATACAGGTGTGCCAAGCTTGTAGGGTCATACCCAAGAAGACTCAATGCTGTAATCGCAAACAATAGTAGTGAATTTCTAGTGTAACTTGATCACCTCTCTTGCGCTGCTCAACAGTGGATTGTCACATCATTAAACTTCAGTTTGCTTGCTCTGTGTGCTCTTTGTAAACAAATATGACATGTGAATAGCTCAATTACATTTTTGTGAATATGTTTTTTTGGGGTGAGTGGAAAATCATACTGTGGGTATTTCAAAATACCCCGGTTTATGGAATATACAGTATTCCGCCCAAGCCTAATCAGTTACATTTTTTTTCATATCAATATCATATATTTAAAAAAAATGTTATATCACATCGTAACGTGGTTTCAGTTCCTTATGAGCCACCATAGTTGTTGTCATGTGATGAGAGCTCAAACTGTTCCAAATTTGAACAAGCAAACTGACTGGCTAGCTAGCTAGACCTAAATTGGAGTAAACTAATTTAGCCGTACCACTATTCCAAATCTGTAGCTACATTTCTAGCTATACATTTTGTGCCCATTCCGTCTTTGTCCGATTAGCAAAAAATCTGATCTGTAGGAGAGAGTTGAGCTTGTGGACCACTGATTTGGCCAGCTCATCCTTCTCTAGGCCGCTGGTTGGCCAGTTCGTCATCCTTAGCGAGATGACATCATGTTCTATGAGGAAATATAAATACTTTTTTTCAATGTTCTGTTTGAGATACAAGTTTTGAGTTGTTTTTTAAAATTATATTTTTCTCTAATTATTGCTTTGGCCAGTATAGTACCAGTATAGAACGAGTCAACAAATTTCTTTAGATATGACTTAAAAGAATGTTAACTTTTAAAAGTGAGATTTTTACTGGGCCGTTACTTTAAACTACACATAATGCAAATAATATATATATGGTACAAATATCCATATGTCTTACCAAGTGCTAGCTGGCTATTTTGTCGGGTGGGTTCCACCACTGATTTGTGGGCTGGTCACTAACGTTAGCTAACATAAACTCACCCCATTCCGTACAAATGTGCGCAACCGCAACATTCAAACGAGGCAGCAAAGAAAACTAATGGGACTGTAGCGACTGTGTTGACTTCAAAATCAGGTGTGTGAACTACGTTTCTATTCAAGCGTTGATCGACATGGTAATGGCTCTATAGTATTGGAGAAAAGTTGAAAAAACTGACCCTCCGTTACATCGTGACGTGTCATGCCGTAACGTACAGCACGCATAAAGCAACTGTTTCTGTCTTACAATCTCTCTCCACCAGGTGTAGCACTTCTCTCATTGTTTAAAAACAAGAAATGGACAGTGACGGGGGTACGGGGGGGATACCTTGTCATTTTTTGCGTCATCACTGTAAGCGATCATGACTCTCAAAGCCGCTGTTTACTTCTGAAGATCCCTTTAGCACTGCCCTAAAAACCTGATTCAAATTCGACACAAACCTTCAAATAGGTATGTAATGACACATTATATAAACTCTTTATAGTGTTTTATTTACATATTAACCTGTTTGGCGTGCAAGCCCGACGTCGGTACATTTATGGCAACAGCCACTTCAAGTGCAGGGCGCGAAATTCAAAATATATATTTTTTTAATATTTAACTTTCACACATTAACAAGTCCAATGCAGCATATGAAAGGTACACATCTCGTGAATCCAGCCAACATGTCAGATTTTTAAAATGTTTTACAGGGAAGACAAAATATGTAAATCTATTAGCTAACCACGTTAGCAAAAGACTCCACTTTTATTACTCCATCAGTTTTTGACTCCATCAGTAGCAATCACAAATTCGGCCAAATAAAGATATAAATAGCCACTAACCAAGAAACAACCTCATCAGATGACAGTCTGATAACATATTTATTGTATAGCATATGTTGTTTTCGAAAAATGTGCATATTTCAGGTATAAATCATAGTTTACATTGCAGCTACAGTCAGAAATTGCACCGAAAGCAGACAGAAAAATTACAGACACCAACGCCAAATAACTAAATACTCATCATAAAACATTTCTGAAAAATACATAGTGTACAGCAATTGAAAGACAGGCATCTTGTGATTCCAGACAATATTTCCGGTTTATCAAGTATTTTACAGCGAAAACACAATATAGCTTTATATTAGCGTAGCCACAATAGCCAGAAACACTTGGGCGCCGACGACCAGTTCACATGCACGACAGATATTAGAAATAGCATCATAAAATGTTTCTTACTTTTGGTGATCTTCCGTCAGAATGTTGGACAAGGTGTCCTTTGTCCAGAACAGTCGTTGTTTGGATCTGGAACGGCAAATTTCCCTCTTGATTTAGCATGGGCACTTGCCAAGTGGCACGGATCTCTCTAACGTCAACAAAGTCAGAGAACGGAACACGGCAAAACTCCCGAAAAAATTTCAATAATCTGATTAAACTATATTGGAAAAACATACTTTACGATGATATGGTCACATGTATCAAATAAAATCTAAACCGGAGATGTTAGTCGTCCATAACGACAGCTAAACAGAAGACAAATCCATGTCTTCTTTCGCGCGCTCCGGAAACAGGAAATGGACGGTCACATCATACAAAGAGCTTTAATTCCACCTCAGACCAAGATAGACACGAAATTTCTTCTCTCACCGCCTCTTGACAACCAGCGGAAGGTGTATGAAGTGTATGTAGACTCTTACGTTCATTGCCCATGTATAGGCATGAAGTTGAACAGAGCATCGATTTCTGACATTCCACTTCCTGGTCAGGAAATGTGCTGCAGAAGGAGTTCTGTTTCACTCAGAGAAATAATTCAAACGGTTTTAGAAACTAGAGAGTGTTTTCTATCCAATAGTAATAATAATATGCATATTGTACGAGCAAGAATTGAGTACGAGGCCGTTTGAAATGGGCACGATTTAACTGGCTACTCAATACTGCCCCTTGCAGCCATAAGAAGTTTTAAAGGCGATAAGGTGATAAGTTGGACAGATCGAGTGAAAAAAAGCAGTTTTCCCACACATCTCCTCTCCTTCTCACTACCACGCATTAGTTTCGCTTCCCCACCCGCCATTTTTAAAAAGACCCGACGGAGCTCATTGCCTTGAATTATGCAGAAACGGGCAGCTTGGAGGTAATGTCATTAATTTTGTTGGAAAGGGGAGAAATTGTGCTTTACAATGGCACTCCGCTTTGGGTCGTGCAGAAGAACAGCCCTTAGAAATGGTATATTGGCCATTATAAACTGGGTGGTTCGAGCTCTGAAATGCTGATTGGCTGACAGCCGTGGTATACCACGGGTATGACAAAACATTTATTTTTAATGCTCTAATTACGTTGGTAACCAGTTTATAACAGCAAGAAGGCACCTCGGGTTTGTGGTATGTGGCCAATATAGCATGGCTGTCATGCATAATAACAGCCCTTAGCTGTGGCCATATACCACACGCCCTTGGGCCTTATTGCTTAAATATACCACACCCCCTGGGGCCTTATTGTTTAAATACTGTATATAGCATAATTTGTATTGTTAGGTCTGAGGTATATTGTTCGTGTAACACCGGTTATCATGTTGTGTGGTATTATTACTTTCCCCTGTTTTCGAATTAAGCAGATCTGATTTAATTGATTACTGCACCAGTCATGTATTCATGTAATCCATCTCTATACTGACCTGATGTTTGTGTAGTACAAACCCTTTCTCTCCGCCCTACCCTCTCTTGCTTTTTTCTCTCTTTCGTTCACTCTCTCTCACTCCCTCTCCCTCGCTCCCTCTTAGCATTTGCTGGCCAGATGTAAGTTTAACGTTGCAGTGGCGATGGCATTCTGCTCCTTTGGCGTCTCTTAATGGAGGTGACTGCGCTTACATCACTCACACACGCCTGCCCCTTTTTTCAGAGGCGTTCATCATCAGTTAGGCAGCCAAGCAGTGTGGTTCTGCCTATGTCAGCAGTTTAATATGGAATATTGCCATTTTCTCACATTGTTAGTTGTGGAGAGCTCACCAGTGTGGTGAAACATGTATTTATAGGCATTTACTGTATTTAAGTAAAATCTTCAATTCAGAATCACCTCTCAAAATGTTGCCAAACAGTTCCAGTTAAGGTTAGCTGTACAGTGCAGGGCAGGGCAAGGCACAATTGGCCCAGCGTCGTCCAGGTTAGGGGAGGGTTTGGCTGAGATAGGCTGTCATTGTAAAATAGGAATTTGTTCTTAACTGACCTGCCTAGTTAAATAAAAATAAAAATAAATACATTACATAATGCACCCGCCACCACACTAAACCATGCTGTTCAAGTATACAGAATGACTTAGGAGGTGCTAGGTCTTGTGTTTGATCACACTAACATGTCTGTGTAAACCAATCAAGTCTATGGTGTAAACTGATGCCCCCTCCTGAGGCACAGGCTAGTTTTCTCCTGAACAGTGCGTATGGCCTGGTGTGATTCACCTCCACAGTGTGCATATGATAGGTAGGCAAATATAAAACCACTTGGGGCTAACTGCACTGATCCCTCTAGAAACAGATCTGTATCTCCTTACACTGAAGGAAGGAGCAAGGGAGTGTGTATGTATGGCTAACAGTACATATTCAATTTGGAGCTAATCCCAAATTAGGGTATGGTATGTACAGTAGTGTACAGTATGAGAATACGCCCAACAGCCAAGAGGTTTGTGTGTGAATGTCTGTCTGCGATGGTAAATAATGTCATGAAGAACCCCCTGCACTTGCTAAGATAGTCTGCACTGCGGGATGCTGGTTTCCAGTAAGAGTGTTTGTGGATTTTTTTTACACCCTTTCAATTTGTGTGTATTGACCTGTTTGTAACCTTGGCAGTATCCCTGCTGTGTTTCTGGTAAACGTCGCTCTGCTTGACCCTGGAAAGTCCAGGAATAACCAGTGCGGAGGTCACAGGAATGGCTGTGGAGTTGAGGAGAGCAATCGCCACATTCTGAAAAGCCGGCCCAGCCAAGACGTGTAAATAAATAAAACTAGCCATGGCAGCCTCCTCTCCTCCCATCTTAAAGAGTCTTTATGCTGCTGAGCATCCACCCCAAGCCCCCCTGCTCCTAACATTCTCTGCATTCCAACATTTACACATTAAAACAGGAAGCCACCAACTCAGACAGACTCCCCAGGTCTGGGGGGGTGTATCATGTCCCAAATATAAGAGAAAGACAAGAATGTGTGTGGAGTGGACTCTGACTCTGGCTCAGTAAAGATATTCCTCAATCTTTCTGGCAGGAGGTGAAGTCATAAGAATGTCTCATTCAACAGGGATGAAACGGAGTGCTGTTGTGAAATTCTCCACGATTACAAGTTTTGTGTCCTTAACGCATCACTGTGGCGCCCAGTGAAGACTGTGCCAGCAGGGCCAGGTTTCTTAGCAACCCACTGGCTTCGTACCACCTCCACCTGTCATAGCTGTCTCATGGCTGTCCCCGTGTAGCTTCTAATCTAGATTATGTAGGGGCTTTTGTGGAGTGCCTGTATATTTGAGTCTGTGCCTTAGCAGGTCTCTGTTGTACCATCTTTAAGGAAGCATTTAGTTATCAGAAAAGAAAAAGGAAGGCTCTTATCGAGTAACACATTGGTTGATTGACTTTGTGGCATCTATAATGAAGCATAATGAGTTTCTTTTGTCGCCGCTTGTGCGCCATTGTTTTCCCTTTTGTCCTCGTGGATTACAGTACAATGGCTGTAGAGGCATGTCTGTCGTGTAGCACATGCCAGAGAGAGTGGCTGTCAAGTGATATTTCACTGCTTCACTCTCCTGGTTGGCGGGTTATGACTAAGATCACATGGTCCCCCCCCCCACTGTGAATCTTAAACCACTGGACCATCTTTGTGAAAAAGCATTTGCAACATCCTCATGGGACATTGTTGTAAGTAGTGAGATATTGCTTTTGCATGCATTAATTAGATAATATAGAAACTGTTTCAGATGAGGGTTCTGCTATTTAAGTGAGGGAGTATTTAAGTTAAACAGTGGAGAGGAGAGGGATGTTTTTTGAACTGAATGTTCCACTCAAACACACTATTCAGAAGAGGAGCTCCAGAGGGGAATCACGAGGAGGCCTTGTGATTTGTGCTCCGACCATACAGGAAATTGGGGCAGTTCATATGGAGTTTTTCATTTGGTCCATACTCTTTTCCCTTCAGACATTCAGCTGTTTTCACTTCACTATTGACTACTATAAACAGCCCCCTTTCACTGCTCATGTTTACCTTGCTCATTCAGCTATCACCGTGCATTTACCTCCCACACTCATTCTTTACAGCACAGAGATACCACACTCACCCAACTTTCAAAGGGTTTGTATATAAAACCTAATCTGGAAGCGCCTCCCCCGCCATGCTATGCCAGGCTGGCTCGGCCCAAACCTGGAATGGTTTTCAGTGCGTATAATCACATTAGACTGACTGCCCTGTGAAAACACACAGCAATGTTAAGATATGTTACAGTATAAATACATTGCCAGGAGTAATGGGCCCGGCGGGGTTGAATTCACATGAGGTTTGGGAAGTAGAAACCTTTTATCCTCTAAAAGCCATGCCTTCCATTTAAAGCTAGTGAAGAAATTCCATACCATAAAATGCCTGGAATTTAAGAAAGACCAGCTTTGAAATGGTGTAAAAGGGGGGCTTTCCGGCAAAGGGTTTTCAGATGGGTGGGAATATTGTGCTGTTGGACTAGTCTAACTACTGTAAATGTTTTAAGAGTGCTTTCTTGTCAGGAAAAATGGAGTAAATGGGGATTCATTGTTTTTCTGATAAATAAAAGGCTTATTTTGTGCTCTGTGATTATCTAATAACCCCTCGCTTCAAGCGGTGGGTAAGGTGGACTACATGGCTAAATAATGAAGAGGAGAGGAAAGGAGAGAAGACTGGGGAGACCTGCCTGCACTTTGGGTCCGGTTCACTGTCTAGGATATTATTACACAGAGCTCACTATGAGAGCTCCTTATTCTTCTGGCTTTGTCTGGCCATTCAAAAGCCAGTGCATTTTTGTAAGGCCCACACACTAATGTGAAGCGGTGAGGGTGGGGGGGCTAGCAGTGAACTCTAACAGGACGTGCTGGTAAAACACAGTCAGGAAGTTCGTTTTTTGTGTGCATGAGCCTGTCTACGCATCAGTGAAATATTAGGGGATGTTTTGTCTCTTAAAATAACAAATGTAGTTAGAAATGGGGAAGGTCATGGCCAAGTCTCCCCCTCCCCCTTTCTATTTCCATTTGGTACAGCCCACCACTCCCCTCTGCTCCTCCCTCCCACTCCCCTTTTTGGAAATGAGGCTGTGACATCACCACTGAACACAAGGACTGTGAGTGGCTGCTGAAGGAATTCCAGGTTGCTGGCTCCTCCCCCCTCCCTAAGGTTTGTAAAAGGTGTGCAGTGTTTGAGCAGCCCTCCGCTCATTGCAGGAGTACAGAGTCCAGCGTGCTTTCTCTGCTTCCCTCTCTCTCTCACTCTGTCTCTCTCCATGTGGCTTTTACCATATTGGAACGCAGCACTTTATCGTTCTCACTGTGCGTGTTAGTGTCAGCAAGCTGCTTGTGCTGTGTGAATATGAGTGGATGATAGAGGAGGGAGGACAGAAGACTGAGACGAGTATGATGCTGCGGTGCTGCTGAGCCAGCATTTCACCTCGGGGCTAACTGCTGCACGATCACCCAGAGAGGGACTCTCCCAGCTGACCTCTTACAGGGACCACCACTGGACATTCTTTTTTAGAAGGAGGGGGACCAGCGAACCCTTCTTCTCTCCAGCCCTTTATTTTCTACTGGACTGATGGAGCTACAGAGGGCGACCAGCATGCCTGGCCCCTTGTCCCCAGGGCCTATTTTTCCAGGGTCCCACTCCCCAGGGCCCCTGTCCCCTTCCTCTGGGCCCGGCCCCTCTCTTGCCTCCAGCCCCGGCCCTGATCCGGGCTACTCTGCTAAACAGGCTGCCTTCAACTACAACCAACTCGAAGGCCGTTTTAAGCAGCTGCAAGGTAAGATAAGTAGGGAGGAAGGCAAAGCAGAGCAGAGCAGAGCCCAGGGCTTTGTTTACCAGCGTTGCTATGCACGCTAAAGCTAGCCGATGATAGCTGACAATCGGGAAGTGTCTGTAGTTTCCGGTTCATAAAGACATATGATTTCATGGTGTCGGGAAGCAGTTGTGAATCTCAGGATGCCTGGGGATGTAAGGTTTCCCGTCTTTGTTTTGCATTGTCTGTCAGTGATAGGAGAGGGTCGCAGCATCCTCTAATTCCTACGAGGGAGAGGGCTGGGGGATCATGAGGCAATGACAGATGCCATCCATCACCTAATGAAATATTGATGAGGTAGTGCAGGGTGGGAAAAGAGGAAGACTGGATATCAGCTACACGTGTACAGAGACACTTTTTTGGGAGACAACGGGGTAAAAGGAAAGAGACATTTTAAAATGTGCCTTTCAGACCAGACAGCATGGCTGCAGCTGACTGGCTGTTCCAAGACAACAATAGCAGGAGAAGAGAAGTGGGAGGGGCGGTGTTCTCCTGTGTTGCTTTGTAAGCAGCATGGTGCTAGAGGAGGAGAGCCCTGGCATTGCTCCTTGTTAGACGGTGTGTTGTGGAGTTGTTAACCAGACAGGAGGAGTCTCACGTTGTCTTGTTTTGCAGCACATTAGAGGATGAAAGAGGGCTGTGATGGAGCACGCTCCACTGAGCATGTGCCGAACAGAGGGAAGAGCATTTGAGCCCCTCTGTCTGTCCCGTGCAGTCTGCCTGCATTCCACAGCCCTGCCTGCTCATTGAAGTGTGTGTATGTTTGGGTCTGTCAGTGCTGCTCTCGTTCCCTTTCTCATGGGCAAAACCTAAAGAACAAACACGACTCCTCATCTTAGCTGAGACAGAAGTCATGTCTCACTCTACGTTACAAACAAAGCATTGTATGGCCTCCGATCATTTGTTGACATCTGTTATTTCTGTGGGCAAGATGCTGTTTATTGACTGGGATCCTGTGACGGTTGGTTGTTGTCTTGTGCTCAGAGCTGTGAAATACAAGGAAGTCACAACTGGAGCACGAGGACTGAGTTGAAGCAGGGGGCACACAATCTCATGCAAACAGCATTATACAGTACGTGTACACACAGACAGGTACATCATCGCAGGCGCCAGGAATGAATGAGTGTGTTGACTTATGATATTGAGATACTGTAATACTTTATTAGCTTGCATAATGAAATATCTTTGAGATGAGGTATTGGTGAATGATACGTTTTCCTGGCAGTCTCCTCTGTGGTTTCATTAGCATGCTAGTGTCAGAGAGGCCTCTGAACCTCTTCAGACACCCTATGGAACCCATGACTCCAGAGGCGTCTCTGTTATCGTTACTCATTGTGTATTTATTCCTCGTGTTACTATTTTTCTATTATTTCTCTATTTTTCTCTCTGCATTGTTGGGAAGGGTCCGTAAACAGTTCGCCTGATGTTTACGAAGTATGTGACGAATAATTTGTTTTACGAGCCAATGTCACTGTGAGACTGACTGAGTCTCCCCTGATTTAATATGAATCACTGCAGCCCTGACAGCACAGCACTTTCACTCCACACAGAGACATGGGACAGGGAGGGATACCGCCCAAGTATTGTGGCATCGCTGAGATAACATAGTGTTGAAACGTGGCAGATTGGTCTGTCGCTTATTGGTCTTCTGCATTAGCTTTCTCTGTACAGAGAAGTGTGCCAGAGAAAGGTGCTGATCCAATGAACTATTGTCCCATTCAGCTACATATTTCTGTCTGGGACCAGCATGGAGAACACTAGCTTATGATAAGCTCTCTGTGTGCACCCACTTTGGTGTTTAGTACTGGACATGAAGGCACTGATAAATTCACAGACAATTCCAATCTTTGTTGTTTTGGGTCTGGTTTCTGAGGCCAGTCCATTTGGCTATGGGTCAGCTCTAGCGCCTAACTGTTGCTTGGTGCAAGACAGTTATCAGCCTGGTAAGACCACTGACAGACTCTTCCTGTACTGCCCCTGTGTGCTGTAGGGGCCACGATGAATGAATAAACAACTCTTCTAAAATAGACAGGGTGAAAGTGGAAGGGAGTTGGCATCTTTATGAAAGGGCCAGTCATTGCTGCATTCCCAGTGCAATTCAATCAATGACTCAGTGGAAAACCATACCTGTTGTGCTGCTTTGATTGTACTGTATATCGAATAGTTGCAGAGGGAAGAGGAGGCTCTTGGTTCCAAGTCTGGCTGAATGTGTTTTTGATTTGTGCCGCAATGATACTATAATGAAAAACAGAATATCTGTCAAGTAACGTGTGTTTAACTGGTGGTAGTACATCTTTCACAGGTGGTAGTATGTCTTCAGACTTCACACTACATTATATGTCCATCTGGGTGTATGTGTAGGGTTGGAATGTCTGGGAGGCCATAGTGACACAGTTCTTTATGCTCCCTGGACTCGAGATGGTGTAACATGAGCTCGGTGGAAAGTGTAAATCTTGCGTTTCCTGGAGCTGTGCTGAAGGTTAAGGAGGGCCAGAGAAAGAGCTAGAGGGAAAGAGGGGGAGACTATACCAACCTGATGAAATGGGCAGTCCTTGTGTCTGGTCTCCCACCAGCCTTGGTATGATTGATTGGTCAGAGAATAGGAGGACTCCGGTCTTTGGCACTCTTATAACTTCATTTAAAAATGGCCACCAGCACATCAATAAATGACCTAGACCATTACAATGATGATGGAGGCCCTGGTTAGCAAACATGAGGTAGAAGAAAATCACATGTGGTAAAAAGAAAAACACTATGCTGTGATGCTTGCATTGAATTCTTTCCTCATCTTTCTATCCATCATATGACCTCAGAAGTCTATCTGGCAATGAAAGTACTGGCACTAGGAGAAATGTGTGGACAGTGATGTCTTCTGGGAGGGAAGAAAGACATAAAATGCTCTAAAGGGCTGTAGACTGTATGGATACCAAACATAATGTCACCATATGGGTGTGATGGAGACATAGCCACACAGTTCAGGCCATCAGGTTCAGGTTGGCGTAGCTACAGTGTGCAGGCCTACATGTGCTGGTTGGCATAGCTACACAGTACAGGCCAACATGTTTAGTTTAGGTATAGGTATCAGATAAATGTAGCCTACCTGTGTAGTTTTGGTTGGCCAATGGTGCAGTTTTAGACTCCCTCCTCTTGTCCGCAGAGACAAACTTGAGCTATTTTAAAGCTAGTTTCCTGCAATTGTACACATTTTGTCCTGGGGCTGAGAAAAAAATTGAAGTTTCAAAGCTAATGTCCTGCAATTCTACACATTTTGACATGGGGGGAGAACATTTTACAGTTTTAAAGCTAGTTTCCTACAATTATTATTTTTTTTAAATGTAATGAAGTCGAGATAAGAATTGCAATTTCAAAGCTAATTTTCTGCAATTCTACACATTTTGCCATGGCTTATGCCATGTTCTTATGTTATCTGAGTGACTCAAACATTGGAATTTTAAATTCTGTTTTTATTTTTGGTTATTGTTGCTCCATTATATTTCGACATCCTTTATATCTAGTTTTAGTGGTTTAAGTTTACACTGAAAATGTTTTACCATCCCGATTTTTATTTTTTTATATATTTTTTTTGCAGTGGTGGCCACAATTTAGCTAAATGCACATAGGGGACACATTGCCTCTGTTCCGCTCTTGGCTCCAATTCACAACTCTCTGATTGGAGAAAGTCCACAGGGTGAGACACTTGTTGAAATGAGTGATAGGCCATGTCTGCCTTGTAGGAAACTGACTTTACACCCCTTGAGCCACGCTGCATGGAACCCCCTAAAACCCATCAGGGGCCTCCGGATCCCTCTGACAATGGAGATTGTATCAGCCTATCAACTCCAGGCCAATGCAGTGTGGCCCAGACTGTTATGAATGGGAGTGGAGTGACAGAGACTGGGAATGCTGAGATGACAGGCAGCCTCTTTCATCCAGCTATCAAGAGGGAAAATGACCCAGGCAGCAGAAAAGAAGCCAAGCAGATTGGGATAGTATCAGTATTGTCAAATGTAATTGGTTGTGAAAGGCATGCTTGGCCCTGAGTGTGTTTTGGAGCGGATGGGTATGGACAGTGGGGTGTCCCGGTTCCCAGTTTAAATGTGCTCGTTTTCAGATGTTGCCCGTGTACATTCTCACACTCTCTCTCTGAGGTTTCAAAATTAACTCTGTGTCTTTGCATAACTTATAGTTTCTTTGGTTATTTGCACCAATACTACATTCAATTTGGCATTGTGAAAAGTAAATGAACTTGCAACGGTACATTGTGCGTGACATTTTCTTGTTCATTCTGCTAACAAGAAGATTTTACATTAAAACACTGAAAGTGGTCAGCATTTGTTAAGATAAAGCATTGCCAGGAGATTAATAGTAGGTACACACTGGGCTTGCCTGTTCTCTTACAGGGCGGTCAGAGAACAAACAGACTGTTTGATTTTCTTCCTTCAAAACAAAGGTCGGCTTCACCAATCAACTGAAATGTCGCTACATGTGCAGGTCACCTCTTTCAGATCGCAACAGTTGGCCAGTCAAGGCTAAACCTCTACTCCAGCAGAGCAGAGAGAGGCAGGCTGATCAGCTGAGTAGCCCTGGTAGGCAAAGGCAGATTTGTTACAGCCATAGAAGAGGTTTGTCTCAACATGACGTTCTGTATCAAGAACCTTGGCGTTTAGTGTTGTGAGGAAAATAAACTAATTTAGTAGTGTTGAGTCTTGGTACATGTGTAGGCAAGGTATCCACACTATCAGTACAGGGAACGTCATGGTAAGTACTGGGGCGTGAGCCCACATTCCACCCTGGTGAAAGGCACAGAAGCATGGGATTTGGGTCCGGATGCTTTGGGAATGTGAGTTTAGATATGTTATACGATCCAGGTCAAATGGCCCAAAGCCCTGTTTGTGGTAGTCTTCATAACAGTCATGCGAGAGTGAACAGAGTTAGGCTAAAGCCAACCAGGCTGGTCTGTCTTTGTCTGTCCGCATGTCTCCCCAATACGCTACAGGGTGTGGCTGGAAGAGAGAGAGCGTCAGTTGCATGTGTGTCTGACATAAGAGGGTCTCAGAAAGCTTCTAGTTTTCGAAGCACATCACCAACCTTCCACCCTCTATCTACCCCACCCTTTCCCCCTCTCTCTTCTCCCCCTTCTCTTATTAAAGACAGATGTTTGATATAATGAGCTTTTCTATCTCCAGGCTTGTGGGCTCTACCCCTCCTAGAATAGCACCTACACACCAACCCTTATGTCACAGCCTTGGCCTCTGTATAAGGGGAAACATGGTTTCTTGTAAGACTTCATTTCATACCTGGCTTATGTTTATTATCAGTAATACTGCCAATAAATTGAGTGGACCTTTTTAGTGGAAGTCCATAGCATTAGGTTGTAAGTCAGAATGAGCTCCAGTTCCAATATGTGAAACCTATCGACCTAATGTAATATCCAAAGCAGCAGACTGAACTATATATATACTGTTTTTGTTCACTGTAAAAGGTGATATAGATCAGGTCTTAAAAGCCTCTTGGTCCTTCCTAAAGAGGTTGAGATGAGGACCGAAAGCTTCTCTTTAACGCTCAGTGAATTTGTTTGCTTTGGAGTTTCTTCTCTATGCCTAAAGCAACAGAGAGAATGACTAGCATGTGCCCCGCACCTCTCCTCTCCCTCCTACTCTCCATATAACTTCATGACTCCGCTGTGGTTGACTCTGCCTGCCATCTCCTCACTACACCAAGGCTGATTCGTTAAACAGAATAACAGCTCCAATATCTCCTGAACAGCTCATGTTCCACATGATTGCAGGATTTCAGAGCTTCTTAAAACACAAGAATGGAAAAAGTTGACATATCTGAGCTATTATGTAGCAGTTAAAATATTTTGGTTCTGTTCAGAACGTTAGCTTGTTGCGTTTGAAGTTTGATTCATTCATTGCGCGTGGTATTTATTGTCACACTGAGGATTGCGCCGGATTCCCTGTGAACAGCGTCATGTTTTTATTTTATTTTACTACGTCAGAAGGCTTGTCTTACTCTTAGCGACTACCTAGTATACAGTCTTCTGTGTGACTGTGTTTGATCAAACACATACAGGTCACTGCCAAAATAAGGGAACCCCCAATAGAAAGTGTCTTAATAGGGCGTTGGGCCACCAGAACAGCTTCAATGCGCCTTGGCATAGATTCTACAAGTGTCTGGAACTCTATTGGAGGGATGCGACACCATTCTTCCACGAGAAATGACATAATTTGGTATTTTGTTGATTTTGGTAGAAAATACTGTCTCATGCGCCGGTCTAGAATCTCCCATAAGCGTTCAATTGGGTTGAGATCTGGTAAATGAGACAAACATGCTCCCTTTAGATCCCCTAACCTCCTTTGAGACCCCTCTTTCAAATTCACTGAGATCTTTTCAAGCCATGGTAGCCAAAATAATGGGCAACTGAGAATTTTTATTCGTGACCTCACCTCTTATGGGATGTTAATTACTTAATTGTCTCAAGAACCACACCTGTGTGGAGGCACCTGCTTTCAATATACTTTGTATACCTCATTTACTCAAGTGTTTCCTTTATTTTGGCAGATACCTGTAGCTTTAGATACAAAAATGGACAGTAATGTATGCACTTAAGCAAATTGTGTACTCTTTGTGCTCTCAGTCATATCTGTAACTGTATGTTCTTCTCTGAATGAGTGAGTGAATAGTCATCTCTAGAAACAGGCTGCAAAAATTATGAACAAAGTTCACATTCACAGATGTGGTTATGGAAGATTATACAGGAAACACATCATACCGTTTCATTTTTCAACTGGGTTTCCGAGTGTATGACTTGAGTAATAAACTAACATGAATGATATCTCCCTTGTGAGGCCACACAGCTGTAGCTCTCTCTCTCTCTAACTCTCCCCTTGGCTCTGTACTAATACAATGAAGGGAAACATACTGCTCGACCAGCCTTGACATAACCCGATAGGAAAATGTTTTCTGGGTTTTTATTTTTTTGGTGGGTGTTTTTATGTCCCTGTTCAGTAAATTAGGGTACTGTTGAGGTGCCTGTCTGTTCGACACAGTGTGCCAGCTATCATGTGTGGGCCCATAAGAAAGGGCACTGACACTGTGGCAGCCATTTTCCTCCTTGTTTGTCCTTCAAGCGCTCTCTCCCTCTCTCGCAGGTATTGGGTGTGCACCTTGCACTGAGCAGGAAGTTGAGAAATGACAGATTTATAAGTGAAACAATGTGGCCTACATTAGAGGGAGGCAGGGTGGAAACATTTGGGAGGACAACCCCAGGGGTGAGTGGTTGTATACTTGGTGTGAATGCAGGGGCACACAGCTGTGTCCTGACTGGAGAGTGAAGCGATGTGTAAATCTGCGCTCCCTGGACAAGCAGGGTTGTGTATACATACAGATCATCTGTCTGTGTATGCTTTAGCTGGAGTCATCTGAAGCCTTTCATCCATCTTGTGTCATTTGCACAGCTATCTTCAACAGGACAGTGCCACACAGAATTCCCAATTGTACATGCAGTTTTTCCACACACATACTGTACAGTACATGTAGACTTTGTGTTGGTAGCTGAACAGTTGTATGACCTGCAGTCCACATCTTTCAATTACCGCCCCAGCCACCATAGGGTGAGGCAACTGTGAATGACATCAGCCACCAAAGGCCTCAGCCAAAATTTCATTTTGTTGAATGTCTCACCGTATCGTAATGTTTATTTTGGTGCATGGTATTTGTGTGTTTTTGGTGAATTGTCTCCAGGAAAAAGTCCAAATTCCTCCCAACCAGATGTAGACAAAATTAAACTGCAGTTTGCTAACAACAATCTGGGACATGTGGCATTGGGGTGCTGCGCCACAACCAGCGTGAAGTTGTTAGGCTGCTGCTAGCCTGATTTACCGTCACTGCTACCTCTTTATTCCTCTGTTCATCCTTTCACCCTTCCCTCTATCCATCATCCCTCTCTCACTCTGGATCTCAGCTGAATGGGGCACAAATAGGCTATAGTTCTCTTTGCCTCAGGATTAAGGTGTTAACACACCTAGAGAAAGAGTTAATTCTAGGATACAGATGCTGATTTTGCCAGCTCATTTCAAAGGCATTGAAATCATTTTTCAGAAAAGGTCATAAAGGGACATTACATCGGGCTGTAGTAGCCTACAGACTGTTGTTATATGAAACAATGCAGTGTTGATTAGCTCTGTATTCTGGTGAGTAAGACACAATGTGACAGTGTTTTCCTGTGACTAGGTTAGCCGGCGGTCACCGATGGCCTGGCTGTCCCCAAACACACAGCTGCAGAGAGCTGCCCTGGGCGTCAGTATCATTGGACCGTTTTTCTTTATTTGTACTATTTTCTACATTGTAGAATAATAGTGAAGACATAAAAACTATGAAATAACACATATGGAATCATGTAGTAGCCAACATTTTTTTAAACAAGTCAAAATATTTTTTCTATTTTAGATTCTTCAAAGTACACCCTTTGCCTTGATGACAGCTTTGCACACTCTTGGCATTCTCTCAACCAGCTTCACCTAGAATGCTTTTCCAACAGTCTTGAAGGAGTTCCCACATATGCTGAGTACTTGTTGGCTGCTTTTCCTTTACTATGTGGTCCAACTCATCCCAAACCATCTTAATTGGGTTGAGGTTGGGGGATTGTGGAGGCCAGGTCATCTGATGCAATACTCCATCACTCTCCTTCTTGGTCAAATAGCCCTTACACAGCCTGGAGGTGTGTTTGGTCATTGTCCTGTTGAAAAACAGATGATAAACCCACTAAGTGAAATCCAGATGGGATAACTTATCACTGCAGAATGTTGTGGTAGCCATGCTGGTTAAGTGTGCCTTGAATTCTAAATAAATGTCCCCAGCAAAGCACCATCACACCTCCTCCGTCATGCTTCACGGTGGGAACCACATATGCAGAGATCATCCGTTCACCTATTCTGCGTCTCACAAAGACACGGCGGTTGGATCCAAAAATCTCAAATTTTGACTCATCAGACCAAAGGACAGATTTCTACCGGTCTAATGTCCATTGCTCGTGTTTCTTGGCCCAAGCAAGTCTCTTCTTATTAGTTTCCTTTAGTAGTGGTTTCTTGTTAGCAATTTGACCATGAAGACCTGATTCACGCAGTCTCCTCTCAACAGTTGATGTTGAGATGTGTCTGTTTTTATTTGGGCTGCAATTTCTGAGGCTGGTAACTCTAATGAACTTATCCTCTGCAGCAGAGGAATCTATGGGTCTTCCTTTCCTGTGGCGCTCGTCATGAGAGCCAGTTTCATCATAGCGATTCGTGGTTTTTGCAACTGCACTTGAAGAAACTTGAAAAGTTACTCTGTATTGACTGACCTTCACGTCTAAATGTAATGATGGACTGTCATTTCTCTATGCTTATTTGAGCTGTTCTTGATATAATATGGACTTGGTATTTTACCAAAAAGGGCTATCTTCTGTATACCACCCCTACCTTGTCACAACACAACTGGTTGGCTCAAACGCATTAAGAAGGAAAGAAATTCCACAAATTAACTTTAACAAGGCACACATGTTAATTGAAATGCATTCCAGGTGACTACCTTATGAAGCTGGTTGAGAGAATGCCAAGAGTGTGCAAATATGTCATCAAGGCAAAGGGTGGCTACTTTGAAGAATCTCAAATATAAAATATATTTTGATTTGTTTAACACTTTTTTGGTTACTACATGATTCCATATGTGTTATTTCATAGTTTTGATGTCTTCGCTATTATTCTACAATGTAGAAAATAGTCAAAATAAAGAAAAACCCTTGAATGAGTAGGTGTGTCCAAACTTTTCCCTGGTACTGTATGTTTCCGGAAAGAGGGAGCCGGACTGGCAGACAAGCTTCCTGACATTTTGTCTCTCTCAACTCTGTTTTGAATTCCTTTGTTAATGCCTCAGGAACTTGTGCAATATTTTATTCGTTCAGTTTTTTTTTTTACCTGAGGGTGAAAGTGTCACATGCAGTATTGTGGAAGAAAATATATTTTACCAAGCTACCAACTGGAAAAGACTAAGCTACACTACAGCTACCCTTAGGAACAATATACACTGCTCAAAAAAATAAAGGGAACACTTAAACAACACAATGTAACTCCAAGTCAATCACACTTCTGTGAAATCAAACTGTCCACTTAGGAAGCAACACTGATTGACAATAAATTTCACATGCTGTTGTGCAAATGGAATAGACAAAAGGTGGAAATTATAGGCAATTAGCAAGACACCCCCCAAAACAGGAGTGATTCTGCAGGTGGTGACCACAGACCACTTCTCAGTTCCTATGCTTCCTGGCTGATGTTTTGGTCACTTTTGAATGCTGGCGGTGCTCTCACTGTAGTGGTAGCATGAGACGGAGTCTACAACCCACACAAGTGGCTCAGGTAGTGCAGTTCATCCAGGATGGCACATCAATGCGAACTGTGGCAAAAAAGTTTGCTGTGTCTGTCAGCGTAGTGTCCAGAGCATGCAGGCGCTACCAGGAGACAGGCCAGTACATCAGGAGACGTGGAGAAGGCCGTAGGAGGGCAACAACCCAGCAGCAGGACCGCTACCTCCGCCTTTGTGCAAGGAGGTGCACTGCCAGCGCCCTGCAAAATGACCTCCAGCAGGCCACAAATGTGCATGTGTCTGCTCAAACGGTCAGAAACAGACTCCATGAGGGTGGTATGAGGGCCCGACGTCCACAGGTGGGGGTTGTGCTTACAGCCCAACACCGTGCAGGACGTTTGGCATTTGCCAGAGAACACCAAGATTGGCAAATTCGCCACTGGCGCCCTGTGCTCTTCACAGATGAAAGCAGGTTCACACTGAGCACATGTGACAGACGTGACAGAGTCTGGAGACGCCGTGGAGAACGTTCTGCTGCCTGCAACATCCTCCAGCATGACCGGTTTGGCGATGGGTCAGTCATGGTGTGGGGTGGCATTTCTTTGTGGGGCCGCACAGGCCTCCATGTGCTCGCCAGAGGTAGCCTGACTGCCATTAGGTACCGAGATGAGATCCTCAGACCCCTTGTGAGACCATATGCTGACACATGCACATTTGTGGCCTGCTGGAGGTCATTTTGCAGGGCTCTGGCAGTGCACCTCCTTGCACAAAGTCGGAGGTAGCGGTCCTGCTGCTGGGTTGTTGCCCTCCTACGGCCTCCTCCACGTCTCCTGATGTACTGGCCTGTCTCCTGGTAGCGCCTGCATGCTCTGGACACTACGCTGACAGACACAGCAAACCTCTTTGCGACAGTTCGCATTGATGTGCCATCCTGGATGAACTGCACTACCTGAGCCACTTGTGTGGGTTGTAGACTCCGTCTCATGCTACCACTAGAGTGAGAGCACCGCCAGCATTCAAAAGTGACCAAAACATCAGCCAGGAAGCATAGGAATGAGAAGTGGTCTGTGGTCACCACCTGCAGAATCACTCCTGTTTTGGGGGGTGTCTTGCTAATTGCCTATAATTTCCACCTTTTGTCTATTCCATTTGCACAACAGCATGTGAAATTTATTGTCAATCAGTGTTGCTTCCTAAGTGGACAGTTTGATTTCACAGAAGTGTGATTGACTTGGAGTTACATTGTGTTTTTTAAGTGTTCCCTTTATTTTTTTGAGCAGTGTAGTTTAGTTAACTAAAGTTACTTTGAAATAGTAGTTCACTACATCCAAACTACTTTATGATACAGTTGAAGTCGACATACACCTTAGCCAAATACATTTAAACTCAGTTTTTCACAGTTCCTGACATTTAATCCTGGTAAAAAATTCCCTGTCTTAGGTCAGTTAGGATCACCACTTTATTTTAAGAATGTGAAATGTCAGAATAATAGTAGAGAGAAATATTTATTTAAGCTTTTATTTCTTTCATCACATTCCCAGTGGGTCAGAAGTTTACATACACTCAATTAGTATTTGGTAGCATTGCCTTTAAAATGGTTTAACTTGGGTCAAATGTTTCGGGTAGCCTTCCACAAGCTTCCCACAATAAGTTGGGTGAATTTTGGCCCATTTCTCCTGACAGACCTGGTGTAACTGAGTCAGGTTTGTAGGCCTCCTTGCTCGCACACGCTTTTTCAGTTCTGCCCACAAATTTTCTATAGGATTGAGGCTAGAGCTTTGTGATGGCCACTCCAATACCTTGACTTTGTTGTCCTTAAGCCATTTTGCCACAACTTTGGAAGTATGCTTGGGGTCATTGTCCATTTGGAAGACCCATTTGCGACCAAGCTTTAACTTCCTGACTGATGTCTTGAGATGTTGCTTCAATATATCCACATAATTTACCTACCTCGTGATGCCATCTATTTTGTGAAGTGCACCAGTCCCTCCTGCAGCAAAGCACCCCACAACATGATGCAGCCACCCCCGTGCTTCATGGTTTGGATGGTGTTCTTCGGCTTGCAAGCCTCCCCCTTTTTCCTCCAAACATAACGATGGTCATTATGGCCAAACAGTTCTATTTTTGTTTCATCAGACCAGAGGACATTTCTCCTAAAAGTACGGTCTTTGTCCCCATGTGCAGTTGCAAACTGTAGTCTGGCTTTTTTAAGGCGGTTTTGGAGCAGTGGCTTCTTCCTTGCTGAGCGGCCTTTCAGGTTATGTCGATATAGGACTCGTTTTACTGTGGATATAGATACTTTTGTACCGGTTTCCTCCAGCATCTTCACAAGGTCCTTTGCTGTTGTTCTGGGATTGATTTGCACTTTTCGCACCAAAGTACGTTCATCTCTAGGAGACAGAACGCGTCTCCTTCCTGAGCGGTATGACGGCTGTGTGGTCCCATGGTGTTTATACTTGCGTATTATTGTTTGTTGAACGTGGTACCTTCAGGCATTTGGAAATTGCTCCCAAGGATGAACCAGACTTGTGGAGTTCTACAAAAAAAAATTCTGAGGTCTTGGCTGATTTCTATTGATTTTCCTAGGATGTCAAGCAAAGAGGCACTGAGTTTAAAGGTATGCCTTGAAAGACATCCACGGGTACACCTCCAATTGACTCAAATGATGTCAATTAGCCTATCAGAAGCTTCTAAAGTCATGACATAATTTTCTGGAAATTTCCAAGCTGTTTAAAGACACTAAGTTGACTGTGCATGTGAACTTCTGACCCACTAGAATTGTGATACAGTTAATTATAAGTGAAGTAATCTGTCTGTAAACAATTGTTGGAAAAATGGCTTGTGTCATGCACGAAGTAGATATCCTAACCGACTTGCCAAAACGATAGTTTGTTGACAAGAAATTTCTGGAGTGGTTGAAAAACAAGTTTTAATGACTCCAACCTTAGTGTATGTAAACTTCCGACTTCAACTGTATATTATCATATCTAAATCTGAAATGTCATAGACTAATTGCAAGACAGATCACTCTGGAGTCAAATGTTAACAGAATGTGTAATTTAGCCTATTTAACACACACACTATGTTTTTAAGTGAAAATTAGGAAGGTGTGATGCCGAAAAATAAAGGAAATTCTTGCCTACTTCACCAATATTACATTTTTGCTAAAAAACAGTTGTGTAGTTATCTACATCGCTGCATTACAAAATGTTAACTACTGAAAAGCTACTGCAAAATGTAGTTAAATTACTAGTTGAACTACATGTAGTTCAGTACTCCCCAACACTGATCAAGTTTTATTCGTCACATACACCCGCAATAACATCTAAATATGTGTATCAAAATGCTTGTGTTCTTAGCTCCAAGAGTGCTGTAGTATCTAACAATGCACAACAATACACAAATATATAATTTAGGTAATGAAATGAAGAAATATATAAATATTGGGACGAGAGTGGCATGTCGGAGTGGCATTGACTAAAATACAGTAGAATAGAATACAGTATAAACAAATGAGATGAGTAAAACAGTACGTAAACATTATTAAAGTGACTAGTGTTCCATGTCTATGTATATAGGGCAGCAGCCTCTAAAGTGCAGGGTTGAGTAGCTGGGTGGTAGCCGGCTAGTGATGGATATTTAACAGACTGATGGCCTTGAGATAGAAACTGTTTTTCAGTCTCTCGGCCCCAGCTTTGGAGGGCAGGCAGTGTGCCCCCGGTAATGTGTTGGGCAGATCGCACCACCCTCTGGGTAGTCCTGCGGTTGCGGGCGGTGCAGTTGCCATACCAGGCGGTGAATTGTGCATCTGTAAAAGTTTGTGAGGGTTTTAGGGGCCAAGCCACATTTATTTAGCCTCCTGAGGTTGAAGAGGTTGGCTTTAAAGTGTACATCAAGTCACATGTAGAGTGTATAGTACAGTATAGAGTTATTGTGTGGGCAGAACAGTCAGAGAGGGGAGGGGGTTAGCTACTAGCTAGATATCCGGGCCAAGTCTCTGTTTCAGCCATGTGGCCACACCCCAGCCCAGCCAGTATAGCCGGAGGCAACCTTTGTTTCCCACACCGGGGTCAAGGTCGACCTCTAATATGCATGACTGTGTCTGTGAGCTTTAGTATTGACCCAAAGAGGACCCCGCATATCAATGTGCTGCTTTAAATGGGGCTGCCCCTACACACAGACACACACAGACACACACAGACACACACAGACACACACAGACACACACAGACACACACAGACACACACAGACACACACAGACACACACACACAGACAGACAGACAGACAGACAGACAGACAGACAGACAGTGTGTTACAGCCACTTTGGAAATAGCCCCGCTGTTGGTTCAGCATTATTGATAAGCCACTGAGTAATTTAAGACGCCTCTCTTGACATTGAGACGTGGGGGTTTTGACTACCTAGCAGAATGAAAGTATTTGTAGCCAATCAGCAGAGTGGGCTAGCCTGTTCTATCACTGCCTCTACAAAGAGGCTTATACACAAAGCGTGTGATTTATTTTAGAATGCATTGTTTTGAATTATAATGACCCAATCGAGGGCGGGCTGATTATCCGCTTTGACGCCTCGCTCAATGTGAACTTTAGTCTGTGTTTGTGTTTTATTACAGGCGCTGTAGTCACACAAATGTTGTCATAATTCACTTTTTTTGGAGCTCATTTGAATTGGAAGAGGTAGCTAAGGGTTTACCATAAATTACCATAAATTAGACCAATTCATCCACTTATGGAAACACAACATCGCTATCAACAAAGATGATTGTATATATGTACTATCCTCCTAGTATACAGTCACTGCTCTGCCTGTTCCCATCCTTTCCACCCGCCTCGCTCTGCATGCTCCGCCCGCCCGCTTCTGTAGAGTGTTTCGCTTTCATCTCATTCCCAGAGGTCTGTGCTCTTTAATTTGTCACTTACAGCTTTTTTATCTTTAGCTTCCAAAAAACATTTATATTTTCTCCCACTGCAGTGTCTTTATCTCTTCTTAGCTCACTGACTTTACATTGAATCTGTTCAGACTCCTCTTCACTAATGTATGAGCTCCATTTTAGCTGTGTAACATCCTCCCTCCTCTAAAATCACCTTAGTTTTGCTCCACTGAGTCCTGTCCTCGTATGACCGGGTGCAGTCTGCTAAATGTCACTGGGATTCAATCTATCGCTCTGCCATTGGCTCAGATGACTGGTTATTCGAGCCATCGCCCCTCCCAAGCATATCCAAACTCATCCAGTGTCTCAGAAGGACGTGTCATCAAACGGTCGTGTTTTGTCTGCCTTGTCTCTCTTTATTTGACACCAGTTTGGAAATGGGGACCTTGGACTTAAACGTCCTTTCCTTGTCCAACTCACAACTCTTTTGTTAATTACCTCAGTCCATTTTGGAGCCGTTTCACAGAAATGCTCAACATTCACACCTAAGGCCCTGCAGACGCCTGTGAAAACTAGCGTGCCTCCTTTACATTCGGTGTCTGTGTGAGTGCACCGGCTGCCTCACACTAATTCCAGAATCATCTACTGAGGAGCCAGAGAGAGGATGTGACAACATCCATCTCTGTCATTTTGTCTTTTATCTCACCGTCAAACTCTATCTCTCTTTCCTAGTTCCTTCTTTCCCTTGACTTGGCCTCTCAGGTAATAGAGCCATGTACTACCAGGCCTGATGATAGTTTGACGTTGCATTGTATTGCTATTACATAATATTCTTAACACTTTTATACAGTCTACATTACTACTCTATTACTGCTTTTGGCTTTTTAACTTAACACTGCCTTTCAACAGTCACACATAGTAAAACAACTCTGGTCTTGGCAGACTAATAGGATGCTTAGCATTTAACTTTTAGGTATTTTTGATGTAAGGAGTTGACATTGATTGCACACAGTTCAGTGATCAGGACATCATGCATAGCATAGCGGCTGTCCACAGATTGTGGTCTGGTCAGTGGTCTAAACATTTGGTAGACTTGTGGTTTGTGGGTCTTGATCAGTGGTCTGTGATGGTGGTCTGTGACTGCTTGTCGGGATTGTGGTCCGAGGGGGTTACTGTTTGTACTCTGCAGAGCCAGAGAGCTGCAGGTTGAGATAAGGAGTTTGTGTGTGTGTGTGTGTGTGTGTGTGTGTGTGTGTATATGCGAGCGTGTGTATATCTGTTGACCGAGGGTTTCCCTTTCCTGGGCTCTGCTGTGAGGGCCAGATGCTCTCCCCTGCAGGAAACCCTGTTTACAGACACTCAGGACATGTCCAGCTCCACCCATATCCTCCATCCGTCTCTATCTCAGCCTTAGAACGCACATTTATTTTAGACATTTGATGCCCTTTTGAACTGCAGCTGATTGTGTCAACAAGTAATTGGAACCTTGAACAGAACACAGGGTCATGTGTCATAAAGCAAAATGTATATTGTGAATGGATTATTTCACTTTACTGTTTTGTTATTGAAGCTACCTTTCATTCTGTTCCTTTTTTTTGGTATCTTATGTGCTGCTAAGCATATCCAGCCCCATCCTGATTTCCAAAGCCTTTTCCTGATTCCCAAAGTCATAACTAACCTAGCCCCTCTGAGGCCACACAGACATGATCTAACCATGCAGCCCGTGTCACAGTGAAGGAGCTGAATGTTACTTAGTCTAGTCAGTGATAAGGCCTGATGCCATCTGATTCTGCTTTGCGTGGTATGATGGAGAGCAGAGAACACTGGCTTCATTGTCTCTGTGATGCTCTGACTGGGCCCCCACAGTGGGGCACACAGCTCCCTCTGTCTCATCGCCTCCATCTGCCTCTGCCCTGGGCACTGGGACTCATAAAGGCCACTATCTACTATCTCTGGGACCCGGCTGTCAGGCTGTTGGACAGTGTGCTGTTTGGTACCTACATGATATCACAGTCATGCTGCTGCTTTATTAGCAGTCTGGTCACGCTGTGATGTCGCAACGTCCTCTGAGCTAACGGCTGGGCTGGAGCTGGAAGGGAAAGTGCATCAGTGCACTTTGTTAACGGGTGTCATCTCTCACAGTCAGCGAGACAGAGAGAGAGACCCACCCTGATGGAGGGAGGTTGTGAAACTTCCTCTCAAAGCCAGATTTCCATGGCAACAGGCTTTGAGTTCATATGAGGAATACCTTGTGAAGCGGAGACGTTAGTTGGCACACTGTGTGTGTGTGTGTGTGTGTGTGTGTGTGTGTGTGTGTGTGTGTGTGTGTGTGTGTGTGTGTGTGTGTGTGTGTGTGTGTGTGTGTGTGTGTGTGTGTGTGTGGACATGCTTAACTATACCAGATTTTTTTTTTTTGACCAACTGGGGACATTTTGCCGGCCCCCACAAGGAAAAATGATATTTCTAGGGGGTTTAGGATTCGAGGTTAGGGGTTAGGGAAAATAGGATTTTGAATGGGAATCAATTGTGTGTCCCCACAAGGTTTGTAAAACAAGACTGTTTGTGTGTGTGTGTCATGATGATGTTCATGGCTAATGCAGCAGATACAGTATGGGCTGACCGGGGCAGCTGGTTCTCTTGGACCTGGCTCCTATACTACGTTGTGACTGATGTTTATTGGGTCTGCAGTAGGATGAGAAGCCTGGGCCAGACCACCTGCCTTGCCATTACGAAAAAAGATTGTAGTCAGAGTGCAGTATAACTGCAGTATGCTGAAAATACTGCGTCCAAAATGCCACACTCGACTGCAGTAATTTGTCAGTGTAACTAAAGTTAGAGTGCAGTATAACTTCAGTTCAACTACAATACACTGCAGGTTTCTGCAATTATTGCATCCAAAATACCACACTCGACTGCAGTTACTGCACTTTTACTGCAGTTTCAAAACGCCATTCCTTTTTTGTAAGGGTGCATGGGAACACTACATTAGAACAACCCTGTGAGAACATGACCAGCTAACAACACTAGCAGCAGCTAGCCCGCATGAATAGCATGTACAGTAGACAAATATCACTTGGCCTACAGTATGTGCAGAAGACTATCTGGCAGCAAGACCATTATGTTAGGAATATAGTTGTTCTGTGAGAATAACTCCAGCTATGCTAACAACATTTAGCTTGTGCAAACAAGACTGGCTATTTAAAGATGGTGTTTACGAATAAGACTGTTTCAGACAACAATTGTAATAAACATATTGGGTATTTAAGTATGTTTACTAAGAACCCACCTGGCCTGTGAAATGTTGATATTTACAGTACTCTGTTGCTGTGAAAGAGAAGTCAGCTAGCTAGCTAGCGAGCTACAGTGTCTACATTGTATTTCTTAGACAGAGGAAGTTACCCCCTACACAGTTCTTCCAAGAACAATGACGCCTTGGTGTATGTTTTCAACAGAAGACGAACAGTAACAAAGACCAACAACCCTCCGCCCAGGAAAGTGAGGGACACCTGGCATAAACAGGAAGGATGAGTGGAATGTGCTGTTTCTGATGAGGCCTGCAAACCCTCACGTTCTACTCTGTTAGCTGCACAGCTGGAGTGTTAGCTTCGTAGCCTATATTGTGCCGCTGTTTTTCTGAGTGCCCAGAACTTAATCATAGCAGGATGTTGGGTGTGTGTGTCAGTCTCTAAAGAAGAGCACACGTTAGTTGAACTGTAAAATACTTTACACACCTTCTACCCCCCCAGATGATAACCTGGTGAATATGTTACCATTGTAGAATGCAGAAGTAAAACTTAACCCCTGATCTCTCTCTCTCTCTCTGCTCCTCCCTGTAGATGAGCGTGAAGCGGTGCAGAAGAAGACCTTCACCAAGTGGGTCAACTCCCACCTAGCCAGAGTGTCCTGCAGGATCACTGACCTCTATATGGACCTGAGAGATGGACGCATGCTCATCAAACTACTGGAGGTTCTCTCTGGGGAGAAACTGGTACGTAGACAGACCGTCAGACTGGTTTACATGGCACGTAATA
Source organism: Salvelinus fontinalis (assembly GCF_029448725.1). Taxonomy (NCBI): domain Eukaryota; kingdom Metazoa; phylum Chordata; class Actinopteri; order Salmoniformes; family Salmonidae; genus Salvelinus; species Salvelinus fontinalis. Next base: position 58,722,429 of record NC_074665.1, on the reverse strand, counting down.
TGTTTCGCTTGGATTTCCAGGTCACATATAGAGTAATAATTCACCTTACACAAACTTCAAATGTTAAAATGCTGTTCCCCCGGGTTCTAAACCTACAGTATATGTATAGGAAATATATAGGAAACACCAACATAAAGTGTCTTAATAGGGCGTTGGGAAACTACGAGCCAGAACAGCTTCAATGCACCTTGGCATAGATTCTACAAGTATTTGTAACTCTATTGGAGGGATGCGACACCATTCTTCCACGAGAAATTCCATAATTTGGTGTTTTATTGGTGGTGGAAAACGCTGTCTCAGGCGTCGCTCCAGAATCTCCCATAAGTGTTCAATTGGGCTGAGATCTGGTGACTGAGACTGCCATGGCATATGGTTTACATTGTTTTCATGTTCATCAAACCGTTGTGACCACTCGTGCCCTATGGATGGTGTCACGATCATCTAAGGTGGAAACAGTAGACCAAGGTGCAGCGTGGTGAGCGTACATACTTCTTTATTATAAGATGTCGCCAACAAAACAACAAACATCAAAACGAAAACGTGACGCCAATGTAGTGCTCATAGGCAACTATACATGGACAACTACCCACAAATACAGGTGGGAAAAAGGCTACCTAAGTATGGTTCTCAGAGACAACGATAGACAGCTGCCTCTGAGAACCACAGCCGGCCAAACACCAAGAAATACAAATCATAGAAAAAGGAACATAGAATGCCCACCCAAATCACACCCTGACCAAACCAAAATGGAGACATAAAAGCTCTCCACGGTCAGGGCGTGACAGATGGGAGCATTGTCATCCTATGTTGGCATAGCCATGGTCACCAAAATAATGACAAAAATAATGGCCTTCCCAGCATTTTTGTACATGACTCTAAGCATGATAGGATGTTAATTGCTTAATTAACTCAGGTACCACACCTGTGTGGAAGCACCTGCTTTCAATATACTTTGTTTCCCTCATTTTCTCAAGTGTTTCCATTATTTTGTGAGTTACCTGTATTTTTCAACTTGAAATACTATTTATTTGTAGTCATAGTTGTTTCTCTTACTACAATCCTATTTGTGCTTTGCATGATAAATCAGCAGTGTTGGGGAAGATATCCTGAAGTCATAGTTTACCAAACTATCATCTACATAACAACGAAAGAAGTTAAGCTACCCTTAAGAAAAATATAGTTTACTTAACTAAAGATGAAAAAAATTATAATTCTTGTCTACTTCACCCATATTTTGCTTTATATTAGCGGAAAAGGGTAGGGTGTAGTTCTAAGAGTTAGCTACACGCTACATGGCAAAAAAGTAATTAACTACTGAAAACTACCTAGATTTTTATTTAGTTCAACTACCACAAAGCTTCTGCAAAATGTAGTTTAATTACTAGTTGAACTTGGACTGTAAATCTTCCTCTCACAAACAAGAATGTTGAATATAATTTAATTTCTATTTACTCTACCAGTTGTCTGATCTGTTTGTCCTTTTGTGAGTAGGAATTTGAGAAAAAGTATCCACAGGAGTACTTATAAGCCATCTGTTTCTCCGACCAACTGTGTGTAACAGAATAAGAACGCCACAGTGTTGTAACTGAAAGATACTGTCGCCTGCAACTGTGTTAAAACCGGTTAAAACAGATACAGTAATTGTATATTTAGCATTTGTGAAATTATTTTGATGTGATATAGAGAGGGCTTTATTTCTAGAACAGTAGCTGAGAATCCATTCCCGTTTATCTGTATTTAGCTGTTTTGGCTGCCAGAGCCAATTCGCTTCTGAACATAACATGTAAGGTCCTCGGACTAAAAAAGTACGTTCTTGGGCTCGTACTACCGTTGAGATTTTTATCACCTGGCACATGCGCAAAACCATGTAAACACCTGCAATACTTCGCCTGCATGTACTTCCGTGTGCACGTGCCTCAGGTGATGAGCGCATAAAGTATGAAAGCCAAACAGAGACCTGCGTTTTGAAGTCTGTTTAATTACTCGTGTTATAGGTTTTCGTCAATACAATTTGACGTGGCTATGTCGTCTAAGGGACAGCATACGAATGTCGGGGCTAATCTGTGGTATAGCAGTATAGACGGGTTGGCTGACAACTTCATGAAAATGATGTGCGCGCATCAATGTGGCCGGAGGGTGTGTATTGTTATGATTCTGAAAGGTCAGATGGCTAGCATCAATGACAAGAAGCTGCCTTGTGGGGAATCAGAAGTAGCTTTTTTCAGCTTGTTTTATCTTGTTGTTGATACCATGTCTTGTTTTGAGTTGTTTTGACTGATGTCACGTCTATGCTAATATGGTTAAAATTCTCTAGCTAGTTAACTGTAACAATGGATTTTAGAGACAACAAGTGCTCATTGTGCAAATTTATTTGTTTTCTTTAAACATTTGAAGATGAAATATAGCCTACATGTTATCAACAGTCTAAGCCAACCCAGTCTGTTTGCCCCATAGTTGCCCACGCGTCGGTTTTGTTGCTAACCACAAACCCATCTATCTCACTCAACTCTCACCCACTCTGATGTATGTAGCTATGTTACACGCTATATACAGATAACTCCCTTGTCATATCTTACAGAGTCAACATTTATAAAACCAGACACACCTAAACTACTCTCTCCACCTCTGGGACAGAATGTATTCAAAGCAGCCCTGGTAAAGTCATGGTCTTTATCTGTATACTATGGAGAGGTTATGAGCAGTTCAGTTGAGGATAGAGCAGAGAAAGATATAAGGGTGAAGTGGATAGTAGTAGCGTGTCCTATTGGTTTACGCTCTGCTAGAGTTTCAGAATGGTTCACATATATTAGGTTACAGGGATCCTGTTGTCTCTCATGGAAACATCATGGAAATATACACTACCAGACACACTCACAAATGTACACTGAGCGATCCACCCAGGCATCTGACAAACACAGAAATACACATTTTAAAACCTACATGTACCACAAACACACTAATGCAGATCCAATTAGACAGTCAATGCACCAAGCAAGTTGCAGTAAAGCATGTGGTTACACAAAGACAGGCCGAGTGCTTACAGAATGCTAGAGGCCAAGCTAGGTTAGGAGACCTTATGCCCAGACTGGCGTCAAAGAGATTAAGGCAAAACCAAAACATAATTACTGACTACAGTAGTAGTAGTAGTAGTACTACGCATGTGACGTCAGAGAGCAAACTTCATACTGAACTTTTCCATCTTAGCAGCTGTGCTGAAGGAGGGGAGAGAAGTAATTATCATGGCAGGATTGCCGCTAAAAGAGAGGTTTAGCAAAGTTAGCACTGATGGGTTTGATTAACTATGTCTCAATTTAGCTCATGCACCCCTTCCCTCCTCACCCCTCCCTTCACCATCAGTGGCTTTTGAAAGGCAGCTCTCTGATGGACTCGTCCAGACAGCTCTGGAATCAAAACTCAATTAAGGCCGATTACAGCCCCTACCACTTTAATCCCCCCCCCCATCACCCCCTGTCTTGTGACTTCCAGTGGAACGTGCCAAGATCCTCCATTGAGGGAGCTCACGGGGCTTCGCTGTGAGAAAGATCTGACCATGGCTTCAACTTACTCCCAGTGAATGCAGTCTACTGTGGTCCCTTCAAAATATGAGTAATTTGTCCTTCCCTCTCTTTTGGCTGTTTCGAGGAAGTAAGGCAAAAAAACTACAACAAAACGGAAAAATGTCAGTTGATTTTCTTTGATGGAGGAAAGGAAGGCAGAAATTATCAATGAGATCTTTGAGAGCGAAACAGTGGGGAAGTGACCAACATCCTGCTAAATGATCTCAAGTCAGACGACTGAATTCAAGCCAGCCGCCATTTCTCAACTGTTTCATGAAGCGTAGAATTTCCATGTTAGAGTTCACTCCACAGAACACTACATTAAAGTGCCAGATGGGTATCTCTCTGGTTTGGTGTTATTTGTGTTGGGCAGAGGAGATATCGACTGGTATTCTCCAGCTGTCCCAACAAGTTCAGGCCCTGGGTACTTCCTAGGTCATGGGAAAGCTTTAGATTACCTGTCTCTGGACATACAGTGCCTTCAGAAAGTATTCATACCCCTTGACTTATTATACATTTTGTTGTGTTACAGCCTGACATCGAAATTGATTAAAAAAACGTTTTTCTCACCCATCTACACACAATAACCCATAATGACAAAGTGAAAATGTGTTTTTAGAAAACATTGCACAATTATTGAAAATTAAATACAGAAATATCTCATTTACATAAGTATTCACACCCCTGAGTCAATACATGTTAGTGATTACAGCTGTGAGTTGTTCTGGGTAAGTATCTAAGAGCTTTGCACACCTGGATTGTACAATATTTGCCCATTCATTATTTTCAAAAGACATAAAGCTCTGTCAAATTGGTTGTTGATCTTCGCTTGCCAACCATTTTCAAGTCTTGCAATTTTCAAGCAGATTTACTGTAAGTCAAAACTGTAACTCAGCCACTCAGGAACATTCACTGTCTTCATGGTGAGCAACACTCTACAGTGTAGATTTGGCCTTGTGTTTTAGTTTGTCCTGCTGAAAGGTGAATTTATCTCCCAGTTTCTGGTGGATAGCAGACTGAACCAGGTTTATTTCTCTGGGATTTTGCCTGTGCTTAGCTCCATTCCATTTCTTTCTCACCCTGAAAAGCTCCCCAGTCCTTTAAGATCACAAGTATACCCATAACATGATGCAGCCACCGCTATGCTTGAAAATATGGAGAGTGGTGTTCATTAATGCAGGGGTCTCCAAAAGATTGATCGCAAGCTACCAGTAGCTCGTAGCTCGCGAAACAATTCTGAAAGTACAAGCAATTTTCAGATGTTCCATCGCAAACTGTCATGAACACATCTCACAAGTATCAGACAGCGCAAGCTCTCAGCTAATATTTAATCAACGCCACATTGACATTATACCACCCCTGGTTAGCCATTATTGGTTTATCTGCCAATTAATATCCAGCAATATTGCCCATCTGTCTGTCTGTGGCGGGTGCGTTTGTCAATCAACCCATGTGTAGCAAGTTGATGTGATAACTGTCTTGTGGGTTGACAGAAATACTTTCCCCAAAACCTTCTCAATTAAATGTTACCAGCAAAGTAGGCTTACCTGGCAGATTAGCGTATATCATTTGTATCTATTATTTGCAAACTTTGCCATGAAATGAGCAGCAACCGTACAGAACCATTGCTAGACCAGCACGTTAGCACATTCCTCACTTGCTAGATGTGCCATTAAAGGGCCAGATGCACAATTAAAGGTGAATTAAATATGAAATGTTTAGTTTTCTTCCAGACCCCAAAAAATGAACAATTGTAATTTTGAGAGTGAAAACAAAAAATATATAAAACAGGAAAGATGTAACCGGGACCATAGTTTGGGAAAATACAAATCATAATTTTGGCAGGGAAAATCACAGATTTTATAGGACCCCCTTGGAGTTGTTTATTAACCATCATTTTACCGGGTATATTGATGGAAAACATAGTGCACGTCTTTATCTTGTACACCAAGGACCCGGGAAAGAGTTGTAGGGGAGAGAAGAGAAAAATGTGCCTATTTGAAAGCAAGAAAAAAATGAGTAGCCCTGTATCTTTGTTGAGACTGGGTGTATTGATACATCATCCAAAGTGTAATGAATATCTTCACCATGCTCAAAAGGATATTCAATGTCCGGTAAAAAAGAAACGGGAAAAAACAATCTATCAATAGGTTCCCTCCTTTGCAACGCATTGGAAAACCTCCCTGGACTTTGTGGTTAAATCTGTGTTTGAAATTCACTGCTCGACTGGGGGACCTTTACGATAATTGTATATGTGGGGTACAGAGATGAGGTAGTCATTAAAAAATGATGTTAAAAACAATTATTGCACACAGAGTCCATGCAACTTATTATGTGACTTAAAAGCACATTTTTACTCCTGAACTTATTTAGGCTTGCCATAACAAAGTGGGTGAATACTTGACTGAAGACATTTCAGCTTTTAATTTTTCATTAATTTGTACAAATTCTGAAAAACATAATTCCACTTTTACATTATGGGGTATTTGATATATTAGGATCCCCATTAACCGACGCCAATGACGACAGCCAGTCTTACTGGGGTCTGACACATAACGAAAAATACATTACAGATGAAATACTTTACAATTTACGTACATTTACATGTAGTGTGCGTGTGTACATCGATCAGTTACACACATGTCAGTACATACACACAGCAAGTAGGTCACACGGGGGAGAGGTGTTTTATTTGTTTTTTGAAACCAGGTTTGCTGTTCACTTGCCCTATATGATATGGAAGGGAGTTCCACGCACTCATGGCTTTGAATAATACTGTACGTTTCCTTTAATTTGTTGGCCCTGGGGACTGTGAAAAGACCCCTGGTGGCATGGCTGGTGGGGGAAGTGTTTGTGTCAGTGCTGTGTAAGTTGACTATCCAAACAATTTTGGATTTTGCAACACATTGTTTATTAAAAAAACAAGAAGTGATTCCGTCAGTCTTTCCTCAACTCTTAGCCAAGAGAGACTGGCATGCATAGTATTTATGTTTGCCCTCTGATTACAATGAAGAGTAAGACGTGTCGCTCTGTTCTGGGCCAGCTGCAGCTTAACTAGGTCTTTCTTTGGATAATAATCAAGATAAGATCAAACTAGAGCCTTGCTTTTTGGAGTGTGGTGTCATAAAAGCAGAGCATCTGCATCTCTTTACTATGGACAGACTTCTCCCCATCTTTACAACCATAGAATCTAAATGTTTACACCATGACAGTTTACAATCTAAGTTAACACCAAGTAATTTAGTCTCCTCAGCAGCCACAACATTCACTGATTTCCCATAGATATGTCCCTGTATATAATGTACATTATTTTGTTGTTGTGTAATAGACACAGGAAAATCCTAAATCTGCCTACCTCAAGGATTAAATAAGTCTGCTAAGTAGGTCATCAGCCCAGGGAGTCCTGCCTCAAGTTACAATATACAAAACCAAACCGTTTAGATTGTTGACAGTAGAATATCAGTTACATGAAGAGTTTGAGTGACACTAATGTAATTTGCCTGTGTTAATACCATCTATCCCACTCTTTCTTTCCCCTCTGCAGCCCAAGCCCACTAAGGGGCGCATGCGTATCCATTGCCTGGAGAACGTGGACAAGGCCCTGCAGTTCCTCAAGGAGCAGAGGGTCCATCTAGAAAACATGGGCTCCCATGACATCGTCGACGGCAACCACCGCCTCACCCTTGGCCTCATCTGGACCATCATCCTCCGCTTCCAGGTTAGCTGACCACCCAGTACTCCTCTCTCTTTTCTTGCACGCTTTCGCTCTCTAATGTGCTAATCAGACATGGGCTTAAATACATGTGTATTTGGGTATCTGGTATTTAAAATACTTTTTTCAACAAGTATTTATTTGAGCATTTGAATGGTTATTTGTAAAAAACGGTATAATGTGAGAGTGCACAGTTGGTAAAGGGATTTCATTTTATACACATTTCTTTGTCTACTTAAATCCAGAGATGAGAGTGAAAATGTATAGTAGATGGCAAGGAATGTGGGTGGGTGTGAGTAGGTGGCTTTAGTTGTTTATTTGTGTAGCCATCTCTTCTGAGGGACCAGAGTTCATATCAGTTTGGACCCAGTATCTAGGTGCGTGGCAATAATAAACTATGTGGTCTGGAAGCAGACAGCATGTGAAAAGGAGTGTTGACTGGGCGGGCCTAACCTTGAATAAAATAGTGCAGTGCCTTCACCTAGTAGGTGTTATAAACTGGGTGGTTCAAGCCCTGAATGCCGATTGGCTGACAGCTGTGGTATCAGACCGTATGCCATGGGTATGACAAATGTATTTTTACAGCTCTAATTACATTGGTAGCCATTTTAAAATAGCAATAAGGCACCTCAGGGGTTTGTAGTACAGTATATGGCCAAAATATACCACGGCTAAGGGCTATGTCCAGGCACTCCATGCTGCGTCATACGTAAGAACAGCCCTTAGCCGTGATATATTGGCAAAATACCACGCAAACAGGAAAACTCCCACCCAGAGGAAAACAGGCAGGAAAACTGAAATCATTTTTATCTAATTTCTATTAGCATGTTACCTGTGCAACCAGAGGGAAAACAACTCTAGACCACCTTTACTCCACACACAGAAACGCATGCAAAGCTCTCCCCCCCCCCCCCCCCCCCCCCCTCACTCGGTAGTGAGTGTTGCAACCGAGGACAGACAATTTTTACGGGCTTCAGCACTCGACGATCCCGTTCTTTGAGCTTGTGTGGCCTACCACCTCGCGGCTGAGCCGCTGTTACTCCTAGCCATTTCCACTTCACAATAACAGCACTTACAGTTGACCAGGGCAGCTCTAGCAGGGCAGAAACTTGACAAACTGACTTGTTGGAAAGGTGGCATCCTATGACCGTGCCACATTAAAAGTTACTGAGCTTTTAAGTACAAGCCATTCTACTGCCAATGTTAGGCTATGGAGATTGCAGAGCTGTATGCTCGATTTTTATACACCTGTTAGTAACGGGTGTGGCTAAATTGCAGAATCCACTAATTTGAATGGGTGTCCACATACTGGTGTACTTTTATATACTACATTTATTTGCAATGGTGAGCGAGTTACACAACTGTAAATCCTTGAAGCAACTAGTTAGCAAATGTTGATTGCTTGTAGTTTTTGTGAGTCTTCTCTCAAGCACATCACACTGTTGGCTAGCAATCGGTCCATCTCACAAATGTGTCCCACATGCAACAATGTCAGCACACAGTAAATAATACAGTGCGTGCTAAAAAACAACAAAGTAACCAGGGGGTTACATACACCCCTCACAAAAGAAACTTCCCAACAAGTCCCTACACCTTTGACCTCAAAAGTATGAAATAGGTTAATATATACACAGAATTGTCAGTATGTCAGAGCTTGTCATCATAAAAGTACACAGATACACATGTAAACATAGACCATGTTTCATCCAAGAAAAATAAAACCAAAAAGGGATGCTTCTCAAAATATCAGCACTACTTACACCTTTGTTACCCTTTTCATACCAAAGATGCTGCTAAATACCCATATACCTCAGTGTATTACAGTAGGGTTGTGAGGTGTACCTAACTCATCACAAGACCGCTTAACTACTGGCAGTTCTGGGATGGCCCGAGTGTCCACTGTGGACCTGGAGGGGAGGACAGTTTCCTCCTTCAGGATCACTCTCCAGTTCATCTCCTGTGGCTCCTTTAGGTTTTGGGGCAAAAACTGTAGCCTCTGGATTTAGAAACTGCCTGGTGAGGTCATCCTCTGAATTGCTTTCTTCTGCCTCAGATCCATCCGACAACAAGGGGATGGGGACTGGATAGCAATGCTCCCTGTGGGCTGTTCGGTTCTCCTCCTCCTGTGACTCAGTGTTTGGAGTGGCCTTGCTGGCAGAGTTTCCTCTTGATCAGTGTGCTCCACTATCTGGCTAATGGGCAGCAGGTGGTTCCTGTGCAGGGTTTTCACTGGCCCATGGCCATTTTCCGGCTTTACCTAGTAGGTGGGTAGGCCTGGGAGCTTCTTTGAGATGAGGTATGGCTCAGTCTTACATCAGTTGGCTATCTTGTGCTTTCCGGGCACGCCAAAGTTTTGGAGGAGGACTCCAGGCTGGAGGTCTTAATGCTTCACCTTCTTCTCCACATGAGCCTTCTTTGCAGCATTTTTCCACCCTGCAGCACTTCACGCAAGGTTGTACGCCTCATGTAGCTGGTCTTTGAGCTTGACTGTGTACTGCAGTTAGTCACTTGAAGGGCTTCCATCAGGGCTCACTCCGAAACACAGGTGGACTGGTAGCCTTAACTCTCTCCAAAACAAACATGAGGTGGTATGGTGAGAAACCAATGGAGTCGTTCTTCGTGCAGTTGTAAGCGTGCACAAGGTGAGCTATATGCTGCCTCCAGGTGGACTTCTGCTTGGACCCAGAGTGCCAAGCATGTTCAGCAGCATAGGGTTGAAGCGTTCCAACTTTGCGTTCCCTTGAGGATGATAGGGAGAGGTTATTGACGTCTTTACACCCACAAGGGTTAGCATTTGGTGGATCAGTCTGCTCTCGAAGTATCTTCCTTGATTGTAGTGGACTCTTGTTGGTAGTTTATAGTGTACAAAGAACTTCTCCCACAAGTCTTTGGCCACTGTGCTTACAAGCTCGTCCTTGGTAGGGTATGCCTGGGCATAGTGGGTGAAGTGGTATGTAATGATGAGGATGTTGCTGATGTTTCTACTGTCATGCTCCACTGTCAGAAAGTCGATGCAGACCAGCTCCATGGGTGATGTTGACTAGCTCAGCGGCCCATGGGGGTAGGGTCTTCCAATGGATACACCTTGCACAGTTCATGCAGTGTTGCTCAATGTCGCGAGACATGCAAGGCCAGTAAAATCTTGCCTGGGCCAGTCCCATATCATCATGCAGTGACTTCATGACAGCATGGTGGTACTCTTGGGGCAGGACCAGCTGTCTCTGTCAAACTGAACGGGAGTTCTTGGGGTTCCTGTACAGCACTCCATCTCTGTGTGAGCATGTCCCATGACCCCAGGAGAATGGCTTCTTCTGGCTTTGTGTTTCTGCTTAGGAATGTCTCCTTTCTTAACCCCGGGGCCTTGCTGATGGTGGATATCACTGGGCGTTTTATCGCAGGGGCTGTACTCACACAAAACAATAAAAATTTTGTCATATTTAACTTTCAAGCTCATTTGAATTGGAAGAGGTAGCTATTGGTTGAGGTTTTACCATAAATTAGACCAATTAATCCACTTATGGAAGATGTTTGGAGATATGGACTATCCTGCTAGCATACAGTCACTGCTCTGCCTGTCCTGTCCTTTCCACCCGCCTCGCTCTGCATGCTCCGCCCGCCCGCTTCTGTAGAGTTTTTCGCGTTCATCTCATTCCCAGAGGTCTGTGCTCCTTAATTTGTCTCTTACAGCTTTTTATCTTTAGCTTCCAAAAAACATTTATTTTTTCTCCCACTGTGGTTTCTTTATCTCTTCTTAGCTCACTGACTTTACATTGAATCTGTTCAGACTCCTCTTCTTCACTAATATCTGCGCTCCATCTTAGCTGTGTAACATCCTCCCTACTCTAAAATTACCTTAGTTTTGCTCCACTGAGCTCTGAGAGCAGGAAGGAAGTCCTGTCCTTGTATGACCGGGTGCAGTCTGCTAAATGTCACTGGGATTAACTGTATGGCTCTGCCATTGGCACAGATGACTGATTATTCGAGCCATCGCCATCCAAGCCATCACCCCTCCAAAACATATCCAAACTCATCCAGTTTCTCAGAAGGACGTGTCATCAAACGTTTCTGTTCTGTCGGCCTTGTCTCCTTTTATTTGACACCTGTTTGTAATTGGGGACCTTGGATTTAAACATCCTTTCCTTGTACAGCATGTTCCATTACCTCAGGAGAAAGGCTTCTTCTGGGTTTGTGTTTCCTCTTAGGAAGGGTTCCTTTCTTAACCCCAGGGCCTGGCTGACGGTGGATATCACTGGGTCCCAGAGCTGTGCGCATCGCAGATCCTCAGGACTCAGGCAGGATAGTCCATCCATCTTCAGAGCAGTAAATTTCATGAAAGCTTCAGGGACAGCCTTGGGCGGGGCTCCTATGTTCACAGTTGCCCTCTTAGAGATACTGTCTGAAGAGATTTTGGCAGTCATTACTCGGCAAATGGCTCTGACTCCCTTGATGAGGGGATTTCAACCCAGTCTCCATCCTCTTCAGCACTGATGTGTGAGCATCCTGACAGGGCGTTGGCATCAATGTTCACTCGCCCTGGCCTGTACTGCAACTTGAACTCGTAGATGGTGAGAGTGGCCATCTACCTGTGGCATTCAGCTTGGCAGTGGTTTGCACGTAGGTGAGGTGGTTATTGTCCGTGCGCACCAAGAGCTTTGCTCCGTACAGATAATCATGAAACTTGTCCGACATGGCCCACTTTAACCCCAGGAACTCAAGCTTGTGCGCTGAATAGTTATTCTCTCTCCTGGACAAGCACCGGCTTGCATAATCCACTGGTCTCCATCCCTCAGGGTACTCCTGGTACAACACTCCATCCAGTCCACTTAGACTGGTGTCGATTGTGCAAGACGTAGGGCTTCTCAGGGTCAGCAAATGCGAGCACAGGTGAGCTGGTGAGGCATTCAATGATGTTCTGGAAGGCTCTCTCACACTGCTATCCATAGTTCTCTAAACAGCTCCTTCTCCTTCAGGTAGGTAACTCCAGGGGGAGTGATGGGCTTGCCATTTTCTGTCTTGGGGGCATAACTTCTGGACAGCGTATCCTTTCACGAACCTCCGGTAGTATCCGCAGAACCCAGAAATGACTGGAGGGCCTTGAGTTTTTCTGGTCCAGGACCTTCATCAGCCTTTCCTTATGTTCCTCCAAGGTTTTCCCAAACACGATGAGGTTGTCCAGGTAGACCAGCACACAAGGAGGTTCATGTAGCCAACAGCCTTCTCCATTAATAGTTGGAAAGTAGCTGGGGCTCCAGTGACTCCTTGAGGCATCCTCTCTAATTGGTAGAAACCAAGAGGGAAGATAAACACTGTCTTCTCCTTGTCGGCCTTGCGCATGGGGATCTGGTAATAGCCACTGTGGCGCATGGGGATCTGGTAATAGCCACTGTGGCGCATGGGGATCTGGTAATAGCCACTGTGGCGCATGGGGATCTGGTAATAGCCACTGTGGCGCATGGGGATCTGGTAATAGCCACTGTGGCGCATGGGGATCTGGTAATAGCCACTGTGATGGTCGAGGACGGAGAGCTACTCATTCTTCACCCTTAGAGTTATGCTGCCGCCATCTTCAGCAGGAACAGTAACCACACTGCTGGTTATCAGGACAGAAGCTGGCAGCTCACTCCTCTCAGCTGGTTCCACTAGCACAGTGCAGGGCCTCTCAGCAGAGTTGAACTTCATGTAAACCTCGATGTTGCCTTCAGTCAGGGTCACCTTCATTACTGCTATGGCAGACTTCAGTTCTTCCTCCTGTCTGCAGAGTGCTTTGATTTCAGCCCCAGCATTTGATGTTGGCTCTTTCTGAGGTTGGACTTGGCATACTGGGATTCTATGAGAGTGCTTCTTTTCTTCCCTCAGCATTTGCAGTCGACCTGGAAATGTGTGGCGACCTCTCTTCCCTCTCTGTTGAAGATGCACCAGGATATCAATGCTGTACATCACTCCCTTGATGATCTGGTTAACTTGTGCGACGTCGACCCTGGACTCACCAATGCCTCTTTTCACTCTGACCTTCTGTGACGACTTCTCTAGTCAAAGGAGGAAACCAGAGATCTTCTCTCCAGGTTTCTGTTGCAGGCCCTCAAACTTGTAATAGAGGTCCTCCCCTCAGTCTGCTGTGCCGTATGTGTGCTCCAGTATGTTCAATTAGTCCTCTACCAATGCATATTTGTGGTTAGCTCTTAGCACTGTAGCCACACTCAGGGCAGGGGCATTGAAACTCTTGATGAGTCTCTTTCTCTTCTCCTGGTTGGAGTATTGCCACTCAGGCAACATCCGATTTACTTGTTCCATCCAGGGGTCTATGTCCTCTTCCCCAAGGGGCATATACACTGTGCCATTGAATGTCTGCAGTCTTCTGTACGGACTGGTCTCGTAGTGAGATGTCATAGCTTCCTTCAGAACCTTCCCCATGGCTTCAATTATGTATTCAGGTCTTGAGGCTGTTGCTTGGGGTTTTACAAGGTTCTTCAGCTTGCTATCTGAGATCCACTCTCTCATCATGAAGGCCTGTAGTTTGTTTTTACTACGGGGTGCTGACATGGGGGGAATTTGGTGTTGGGTATTTGCTCAGGAGAGGGAGGAGCTACATTTCCTAGACAGATCAACTGCCAGTTGATGCCCTTTTCTTCAACCAGAGTTTGCACACACTATGCAGTGAGATCCACAAACGTCTTAACTAAAACACTGGCCCACTTGGTTTGAGGATGTTGCATACAGTGTTTCACTTTAAGCAACCCAAACAACTCGAAGGCATCCAAAGCCCCTTCAATATCGGATGCTCCTTCTCCACTCCCACAACCATTAATGCCCTGATAGGATCAGTGTCCTCCCACTGGCTCCACTGTGTCAGCTTTTCCATATTCATCTCCATTTTCTTTCCCTCTGAGCTATTGGAACTCGCTGTTAAAATGAGAGGGTTCCCAAATGGCTTGACATTGCCTCTAATAGCTGGGCTTATGATAGGGGTCTTTTCAATGTTTTATATTCACTGTTCACTGCACTGCCTTCATGTACAGTCCTGTTGTTTAATCATTGCTCATCCATTATCTCAGGATCTCCTGTTAACCATCTCAGCAGTGCCTCCATTTGTAGCCCTCTCTTCTGAGGGACTGGAGTTCATGTCAGTTTGAACCTACAGGAGCATCTAGGTGTGTGGCAATAGAAAATGATGTGGTCTGTAAGCAGGCAGCATGTGAAAATCAGTGTGTGGACTGGGTGGGCCTAACCATAAATAAAATTGTCCAGTGCTTCCACCTAGTAGGTAATAAACCCTGAAGAATATATAGTTTACCCAGTAGGAAATATAATACAGTGCCTTCAGAAAGTATCCACACCCCTTGACTTTTTCCACATTTTGTTGTGCTACAGCCTGAATTTAAAATCTATTACATTTAGATTTTGTGACACTGGCCAACACACAATACCCCATAATGTCAAAGTGGAATTATGTTTTTAGATTTCTTTACAAATTAATAAAAAAATAATATCTTAAATGTCTTGAGTCAATAATTATTCAACCCCTTTGTTATGGCACGCCTAAACAAGTTGTGTGCAATAATAGTGTTTAACAGGATTTTTGAATGACTACCTCATCTCTGTACCACAGACATACAATTATGTGTAAGGTCCCTCAGTCAAGCAGTGAATTTCAAAAACAGATTTGACCACAAAGACCAGGGAGGTTTTCCAATGCCTCACAAAGAAGGGCACCTATTGGTAGATGGGTAAAACAAAAGCAGACATTGAATATCCCTTTGAGCATGGTGAAGTTATTCATTGGACTTTGGATGGTGTATCAATACACCCAGTCACTACAAAGATAGACGTCCTTCCTAACTCAGTTGGCGAAGAGGAAGGATGGTGACAATGGTGTCTTTAAAACAGTTTAGAGTTTAATGGCTATGATAGGAGAAAGCTGAAGATGGATCAACAACATTGTAATTACTCCACAGTACTAACCTAAATGACATAGTGAAAAGAAGGAAGCCTGTACAGAATAAAAATATTCCAAAACATGCATCCTGTTTGCAATAAGGCACGAAAGTAAAACTGCAAAATAAATTAACTTTATGTTCTGAATACAAAGCATTATGTTTGGGGCAAATCCAGCACAACACATCATGGAATTATAACTCTTCATATTTTCAAGCATGGTGGTTGCTGCATCATGTTATGGGTATGCTTGTCATCTGCAAGGACTAGAGTTTTTTTTTGGGGGGGGGGGGAATAAACGGAATAGAGCTAAGCACAGGCAAAATTCTAGAGGAAAACCTGGTTCCGTCTGCTTTCAAACAGACACTGGGAGACAAATTCACCTTTCAGCAGGACAATAACCTAAAACACAAGGCCAAATATACACTGGAGTTGCTTAGACAACATTGAATGTTCTTGAGTGGCCTAGTTACAGTTTTGACTTAAATCGTCTTGAAGATCTATGGCAAGACATGAAAATCACTGTCTAGCAATGACAGTACTTGAATAATTTTTGTAATAATGTGTAAATGATGCACAATCCAGGTGTGCAAAGATCTTAGAGACTTACTTAAAAAAGACTCACAGCTGTATTTGCTGCAACATGTGATTCTAACATATCAGTGGTGTGAATACTTATGTAAATGAGGTATTTCATTTTCAATATGAAAATGTCTAAAAACACGCGAGCAGTGTGGTCAGCATTTTAGCATACGGTCGAGAGGCAGAAAGAGCAGCCTGTTGATTACAGTTGATCCTCTGTCAGAGAAAGTTTATATTTTGAATTTATTTTATTTAACTTCTTTTGGCTGCATCCCGCTACCGGGATCGATATGACAGCAGCCAGATAAAGTGCAGGGCGCCAAATTCAAAAAACAGAAATCTCATAATTCTAATTCCTCAAACATACATGTGTCCTATATCATTTTAAAGGTATTCTTGTTGTTAATCCCACCAAAGTGTCCGATTTCAAATATACTTTTCAGCAAAAGCATTACAAACGATTATGTTAGGTCACCATCAAACCACAATAAGCACAGCCATTTTTCCAGCGAAAGATAGCAGTCAGAAAAAGCAGAAATAGAGAAAATTAATCACTAACCTTTGATTATCTTCATCAGATGACACTCATAGGACTTCATGTTACACAATACATGCATGTTTTGTTTGATAAAGTTCATATTTATAACAAAGAATCTGAGTTTACATTGGCGCGTTACATTCACTAGTTCCAAAAACATCCAGTGATAGTGCATAGCCACATCGTTTCAACAGAAATACTCATCATAAATGTAGATGATAATACAAGTTATACACATGGAATTATAGATATACCTCTCCTTAATACAACCGCTGTGTCAGATTTTTTTTTAAACTTTACGGAAATAGCAAATCATGCAATAATCTGAGACGGAGCTCAGAACAATAGCCAAGTTAGCCGCCATGTTGGACTCAACAGAAACCAGAAAATACATGAAATGTTTCCTTACCTTTGATGAACTTCATCAGAATGCAGTCCTAGGAATCCCAAGTCCACAATAAATGCTTGATTTGTTCGATAATGTCCGTTATTTATGTCCAATTAGCTTTGGTTCGCGCCTTCGGTAAACAATTCCAAAGTCAGAAAGCGCCTCCACTATAACGTGACGAAATGTCCAAAAGTTCCGTAACAGTCAGTAGAAACATGTCAAACGATGTACTGAATCAATCTTTAGAATGTTGTTAACATACATCTTGAATAACGTTCCAACCGGAGAATTAGATTGACTTCAGAAGAGCGATGGAACGGACGTCCTACTCATGTGAAGGCGCATGGTGAATGCGTGATCAGCTCGTGGAAGTGATTACTCATTCCTGTCTCCTTCGGCCCCCCTTCACATTAGAGTCATCAGACAAAGTTCTGTTGACTGTTGACATCTAGTGGAAGACGTAGGAAGTGAAAACTCATCTATATCTCACTGTAATTGCAATTGAGAGCTTGGTTGAAAATCTGACACCTCAGAAACAGTTCAAACAGGAAGTGGAACTTCTCAGGTTTTTGCCTGCCATATGAGTTCTGTTATACTCACAGACATAATTCAAACAGTTTTAGAAACCTCAGAGTGTTTTCTATCCAATACTAATAATAATATGCATATATTAGCAACTGGGACTAAGGAGCAGGCCGTTTAATATGGGCACCTCTGTGCAAATTTCATCCAAGCTACTCAATACTGCCCCTGCAGCCATAAAAACCTTATTTTGTCAGGGAGTCTTACTGAGACCAACGTCTCTTACAGATGAGCCCTGAATGACAAATGACAGAAAATACACATCAAAATGCAAGCAGAAAGAGAAACACAGTCATCAAAAACAAACACATTCATCAGTAATAAGGTCCTCAATCAGCTTTCTGAATTACAATAGAGGCACCAGAATATCAAATGTTAGATAGGTTTTAAGATTGTTCCACAAATAAGGTGCAAGAAGGGTAAATCACCTTTTAGTTAACTCAGTAGAGACCAAAGGAATTTACAGAGTTAGCCATCCCTGAGACCGGGTGTGGGAACTCGTATGTCTAAAGTTTAGTAATGATGTTAGGTACAGTGGGACTTTTTGTAAAATAGCTTTTCAAATGAAATCATAGCAATGTATCAACCTACGTGACATCAAAGAGGGCCAAACAACTTTCTGGTAGAGAATGCAGTGACGAGTACAAAAATGGTCACCCGTAATAAAGAGCAGTGCGCTATGATAAACTGCATCTGACGGCTTTAATGAAGTGGCAGTTGTTCATATAGATGATGTAGCCGTAGTCTAAGACCGATAGGAACGTCAACTGAATAATCTGCTTTCTACTATTTAGCGAGAGGCTTTCCACAAGTACAAGCCATAAATCCCTCGCTATCCTCACTGTGATCGGGGATGCTCAACTAAATGTTTATTAAATACAGTTGAAGTTTACATACACTTAGGTAGGGTCATTAAAAATCGTTTTCAACCACTACACAAATTTCTTGTGAACAAACTATAGTTCTGGCAAGTCGGTTAGGACATCTACTTTGTGCGTGACACAAGTAATGTTTCCAACAATTGTTTACAGACAGGTTATTTCACTTATAATTCACTGTATCACAATTCCAGTGGGTCACAAGTTTACATACGCTAAGTTGACTGTGCCTTTAAACAGCTTGGAAAATTCCAGAAAATTATGTCATGGCTTTAGAAGCTTCTGACAGGCTAATTGACATCACTTGAGTCAATTGGAGGTGTACCTGTGGATGTATTTCAAGGCCTACCTTCAAACTCAGTGCCTCTTTGCTTGAGATCATAGGAAAATCAATAGAAATCAGCCAAGATGTCAGAAAAGAAATTGTAGACCTCCACAAGTCTGGTTCATCCATGTGAGCAATTTCCAAATGCCTGAAGGTACCACGTTCAACAAACAATAGTACGCAAGTATAAACACCATGGGACCACACAGCCGTCATACCGCTCAGGAAGGAGACACTTTCTGTCTCCTAGAGATGAAGGTACTTTTGTGCGAAAAGTGCAAATCAATCCCAGAACAATAGCAAAGGACCTTGTGAAGATGCTGGAGGAAACCGGTACAAAAGTATCAATATCCACAGTAAAACGAGTTCTATGTCGACATAACCTGAAAGGCCGCTCAGCAAGGAAGAAGCCACTGCTCCAAAACCGCCTTAAAAATGCCAGACTACAGTTTGCAACTGCACATGGGGACAAAGATCGTACTTTTAGGAGAAATGTCCTCTGGTCTGATGAAACAAAAATAGAACTGTTTGGCCATAATGGCATCCTTATGTTTGGAGGAAAAGGGGTGAGGTTTGCAAGCCAAAGAACACCATCCCAACCGTGAAGCACAGGGGTGGCAGCATCATGTTGTGGGGGTGCTTAGCTGTAGGAGGGACTGGTGCACTTCACAAAATAGATGGCTCAATGAGGAAGGAAAATTCTGTGGATATAATGAAGCAACATCTCAAGACATCAGTCAGGAAGTTAAAGCTTGGTCGCAAATGGGTCTTCCAAATGGACAATGACCCCAAGCATACTTCCAAAGTTGTGGCAAAATGGCTTAAGGACAACAAAGTCAAGGTATTGGGTGGCCATCACAAAGCCCTGACCTCAACCCTATAGAATATTTGTGGGCAGAACTGAAAAAGTGTGTGCGAGCAAGGAGGCCTACAAACCTGACTCAGTTACACCAGCTCTGTCAGAAGGAATGGGCCAAAATTCACCCAACTTATTGTGGGAAGCTTGTGGAAGGCTACCCGAAACGTTAGACACAAGTTAAACCATTTTAAAGGCAATGCTACCAAATATGTAAACTTCTGACCCAATGGGAATGTGATGAAAGAAATAAAAGCTGAAATAAATATTTCTCTCTACTATTCTTGCCATTTCACATTCTTAAAATAAAGTGTTGATCCTAACTGACCTAAGACAGGGAATTTTTACAAGGATTAAATGTCAGGAATTGTGAAAAACTGAGTTTAAATGTATTTGGCTAAGGTGTATGTAAACTTCCGACTTCAACTGTATACTACATTAATTTGCACTGATGAGTGAGTTACACAACTATAAACTGCTTGAAACAACTAGTTAGCAAATGTTGATAGCTTGTAGTTTTCATGAGTCTTCTCTCGCACTTTTCACACTGTTGCCTAGCAACCGGTCAGTCTCACAAATATGACCAACATGCAACAATGTCAGCACACATTAAATAATACAGTCCCTGTTCAAAAATTAAAAAGTAACCAGAGGGTTACATTTGTATATCAATAAAGTGCTAAGTGGTGTTTATGTCTGTGTTACTCAATGCAGGTGGGTGCATTCCTGTGTGTGTGTGTGGGTGGGGGGGGGGGGGGGGGGGGGGGGTGTGGTTGTATCAGTCTTTGGGTCCTGCTGATGGCTGGCGTTGTGACCGTATTCTTTGATATGTGCTTGACAGATCCAGGACATCAGAGTGGAGACGGAGGATAACAAGGAGAAGAAGTCGGCTAAAGATGCTCTGCTGCTCTGGTGCCAGATGAAGACCGCAGGGTGAGTGTCTACACCACCACCAGCCTGAGGCTTACTGTATTCTACTATAGCGCAAAGTTTTCTTCTACACCTGCATTGCTTGCTGTTTGGGGTTTTAGGCTGAGTTTCTGTACAGCACTTTGAGATATCAGCTGATGTAAGAAGGGCTATATAAATACATTTGATTTGATTCAGAAACATCCTTGGGGGTTTTCCAGAAAGATGGTTTAACAAATTCAGGATTCCCTGAACATATCCGGCTTCTCTTAACCAGAAAAGTGAGTCTGGGATTTCTTCCAGTTGCAAAAAATCACAAGGCAATACACAGCATTTGTATAGCGGTCAATGGGAAACTGTGTTGGGTTACAGGCTACAGGTTAAGTTGACCAGATACATGATTGATTGTAAAAAATAAATAATAATAATTGGTTACCATTCCAAAATAAGATCGTCAGAATGATCTAAAGGATCTATTCGAGGTCCAGTAATTCGTTCCATTTGTAATGCACAGCAAACAATGCAGGCTCCTATGTCAATTGGATTTTCCGTAAAGGGACCAGTCATGGTATTGGACAAGGATCTGATTGGCGGAGAATCCCTGTCTTTATCCACCAGGACAGGCTAAAATCAAGTTAACCTAGGAGGTAACAAGTTTGCTTCAGAGCATTCATTGCCATGGTTTCTGATCAGGCTAAATGTCAAGCTCTCTTTCTGGAACTGTAAATTCTGAGTTTGCTCAAATTCTGATTTGACAGATCTGGCTAACTCAATAACCCGTTTTTCTGGAACATCCATCTGGTCAACAGATTATGGTCTACAGTTTGTGATAGAAAATATCAACATCATCAAGGGTATATGTGAGAAACATACACTATATATACAAAAGTATGTGGACACCCCTTCAAATTAGTGGATTCGGCTTTTTCAGCCACACCCGTTGAGGGCAGGTGTATAAAATCGAGCACACAGTTATGCAACCTCCATTGACAAACATTGGCAGTAGAATGACCTTACTGAAGAGCTCAGTGACTTTCAACATGTCACCGTCATAGGATGCCACCTTTCCAACAAGTCAGTTCATTGTATTTCTACCCTGCTAGAGCTGCCCTGGTCCAATGTAAGTGCTAGGCCATGCAGTCTCACCGAACGGGACCACTGAGTGCTGAAGCCCTTTAAAATCATCTGTCCTCGGTTGCCACACCCACTACTGAGTTCCAAACTGCCTCTGGAAGCAACTTCAGCACACAAACTGTTCTTCGAGGAGCATCGTGTCAACTGTAAAGTTTGGTGGACGAGGAATAATGGTCTGGGGCTGTTTTTCAATGTTCGGGCTAGGCCCCTTATTTCCAGTGAAGGGAAATCTTAACGCTACAGCATACAATGACATTCTAGACGATTCTGTGTTCCAACTTTGTGGCATCAGTTTGGGGAAGGCCCTTTCCTGTTTCAGCATGACAATGCCCCCGTGCACAAAGCGAGTTCCATACATAAATGGTTTGTCGAGATCGGTGTGGAAGAACTTGACTGGCCTGCACAGAGCCCTGACCTCAACCCCATCGAACACCTTTGGGATGAATTGGAACGCCAACTGTGAGCCAGGCCTAATCGCCCAACATTAGTCCCCGACCTCACTAATGCTCGTGGCTGAATGGAAGCAAGTCCCCGTAGCTATGTTCCAACATCTAGTGGAAAGCCTTCCCAGAAGAGTGGAGGCTGTTATAACATCAAAGGGAGACCAACTTCATATTTAATGCCCATGATTGTGGAATGAGATGTCCACATACCTTTTGCTCATGTCGTGTATATAGAACAATTTGGCCTGTCCCAGTATTTATGGGTGAGTCACAGCCATCTCAGGCATCACATGGCCTTGAAAGAAAAGCATCTAAGATATTTCACGATCAATGCTGGGTTTAGCACAATTGATTTGATTAATTTGAATTAATTTCATTCATTGAAACTAAAGAGAATCTGTAGAGGAGCACAGGGCGGAAAGCAGAACAGATGAAGGGTTGTCCACCTAAAAAAAACACAAGAAAGAGGATGTCAACACCCACCATCTGAGATTGTTCTGAAAATGTTTCTGTAGTTAGTAACAGATACAATTAGCATTCGTGAAACATTCTTTTGTTGAAATATAATTTGATCTCTGAGAAATTAAGCTAATTGGCCATTTTAATTTATTGGCCATTTTTAATTTATAGGATTCAGATAATATTCAATAAATATAGTAACCAACATCCGATTTGGACCAAACTTCTTCCTACCAATGAGTAAGACATGAGGAATCCCCCCAATAATGGTCAAAAGCCAACCACGGACCTGCCACACCCCATGCCAATCCCACCCCAACAACCAATATACATTATCAGTGTTTGACAAGTAGTATGAAGCTGTGGCTTGGAGAATTGCTTTTCCCCATACTATGAAATATATTGCCTGTGATTCTGGTGACGCCCCCACCCCCCCCCCCCCCCCCCCCCCCCGTTCAGAAAAATATGCAATTGTTGTCGCTTGCATTATTTACCATAAAATACTGTGAAAGTACCAGGTTTTGACCACTAGATGCTGTTCTTGCTACTTTCACACTGTTTTATCCATTCTGCTGGTCTCTTGTGTTTATTAAATAGATAGATTTGCCTCATTAAATTTGGCTCTATAGGAAAATAAATAGTGTGGTCATGAAGTCAGTCATCCATGAAAGCAATTCAGTTTGTCCTCCTCTTAGCAACCTAATGCTTCAACCCAACTCTCCTTGAATAGTCCAACAAGTGGCCGCTTTCTAAAAGGGCTAGGGACTATCACTAGGGATTCTGATCAAATAATTGCATGGCAGTCTTATTTTTTAAAATAAAGGTTTCAGGAAACTGCTCTATATGCATTGTGGTTAGTGACATTTACCATTAAATACAGCTCAACTCAATATCAATTGTAAAATACCCCCCCCCCCCCCCAGAGGTGGCACCACAGGTCCCAGAGTGGTGGGGCAAATTTGTTTTCCCTGGTGTCCGGAGCCTTTCCTAATCTGAAAACCTAACCAAGTATAAATCAGGACCCTATATGGTCTGACAGTGATTAATTAGTAGTTGTAAAAATGTATTTATAAGGGCAATGATGGGAGTGGGACCAGATTTGACATTTGAGTCATTTAGCAGATGCTCTTATCCAGAGCAATTCAGGTTAAGTGCCTTGCTCAAGGGCACATCTGCA
The DNA here is from genome assembly GCF_029448725.1 of Salvelinus fontinalis. Lineage (NCBI taxonomy): Eukaryota > Metazoa > Chordata > Actinopteri > Salmoniformes > Salmonidae > Salvelinus > Salvelinus fontinalis. The sequence goes on along the minus strand of NC_074665.1, from coordinate 58,698,957 downwards.
GATTTTTTCACCTAGTCAGCTCGGTAATTCAACCATTGACCTTTCAGTTAATGGCCCAAAGCTCTTAACTACTAGACTACCTGCTGCCTAGGTATACAGATATGTTCTAAACAGGTCACATGGTTTTAAAGAAATTCTGGAAAAACTCCTGGCCCAAGGGGGGATGAAAACCCTGTCAAACTGCAGCAGCCTTGTACTTGTTAATATGAATTCTATTTTAAAACGACACTTTCCTTTACACAGACACAACCACTGCAATTGGACAATAGAACTCACAGGGCTGAGCTTTCTGTATGCAGGTTTGCATCACATAGGCCTATGCAACTGCAATTCAAAAGTAACTCAGAGTGTTTATATAATCAGTATTGTGTTTGATTACTTTCAGTTAATAATTTTGGATTGTTAAGGTCAGCCTAGCCAGCCAGCCCTAGATTGAAAATAGCCTAAACCAAATTTGATCGCATTTTCTCCTAACACAAATAAATGGGCTATAAATTGGCTACATAACATAAAAATTTTGTTTACCCTGGCTAGAGGGCAAGACGTTACAGGGCGCATTGGCAGTAGCCTATGCAGCTGCAGTAGTTATCAGTAGCCTAGTTGATCAGACTGAGAAATCTACTTGTTTTCTTCGCATACAGTTTAGGTGTAGGGCAGCTGCAACATTTCTGTGAAGAGTTCTTGCTTGTGTATGTCGGGAGTGATGTGTTATCACCTTTGCTAAATAAATACCGGAGATCAGTGGAGCGGCACACGCTTTGCTAGACCTGTGATTTACATGAATCTCATTGGTTAAGACACAGAGCAGAACACACAGAACCTACAGCACTCATATATAAAGGACAGAAATGCTTACATAGTGCACAAGATGACAAATCAAGTCTCGGGTTAAGCAGTTCAAGTCCAAGATAAGTCATGAGTCATAGATGCTGAAGTCAAAGTAAAGTGGCAAGTGTTTTTTCTTTTAGCCAAGTCATGTCTCAAGTCACAAAATCTGTCACGTGACTCAAGTCAACACCGCTGGTTTTACCATTGAAGACCATTAGAGACCATAATATTGGAACCATTAGAACTGATGTAGCCTTGTAGTTTGCTTGTTCACCATGAATGGTCCAATAGTAACTAATATAGACCTTTTTTGAAGGGAATAAACCACACGCAAAGGGGCCATTTCCTTGACACAGATTAAGCGTGAAAGAAGGACAAACTGATTTGCTTTCATGGAGGACCGGACAACGACCTGAATTGTTAGGATGACCACACAATGTATTTTCATCATGAGTCAAATCTATTAGTTTTCTACCAAAAATGGCAAAGGATGTTGTGACACACGAAAACAGGAAAATGTATAAAAGAGCAAGGAGTCTGGCAGCCAGGCAACATGTCTTACTCATTGGTAGGAAGAAGTTTGGTTCAAATCGGATGTTGGGTACTATAACTATTGAATATTATCTGAATCCTATAAATTAAAATAGCCTATTTGGGTGCAATAAATTAGCTTAATTTCTCAGAGAACAAAATAATGTTTCAGGAATGCCAGTCTTAACGGTTTCTAAGTATAGAAACCATTTCAGAACAATCTGAGATGGTGGGTTTCATGGTTTGCTCAAATGACATGGAACGACTCTGAAATCACACGAGGGTGTCACATCAGACATCACGGCTTAAATATCAAGCTGTTTAAAACATCAGCAGCACTAACAGCCCCCAGGCTACATGCTGAATAAGTCAATTCCCTCATTAACAAAACTAACACTGCTAATGCCCAGCTTCAAATAGAATATGACACATCAGGGTAAAATCACTTTAATAAACAGATTCTTAATAAAGAAAGGCATTGTGTTTGGTGTCAGTTGGAACTTATTTGGAACATACGGTAGGTGGAACACATTTTCAAAAGCCATCTGTTTCATTGATGAGGGAGTTGGATGCAGGAGATTTGATTAGATTATTATTAGATGTTTGAAGAACAACAAAGGTCTCTCCAAATTGCCATCAAAGACTTATGTTGACGGACAATGTGAGTTTGTCGTTGAGTCAACAGTAGGCTCATACACAAGCAACACAGAGCCCAATAGTAATGGCGTCTTTTTGTTGGCACTAACTCCATCATGGCTCGTTGCCCAAAGTCTATGGGCAAATGCTGGAGTTTCCGTAGAGTTTTTCGATAAATGCGAAAGTAAGGTATGTGATAAACACAGGCTTAGGAGATCTTATACTGAACAAAAATATTTATGCAACATGCAACAATTTCAAAGATTATACTGAGTTACAGTTCATTTAAGGAAATTCATTAATAAATTAGGCCCTAATCTATTGATTTCACATGTCTGGGCAGAGGTGCAGCCACAAGTGTGCCTGGGAGGGCATAGGCCCACGCACTGGGGAGCCAGGCCCAGCCAATCAGAATGAGTTTTTCCCCACAAAAGGGCTTTATTACAGACAGAAATACTCCTCAGCACCCTATCAGATGATCCCACATGTGAAGAAGCCGGATGTGGAGGTCCTGGGCTGGCGTGGTTACACGTGGTCTGCGGTTGTGAAGCCAGTAGAACATACTGCAAAATTCTTTAAAATGACGTTGGAGGCGACTTATTGTAGAGAAACAATCATTCAATTCTCTGGCAACAGCTTTGGTGGACATTCCTGCAGTCAGCATGCCAATTGCATGCTCCCTCGACTTGAGACATCTGTGGTATTGTGTTTTGACAAACTGCACATTTTAGAGTGGCCTTTTATTGTCTCCACCACAAGGTGCACCTGTGTAATGATCATGCTGTTTAATTCACTTCATGATATGCCACACCTGTCAGGTGGATGGATTATCTTGGCAAAGGAGAAGTGCTCACTAACAGGGATCTAAACAAATTTGTGCAAAAAATTTTAGACAAATAATATTTTAGTGAATGTGGACAAGTTCTGGGATCTTTTATTTCAGCTCCTAAAGCATGGGACAAACACTTTACATGTTGCGTTTATGTTTTTGTTCAGTGTATATGTTTTCTTCAATGAGATCGGCTAATGTAACATTTTGTGAATTTTGAAGCATTTATGTAATAAATAAAAAAATTACAAAGCACATAAGTCCTCATAATTCATAAGGTCATGTTAACTGGGTGATATTATCTCATAGAACAAAATGTATAAGATCTCCTAAATCTGTGTTAACCTCAGACCTTATTTTTCGGCGTTTATCCCAGAACTCTATTCTTTTCCCCCATAGAAATGGCTGAACGAACCAGAGGTAACTCATTTAGGTTTTGTAGGACTTCAAGCTGGTGAGCTCTATTTCCCTAACCTATGTGTTCTGTCTGTTTTCCAGATATCCCAACGTAAACATTCACAACTTCAGCACCAGCTGGAGGGATGGCATGGCTTTCAACGCCATCCTCCACAAACACAGACCTGACCTGATAGACTTTGACAAGCTGAAAAAGTCAAATGCCCACCACAACCTGCAGAATGCCTTCAACCTGGCAGAGCAACACCTGGGCCTCCACAAGCTACTGGACGTAGAGGGTAAGTACAGAGTACACGCATGCAAACACACAAGCGCACACGCATGGAAACATGAACACACACATACTTCATTTGCAGTACACACTCTGAATATACTCATCGGCGCATGACTCTGTACTGTTTTACATAGTCATGGAATTCCATAGTCTGGTGAAAACAACACATACAGTGTACAGAACAGTAGGAGGGTGGAGGAGGTGCTTACACTGCTGAAGCATACTGTACTCTAGCCCTGCATCTGCCAGTGTTATATGCCATTATGACAGTATATTTATACCCAGACATTTTCACCTCACACCCAGTTATGCCCTTAAAAAATGCCATATTATCCCGGTATGAATACATGGAAACTTGACAACTGTTACTACTGTACAACACTTACAGAAACCACATCATGTGTAGTTTGACAGGCCGCTACGTCTGGGTCGCGTCTTTAATGTAGTTCAACGGGTGGATGATAGACCCATTATAGGAGGGTGACGGGTACAAACAGAAAGGCAATGTTCACCGCTGGAGCTCTTTCTTCTGAAGCGTGGCAGAGTAATGGTTGTGTTAAATATTTATTAAGCGGTGGTTCTGAGATCTCAGTTTGTTTCTCAGAGGTCTGCAGTATGGGGAACAAAGAGACGCAGGCATGAGAACGCTTCCTAGCATAGCAGCCCCTCTACCCCGACCGCCTCCGTCTAAACATAGCTGCTAAATCAATTTTCCCTCAAATTCAATTTTTCTCAGCAGAGCAGCGCGGAAGCCAAGCCCTCTGTTGATGTCTGTAGATTAGGGAAACATGGGGCAGTCAAAGCCATTTATGTCTGACTCTTAGTGTGCGTGTGTGTGTGTGTGTGTATGTGTGCGTGTATGTGCGTGTGTTTGTTACCTCTACAGATATCAGCGTGGACCACCCTGATGAGAAGTCCATCATCACCTATGTTGTGACCTACTACCACTACTTCTCCAAGATGAAGGCCCTGAAGGTGGAGGGCAAACGGATTGGGAAGGTGAGGGGTCAGAGTTCGCATCTTCCACAACCTGGATCACAAGAGAACAAAGTATCTTGTCCTGTACTTCTCCAAGCACAATCATTCCATTTACTTTATGACAAGGCCTTATATTTTAACTTTCTCCCCGATGTAGCTGTAATCAGTATATAATGTATGTACTGTCATACTGATTCACCACCTTCATCTCCCAGGTGCTGGACAATGCCATTGAGACCGATAACATGATTCAGAAATATGAGAGTCTGGCCTCTGACCTCCTGGAATGGATTGAACAGACCATCATCATCCTCAACAACCGCAGGTTTGCCAACTCCCTAGTGGGGGTGCAGCAACAGCTCCAGGCCTTCAACACCTACCGTACCGTCGAGAAGCCGCCCAAGTGAGTCTCACACAGACACACACTTACATGGCGGAATTAAAAAGTCTTACACCATATCCTCCACCTATTTTCCACACAGCAGCTTGTAATTTTCTGTAACATTACAGTATAAATTCCCAGAATTGACTCACCAAGGACTAAACTGAAACTGTCAGGGATTCTAGATATGTACCCTATTACTGATAAACAGTTGTATCAGATTCAGAGCTTTTTTTCAGAATTACATTTTTTAATTCTGAGAAGTGGCTAAAAGTAAAGCTTGCTTAGACAGATGTTTCAGCCTGTTGAAATGGACTCTGACACCATTTCCACAGAGGCAACAATGTCACCCCTACTGCTGACAAAATACCTCTCCCTCTGTGGACTACGGGCAGAAAAAATAATGCTGATCTTTATGTTGACAGATGGAGCTGGATGGCTCAACGCAAAAGTCAAAAAGCCACCATTAGGGAGATTAGCCAAATTCCACTCAGTCTCTCCTCTGTAAGGTTTACGCTCAACATTAAAATAGTTTGTGTTTCTGTCAGGTTCACTGAGAAAGGCAACCTGGAGGTTCTCCTCTTCACCATCCAGAGCAAGATGAGGGCCAACAATCAGAAGGTCTACATCCCGCGGGATGGAAAACTCATCTCAGACATCAACAAGGTGAGACCTATTGCTCTTTAAAGAACAGGCTTATCTCTTATCTTATCTCGAAACATACACTCAGAAACCCATTATGTGGTGTCCTCAATTAGAATGGATTAAGGTGATTCATAGACAGTTTAAGGGCGGTAAGCTGATCGACAGTGGGTTAAAATAGATTTAATAGATAGACATGGTTTCTGTAAGTTTGGTATAGTTGATGACAGGAAGATTACTTTGCTTTGTGCTTGGTGGATTTAGTTGCTAGGTGGATTTAGTTGGTGCAGTTGCTAGGTGGGTTTAGTTGTTTGACGGTGTGGTAAGACCATAAGACAAGTTAAAACAGGTTTAGTACAGTAGATGTATTAGGTCCATAGAGTTCTGTACGGCGCACCTGTGTGACCGTTACTCGATCGTATGTGTGTGTGCTTGTGTGTCAGGCCTGGGAGAGGCTGGAGAAGTCAGAGCATGAGAGGGAGCTGGCGCTAAGGACGGAGCTGATTCGTCAGGAGAAACTGGAGCAGCTGGCCCGCCGCTTTGACCGCAAAGCCGCCATGAGAGAGACCTGGCTGAGTGAGAACCAACGGCTCGTCTCACAGGTAACACACACACATACACTCATGAAAATACTAATGCCGCACGCTCATTGATACACACACACTATTGGTACACACTAACAATGATGCCACTCCTACTGTATTGTCTACATTAACTCTATTAGTTCATAGCATAGCCTTGTGGTCATACAGAGTAATGTACAATGAAGTCATTTACTCCCCTGATTCATCCTCATGATCTTGACCCATTTAATATCCCTGCTAGTTCTAAAAACATAAACTACTGGATGGAGATTATGACACTGCTTAGCAGTTAGATACAAACCTGTAACTCTCCTCACTCCTTCTTTCTCTTGCCCTCTTCCGCCCTCCCTCAGGACAACTTTGGCTTCGATCTGCAGGCGGTGGAGGCCGCCACCAAGAAGCACGAGGCCATCGAGACGGACATCGGCGCCTATGAGGAGCGTGTGCAGGCAGTGCTCTCCGTGGCCAAGGAGCTGGAGGCAGAGAACTACCATGACATCAAGCGCGTGACAGCGAGGAAGGACAACGTGCTGCGTCTGTGGGAGTACCTGTTGGAGCTGCTGAAGGCCCGGCGCATCCGGCTGGAGATGAACCTGGGCCTGCAGAGGGTCTTCCAGGAGATGCTTTATATCATGGACTGGATGGATGAGATGAAGGTGAGGAAGATGATGTTGATGATGGAGGGATAGCTTGGGGACTTTGTTTGGATGGTGGGGTAAGAATTGTCTTGATACAGTAGCTTACTCAGTCACATATTTGTGATGTAAGAGCTATTGCCTATTTCTTAGTTACATTACCCACTATTGTGTCCTGTATCTTCAGATGCTGCTGCTGTCTCAGGACTATGGGAAACACCTGCTGGGAGTGGAGGACCTGCTGCAGAAGCACACTCTGGTGGAGGCTGATATTGCCATCCAGGCCGACCGCGTCAAAGCCGTCAACAACAACGCTCAGAAGTTCGCCATTGATGCAGAGGGTAAGTAACATGTTCTGGGATTACAGTCGGGTTTGGGTGGTAGGTGATTATGCTCTCTCTGTGGGTGATACCTGTAGGCTATAAAAGAGATGTGAGATTAATTGTATCCTGAAATGGTATAGCCTGTTGTAAAATCCAAGCCAATGCTGCCACCTGTCAGCAAAATAAGTCCTTGATCTTTGTCAGTTAAAGCCTGTATTCTCAGTTTAAATGATACAAGTCCGCTAATTGTGATGTGTTCCTGTCCCCTCTTTAGGCTACAAGCCCTGTGACCCCCAGGTGATCCGGGACCGTGTGGCCCACATGGAGTTCTGTTACGCAGAGCTGAGCCAGCTGGCCGCCGAGCGCTGCGCCCGCCTGGAGGAGTCCCGCCGCCTCTGGAAGTTCTTCTGGGAGATGGCCGAGGAGGAGGGCTGGATCCGTGAGAAAGAGCAGATCCTGTCCTCGGAGGACTGCGGTAAGGATCTGACGGGGACCGTGCGTCTGCTGAGCCAGCACCGCGCCTTCGAGGATGAGATGATTGGCCGCGCCGGCCACCTGCAACAGACCATCAAACAGGGAGAGGAGCTGGTGGCCGCCGACCACTTCGGAGCCGACAAGATCCGTGAGCGCATCCAAGACATCCAGGAGCAGTGGGCGGCCTTGGAGAGGCTATCTGCCGTTAGGAAGGCCCGGCTGGAGGAGGCCTGCAACCTGCACCAGTTCCAAGCTGACGCCGACGACATCGATGCCTGGATGCTGGATGTTCTCCGCATTGTGTCCAGTGCCGACGTGGGCCACGACGAGTTCTCCACCCAGGCCCTGGTCAAGAAGCACAAGGATGTGGCCGAGGAGATCGCCGGCTACCGACCTGTCATCGACGCCCTGCACGAGCAGTCCAAAACCCTGCCCGGGGAACAGACTGGCTCAGAGGAGGTGCAGAGGCGCCTGTCAGGTATCGAGGAGCGCTATAAGGAGGTGGCTGAGCTGACCCGGCTGAGGAAGCAGGCCCTACAGGATGCCCTGGCCCTCTACAAGATGTTCAGCGAGGCGGACGCCTGTGAGGTGTGGATCGATGAGAAGGAGCAGTGGCTCAACAGTATGGAGATACCAGAGAAACTGGAGGATCTGGAAGTGGTTCAGCACAGGTAAAGACACTCAGCCTAACCATGCTTATTCAGTCCAGATGCATTATGTCAGTTGATATATTTGGAGATTTGCTGTTATCATTTCAGGACAACCCATTCTCTTGAGGCAGACTGTGTAGACATATAACTCCCTCAGTGAAACCACTTTGAAAAGGAAAGGAGTTGTAAGAATATTTCCCATCATGTTTGCAGTAACATTGTATGTTTGTCACAGCTAGAATGAAATGAATGTTCTCCCGGCGGTTTGATTGGCCATTGGAATGTAGCACAGTGAAAGGGATGTGTGACACGAACACTTTTTATACAAGCACGGGTGGGCCGCTAGTGTAATGTGTGGGAACTAGACTCCTATAATTCACTTTCCACTTAACAACAGAGCCCACAATGTTTTAAAGCCAATCATTCTAAAGTCTTCCCACACTGAGAAGAAACAGGCGCTTGTCCTCAGTTTGCTAAGTGTTTTGGACAGCGGTTCAATGGCTTGTTTACTCTAACGTGTGTCTTTGCTCTGAAATGATCTCTCCCCCTCCACACTGTTTACTCACAATGCGCCGCATGGAATCATTCCCAGACTCCTGTTTCATTGGCTTTGCTTCTGTGTGATATACTGGCAACTGGAACATGACATTATAGTTCAGCTGGAAACAAAGCATGTTAACGAGATTTACATTAAGATTACATTGTTTCCATATGTTTATGTACAGTACACTCATTCCCTCTACCACCTCTACCGTTTCTACCTTTACTCCTCTACCTCTCCCTCTCTAACTCCCCCTCTCTACACCATCATCCTCCCCCTCCCCCTCCCTCTATTCTTCCCCCTCTTCTCCCTTCCCCTTTTCTACCCCCTCTTCCCTCGCAGGTTTGAAAGTCTGGAGCCAGAGATGAACAACCAAGCCTCCCGCGTTGCTGTGGTGAACCAGATTGCTAGGCAACTCATCCACAGTGGTCACCCCAGTGAAAAGGAGATCAAAGCCCAACAGGACAAACTCAACACCAGGTATAGTAACACCCTACATCAACCTCAACAACAACTACAGTTAACCTCAGTTAATAACCTCTAGTGGGAAAGTACTGTTCCCTGACTGTCTGTGTGTTTCTACATCTCTCTAGATGGAGCCAGTTCCGTGACCTAGTTGACCTGAAGAAAGACTCCCTCAACTCAGCTCTGGGTGTACAGAACTACCACCTGGAGTGTAACGAGACCAAGTCGTGGATCCGCGAGAAGACCAAGGTGATCGAGTCCACCCAGGAGCTGGGCAATGACCTGGCCGGGGTCATGGCCCTGCAGCGCAAACTCACCGGCATGGAGCGTGACCTGACTGCCATCGAGGACAAGCTAGGAGAACTGGGGAAGGAGGGGGAGCGCCTTGCAGCCGAGCACCCTGACCAGGCCCAGGGCATCATGGGTCGTCTGGGGGAGATCACAGGAGTGTGGGACGAGATGAAGGGCACCCTGAAGAACCGTGAGGAGTCCCTGGGTGAGGCAAGCAAGCTGCAGCAGTTCCTCCGGGAGCTGGATGACTTCCAGTCATGGCTGTCCAAGACACAGACGGCCATTGCTTCAGAAGACATGCCCAACACACTGACGGATGCCGAAAAGCTGCTGGCGCAGCACGAGGGCATCAAGAACGAGATCCGAAACTATGAAGTGGACTACCAGAAGATGAGGGACATGGGGGAAATGGTGACCCAGGGCCAGACGGACGCCCAGTACATGTTCCTAAGGCAGAGGCTGCAGGCCCTGGACACAGGCTGGAACGAGCTGCACAAGATGTGGGAGAACCGTCAGAACCTGCTGTCCCAGTCCCATGCCCACCAGCTGTTCCTCAGGGATACCAAGCAGGCTGAAGCCTTCCTCAACAACCAGGTAACATCACATTACATTACACAGTACAGACTCCATTTGGCTCACACACATGTTAGTGAGAACTAAGCAAAATAATATGTCGGATAGACTGGGTGGCACAGTGTCCAAGGCGACTTCTGAAAGCACGCACCACCACATTTAACCCTGGCAAGGTGACTGGGAATATGGTTGAATACAAACAGTGTAGTTATTCACTCCGTAAGGCAATCAAACAGACAAAATGTCAGTATAAAGACAAAGTGAAGTTGCAATTCAACGGCTCAGATACGAGACTTATATGGCAGGATCTACAGACAATCACGGACTACAAAGGGAAAACCAGCCACGTCGCTGACACCGGCGTCTTGCTTCCGGACAAGCTAAACACCGTCTTCGCCCGTTTTGAGGATAACACAGTGCCACCGATGCGGCCCGCTCCCAAGGACTGTGGGCTCTCGTTCTATGTGGTCGGCGTGAGTAAGATATTTAAGCGGTTTAACCCTCGCAAAGCTGCCGGCCCAGACGGCATCCGTAGCCGGGTCCTCAGAGCATGCGCAGAGCAGCTGGCTAGAGGGTTTACAGACATATTCAATCTCTCCCTATCCCAGTCTGCTGTCCCCACTTGTTCACGATGTCTACCATTGTTCCTGTACGCAAGAAAGCAAAGGTAACTGAACTAAATGACTGTCGCCCCGTAGCACTCACTTCTATCATCATGAAGTGCTTTGAGAGGCTAGTCAAGGATCATATCACCTCCACCTTACCTGACACCCTAGACCCACTTCAATTTGCTTCCCGCCCCAATAGATCCACAGATGATGCAATCACCAATGCACTGAAAACTGCCCTATCCCATCTGGGCAGGAGGAATACCTATGTCAGAATGCTGTTCATTGACTATAGCTCAGCCTTCAACACCGTAGTACCCTCCAAGCTTATCATTAAGATCGGGGCCCTGAGTCTGAACCCCGCCCTGTGCAACTGGGTCCTGGACTTCCTGATGGGCTGCCTAAAGGTGGTGAAGGTAGGAAACTCCATCCTCAACACAGGGGCCCCATAAGGGTGCAGAATCAGCCCCATCCTGTAGTCCCTGTTTAGCCACTCCCTGGCAACGCACGCCTCCAACTCAATCATCAAGTTTGCAGACGACACAACATTAGTAGGCCTGATTACCAACAAAGACGAGACAGCCTACAGGGAGGAGGTGAGAGCCCTGGCGGAGTGGTACCAGGAAATGAACCTCTCCGTCAACGTCAACAAAACGCCCCTATCCACATTAACGGGACCGCAGTAGAGAAGGTAGAAAGCTTCAAGATCCTCAGCGTACACATCACTGACGATCTGAAATGGTCCACCCACACAGACAGTGTGGTGAAGCTTGGCCCCTAAGACCCTCAAAAACTTTTACAGATGTACAATTGAGAGAATCCTGTCGGGCTGTATCACCCACCGCCTGGTACGGCAACTGCACCGCACGCTACCGCAGGGCTCTCAAGAGGGTGGTAGGGTCTGCCTAACGCATCACCGTGGGCACACTGCCTGCCTGCCCTCCAGGACACCTACAGCACCCGATGTCACAGGAAGGCCAAAAAGGTCATCAAGGCCATCAACCACCCGAGCCACTGCCTGTTCACCCCTCTATCATCCAGATGGCGAGGTCAGTACATGTGCGTCAAAGCTGGGACGAGAGACGGAAAAACAGCTTCTATCTCAAGGCCATCAGACTGTTAAATAGCCATCACTAGCCGGCTACCACCCGACTACTCAACCCTGAACCTTAGAGGCTGCTGCCCTATATACATAGACATGGAATCACTGGTAACTTTAATAATGTTTACATATTGCTTTACTCATCTCACATATGTATATACTGTATTTTAGTCAATGCCACTCCGACATTGCGTGTCCTAATATTTACTTATTTCTTTATTCCATTCTTTTACTTTGTGTATTGTTGTGAGTTGTTAGATACCACTACACTGTTGGAGCTAGGAACACAAGCATTTCGCTACACCCGCAATAACATTTGCTGAATATGTGTATGTGACCAATAGCATTTGATTTATACTGCGACTAGTGATTGCGTCACATGCATTACACTGTTGGATTTTACTAAACTTTGGTGAAATAATGTCCTCCTTCTCATGCAAATTGTTAAAGAAAGTGGGTGTTTGTTCGCATGTGTCAGGGTGTGCGTGCGTTCCTGTGTGGTTTAGCCGAGGGACTGAACCCCGCTCTCATTATTAGTGTGATGCTAACAGAGGCGGACGGCTCTATTAGTCAGATCATTGTCTGACTGGACATCACCGCCCTGTTCAGCAATGCCGCTCACATCAGAGCCAATCAGACGCACACACCCTCTGTGGGCTCAGTCCTCTGGAAGGATTTCTGAGAGAAACACCATGTCAGCTGTTACTATGCTACAAGTAGGCTACAGTATACGAGAGTCACCTGCTTGTTCTTGATCAAGTGTCGAATGGCACACTCACTAACACCTCTACTACCCTCTCCTTCTCTCCCTCCCTCTCGCCCTCCTCTCTCTCTCTCTCTCTCTCTCTCAGGAGTACGTGCTGGCCCATACTGAGATGCCCACGACTCTGGAGGGGGCAGAGGGAGCCATTAAGAAGCAGGAGGACTTCATGACCACCATGGACGCCAACGAGGAGAAGATCAATGCTGTGGTGGACACCGGACGCAGGCTGGTCAGTGACAAAAACATCAACGCTGACCGCATCCAGGAGAAAGTGGACTCTATCGATGAGAGGTATTGAATGCTTTGTAAAAAGCGCTATACATTTAGATTTATTCTGTATTTGGAGAACAGGGGCTGATTTTGTGGTAGCCATCTTGTGAATGTGTTTTACTCCAGTGATAATTATGGCAGCGATATTATGTGCTTAGATTAAACTGAATTACATGCATAAAATGAAGATTTACATGCATATAATAAATTGTATGTATAGTACTTGTCTAGGTGTTAATATTACCAATACACAAAAAATATGTTTCTGAGCCGTTACCTCTCTGTGCTAAATCCATCACGTGTTAACCCCTGTTCTTCTGTTTGTGTAGACATAAGAAGAACCGCTTGGCGGCCAGTGAGCTTCTCTGTAAGCTGAAGGATAACAGAGACCTACAGAAGTTCCTTCAGGACTGCCAAGAGGTGAGCTGCCACCTGCCCCCTCCCTACCAAACCCTTACAACACACCGCTCACTTACTCCCCCCAGCCCCCCACTGCACAACACCCATATCTGCCAGCTAGGGCTGCCCCCGCACTTCATTCACACACAAGGAAACCCGAACACCCACTGATTCCTCCCACCAGCTCTATAGAGTACAGCACTGTAGGTGGAATTTATAGTAATTGTGGATGGTGCCAAGCTGTGGATGAGTCTGTGTATGTCCATCTGTCTCACTGATTGGCTCTCTGGTGTGTGCAGCTGTCCCTGTGGATCAATGAGAAGATGCTCACGGCTCAGGACATGTCGTACGACGAAGCCAGGAACCTCCACAGCAAATGGCTCAAACACCAGGCCTTCATGGCCGAGCTGCAGTCCAACAAGGAGTGGCTGGACAAGATCGAGAAGGTCAGTGACTAAATGATGGGTGTCTGATCTTTTTGACAATTTCGTTGCATGCCTTCTCCCTGTTTATGTTTCGTGAGTGCGCTGTGCCCTTAAGCTCTGTGTGTGGGTGTGTTTTTCCCCTGTGTAAAGATGCTTATGCCCCCCAAAACACTCCAGTCTGATGAGCACAGCCCTCTCCTGTGGATATTTTAGTCCTAAATACAGAGAGATTAAGTCATAACAACCACGTTGGCTATTATTATATTCGTGTTCAGTGGAATTAATTTCAAAACAAGCTTTCAGCAGATTCAGCGCAATAGCTCTGCAGACTAGAACTAGTAGTTTGAAAGTCCAGTATTGATGCTTGTATACATGAGTGATTGTGGGCAGAGTCACATTGCTCAGGTCAGATTGAAAGAATTTCCAGTGTATTCCTTTCTGAATGATATTAGTGTAGATCTATTTATCTCCATAATGTCCTAACATGGTTTTCTCCCACCCAATCCCAGGACGGGATGCAGCTGATAGCTGAGAAGCCGGAGACCGAGGCCATGGTGAAGGAAAAGCTGGCAGCACTCCATAAGATGTGGGATGACCTTGAGTCCACCACCCAGACTAAGGCCAAGTGTCTGTTTGACGCCAACAAGGCCGAGCTGTTCACCCAGAGCTGTGCCGACCTGGACAAGTGGCTGGTGGGAGTGGATGGACAAATCCAATCAGACGACTACGGCAAAGATCTGACCAGCGTCAACATCCTGCTCAAGAAACAACAGGTATTGTACTTTTATTTTTTTGTAACATTTATTTAACTAGGCAAGCCAGTTAAGAACAAATTATTATTTTTACAATGACGGCCTACCAAAATGCAAAAGGCCTCCTGCGGGGATGGGGGTCTGGGATTAAAAAAATACAATATCAATATAGGACAAAACATACATCACAACAAGAGAGACACAACACTACATAAAGAGAGACCTAAGACAACAGCATAACAAGACAGGAGAACATGACAACACAGCATGGGAGCAACACAACATGATAACTACATGGTAGCAAAACAACATGGTAGCAGCACAAAAACATGGTACAAACATTATTGGACAAAGTCAACAGCACAAAGGTCAAACAGGTAGAGACAACAATACATCATGCAAAGCAGCCACAACTGTCAGTAAGAGTGTCCATGATTGAGTCTTTGAATGAAGAGATTGAGATACAACTGTCCAGTTTGAGTGTTTTTTGCAGCTCGTTCCAGTCGCTAGCTGCAGCGAACTGAAAAGAGGAGCGACCCAGGGATGTGTGTGCTTTGGGGACCTTTAACAGAATGTGACTGGCAGAACAGCTGTTGTATGTGGAGAATGAGGTATGCAGTAGATATCTCAGATAGGGGGGTGTGAGGCCTAAGAGGGTTTTTATAAATAAGCATCAACCAGTGGGTCTTGAGACGGGTATACAGATATGACCAGTTTACATGGGAGTATAGAGTTCAGTGATGTGTCCTATAAGGAACATTGGTGGCAGATCTGATGGCCGAATGGTAAAGAACATCTAGCCACTCGAGAGCACCCTTACCTGCCGATCTATAAATTATGTCTCCGTAATCTAGCATGGGTTGGATAGTCATCTGAATCAGGGTTAGTTTGGCAGCTGGGGTGAAAGAGGAGCGATTACGATAGAGGAAACCAAGTCCAGATTTAACTTTAGCCTGCAGCTTTGATATGTGCTGAGAGAAGGACAGTGCACCATCTAGCTATACTCCCAAGTACTTGTATGAGGTGACTACTTCAAGCTCTAAACCCTCAGAGGTAGTAATAACAACTGTGGGAAGAGGGGCATTCTTCTTACCAAACCACATAACCTTTGTTTTGGAGGTGTTCAGAACAAGGTTAAGGGTAGAGAAAGCTTGTTGGACTCTAAGAAAGCTTTGTTGTAGAGCATTTAACACAAAATCTGGGGAGGGGCCAGCTGAGTATAAGACTATCATCTGCATATAAATGGATGAGAGAGCTTCCTACTGCCTGAACTATGTTGTTGATGTAAATTGAGAAGAGCGTGGGGCCTAGATTTGAGCCCTGGGGTACTCCCTTGGTGACAGGCAGTGGCTGAGACAGCAGATTTTCTGACTTTATACACTGTACTCTTTGAGAGAGGTAGTTAGCAAACCAGGCCAAAGACCACTCAGAGACACCAATACTCCTTAGCCAGCCCACAAGAATGGAATGGTCTACCGTATCAGAAGCTTTGGCCAAGTCAATAAAAATAGCAGCACAATATTGCTTAGAATCAAGGGCAATGGTGACATCATTGAGGACCTTTAAGGTTGCATAACTTGAGCGGAAACCAGATTGCATACCCGAGAGAATACAATAGACATCAAGAAAGCCAGTCAGTTGATTAGTGACAAGTTTTTCCAACACTTTTGATAAACAGGGCAAAATAGAAATAGGCCTATAACTGTTAGGATCGCTTGATCTCCCCCTTTAAATAAAGGATGAACTGTGGCTGCCTTCCAAGCAATGGGAACCTCCCCAGAAAGGAGAGACAGGCTTTACAATGATAAGAGCAGCAACCTTAAATAAGAAAGGGTCTAAACCATCTGGCCCAGATGTTTTTTTGGGGTCAAGTTTAAGGAGCTCCTTTAGGACCTGGGACTCAGTGACTGCCTGCAGGGAGAAACTTTGTAGCGGGGAAGGGAAAAAGAGGAAGAAGCATCAGGGATAGTCGCATTAGAAGGGGTGGGAGATGAGGAAATGCTGGACGGGCAAGGAGGCATGGCTGAGTCAAATAGGAATCCTGATTAAATGAAGTGGTGATTTTAAAGAGCTCAGCCGTGTGCTTCTTGTCAGTAACAACCACATCATCAACTTTAAGCGACATGGGCAGCTGTGAGGAGGAGGGTTTATTCTCCAGGTCTTTAACCGTTTTCCAGAACTTCTTGGAGTTAGACCCACAGAGAGAGAACTGCTCCTTAAAGTAACTAACTTTGCCCTTCCGGATAGCCTGAGTGCACTTATTTCTCATTTGCCTGAACGAGAGCCAGTCAGTCTGAGTATGCATGTGCCGAGCCTTTCACCAAATGCAATTCTTGAGGTGGAGTAACTCTGCAAGATTACGGTCGAACCAGGGGCTGAACCTGTTTTTAATTATAATTTTCTTTATGGGGGCTTGTTTGTTAACAATACCACTGAAAATATAAAAAAGAAGGTCCAAGCATCTTCGATAGAGAGGATCAAGCTGATTCTTTACCATTTTACAGAGGCCAGTTCATGAAGGAAGGCTTGCTCATTCAAGTTTTTTAGCAAGCATCTATGACAAATCTGGACAGGTCATTTCACTGAGCAGCCATTATGAACACAGGCTGTAAAACAGTGATCACTAAGGTCATGACAGAAAACACCTGACTGATACTTATCAGGATTATTTGTGAGGATAACATCGAGGAGATTAGCATTTTCTGGGTGTTTGGAGTCATACCTTGTGGGATTGGTGATTATCTGAGAAAGATTTAGGGAGTCCCATTGCTTTAGGACTTGGTCAGGTGGTTTAAGCATGTCACAGTTTAGGTCACCTAGCAGGACAAATGCAGACTTAGTGTAAGGGGCCAGGAGAGAGTTTAGGGCAGGTAGGGTACAGGCCGGTGCTGATGGAGGACGATAGCACCCAGCAACAGTCAACAAAGAGCTATTTGAAACTTTAATGCTTAAAACCAGCAAATCAAATTGTTTGGGGACAGACTTGGTAGAGACAACCGAGCACTGAAGGTGGTAAAGATTACCACTCCCCCACCTTTGGAAGATCTGTCTTGCTGAAAAAGGTTATAATCAGAAAGGTTAACATCAGTATTCAAAACACTCTTCCTTAACCACGTCTCAGTAATGACCAACGTCTGGATTGGAGCTGTGAACCCACACTTTCAATTGATCCAAGCTTCTAGGGTTAACATGCAGAAAACCCAGGCTTTTACGAAAGCAGAAATCAGTGAAGCAGATATCAGAGCACAAGTCAGAATTGGGGCTAGCAACTGTAGATGGGTCAGGGTGTACATGCACATTTCCAGATATCATCAACAGTAATACAATCAAGGCACGGCATAGGACAGGGAGAGATCTGCAGTGCTGATTTATGACATCTGAATGTGCATCAGATGGCAACAAGGTCATATTGTACAGCAATTTCATCAGGTAACATGAATACAAAGCCGGCGAGAGGTGGTTAGAATAGGATGGGAGGCCAAAAGTCTGTGTAACCAATAGAGAGTCAGAGTCCCGAGTGTGGAAACAAACAGTCTGTGGTTGGGTAAAGAAAGTTTGTAGTCAACAAAGTATGCAGGAGTCATGAGGCAAATGGCAAAATGCACAAGAAAAAAATAAAATATATAACGACTTGGGTCCAGCCATTTTAAGTTCAGAGTCACTCGCCCCAACAGTGTGTGTGTGCTGGAGGCGAGCGAAAGCTCGGGAGAGAGAGGTGAGTGTGGTGGAGGTACCTGTACCAGACAGTGGGAGACAACCAGGGCAGACGGTGAACAGATCTCCAGGTGGAATCCAAGCAGCAGTGCAGCAGGCAAAGGGAGTAGGTGTCAGACCCACTTGGGAGAAGCTTTTATTTCTGGAGGCAGATTTCTTGTAGAAAATGCCAGTGAATGGTCTTTGAACAGCAGGAGGGGGCTTCAGAGGACGCTTGTTGGGCCAAAAGCCCTTTTACGTCACACATTAGTGCAAATTGAATTTGTACATGGTCTATCCTTTCAAGCCTGGGAGCTCAGCTCCAGGTTGGAATGGTGTCCTCAGGTCTCTGCTGTTTGTTTGCTAGTGCATCCTCTGTATAGCTTGGTACTGCTGGAGCTTGAAATATTGTATGTCTCCCACGGTTATGTTATGTCACCATATAGGACTGCGCTCTTTTCCTCTCCCTTTGCTTATTGGCTGACAGCCGTGGTATATCAGACCGTATACCACGTATGTCAAAACATTTATTTTTACTGCTCTAATTACGATGGTAACCAGTTTATAATAGCAATAAGGCACCTCTGGGTTTTGTGGTATATGGCCAATATACCACAGATAAGGGCTGTGTCCAGGCACTGCGCGATGGGTCGTGCCTAAGAACAGCCCTTAGACGTGGTATATTGGCCATATACCACACCCCCTGTGCCTTATTGGATAACTGTGTAATTAAAGATTGTGTACCCATGGTATCCTTTGTGTAACCCAGACCTAAAATGTGTGCATGTGAGAGAGGGAGTGCATTTCCACAGTTTGTTCGATCTGCGAGAGAGAGACCGGAAACTCCTAGAGCACAAACGAGACGGAGAACTCTGGAACGCATGCTAGGGGGTTAACCAGAGAGGGAGCTAGAAAGAGCATGCTATGACTGTCTCTCTCCTCTCCACTCCTCCTGGTGTGGCATCCTTAGATGCTGGAGAGCCAGGTGGAGGTGCGTCAGAAGGAGGTGGAGGAGCTGCAGAGCCAGGCCCAGGTCCTCAGCCAGGAGGGGAAGGACACAGATGAGGTGGACGGCCAGCGCCGCATCGTGGAGAAGAAGTTCCAGCAGCTGCTAAACCCACTGAAGAAGAGGAAGGGAAACCTCATGGCCTCCCGCGAGATCCACCAGTTCAACAGAGACGTAGAGGACGAGATCGTAAGTACATTAAACCTTTAATCTAGCCTAGTCGTGTGTCTGTCTGTTTCTGTCTGTCTGATTCTGTGATCAATTTCTGTCTGTGTGTGTGTGTGTCTGCCTGTCTGTGTCTGTCTGCGTGGCTGTCTGTCTGCCTGTGTCTGTCTGTGTGTGTGTCTGCCTGTCTGTCTGTGTGTGTGTCTGCCTGTCTGTCTGTGTGTGTGTCTGCCTGTCTGTCTATGTGTGTCTGCCTGTCTGTGTCTGCCTGTGTGTCTGTCTCAGTGTGGGCGTGCGCATGTGTGTTTCAGAGAACGAGTAAAAGAGATGATGTACTGTATACCTACTTGTGCAAATGTTAATTGTATTTTTATGCAAATGTGTATCGGCTACAGTATGTTTGTGCTTGTGTGAAATCCCTGCCCTTATGGTAGTGTGGAATAGCAGCAGAAGCTGAACAGCAGAGCAGTTCCCTTGTGATTTAAGTGATATTGTCTTTTTTTCTCCTCTTTTGAGGGAAGGCACCCACCAAGAGTAGCAGCAGGTGCATGCTTTCATAGCTGTGAGGGTCTGTTTATTATTCTAATGACTGTGTTGACTCCTTTCATACAGGCAAGAAGGAGCAGGCCACGTGTTTTGAAATGAATGGTTTGGGTCTCTGAATGGAACTGATGTGTCTCATCTGTGTATGTCATCAACTGCATTTAAAATGCTTAGAAAAGAACGCTTTGCACAAATCATGCTTTTCAAGTGGTTAGTTGTTGTTAAGTTTAATTTCTGTCATTGCATTTGCTACATCAATGCATCAGTCTTCACGAAAAGTATTCCTACCTATTTCTGTGTTTTCCTCTTAGCTCTGGGTTGAAGAGAGAATGCCACTGGCAACATCTACAGACCACGGAAACAACCTGCAAACAGTCCAGTTACTCATCAAGAAGAACCAGGTAAGAAACAAACTCCCATCAGTTTGAACCTTGAACAGTATTTCCATCCATAGAATATTAGCTCCTAGCATTTACAGTACTACCATTAGAATCCAGTGACAGATAACCACTGTACTTTTAAAGCAGCTGATATCATTCTGACCTGCTGCCCTTTGACCTCTCCCCCACCAGACCCTGCAAAAGGAGATCCAGGGCCACCAGCCGCGCTGTGATGACATCTTTGAGCGGAGTCAGCAGGTGCTGAAGGATGACGACAACAGCCCCAGCGGCGAGGGGATCCGCCAGCGGCTGGTCGACCTGCGGCGCCTGTGGGCCCAGATCCTGGAGGAGACGGCCAAACGCCATGGACGCCTGGAGGAGGCCCACAAGGCCCAGCAGTACTACTTTGATGCTGCCGAGGCTGAGGCCTGGATGAGCGAGCAGGAGCTCTACATGATGTCAGAGGAGAAAGCCAAGGTGAGGGGTGCAGTGGGTCAGAAAGCTAAAATTGCTATTCATAAGCAATCAGAATGGGGTTTGAATGTGAAGTAGGATGGGGATTGGACCTGTTAGGATGAGTAGCAAGCCGTTAGAGAAACAAAGTGGCTTTTGGTTAGGACTGGTGGTTTGCACTCCAGTATTTTGTTGGGATGGATCATTAGTAGGGGCAAAGTTGAATAGGAAATTGGGTTTGGTTACAGGGCAAGCTGCTTTTTTGTAACAGGGCAAAGCTGCTGGATAGGAGGACTGGTTGATACTGTACCAGGGGTATTGCTGCACTTGGTAGAGTTAGGTCTATGACCATTGCCCAGTAAGTTGTTGGATTACCAGGCAGAAGTGGGTCATTGTCACGAGGTGGAATGAGGAAGTCAGTGGAGGGTGACTTGGGCAAACAGGCTGAATCCCAATTCTTCCCCTTTTCCTTGATGCTTTGCCCTCCATTTGCATAAGTGTCCCAAAACTGAAGGAGTGAAAAATATAGAGGGTATAGGAGCTAATTAAGACTTCCGATAGCCTCTTCGACCAAGCCAGCAAGGTTGCAGACTCCAGAGCTGTCCCAACAAAATAGAAAATCATTGAGAGGCGTGGCTAATTATATGACACATGCGTTTGTTTGTGTCTGATTACAAGACATGACACATAAAACAAACAAAATACCTCCCAAATGAAATGTTCAACTGTTACTGAGGGATTTGTTCATTTGAATTTCATGCTTGTTTTGTTATTTAAAAGTGGAACATGAATTGCATCATTCAAGTCAGGAGTGTGTCCCGAAGTTGATGGGGTTATTGATCCCTTCGCCACTCTCGGGAGTTGTGTTAGCAACACGTGACAATGGAGGGACGTCTGAGTGAGTTGGTAAGGGCGGGGGGATGATTTGAGATTCAGCGAGGGCTGTGTGGTATTGGATGTGAAAGGTGAGTAGGCAGAGAGAAGTCTTCCAGGCCATCATTTCATTTGTCCTTGACTCCTTAACATTCCCTTTCTACAGGACTGGATCTCTGTGAGACTAGTCTATTTCTAGTCAATACTGTGTCCTCTACACTGATTGTATGTGCCTGTTCATACTCACTGTCTGCATCCGTACCTTGACTCTGTCACTCTCTCTGTGTAGGATGAGCAGAGCTCCGTGGCCATGCTGAAGAAGCACCAGATCCTGGAGCAGGCTGTGGAAGACTATGCTGAGACTGTCCACCAGCTCTCCAAGACCAGCAGGGGCCTGACGGCCGCCGGACACCCAGAAAGGTGAGGGGCCTCAGGGGCTTATTCTCAGGGTTAACAATCCCCTCCAGTGAAAATTGGAAGTTGAATCCATGATCCTATTCACCAATTTCAGACTAAAGAACGTTAAAGGGATAGTTCAGGATTTTGGCAATGAACTCGTGAATGCCATTTTTATGTCTCCGCGTCCAGTATGAAGGAAGTTAGAGGTAGTTTTGCGAGCCAATCCTAACTATCCCTTTAAACCCAGAGTGGTCAGTCAGTACCAGACAACTAACATTAGATCAGTGTAAGGTTAAGCTCCACCCCTGCTGAGTTGAAGTAGGATTTAACCACCCAGAGGTTTAACACTTGACAGTTTAGCATCCCAGAAGAGAGTGAGGATAGGATAATGTAGTTCCTATATTCTAACCCCCTCCCTCTCTGCCTCCTCCTCCCTCCTCCTGCTGTGTAGTGAACGGATCGGCATGCGTCAGTCCCAGGTGGATAAGCTGTACGCGGGGCTCAAGGACCTGTCGGAGGAGAGGAGGGGGAAGCTGGACGAGAGGTTCCGTCTTTTTCAGCTCAACAGGGAGGTGGATGACCTGGAGCAGTGGATCGCTGAAAGGGAGGTGGTGGCTGGGTCACATGAGCTGGGACAGGACTATGAACATGTCACGGTATGTAGTGCCACCCTGCCACCCATGTTCCTTTGTTGCCAGAATATCTTGCGGAATATGTCCATTCAGACTTTGCTGTGATAATCTCCATCTACAGATGCTTCAGGAGCGTTTCCGTGAGTTTGCTCGCGACACGGGCAACATTGGTCAAGAGCGTGTGGACACTGTCAACCAGCTGGCGGACGAGCTCATCAACTCGGGCCACGCCGACGCGGCTACCATCGCCGAGTGGAAGGACGGGCTGAATGAGGCGTGGGCTGACCTGCTGGAGCTGATTGACACACGCACGCAGATCCTGGCGGCGTCCTTCGAGCTGCACAAGTTCTACCATGACGCCAAGGAGATCCTCAACCGCATCCTGGACAAACACAAGAAGCTGCCTGAGGAGCTGGGCCGAGACCAGAACACAGTGGAGACCCTGCAGAGGATGCACACCACCTTTGAACACGACATCCAAGCCTTGGGGACACAGGTATGACAATGACACCAGAGAGACATAGCCAGAAAGCCAAAATGCCTAAAACAGATTTTAGACTACAGCCTTAACAAAATGTGCAGCTATAAGGTGAAACTCTCACAGATCATAGACAAGACTTCTCAACATTTAGTATCTGCCTACCCATATTTCTCCCTTTTCCTCCCCAGGTGAGGATGTTGCAGGAGGATGCTGTGCGCCTGCAGTCTGCCTATGCCGGAGACAAGGCTGATGACATCCAAAAGAGAGAGGGTGAGGTTTTGGAGGCCTGGAGAACACTGCTGGAGGCCTGTGACGGCCGCAGGGTCAGACTGCTCGACACCGGCGACAAGTTCCGTTTCTTCAGCATGGTCCGAGACCTCATGCTCTGGATGGAGGACGTCATCCGCCTAATCGAGGCTCAGGAGAAGCCCAGGTACCGTGAACCTGATGGGAAGCGGTTTTGCCTCAGGCTGGTTCTTTTAATAGTTTGGCATTATTGCAGTACACATTTTTTTTTCTCCTACCGACTCTCCAACAAAAGCCAGAAAAGAAGGTGTGAGTAATCTCTGTAGTTTTCTGTAAGCAGCTTTTGGTCTGCAGCTTACGCCGTAATCACACTTTCTCAGGTCTGGATTTATGTTTCTAATCCTCAATGTTCCGATTGTTGTTATTTACGAAGTTATCCTCACTAGCTCACCCGAAACAACCCTCTGTATGAATGCTGTAGCTCTGGCACTGTAGTGAAGCTCAGGTTTTCAACTGAAGGCTCAGCTGAATGTATTGCCACCCACGGATGGTCCTTTTTATAACCACTGAAGATGCAGCTGCAGAAAATGGTGAATACTCAATGTATCAATACTCAATGAATGTCCCAGGATGTCTTCTCCTCTCAGGGAGACAGCAGCACACCAAGCCCTTATCTGGCTCTGGTTTCAGCTGTAATTGTGATAATCACCAGGGTCGACAAGGCCTTCATTATCTGCGCCTCTCAGCTGAATCTCAGGCAGCAGCTTACCATGGAGACGGATGAAGAGGGAGAGAGGAAGAGAGAGGGGGAGAGAGATAGGAGGAGACAGAAATAGAAAAGATAAGAGAAAGACAGACAGACATAGGGGGCTAATGATGATGTAAGGGGAAGTGGAAAAAAAGATACTGGAGGAAAAGAAAGGGGGGAAGAAAGATGGATGGCTAATGGGGTGAAGGAGGAAAAAAGCGGGTGGGCGAGGGGAATTGAGAGAGAGAGACTTGGTTTGTGTCAGCAATTGCATTGCTCTGTTTCCACTGTCTGAGAGAACGACACCCTATCCTGACTAGTGTTTAGTTTGATAACAGCATGGTCCCAGGTACCCACCCTGTAACATCATTATGTTGAAGGCTGTAGTCCACTGAAATACGCTGGGTGTCAGCATCCTGTCTGGATTGTTTGTACATGTGGTTTTAGAAAACATATGCTAGCATCGTAAGTAGCAACGTAAGCAGCATTTCTTGGTTAATTTAAACGCCAGGTAACCTAACCAAAGGACATTAGGACCTTGGTGTGTTCAGTGTGTGTAACTGGGTTGGTTATTGTTGTGTCTTGAAGGGACGTGTCATCTGTGGAGCTCCTGATGAACAACCACCAGGGCATCAAGGCTGAGATCGACGCCCGTAACGACAGCTTTACCAACTGCATCGAGCTGGGCAAGTCCCTGTTGGCACGGAAACACTACGCATTAGAGGAGGTGAGGGGCCAACAATTTCATAACACCCTGACAGATTCGTACCTCCTTCTCTACTCCGCTCTCTGTTTCTTTCTTCACCCCCATTCTCCTTCTTTCAGTCTCCGGATGGAAATGTAGCTCCCTCTGGTTTTGTGTTGCGTCATTAAATATATGGTGTTTTTAGACTCGTTTGACTTAATTTCCTTCCATTTTCAGATCAAAGAGAAGTTACTACAGTTGACGGACAAGAGGAAAGACATGATTGACAAGTGGGAGGACAGATGGGAGTGGCTTAGATTGGGTAATTCTATCAAATCGTTTTCCGTCTGTTGCACAGTATTAGCTAAGAGTAGTGCCTTGGGGCTCACCGAGCATTATCCCACAGTCCCTTGGTATTTCCAGAGGTATCACCATTACTTTTTACTGCTGTGGTGTGTGACTAGCTGTGTTTCTGCCCAGTTCTGGAGGTGCACCAGTTTGGAAGGGACGCGGGTGTGGCCGAGTCGTGGCTGCTGGGACAGGAGCCGTACCTGTCCAGCAGGGAGATGGGTCAGAATGTGGATGAAGTGGAGAAACTCATCAAGAGACACGAGGCCTTTGAGAAGTCAGCTGCCACCTGGGAAGAGCGGTTCTCTGCGCTGGAACGGCTGACTACGGTGAGAGGACGGGGGGTGTTCACAACTCACTGGGCTGTCAGTTAAACCATTCATCCAATAACTCTATCAATTTTGTTTTTAATTAGATTAGACATCCATCTGCAATGCTCTCATCCCATTTGTCTGTCAGTCAAATCGTGACGTAAAGGTCCAATGCAATGAAGTACCTTGCTGTGATTGTTTTCAATTCAAATTGTAAAAAACGTAACAAAAATAGCTTCTTAGCAAAATGCAATTTCTCAAGCAAGACTTTTGCTAGGACTGTCTGGTAGTGTTCTGAGAGAGGAGTCGAATGAGAAGGATGTGTAACCTGAACTAGCTGTTTGTCAGAGAGGAGGGCAAACTCTCTTTGTTATTGGTCTATGAATGTATACTGCTGCCTGGTGATGTCACCAGGCAATTCAAAACATCCACCCAGCCAAACAAGCTGAAATTTCAGGCGACCTTTTCAAACAGCTCTTACACTAAAAGGGAATTATCATCATTTTCACAATTTCACAGTATAATTCCAACCTCATAGTGCGGAAATATATATAAAACACAGAAAAATCATGTTTTTGACTGCACCTTTAATGAAATTACCTAAATGTTTACATTTCAATTGAACAAATTCTGTTTGTCATTAATGATGTGTGTCTGTTCGTGATGCAGATGGAGTTACTGGAAGTGAGAAGACAGCAAGAGGAGGAGGAGAGGAGGAGAAATCCCCCACCTGCAGAGTTCCAGACGGACACTGCATCGCCACAGCAGAAGTAAGATATGAGCCTGGAGCACCATACTGAAATAATGTGTTTGGTCTGTTTGTGTGTCTGCTCTGTGTCTGTGTTTAGACTGAGCAGGCATGTTGTATTCTGGTATTATGACTATCCCAGTGTGTTTATTAAGACTTAAGTACAGTGTTTGAGGCTGACAGTTTTCTGTGTGTGTTTATAGATACTGCAGTACAGCGTTGGAGACTGACTGTTGTCTCTATACTGTATGTTATGACTGTCCCAGTGTGTTTATCCTGCACTATGTTTGAGACTTACTGTTGTGTCTCTGTGTGTTGTCCCTACAGGGAGGCTGAGCAGGTGTCTCTGAATGGACTGCCATCGGACCAGGACTCCCCTCGGGTTAGTTACCGCTCCCCAGCCTACCAAAAGTACACCAGCTTTCAAACCCGCAGGACTGGGCGAGAAAGGCGGGCGGGCTGGACCGTGACCCCCCAATGCCTCCCTTGCCCTTTGAACCCCCTGCCCCCACCACAGGGAGAGGACTGTACACCCCTCCACCCCTGACCCCCACCCCACCAATGGTTCTGACAGTTAGTTAGTCACACTTATTCCTCATTTACCATTTAGCTGTATCCTAATTCCATTACAGGAAACTATACTAATTCTATCTTGATTATTCCTTTTTATTTTTTATTTGCATAATGCATTTTAATGGAAATTAGCTTTGCTGATTGCAGTTTCATTTTGTCTTATTTTATTCACCTTGTCTTATTTTATCACATGGATTTTGCAGGACTGAACATAGATGAACAGTAGCAGGGTACTAGATAAAAAATAATTGGTCCAATCGTATAGTTATTTATGCTTTCATCTTTTTACCTTCATATTCCTTCAAACCGACTGGTACCTTTTATTGATACTGCTCGAACACTCCACTGAGGACGGCTGATAAATGCTAGCTGCAGCTCACAGGAGGCTGGTGGCACCTTAATTTGGGAGAATGGGATCATGGTAATGACTGGAGCGGAATCAGTGGAATGATATCAAACATATGGTTTCCAGGTGTTTGATACCATTCCATTTGCTCCGTTCTGGCCGTTATTATGAGCCGTTCTCCCCTCAGCAGCCTCCACTGCTGCAGCTAAATACTGTAGTATTTACTGATTAGATGTAAGCTGGCCCGAGATCAAATGAGAAAGAAGATGAAACCGTTTTTGAGTTAGGCAACCCTATTTCAGAAGCAGTACAACATTTCCAAAATGAACATTTTGAGATTTGAGCAAAAGGTCCAAAAAATAAGTTATTTAATTGTTTTCACAGTAGATTGACATGATCTATTGACCTATTGACACCAGAGAAAGGCAGTATGGGACACAGAAGCACTACATAGTCTAAAATGAGAATGAGCACAGCATGAGTGTGTTTGTGTGTATATATAAGTGTGTGTCAAAGGGAACAAAGAAGAACACGCCCTCCTTGCCCCCCCCCCCACCACTCGTATCTTTTCTTTATAGAAAACATTTTTTTCCCTCTACTGTCAGGTTTTAGTCTTTATTCCCTATTTTTCCTTTCCCCTCTTTCTCTCTCCCTTCTCTCTTCTATCCCTGTTTTTCTTCTCTTCCGCCTCTCAGCCCGACACTCCTCTCCTCCTATCTCCATCCCTGATGATATTACTCTTTGTGTACGTTATTATTTACAAACTTACCATGTGGAACCTGAATAACTGACAGACAAAATACATGGCTTAATCGTTGCCTCAGTAATGCAGTTAAATCGTCTTTAGTCTCAGGTTTCAAGTTGCCCCAGATCAAATCAATCAGGTCTCTTGCAAACTAGATTTTATCTCAATTACTTGCCTGAATAAATAAAGGTTAAATAAAATTCAAGAGAATAGGAAATCAAAAGTATTAAGTAGCTATCTGCCCCAGATATCCATCCATTTACATGACCTGCACATCCATACCACACATGTTATACCACTGTCAGACAGTACCATCTCAAATACCATTTCACTATGCTTCACTGTCGTAATTATGTTTGTAGGGTTGTTCCAGTCATGGCGTGTGCGTGTGTGTGTGTAGAGGGGTGTAAGCACATTCCAATTTATTCCGGTCATTGGGTCTCAGTAGTTCTATGGTACCTACCTTCTTGTTCTCATATCATTCTTCATGTTAGCTCTGTGCATCAGATCCTCATTTTATTGCTGGTTATGTTGCACGTTGAGTCATTTCAGCATCCCCAACCCACTAACGCACATTCCCCAATAAAACATTGTTAGTCAATCACTCCCCATGTATGTCCGGTTTTTGTTGTCCTTGTGCCGTCTACAAAGTAACACTGTTTTTGTCCTCATGTCTTATGTTGGTTATATTGTTTTGCATGTCATTAACATGTTGGTAATCACCTTTCACTTTCAGTGCCCACTGTTTTTGTGTTTTTCTCTGTGTATTTTCTATGTTTTCATCCTGGGGTGGTTTAATACACATTGATGTACAATACTTTTTCAAAGATTTTTCGGTAACACTTTTCTTGACACCCAGCATCATAACACGCAGTCATAATCACTTGTCATAAGTGTTATGACCATATTATGACAGGTTATGTCAGCTGTGGTTATGGTTATGACCATGTCATAACATGTAATGACACTGGGTGTCAAGTAAAGTGTAATTGATTTTTCATACTATTTTTTTAATTGAATTGTCTTGTAGATATAATTTATCCAGTAGACTTCTGACAATAAATCTCCAGTATTTTGCGTTGGTGTAAAAAGGCACCCATCCAAACTGAGAGATCAATGTGTGAGCAATTGTAAGTTTAGTGTTTGTAGTTCTGCATAACGGTAATTTCTAAGGTAACTACAGTTACTGCTATCAAAGTGATCCTCCTTCAGGGTAATCAAACTTTGAGATGATCAGACTTCTTTACGTATTTATGTGGAGGTAACTGGATTCATATTATAAGCTTGGAGAGTATATTTGAGATAAAATGAGGGTGCAGATGTGACCATTGATAATATGATTACCTATATGAGTGTTAGCCCAAGCGAAAACTATTTTAGCTTTTACCCTGAACATTTAACAAAGAGGTGGTGAGAAATATCAGTCCCATGTTACACCAATCGAACAGTGCAAAACCTGGCAGCGATGCAGTCCTTCGTGTCCAGTATTGGTGGTCCAACCAATGGCAGGATCTCTGTATAAGCATCCAGGATTTGTCCATCGTCTGGCAAGCTCTCAGTTAAAGTGTCCACGATTGGTCCAGCCTTGAAGAGCTCAGTAATGGGTAATAAGTGACAAATTGGAGTGGGTGTGTTGTGATAAAATCTTTTAACTGGCCAATTTTGCATTCCCCTTCACTTTACAATAATGATACCGTAAAATGAATAATGAGTTCAAGCAATTGTGTTAATTGTTTGGGATTTTATTTTGGACTTTATCTCCCTTTTGCTGGCTTTCTCTTTCTCTCCAACAATATTTTGTGTGGGTGTGGCAATGTGGTGTGCATGTCTCAACCCCTGATCTGTGCATGTCTTTGAAATTTTCTCTCTCGCTGTCTCGGCTGGACTCCGGTCCCATTTTAACCAATCCCATAAACCAAAGCTCTTTTAAATCTGTAGGGTCCCAGCTTTTCTCAGAATCTTTATAAATTGATTTTTACTGCATCTGCAAAGTCTCCGCCTAACCATGCTTAGATGGGTCGGAATCTGAGTTAGTCAAACAGTGAGTTATTATAAGTGAGAGTGAATCCAACTGTGAGTCATTTTAGAGGCTGTTCGTCTCAAGATTCGGATTGAGTCAGAGAGGTTCATGATGAATCAGTCGGATTGAGTCGTTTGATCAGAGTCAAGTTAGTGTAGAAGTCACAAAAATCAACTGTCCCAAGTAGATGGCACTCGATGTTGGAGAAATGGAGTGAGAGGATTAGAGATAGGAGTGAGAAAGAGACTGAGATGGAGTTAAACACTTGATGAGTTTCACTCCAGGCACTGAACCTTAAGACCTGAGACACTGTGGGTGACACAGAGATTGAGACATAATGTAAGAATAGTACAAACACTCACTTCTGGGGTTCAGTGTGTGCCGTTCATCTTATGATGAAGCTGGGCTATAATTGTGAAATTGAGGCACATTTAAAAATTTGAGGCTGGTGTAATGGCATTGTTTTGGTTTATACAAATACCTACCCAGAGGCTCTTTTACTCATCAAATGGAAATGAGGAAACATATTGGGATGAAAATATGTATTTTGGTATCATTTACAAAAGATTAGGCCTAGTCGTATAGAATATCCCTTTCTACTTAACTTTACTTGTCTTAAAGCCATTGTGATATAATATCGCAATCAAAGGGAAAGTACTGAATGTTTCTACACAGCCTCTGATCCTGCTATGCATGAAGCCAACTCTCTGATTTCCAGCGCCACTGTGTGTTTTGTCTACCAAGCCCCAGCTTTCTCTAATACCAGTTTCTGTCTACCTCAGGACAATGGGGAGGGAAGTGACATTGTAAATGGGGTGGCGGAGCCCAGCCCAGGCGGGTCGCCCAGTGCAGAACGCAAGGGCAAGCCCAGCCAGGCTGCCACGCTCCCGGCCAAGTCCCTGGACTCAACCCCAGCCAACCAGATGGAAGGCCTCCTGCACCGCAAACATGAGTGGGAGGGTCACAACAAGAAGGCATCCAGCAGGTACACACACAATTCACATTCACTCCCCTTAGCATTTATTTGGACAGCGAAGCTAAGTCTTTTAATTTGGCTCTATACTCCAGCATTTTGGATTTGAGAGGCGACAATACAGAATGCCACCTTTTATTTGAGGGTATTTTCATATCTGTTTCACGGTTTAGAAATGAAAGCACTTTATGTATCTAGTCCCCCCATTTTGAAGGTGATACATAGTCAAATTCACTTATAGTGTATTAAATGTAGTCAAAAGTTTAGTATGTGGTCCCATATTCCTAGCACGCATTGACTACATTGAGCTTGTGACTCTACAAACTTGTTGGATGCATTTGCAGTTTGTTTTGGTTGTGTTTCGGATGTTTTGCCCAATATAAATGAATGGTAAATAATGTAATGTGTAATTTTGGAGTCGCTTATTGTAAATAAGAATAGAATATGTTTCTGAGCACTTCTACATTAATGTGGATGCTACCATGGGGGCATGATCTTTGTGCATCTAACTTTCTCACTCATCATTATTCACAATTCATTCATGATTATCCATAATCATGGTAGCATCCTCATTAATGTAGAAGTGTTCAGAAACAAATTATTTTCTTATTTACAATAACATTTGCAATACATTATTTACCATTCATTTCTATTGGGCACGACATAATCCGAAACACAACCAAAACAAACTGCAAATGCATCCAACAAATTTGTAGAGTCACAAGCTTGATGTCATTGTGTGCTAAGAATATGGGAATAAATACTCAACTTTTGACTAAATTTGATACACTATAAGTGCATTTGTCCAAATACTTATGCACCTTCAAGTGAGGGAACTAGATACAGTACATAAAGTGCTTTCATTTCTAAACAGATATGAAAACACCATTAAATAAAAGGTGACATTCTATACTGTCGCTTCATAAAACATTTAATCTCAAATCCAAAACAA
This sequence comes from Salvelinus fontinalis, assembly GCF_029448725.1. Taxonomy (NCBI): domain Eukaryota; kingdom Metazoa; phylum Chordata; class Actinopteri; order Salmoniformes; family Salmonidae; genus Salvelinus; species Salvelinus fontinalis. The sequence goes on along the minus strand of NC_074665.1, from coordinate 58,667,265 downwards.
TGGAGTAATGAGCCAAATTAAAAGTTTTAGCTTCGCTGTCCAAATAAATACGTTGGGGAGTCAACATGTATGCTTACTGGACATATTCATGCAAGTTGGAGCATGCAGCCAAATACTTTCCCCTGACAATAATGCCAACATTTTATTTAGCTGAACAGACTCTGATAACTGTGTTTCCTATGGTTTCAGATCCTGGCACAATGTGTATTGTGTGATCAACAACTGGGAAATGGGCTTCTACAAAGACATTAAGAGTGCCAGCCAGGGAATCCCCTATCACAACGAGATCCCCATCAGCCTGAAGGATGCTGCGTGTGAGATCGCCCTCGATTACAAGAAGAAGAAGCATGTGTTCAAACTGAAGTGAGCACTATTTGCTGTATAGCTCCCTATGTGTCTTGTATTATCAGAAGATGGGATCTTGCATACTGTACAGTAGTTAGCTTGACTTATTACTCAAGTTTTTATTTTCCTTTTACAGAGCTACAGATGGGAATGAGTATCTCTTCCAAGCCAAAGATGACGTAAGCTTGCTTAGCTTTTAATTTGTACATTGTGCATTGAATGACTGATTATCTTCCTCCTCTGAATGTTGTGTATCCTTTGCTGTCTTTAGTCCCTGTCTCTTATGAGGATCGCGTGGGTGTCTGAGTGTTGATGTATTGGTGTGATCTGTGTTGTGTGTCCTGATGAATCCTCGTCTGGGCCGCAGGAGGAGATGAACTCGTGGATGCAGGCCATCTCCAGTGCTGCGTCCTCTGATAAGACCGAGATGACCCCCAGCAGCCATAGCACCCCCACCTCCAGCCGAGCCCAGACCTTGCCCGCCTCTGTTGCCCTGGCAACCGAATCCAGCCCAGGCAAGCGCGAGAAAGACAAAGAAAAACGCTTCAGCCTTTTCAGCAAAAAGAAGTAGATCCTCCTCCCCAGCCCCTTCAATGCCATTCCTCTTCTCTCTTCTCTCCCCTGCTCCTGTTCCTCTTAAAGCGAGACTCCAGCATGCAAGCTCAGAGCCAAAACTCCACACTCTGTGCCTGACAATCCAACAGCCGGGCTCAGAGGTCAACCACAGTATGGTGTTTTCTTTTTTAAGATAAGGAACAAAAAAAAAGACAAACAATTATGTTAAGGTAGATTTGATGCTTTGGGCAGCTGCCATTGTAAACCATCCAGAAGTCGCCGCTGAACAACAGGATAGGGTTTCCAGTTAAGATTTCTTTGTATTTTCTCTCTCTCTTCCTGCTTTCATCTCTGCTTTTCACTTGTTGCTTTTGTTGTTTTTTCCCAGTTCTTTTTGTAATCCTATGTAGTTTCTACGGTCTGTCCTCAGTTTTGTGAGGCTATCTTTGAAAGATGACTTGCATTCTGCGGTTGAAAAGCAAAGTCAGCGGTGCTTTGAACTGTGTGTATAACTTGTGTATAACAAACTATTAAAAAACAGTTTAATTTCACTTACTAATAAACAAGCCCTACAACCATTATAAGCTTCAATATAGTCTAACTTTTTTTCCCGAAAACATAGTATGACATTCATTTGAATGAAAAGATCATAATATTGTAAAATGTAATCCTATACCTACTCGGGCTAAAGAAATTACTAAAACCAGTCAGAATGTTGGATATCCATGAAGAACTACAACACAGATTAAGGTTTATTTCTGTAATTTTTCAAAACATTATTAAACATTGTTTTCCTATGTATTTGAGTTGCATTATAATGTATGTTTAAAATATATTTAGTACAAAGTATAAAAATTAGATGTACAAAACAATAAACACTAAGCATTGTTGTTAAGTAGAAAAGTGGATTCTAAGGCAAATACTGGAATAAGGTCGCTTGCTTGTTGGCTATAGCACCGCATATTATTATTTTGCTACATTCTCTACCTATTTGATAAATAGTGTGCATTTCTCTGTCACTGTAACTATTGTAATGAAATATTTCTTCATATTGCACAATCAACAATGCCACGATGGGAGAAAGCTTGTTTGCCATAGCGACGCCTCTAGGTATGTAGTTTAATATGGACCATTGTCACAGGTAGATGGAACTGCACCCGTAGACTTTTGCCCTCTCTGTTAAATATGTGCAAATCCATTAAATTGCTTTTAAGATGACGTCTGTCTCTTGTGTTTTCAGTACTACAGCTTCACACCAAATCAGCAACATTTCCTTATGTCATTACTGCTTCTATACCATTGAATACATTTTAATGAAATCATGCCTCATTCAGTGCAAGCACTATATTCTCATTCATTACAACAACAAAACAAAAAAAACACTATTACCAAGCAATTACAGAGCTATTTCTATGTAACAATGAAATTAATGGCAGAATAAATGATGTGTCCTTTCACTTCATTTAGGCAACATAGATTTTTGACTGCCCCTAAATGTGTGCAGCATCTAGTGGCGTTATGGAGATTTTGCAGCCAGTGTTGAACATTTCTGCATAACGCGTATCTCGTTCCCAGACACCTTGCGCCTGGGTAAGAGGCTAGCAGAAAACTAAACAATATATCACTGGAAGAATACAAATACGCCATTTTAATTTGTTCTAATATGAGACGAAAGAACACTATTGGCAACAGTTTGGTAAAATGGCTTAGCGTGACGATTTTGATTTTCGGGTATGTTAAAACTCAAAATGGCATAGATTATTGAGATTACAGGTGGCCTGTTAAATTGACCACTTCTATCCCCCTCTAGAAACATCAGGATTTAGGTGTGTCTGTTTTGGGGGAAGCTTGCCTCTAAACGAATGTGAGAATACCGTGTTTGACCTTGCAAGACTATCTAGGGTGAGGCTTGAGAATCCTTTATCATGAAAACTGAGAGTAAAAAAATCGGACCATAGTTCTTAACCATTTTGCTTTAATTTAGAAATCCTTTCTTAGACCATGAAGGAAAGGAGACCACAAAGAAGACTCAAAGTGTTTACAGATTATAATTTGGCTACTAAACATCAAAGTAACCCCATTGGCAGAGTTTTCTATCACCTCTGAGTAATCTAACAGCCAACCTGAGGGGACAGGAGTATGGGATATATATATATATGTATATATTTGTTTGTCTTTTAGGTTATTAGTTTGACTACGCGCCCGTGTCTCTCGTATTGGGAGAGAGCAGTGACGTTTCCGTCAGCAATTCTATCACAAGAGGGCGCAAGAGTACCAGTAAACTGAGAACTCAGACTGCCCTTCACACAAGGACATTCATTGTGCACTGAGTGTACAAATTATTAGGAACTGCTCTTTCCACGACAGACTGACCAGGTGAATCAAAGTGAAAGCTAAGATCCTTTATTAATGTCACCTGTTAAATTCACTTCAATCAGTGTAGAGGAAGGGGAGACAGGTTAAAGAATAAGTTTTACGCTTTGAGACAATTGAGACATGGATTGTGTATGTATGCCATTCAGAGGGTTAATGGGCAAGACAAAAGATTGAAGTGGCTTTGAACATGGTATCGTAGTAGGTGCCAGGCGCACCGGTCAACAGTTTCCTTTGTGTATCGAGAATGGTCTACCACCTAAAGGACTTCCAGTCAACTTGACACAACTGTGGGACGCAATGGAGTCAACATGGGCCAGCATCCCTGTGGAATGCTTTCAACACCTTGTAGAGTCCATACCCCGACGAATTGAGGCTGTTCTGAGGGCAAAAGGGGGTGCAACTCAATATTAGGAAGGTGTTCCTAATGTTTTGCGCACTGTGTAGATAGGTCTATTCTATCAACCCTGACAACCAAGTTTCTCCTGTCAATCAAAAAACCTTGCACTGCAAGAATACACATTTGGATTAATGTGCGCAACAAATCAATACAGTTTGAAACTAGTTATCCACTGCATCAATTCAAACAGTGACATGCAATTACTTTGTGCATCTGTAGTATTTTATATTTTACTAGTCACAAGGAATATGAGGCAGGATTCAAGACAGTAGTCTTGTCTAATACTTAATTAGATGCTTGATTGCACACAAACAGTGCATTAAATAAACCACAAACATAGAACATCTCTTGTTTTTACAGACTCACCCAGCATGCCCTGGTTAGAGGAGTGAGGGAGGGGATTATGTATTATAACAAAGTAACATTAGGCCATCAACCAAATTATAAACCATAAGGAAGTATAACAAGTGCTTTGTCTCCCTCCCAGCACCATGACAACATGAACAGTTGTCATCGTTAGATTAGGCTTGGCAGTGATATAGAAGCTTATTCTGTTGCTATGGTCAGGCTGGTTGGGGCATAGTATGGTATACAGTCAGATCAAATTATTGGCACCCTTGATAAAGCTGAGAAAAAAGACTGTATAAAATGAATAATAGCAATTGTATTAGTATAAAATAATATAATTGTACCTTTTTTTCAATATAGCTCAGTATTTGTATTGTAATTATTAATATAGTATATTTTGCTCATCTTTATCAAGGGTGCCAATAATGGACCTTACTGTATATAGGGTATAGCCAGTCCTTTTGTGCTTTATCCAATGCCTCTATCAATAATTATCATACCATCCATGCTTGATGGCGTGCATGGCAACAAATGTCAGAGGAGTTGGCTAAGCACAAGCAGGTCTTGGGTTGGGTGGAGCAGTAATACAAACCTCGAGCAGTTGCTATGTTGAGGAATCGGTAGGCTGCTAGAGTCCCATGGGAGTTGTCAGTCAAGGTCTTTGTGAACATGACTGTTAGCGTGCTAGAAGAATATTAATTCAGCCACCTCCTCTCACTCGCAACATATTCACAGAGAGCCCTTATGTGAGGCCCTAAGAATGGCACGGTAGATTGCGCTGGCTCTCCAGTAAAGTCTGTCACCGTTCCGTGCTGTCTAAGGGGCTGGCAATGGCATGCTCTACTTTGCATTTGAGAACAATCTACATAACATCCATTACAAGAGTCCAGCTTCCATCTAGAAAGACCTCTTGTTCCATATATAAACATGGTAGGGATTTTTTTTTTAAACCTTTATTTAACTAGGCAAGTCAGTTAAGAACAAATTCGTATTTACAATGATGGCCTACTGCCTTGTTTAGGGGCAGAATTAAAGATTTTTACCTTGTCAGCTTGGGGATTCAATCCAGCAACCTTTCTGTTACTGGCCCAACACTCTAACCACAAGGCTACCTGCTGCCCCAGTCAAAGAGGGGCATATGAATATTAAGGTTGTTAAACCTTTTACAGAAAATATAGCATAGGCTAATGGTGTTCAGTTTTGAGAGCCATGGATCCAATAGATATTCCGTTCTAGAATGCATCTGTCTATGATCTGAAGTATCACATGTGTGTTGAGAACTCCCTTTGGTTCAACTCTCTCCAATTTGATAAATCCTGATATTAATATTAGTCAAGCTAAATTATTACATCCAATTTAGTTTCCTATTTATTTATTTTTTATTTATTTTTTACCGTTATTTTACCAGGTAAGTTGACTGAGAACACGTTCTCATTTACAGCAACGACCTGGGGAATAGTTACAGGGGAGAGGAGGGGGATGAATGAGCAATTGTAAACTATTCGCGATTGAACTCCAATATCATCTACTATCCAACTTGTTACAAAAAACATTTATCAGTTGTTATTTGATTCAGTCAGTTCCTATTCAGTGTAATGCCTTTATTCTAATTAGGGCCTAAAATGTTCATGATTAAATCAAAGTAAATTTCTATCATATGAATTTACTCAATTATTGCTGATCGTAGAGCTGCCATTCTGTTTTCATAGCTAACCGATGTATTGTTGTTTCTTTAGGTCTTCAGGACCTTGGATAGCGCTTTAGCACTGCTGACTGGTAGTTGTAGTTTTCAATGTTTTGGACCAATGAGAGAGGGGATGCCACAGACATAAATACATCAATACCCATAAACCCATGCAGCTGGCCGCTTAACGTCGGCGGCAGGGCAGGGGTGGCTCGCAGAGCGACGTGGTAATAGCATTTCGAAAATAGAGAGGGGCTGTTCTGAAAAATATTACGCTAAATACTTGATGGGGAAAGTCTCCATTACGTTACTACATTAATATTAATACGGAATGAATAACACAGTACTAGACCTCTGCTCAGTTTTCCACCCCGGTTTATCATAGGCATCGCCTGTCATTCGCCCATATGAGTAATAGGCTTCTGTCGCTTGCCGCCCGGAATCCCTATTTTCATCAATCCATTTGAGATGCGGGAGATGCGACGGAGTCGCGCGGTGAGCGACTGTGTTTTGAAACCCATAGATTGTTTGCCTCTGCACGGAAGTTATCATATAAATAGCATTTTGGGGCGCCTTCACTCTGACAGCGGCGAACCAGCTGTGGCTGTCAGACAGTTTGCACCTTGTCGGAGTGATTTGCAGTGAAAATCCGTAATTCCTCACAATACTTCGACTCTTGGATTTACTTCAACCAGATTTGTCAATTGACGACAGACAGATTGCATGTTCGCCCTATTTTTCTACGTGTTTGTTTGATTAAAATGTTTAGTTGTTAGTTATTGTCTTGGGAATTGTATAAACCCGTAGTAACTATGGCTGGTGTTACAGTTGAGGATTAGTGTCCGGATTATATTTCAGCAGCAGCCGAATCCTCTAGCAGTTGTGTTCATTTGCTGTTTGTTTATTTGGCCAGTTCTTCTGTTTTCGTTGTCATTTGAAAAGGAACCCATTTTAAATACATATAAAATATCATTTAATGTGGAGTAAATTAACTTTAGTAAGACATAATGGTAAGAGTGATTTTTTTTATTTATGATGATGATGATGAAAATAATGCATTAATTCGCAGTCTCTAAGAGTAGCCTAACATAGTAACCATTCAGGCAACACAGTTTTTTAAAGCAAAAAATATGAATAGATCTGAGGTGTGTGGTGTCGTGTCCTTGCTGGTGTTTCTTCAAAACGCAATGTGCACATCTGCTGTAGAATGCGGGAATTCATTTTAAAATCGATAGCCTAGACTACAGGAAAATGTCATCTGTTAGGATTTTTCTAATTTTATCAGTGAGTTTTCCATGAACTTTGCATATGCATGTCTGCGGTCCGTGTTGTCGTGTAGCCTACTTTAGAGTGGAATAATTCACAAAACAAACAAGTTGTCAAATATAATGGCGGATCGGACTGCTCCGCGTTGCCAATTGAGATTAGAATGGATCTACGGGTACAGAGGGCATCAATGCCGAAACAACCTGTACTACACCGCTGGGAAAGAAGTGGTCTATTTCGTGGCTGGAGTCGGCGTGGTTTACAATACCAGAGAACACACTCAGAAGTTTTACCTGGGTCACAACGATGACATTATAAGGTGAGTGTTACTTGGAATGTATCGCTTTACCTACAGTCAAAGAACACCAACAAGTATGTCGTAAAATGCGTACAAAATGCGCACAAATGTAAAATATGTGTCAATTCAAATCAAAGTTTTTGTCGCATACACAGATTTGCAGATGTTATCGCAGGTGCAGCTAAATGCTTCTAGCTCCAAAAGTGCAGTAATGCATAGAAATACAAAACAATACACACATAATCCAAAAAGTAAAAAGAAAGAAATTAAGAAATATCAGAACGAACAATGTCAGTGTCCAGAGTAAAAATATAGTCCTATATATATAATGGTGTGTAAAGACTGTATGGATATTATATGAATAGAAAAGGTGTGTACAGCAGTAGTTATATAGGAGGATCCATGACTAGAATACAGTATATACATATAAAATGGGTAAAACAGCATGTTAACATTATTAAAATGACCAGTGTTCATTGACTATGTACATAGGGCAGCAGTCTCTAAGGTGCAAGGTAGAGTACCTGCTGGTTGCTAAGTGACTACGGTTCACATAGCTGATCAACTTTAAAACATAACATTTCCTCGGTCCCTCTCTTAGCCAGTTATCAAAATCACATTCACATTTTATTGAATCTTTGGATCTCAATGAATTACTTAATTAAAGCAATACATTGACTCATGGCATCACTCCAGTGTTGCTCTGTCCAGTGGCCATGTGAGCCGTCACTGTGCAGATGTAATGTGTAGCCTCGCCTGTCCAGAGAGCCTATAACCTGAGGGAGTCATTGCAAGAATTCTATTCACAGAGATCATACTATTTGTACTATGACTTTCCTTAGATCTCTCATCACGTCTACCTATGTCAAAACAGCCATTTCAGTGCCACCAGTTGGTGGACAGCTCCTTGCTCATTGAGTCAGCCACCATGATGATTTGAAAGCGTGGAGCTGGCCCACAGTTCCTCACTCCAATAGTTATTCAAGTGCCAAAAAGTCCCTTAAAAGCTCTTGTCTCCCTTGGATGCCTGCAACTACAGCAGCAGTGCCCCCTGTAAAAGCACACACTGGAGAGAGGTTGAGGCTGGGGGATGTGTGAAATGTATAGTTCTTGGTTCTGTATGCAAATATAGTATTTTTTTGAGAGCATGAGCTGGCAGTGCAGATGGTCTTTGTTGTGGCTCAGCGATAGCAAGCCAAGCTGGTGCCAGCAAACCACAGTAACAACCCAAACACAAACATGATCATCCCTGGTCTGTAGTTGTCCTCAGTCGTGCTTGAAACTACAAGGCTCACTGCAAAGCCACTGTTCTTAGCTAGTCAATGCAAAGTCCTCCTCAGGTCACAGAGCACAATCAAACTGGTTGAGGCCTACAGTACTGGTGAGATTGTAACACCAATCCATCCCCATCCACTTTGGTTACAATACATTTTAGTCATTTAGCAGACGCTCTTATCCAGGGCGACTTACAGGAGCAATCAGGGTTAAGTGCCTTGCTCAAGGGCACTTCGACATATTTTTCACCTAGTCGGCTCATGGATTCTAAATAGTGACATTTCGGTTACTGGCCCAACGCTCCTAACCGCTAAGCTACCAGCCTTGTTGAAAAGGTTTTAAATAGTGCACTGTTATTTCTCTCCACTCTGTCAGGGAATCATTCTACTGCAGACACATTATCACAGTCGTTGTATTGATGGATTAGGTCTGTAATTGTGCCAGTCATATTGATTAATTAAATCCATGTTGGGCCTATAATTTCTGATAAAAGGCCTTTTCAGTGGACACTCCCTGCTGTTGAACAGTTATTACATGTCTCCATGGCCAGGACTGAACATAAAAAAACTGTGATTTGTAACACAATTGGGCCTACTCCCCTTCAGAAATATATAGATCTATATATAGTGGATTTGTTTAGTGAGGCACTTTTATTGAATAGTTCATTAAAACTTGTTTATGCCTGTTACACATTCTCTAGTCATACATGTCAGTCACTCAATGTTGAGGGTAGCTGGAGCACTGGACCCAGATGCTCTGGGAAACCATTGAAACAGCCAGAACCTGAACTCAGAGAGACCCCATTGCATGATCAATGGATGGGATTAATTATAACATCCAGTATACAGATCAACTTCATCTACACAGAAGTGTTGGTACCTTTCCCATGTTTAGGAAAGAGCTGGAAAGCCTATTTCGATGTACCATGTTAATTGTGCTACTTCATGTTATTTCCATGTAGCCTAAAATACTTTAAGTTTTATCGCAAAATATGTGAGTGATATACAAGTATTGCGGATTTCTCCAAACGGGGCCTCACGAGTGGCGCTGCGGTCTAAGGCACTGCTTGAGGCATGAGGCCTCACTACCGACTCCTTGTGGTGAGCCGGGCGCCTGCAGGCTAACTTCAGTCGTCAGTTGAACGGTGTTTCCTCTGGCACATTGCTGCGGCTGGCTTCTGGGTTAAGCGGGCGGGTGTAAAGAAGTGCGGTTTGGAGGGTCATGTTTCGGAGGACGCTTGACTTGACCTTTGCCTCTCCCGAGCCCGTTGGGGAGTTGAGGTGATGAGACAAGAATTGGATATCGTAATTGGATATCATGAAATTGGGGAGAAAAAGTGGGTAAAATACCCCGAAAAATGTTTAACAGGAAAGAAAGAACACAATTAGCACCTAGCATCATTAAGACTACCTTCAAGTTGAGCTACCCATTTAACCAATGTCGCCATGCGTCAGTAAATTGCAGTATGTAGTTGTAATGTGATTACAGTATATTACATTATCTACTCTGGACTGGCTTGGCTTTGTCACAAGGGCCTATTAGAGCTTTCACTGTGGTGTGTCAATGGCCATTTTCTGGTCTTTTACTACATGGATTTTCTGTGCTCTAGACCAATGGTCCCCAAACTTTTTATAGTCCCTTACCCCTTCAAGCATTCAACCTCCAGCTGCATACCCCTTCTAGCACCAGAGTCAGCGCACTCTCAATTGTTGTTTTTTGCCATAATTGTAAGCCTGCCACACACACACTAAATGATACATTTATTAAACATAAGAATGAGTGTGTGTTTTTGTCACAACCCGGCTTGTGGGAAGTCACAATGAGCTCTTATAGGACCAATGTGTAACGGATGTGAAATGGCTAGCTAGTTAGCGGGTACGCGCTAATAGCATTTAAATCGGTTACGTCACTTGCTCTGAGACCTGAAGTAGGGTTTCCCCTTGCTCTGCAAGAGCCGCGGCCTTTGTGGCGCGATGGGTAACGATGCTTCGTGGGCGACCGTTGTTGATGTGTTCAGAAGGTCCCTGGTTCGCGCCTGTGTTGGGGCGAGGGGACGGTTTAAAAGTTATACTGTTACAAAGGCACAAATAGTAATATAATAATAATCAATAATTTTGCTCATTATTTAACCATCTCACATATAAAACCTTATTTGTTAATCGAAAATTGTGAATAACTCACCACAGATTAATGAGAAGGGTGTGCTTGAAAGGATGCACATAACTCTGCAATGTTGTATTGGAGAGAGTCTGTCTTAAATCATTTTCCACACACAGTCTGTGCCTGTATTTAGTTTTCATGCTAGTGATGGCCCGAGAATCCACTCTCACATAGGTATGTGGTTGCAAAGGGCATCAGTGTCTTAACAGTGCGATTTGCCATAGCAGGATACTCTGAGCGCAGCCCAATCCATAAAACTGGCAGTGGCTTCTGATTAAATTCAATTTTCACAGAATAGCTTATTGCAATTTCTCTTGTTCAGATATCGGTAAGTGAACTGGAGGCAGGGCATGAAAGACATAAAGAAATCCAGTTGTTTGTGTAATCCGTTTCTGGAAAGTACCTGCGTAATTGTGCACACAACTCACTCAGGTGCTGCTTCGCTATATCACATTTGACATTGTAAGCTTGAGTTCATTTGCACGCAAAAAAATCATACAATGATGGAAAGACCTGTGTGTTGTCCTTGTTAATGCAGACAGAGAAGAGCTCCAACGTCTTAATCATAGCCTCAATTCTGTCCCGCACATTGAAATAGTTGTGGAGAGTCCCTGAAATCCTAGATTCTGATCATTCAGGCGAGAATAAACATCACCCAGATGGGCCAGTCGTGTGAGAAACTCGTCATCGTGCAAGCGGCCAGACAAGTGAAAATTATGGTCAGTAAAGAAAACTTTAACCTGTCTAGGATGAGAGTGCCGCTAGCGGCACTCCCCCCCCCCCCCCCCCCCACTGAAAAGGCAGAGCCGCGAAATTAAAAAAAAATATTTTCTTTTAATATTTAACTTTCACACATTAAAGTCCAATACAGCTAATGAAAGACACAGATCTTGTGAATCCAGCCAACATGTCCGATTTTTTAAATGTTTTACAGGGAAGACACAATATGTAAAGATGTACATCTATTACCTAAAAACACATTAGCATAATCCACCATCTTTTATTTGTCCACCAACACCAGTAGCTATCACCAATTCGGCTAAACTAAGATATTTATAGCCCCTAACCAAGAAAAAAACTCATCAGATGACAGTCTGATAACATATTTATGGTATGGGATAGGTTTTGTTAGAAAAAAGTGCATATTTCAGGTAGATGGTATAGGTTACAATTGCACCCCCCGTCACAAATGGACTAGAAGAACTACATTGAGCAACGTGTTTACCTACTTACTAATCTTTAAACATTTCGTAAAAATACACAGCATACACTAATCGAAAGACACAGATCCTGTGAATACAGACAATATTTCAGATTTTCTAAGTGTCTTACAGCGAAAACACAATAAATCGTTATATTAGCATAGCACATAGCACATAGCAGCCCAGCATTGATTCTAGCCAAAGTGAGCGATAAAAGTCAACATCGCCAAAATATATTAATTTTTTCACTAACCTTCTCAGAATTCTTCCGATGACACTCCTGTAACATCATATTACACAATCCATATAGAGTTTGATCGAAAATGTTTATATTTAGCAACCAAAATCATGGTTAGACAATGTGAAATGTAGCCAAGCTGGTGAGAAAATGTCCGTGCGCCACTTAGACAGTGATCTACTCTTATACATAAATACTCATAAACGTGACTAAAAAATATAGGGTGGACAGGGATTGATAGACAATTTAATTCTTAATACAATCGCGGAATTACATTTTTTAAATTATCCTTACTTTTCAATACAGTTTGCGCCAAGCGAAGCTACGTCAAAAAACATGGCGTCCTAAGCCACTAACATTTTTCGACAGAAACACGATTTATCATAATAAAAATGTCCTACTTTGAGCTGTTCTTCCATCAGTATCTTGGGCAAAGGATCCTTTCTTGGGTCCAATCGTCTTTTGGTGGAAAGCTGTCCTCTTGCCATGTGGAAATGCCAACTGCGTTCGGGATGAACTGGAAGCGTGCCCAGCAATTCAGAGCGTTTCAGAAATAAATGTCCCAAAATCGCACTAAACGGATATAAATTGCTATAAAACGCTTTAAATTAACTACCTTATGATGTTTTTAACTCCCATAACGAGTAGAAACATGACCCGAGTAATATTACTCCCTCCACTAATGCTTGGAACAGGCGCGGGTCGGTGTCCTCTAGGCGCATGACGCAGCTCCAAAAGAGTGACTAGCCTCAGGGTTTTTTCATTTGTAGTGCCTGTGAACGCGCAATCGACCCCATTCAAATCGTCATCACGTAAAGGCATCCAGGGGAAGACGTAAGCAGTGTCCGTATACTCATAGCAATAACAGTGCCCTTTTAACTGACTCCAGATCAGGGGCCAAAATTTCAGAAATCTGACTCCATGTCAGGGAAATTGCTGTAGAATGGGCTCTGTTCCACTTAGAGACAAAATTTCAACTCCTATAGAAACTATAGACTGTTTTCTATCCAATAATAATAATAATATGCATATTGTACGATCAAAGATTTTGTGGGAAGCCGTTTCAAAAATTACACGATTAGCATAAATAGTCACAACAGCGCCCCCATCCTCAACAGGTTTTAAGCTCGCCTCTCAATTTAAAAAAACATGTCAATACTTTGTCCCTTGATAACCAGCGCACTTCTGTATGTTGTAAAAGCGTTACATGCCCATATCATTGCATAGTGCAGAAAATACACAAGAGTTCAGGGGCCTTGCTTTAACAAAGTTAACAATTTTTTCACTGTAGTGTCCAAAACATCTTTCAAGCTGTCAGGCATTTCTTTGGCAGCAAGAGCCTCTCGGTGGATGCTGCAGTGTACCCAAGTGGCGTCGGGAGCAACTGCTTGCACGCACGTTACCACTCCACTATGTCTCCCTGTCATGGCTTTTGCGTCATTAATTGTTTCAAAACAACTCCTGCCATGTCACTGATGCGTCGTGAAACAGTGTTGTTTGATGGAGGCATTGTCTGTATAGTTTTTTTGGCCTTTTCCCCCAGCATTGTCCCAGCCATATCCGTGGCAGCAGGAAGAATGAAGTCTTCCACAATAGTATGGGGCTTGCCTCTCCTAGCCACTCAGTAGCTCACCATATAAGACGCTTCTAGTCCCTTCTTATTAATGGTACATTATCTGTGGCTTTTATACATGGCTTACTACTCAAAAGTCATCATAATTCTCGCTCAAAAAACTCCAGTGACTTATTTTTCAAATTGGCATGTTTTGTTTCTAAATGTCTGCGCAAGAGTGAAGGTTTCATCGAGTTGTGAGATAGTACTTTTGCACATATAACACACTGTGGCTGAGGAAATATGAATCACGTTTTTATTTGGCGTACCTCCGATGGCATTGCGCGTACCCCTGGGGGTTTGGGAATACCTGCTCTACGCCTTCTTTACAGTTATGTAAAGAAACATGTTCATGTTGTCCTTGGTGTTACTTTGCTAAGACATTCTCAAGATCAACATCCTCTTCACCCAGAGTGAGTTAAGATGTCATTAAATCAGACCTACTTTGTGCCACAGCTCCATGAAGGCTGAAGGGGTTTACACAGTCACAAGTTTCCGGAGTTTGACTATCTTGAACTCACACAGGGTGCAGTTATTTTAGAAGTACCCTCTGGCATCATCTCAACAGAGGGAGAAGTCTCCCCACTGACATTGATTGCTTTCAACTATGAATATGAAGAGGAAGAGAAAGCATTGAGCTTATATGATTGACATGTACAGGTAAATAAATGAGTGTTATTATCCTGTGGGACCATCGTCTTGAAACAGGCCTTAATGGCCTCTTAAATCTCCACCCATAACAGCCAGAAGAGGACAGGCCACACCTCGGTGCCTGGTTCCTCTCTAGGTTTCTTCCTAGGTTCCTGCCTTCTAAGGAGTTTTTCCAAGCCACTGTGCTTCTACATCTGCATTGTTTGTTCTTTGGGGTCTGAGGCTGGGTATCGGTAAAGCACTTTGTGACAACTGCTGATATAAAAAGGACATAAAATAGATTGGATTTATTGATTGACCCGTTTGCATTGAGTGCATCTGAAAGTGAAATGTATCAGGCTGTTGAAAAGATGGCTTGTGGGTGGGGGTGATGAGGTTCATGTATGTGTGTCCCTGTGTCATTGTCTATGTGTGTGCATGCAGATGGTGTCTATACTCCTGCCTGTGTTTCCACATCTGTGCATTTGTGTGTGTCCGTGCAGGCAGATAAGTTTTTGCAGAAGGATGGTTAGGGAGTCATTATAGGAATACCAATAATGTATCCCCTGCTCCATGGCTTGTACACGTCACATGCATTTTCAATATCACAGTACATACACACAGCACCTTAAGGTCGTTTCCTTTTTCCAATTTGAGCTCAACGTTATTATTTCTTGGTGTAGGGATGTGCTGCTGTCTGTCTGCTGCCTACTCTAATTGAAGTTGAATTGAAGTCTGGTCCTCACACTGTGATTGGCTACGTGGTCTCAAGTTAACCCCTACCTCAGGACTCTTATTTTCAAGAGGACACACTCCAGTGTCCTCTATGAGATGCTTTAGAATTACTCAGCCACTTTCAGTACTATTTCAGACCTAATCTCCTTTTCCTCATGTACCCTTGCAACAAAATAGTCACCATTGTAGTTGCCTTTATCCAAATCTCTTGTGGACAGACTACGTAAACACATCTGATCAAATTACGCCAGATTTTAGTTCTGTGTTAACCGAGATTACCTTTACCCTCATGCTGTGGTACTGTGTATGATGTGACACAGAGACACCCAGTGTTGGAGTCAGTGATGGGCACAGTACAAAATGATGTATAATTACAGTGGTTTTAAGGTCAACAGGTTCTTGAATGCTCTCCATCTAAACAGCTGTATCCTTAAACTAATACCAACGTATGGAGATCAAATCAAATCAAAGTTTATTTGTGACGTGCACCGAATACAACAGGTGTAGGTAGACCTTACAGTGAAATGCTTACTTACAGGCTCTAACCAATAGTGCAAAAAAGGTATTAGGTGAATAATAGGTAGGTAAGGAAGTAAAACAACAGTAAAAAGACAGGCTATATACAGTAGCGAGGCTATAAAAGTAGCGAGGCTACATACAGACATGCATGCCCTTGGCAGATACAAAAGGGGAATCAAAAAAGGGAAGAAAAAAAGCTCTTGCTAAACTCACAGGTTCAGTTGTGAGTTATTCTTATGTGTCTTTCTGTCTGGAAGTCACTGGTGCTTGTGACCCTGGCTGGTGTGTTTCACAGTGTCGTACCCTTGGCTGGCGTCCCCTGCCTGGCCCCGGACGGGCTGTGCCACTGCTTCCTCTCATGCTCTGGTTCTCTGTCCTCCCTCTGCTGTCCCATTTCCGTCAGTGCTGCAGGGCAGAACCCGGCTCCGGATGCATCTGTCACTGCCAGCCAGACAGAAGTAGGAAGAACCGGGTCACAACCACACTTTCAAACAGCCCTTTCATGCTCAGACAAGCAAGTCTTTAAACTAGACCTTTACATTCACACACTCCACAGTCTAGTCTTGAAGGGTGGCTGGTAGCCTAGCGGTTAGAGTGTTGGGCTAGAACCAAAGGGTTGCTGGTTCAACTATCTGAGCCGACATGGTGGAAAATCTGCCGATGTGCCCTTGAGCAAGGCACTTAACCCTAATTTGCTACAGGTGTGCTGTACTACTATGGCTGAACCTGTAAAACAACACATTTCATTGCATCTATCTGGTGTATGTGACAATCATTATTGACATTTATTTTAATTTCTTTTGCCAAATGTTTATATAGCCTAGTCAAAAGCTATTGCAACTATTTAACAACTTATCAACCAGCTGGAATCTTACACCAGGACGTCATTCAATTACGCTAGTGCAATGACATGGTTGATTACATTTGTTTTATGTCGTATCACTGATTGAAAAGGCTAGTAGTGAAAATACAAAGACCCCGTCAACCTCTCTCCCACCACTGCCCCATCCTGTCTCCTCCTCATGACCTTTGCATACATTACTGAGGCTGACTGGGACACCACAATATCAGCTTTATTAGAAAGAGCATGCTGAGTTTGGGAGATGGGCACGGATTGCCGATGGTGTGTGTCTTTGTGTGTGTGTGTGTGTGTGTGTGTGGGGGGGGGGGGGGGCTGGTGTCATTAATCAGGGTTAATGACTGGATCAGAGGCGGACGGATAGCTGCTCCCATGATGCTCCATTAACACCAGGCTGGGCTCTAAGTGCTCCTGATTTCACGGAGCTGAAGACTTCAAATGAGCTGCTGACCTTTACTGGCTCATCTCTCTGCCTCTCTAGAATATGGAGTCCTTTGAAAAATAGGTGGGTGGATAGGGAAAGAAAATGTGTAGTCATAGAATTTTCTCTCAGTGGTAATACATGTTTTCTTTTATGTTAATTGGACTTGATAATGATTGGTAATGTTACAGTATATTAAAACATGATTTAATAAAAGGTGCTGGGATATTCCATTGGTTGTCTGTGTAGCTGGGTCCAGCTGTCTCACAAACACACATTGTAACTGCATGGGTGATTATGACAACATATTGATTGCGTTGATGACACATCGATGATGTACTTTGTTGACACATAGATTGTCTTGTTGACACACTGCTCCGCCAAGACACACATTCATATCATATGGCTACAGGTTCATCTGCCTCACCTGATGCCCATTCCGGTGGGAAGCTGTTATAGACCACCAAGTGCTAACAGTCAGTATCTGGATAACATGTGTGATATGTTTGATAATGTATGTGATATCAACAGAGAGTATATTTTCTGGATGATTTAAATATTGACTGACTTTCATCAAGCTGCCCACTAAAGAAAAAGCTTCAAACTGTAACCAGTGCCTGCAACCTGGTTCAGGTTATCAGTCAACCTACCAGGGTAGGTACAAACAGCACAGAAATGAAATCATCAACATTTATTGATCACGTCTTTACTAATGCTGCATAAATATGCTTGAAAGCAGTATCTAGATCCATTAGAAGTAGTGATCACAATATAGTGGCCATATCTAGGAAAAACAATGTGTCAAAGGCTGGGCCTAATATAGTGTATAAGAGGTAATACAATAAGTTTTGTAGGGATTCCTATGTTGTTGATGTAAAGAATATGTGTTGGTCCATGGTGTGTAATGAGGAGCAAACAGACGTTGCACTTGACACATTTATGAAATTGCTTATCCCAGTTACTAATAAACATGCACCCATGTTTGTTTTGGGTGTATTAAAAACCCAGAGGATGTATTGCACCTGTCTCCAAAACCTTTATACCAGCGTAACAAGCATGCTTATAGGGAAGGACATTCAACAAGCACAGCACTTACACAAATTACTGATAATTGGCTGAGAGAAATTGATGCTAAAAATATTTTGGGGGCGGTTTTGTTAGACTTCAGTGCGACTTTTGACATTATCAATCATAGTCTGCTGCTGGAAAAACATATGTGTTATGGCTTTACACCCCCTGCTATATTGTGGATAAAGAGTTACCTGTCTAACAGAACAGAGGGTGTTCTTTAATGGACGCCTCTCCAACATAATCCAGGTAGAATCAGGAATTCTCCAGGGCAGCTGTCTAGGTCCCTTACTTTTTTCCATTTTTACTAACGACATGCTTTGAGTAAAGCCGGTGTGTCTATGTATGCAGATGACTCAACTCTATACACGTCAATTACTACAGCAACTGAAATGACTGCAACACTTAACACAGAGCTACAGTTTATTTCAGAATGGGTGGCAAGGAATAAGTTAGTCCTAAATATTTCAAAAACTAAAAGCATTGTATTTGGGACAAATCATTCACTAAACCCTAACCCTCAACTAAATCGTGTAGTTAATAATGTGGAAATTGAGCAAGTTGAGGTGAATAAACTGCTTGGAGTAACCCTGGATTCTAAACTGTCATGGTCAAAAAATAATGATACAACAGTAGCTAAGATGGGGAGAAGTCTGTCCATAATAAAGCGCTGCGCTACCTTAACAGCAGTATCAACAAGGCACGTCCTACAGGCTCTAGTTTTGTCGCACCTGGACTACTGTTCAGTCGTGTGGTCAGGTGCCACAAAGAGTGACAGGAAAATTGCAATTGGCTCAGAACAGGGCAGCACGGCTGGCCTTTGGATGTAGACAGAGAGCAAACATTAATAATATGCATGTCAATCTCTCCTGGCTGAAAGTGGAGGAGAGATTGACTTCATCACTACTTGTATTTGTGAGAAGTATTGACATGTTGAAAGCACCGAGCTGTCTGTTTAAATGACTAGCACACAGCTCAGACACCCATGCATATCCCACAAGACAGGCCACCAGAGGTCTCTTCACAGTCCCCAAGTCCAGAACAGACTATGGGAGGCGCACAGTACTACACAGACATATTCATACATACACATGACAACACACGCACTATACATACACGTCCATAATAAATACAAATATATCCTGTTCAATATTTGAAGAGTTTATTAGCAAAACGCTATATCCATAAATTTTGCACATTTGTGTTTTTTCATCAGAAATGATTTCTTATGGGTACCTTCATGTATGTAAAATATTACTGTTCTCAGATTTTTAATTCATGGGTTTTACAAAATGTGTTTTTTTGCAAAACGCTAATATCCCTGAAATTATATATTTAAACAAATACATGTCTTTCATTGAACAACCATTTGAAATGATTAGATAGTGAAATAACACACCAATCTCTTTCAAAATTTCTTTAAACAAATAAAGCTAATTTACCAACATTTCTGAAAATGGATATAGCATTTTGGAATGAAACTCTTAATTTGCATCTCATTCATGCTCATGCACCATCTCAGACAGGCTTACTGTAGATCATGTCACTGCAGTGCCTTCAGAAAGTATTCACACCCCTTTACTTTTTTTGTCACTGGCCTACACACAATACCCCATAATGTCAAACTGGAATTATGTTTTTCAACATTTTTACAAATGAATAAAAAATAAATAAAATCTGAAATGTATTGAGTCAATAAGCATTCAACCCCTTTGTTATGGCAAGCCTAAATACATTGAGTACACATTTGCTTAACAAGTCACATAATAAGTTGCATGGACTCACTCTGTGTGCAATTTTTTGAATGACTACCTCATCTCTGTACCCCACACAGTTTCTGGAAAGGAAGGAAACCGCTAAGGGATTTCACGATGAATGTCACTGATAGGAGAAAACTGAGGATGGATCAACAACATTGTAGTTACTCCACAATACTAACCTAATTGACAGAGTGAAAAGATGGAAATGTGCAGAATAAAAATATTCCAAAACATGCATCCTGTTTGCCACCAGGCACTAAAGTAATATGGCAAAAAATGTGGAAAAGCAATTAACTGTTTGTCCTGAATTCAACGTCTTATGTTTGGGGCAAATCCAATACAACAAATTACTAATTACCACTCTCCATATTTTCAAGCATAGCGGTGGCTGCATCATGTTATCAATATGCTTGTAATCATAAGAACTGGGGAGTTTCAAGATAAAAAATAATACAACAAATGGAGCTAAGCACAGGCAAAATCCTTAAGGAAAACCTGGGAAATTCTGCTTTCCACCCAACATTGGGAGATTAATTCACATTTCAGTAGAACAATAACCTAAAACACAAGGCCAAATCTAAACCTGGAGTTGCTTACCAAGAAGACAGTGAATGTTCCTGAGTGGGAGAGTTACAGCTTTGACTTAAACCTACTTGAAAATCTATGGCAAGACCTGAAAATGGTTGTCTTGCAATGATCAAA
Organism: Salvelinus fontinalis; assembly: GCF_029448725.1. Lineage (NCBI taxonomy): Eukaryota > Metazoa > Chordata > Actinopteri > Salmoniformes > Salmonidae > Salvelinus > Salvelinus fontinalis. The sequence continues at coordinate 58,646,815 of NC_074665.1, read as the reverse complement.
CAACCAATTTCACAGAACTTGAAGAATTTTGAAAAGAATATCAGCAAATGTTGCACCATCCAGGTATGGGATGCTCTTAGAGACTTACCCAGAAAGAATCACAGCTGTGATGGCCTCCCAAGTGGTGCAGTGGTCTATGGCACTGCATCTCAGTGCTAGAGGTGTCACTAGAGACCCTGGTTTAATTCCAGGCTGTATACCAACCGGCTGTGATTGGGAGTCACATAGGGCGGCGCCCAATTGGCCCAGTGGGGTTAGGGTTTCGCCGGGGTAGGCCGTCATTGTTTGTTCTTAACTGACTTGCCTTGTTTAAATAAAAAATTGGCTGCAAAAGGTGCTTCTACAAGGCATTGACTCAGGGGTGTGAATACTTTGTGAATGAGCTATTTCTAAAAATATGTTTTCACTTTTATTATGGGGTATTGTGTATAGATAGGTGGTGGAAAACATTTATTTAATCTATTTTGAATTCAGGCTGTAACACAAGTCAAGGGCTGTGAACACCTTCTGAAGGCTCTGTATCTCTCGGTGATTTCATGGTGTTGGCCCAGTTTTTTATTGACAATATGAAGGGAATTCTTCCTGACCACATGACCCAGGAAAATCTCAGGGCCCTAATTACAATTTGTCCTGGGCAGGGCACAAGGTCAGAAATATCCCTGGGCCCCTCTAGGCCCTAGATATTAGAACAGTAGGCCTTGGATGGTTGTTAGACAGTGAGTGGTCTGTCAGGGGGCATACTAGTGACCATCCTACTAGCACTTCAGATCTCTCACACCATGAGAAAGGACCATGCTGAGATAATGAAGTATTGTATATAGAAGCTCTGGCTTATCTAAAGGCATTCACGTGTGTAAGATGCGTGTTCACGGTTGAGCGAAGGAGCCGTCGTAACTCCTTAAAAGCTGTAGGATGTTGAGGAAACTGAACTTTCGTGCCTCTGAGGTCAAGCTATGGAGATAGTCGTCTTTTTGTAATAGTGTTGAAGTATGTAGGATTTCATTCGGTACTGTAACAGGATGTCAAAAGCCCTATTCAAGCATGTAGTCTGATCAGCCTTGTGAATACCTGTCACAGGATAATGACACCAGAGGAAATTAAGTGAAGGTCAGAATATGGCGTATCTGTAGCCACAACTCTGCCACTTCATTTATTTGATCTCCACACCAAACGAGTAGTGGGTGAATAGCATGCTAATCTCATGCTTAAATTCAAGGTCAGAATATGCATAGAGAGAGAAAGTGCATAAAAGGGTAATTACGCTCCATTTACACAGGCTTAACTCGGGTCGGAATTCCGGACAGTAGGTGAATATACCTAAGTGAGTGTCTGAGGTGTAGCTTGGGTTCCAGTTGGTTTGTACATGGCAAATCTTGACGTTGACATTCCCAGCAAACTACAGCACAGACCATCTAAGTAGGTCTTTGATCATGAAAATCCTAATGTGTCTGTTCTTCCCCGAGCACTCTGACAGAGATGCTTATCTTGCTGTGCTGAAATTGCACAGAATAATAGGCTATACAGGACTGTATTTCCATCAGGAATGTTCCACTAGTACTAGAATATTCACTGGATACCTTAGGTGTGACATCTAATAGGGAATCCTATCCACTTTGCAGGTGGTGTGATCCATTCATTATAAACGTCTGTAACATGCCGGTCATAACAGCCCAGGCTTTTTCCATAGATACTGTAATCACATATAGTATTGAGATGAATGTTTTCTGAGAGTCTTGTTAGAATGACTGATCCTCTGTTTTCCTTTGCTCTGTCTAACTTGACAGCTCTATAATATCAGTGTAATTACAGTACTCCTTCCAACACTGTCTGGTGGCAGACACTTATTGTTCTATTATTCATTAAGTGATTTAAAATGTTCGAAGGAGGAATTGCGCTCATTATAGATTAACTGAGACTATGAATGTTTTAGATTATGCCCCTTATTGCAGAATTTCCATTGATAATCGGTTATATTTCCTGCTCCTCGTATAAAATATGCTGTATCAAATCAAATCAAGCTTTATTTTTACAGCACATTTCAGACATGGAATGCAACTCAATGTGCTTCACAGAAAGAAAAACGAAAAAAAATAAAAAATAAATAAAATAAAAGCTGAAATATTTACTACACAACAAACATAAGATAATAAACAAAATACTGACAAAAACAAAACGACAAAAAAACACCCTAAGGAAAAGCAACGCTAAAAAGGTGTTTTAATGTCTCTTTTAAATATGTCCAAAGTTTCGCCCCCCCCCCTTTATGTTCTCTGGCAGGCTATTCCAGAGGCTGGGGCCATAATACTGTAACTAAAGGCTGCCTCTCCATGCCTCTTGGTCCTAGGCTTTGGGATAGTTAAAAGGCCAGTGACAGAGGACCTAAGGGACCTACTGGGTACATAACTTAAAAGCATGTCTGACGTGTATTGGGGTGCACAATCGTGGATTGATTTAAAAACCAATAGAAACTCACAGGCAGCCGATGCAAAGACCTTAAAACCGGTGTAATGTGTGCTCTCCGTCTGGTCTTGGTCAGTACCCGTGCAGCAGCACTCTTTATTATGTAGCCATTAGTACAGTGCTCAACGAATGACGCTCAATGAATACCTTTTCACAATGAGTTTGTCTAGCTATGTTTCTTGAGTCTTTTTGTCTCTTGACTGAGCTATCGCTGTAAGGCAAACATCTTCCTCAGGAGCAGAGGGATGTATTGAGTCTTCTGAGGAAACACAAACAAAGCACCATTTCATTTTCCTCTGTTTATCTCCCCTCTGCCCTCCAAACCCTATTGAATCATTTATAAATGGGGTTATTGCTTTTTACCGTGAAAACCAGCCTCTTGGCAGAGTCCCTTTCTGCTGTTTTTAGCCTGAGCTGATTTTGTGGCAGCTATGAATAGCCGGGGTGATATTGCTATCGTTTTAGTGGAGCAGATGGTGGTTGTCCCGGGGACACAGGCTTCCAGGAGAGGAACTCACACTAATTATGAGAGGGCAAGATTACAGGAGAGTCAGACTGACATCACGAGCAGGGTGGGGGGTCAGGGAAGGGTCAGAGGAAAGAATGAGTGGTACGGTTGTAGAGTGGATGGGTAATGCATTAGCAGTGTAGGTTGGATGAGTGTTAAGGTGAATGCTAAGTAGACCTAGGTGCCTGTTAGAGGGGGGTGAGCGGTTGCAGTGAGATGTAGGGTTATTGTTTAGGTCATTAAGAGATTGTAGGTTATCACATCAGTGAAAATTGAAGAGTTTATACGCAATTTTGGTACATTTGCATTTTTTCATCTGAAATGAATGCTCATTGGTCCCTTTCTATGTGTATGAATCATGGCTGTTCTCATGCTTTTAAAACATTTGACTTTAGATGTGCTTTAAAATGTGTGTTTTTTTGTTGCTAAAAGTGATATCCGACACTTGTTTCATACTAAAATGCACTATATCCAGAGCCATGTATTTAGAGAGTTGGGCTATTGAGGTTTCTGCATTATGATACATTTACATGACACTGAAACATTCTATGGCTGTTCAATTGTAAGTTTCTCTAAATATTTTTTCCACACTTAGGAACGTAATCAGATCCCTATTTTATTCATTTAACCCCTGGCTTAGTCAGCCGGATGTGTTGATTGACAGCTGCCACTCTCAGCTGTTTGTGCTGGCTAGCTAGCGTCATGCTAGGCTTTGTGCGCGTGTGTGTCGTGGAACTTTTGAGTATGGATCCTATCGACAGTTTATTGGAGCCTGTGATATCTGTTCCTGTTGGACTAAAGAGGAACAATTGTAAACAAGGAGAGATCCAGCGACACTCAGGTGAAGGGAAACAACCGAGGCTAATAGCCTACCGGCTGCAAACACACAGCGGGCTGTGTCACTCCAACAATAGGAATAAATCCATCCTTGACCGGCAAATTAATTCTGACAGACTTTCAATATCCTTATTAGTCCTTAAATCATTACCTAAAGTGTATATAATCAAACTCAAAAAGCTTCCCTTGATTTATCCTGACAAAACCTGTAACCCCCCATAAAATTGTTCAAAAAATTGTTTAAATTACCAAAAAGAAAACATTTTATACACTGCTCACCTTCTGCATAGGCTACAATACATTGGCTATGTGATATTTGCACAATAATTTTGATCAAATTGAATATTTGTATAATTATTTATGTATCGATACTTTATTACATGTAACTGTTTAAAACCGAAATGGGATACTTTTTATATTGGAGTTCTGTTGTTTGAATTGGCAAAACACGATTATTTGTCTCTCTAAAATAAAATGATCTTCCAATATATTTCTAACAAGATTATGTTTGTCTTTTCACTAGCCCATGTCATGGTAAGATGAAAAAATAATAGCTCTATCTCTTTCACAATATATATTTTTTTTATTAATGTCAATTTACCAACATTTCTGAAAATGTTTATCTCGTTTTTGAATGAAACTCTTCAAAAAATTTTACTTATATTTCTCTGTTAGAACTGGTTGGATCTGTGGTGTGGTACAACCAAATAAAGATGCAAGTAGGAACCAAATAAGTTTCTTGAGAGCGATGCCATAGGGGAACCGTTTTAGGGTGTCTGAAGAACCATAAATGGGATGGTTCTTTGAAGAACCATACAAAAATTCTAAACCGGAAATGTTTAGGCCCTCCAGGACCGGAATTGAATAGCCCTGCTGTAGGGTTTTATGCCTTATTTGCATATTTCCCGTGGTGCCTTTTGAGTGGATTTTAGAGTTACCAGTACCACCTATGATTGTGTTTGCTAGTGACAGAGACATGGTTGTTGCATTCATTCATTTTTGGTCCTGTTGCCTTCAAGATCCTGAGTGAATATAACTTCATTACAATTACATTATTTAAGACAATACAATACATATTTCATAAGGTCTTCTTTTGATGCGGCCTAGTTTTACCCCAATACAGTCACATTATGCTGGCTTGCAAAGTGATGTGTAGTTTCTTTTACACCCCTGAGTGTTAATTTAACTCTCGAATCAACACTAGAAAAATCAACACTAGTTAACACGGGCCCATTTGCTGTGTGCTATGAAAGGGACACATCTGCAGGACTCATATGTTTCAAGAACCTTTTAGAATTCTGAAAAACTGGAGATGCCACATCAACCACTTGACTATATTATTGCCTCTTTCCATAGTGTACAGAGCCTTCAGAAAGTATTCATACCCCTTGACCTATTTTACATTTAGTTGTGTTACTGTCTGAATTCAAAATTAATTAAATATACCTTTTGTTTCTCACCCATCTACACACAATACTTGGCTACCCCTAACCCGGTCAACTACCCTGCACCCCCCAAAGCAACTCGCCCAAGCCTCTCCCATTTCTCCTTCACCCAAATCCAGATAGCTGATGTTCTTAAAGAGCTACAAAATCTGGACCCCTACAAATCAGCCGGGATAGAAAATCTGGACCCTCTCTTTCTAAAATTATCTGCCGAAACTGTTGCAACCCCTATTACTAGCCTGTTCAAACTCTCTTTCGTATCGTCTAAGATCCCCAAAGATTGGAAAGCTGCTGCGGTCATCCCCCTCTTCAAAGGGGGAGACACTCTAGACCCAAACTGCTACAGACCTATATCTATCCTACCCTGCCTTTCTTCGAAAGCCAAGTTAACAAACAGATCACCGACCATTTCGAATCCCACCGTACCTTCTCCGCTATGCAATCTGGCTTCCGAGCTGGTCATGGGTGCACCTCAGCCACGCTCAAGGTCCTAAACGATATCATAACTGCCATCGATAAGAGACATTACTGTGCAGCCGTATTCATCGACCTGGCCAAGGCTTTCGACTGTCAATCACCACATTCTTATCGGCAGACTCAACAGCCTTGGTTTCTCAAATAACTGCATCACCTGGTTCACCAACTACTTCTCTGATAGAGTTCAGTGTGTCAAATCGGAGGGCCTGTTGTCCGGACCTCTGGCAGTCTCTATGGGGGTGCCACAGGGTTCAATTCTCGGGCCGACTCTCTTCTCTGTATACATCAATGATGTCGCTCTTGCTACTTGTGATTCTCTGATCCACCTCTACGCAGATGACACCATTCTGTATACCTCTGGCCCTTCTTTGGACACTGTGCTAACTAACCTCCAGATGAGCTTCAATGCCATACAATTCTCCTTCCGTGGCCTCCAACTGCTCTTAAATGCAAGTAAAACTGAATGGATGCTCTTCAACCGATAGCTGCCCGCACCTGCCCGCCCGTCCAGCATCACTACTCTGGATGGTTCTGACCTATAATATGTGGACAACTACAAATACCTAGGTGTCTGGTTAGACTGTAAACTCTCCTTCCAGACCCACATTAAGCATCTCCAATCCAAAATTAAATTTAGAATCACCTATTTCGCAACAAAGCATCCTTCACTCATGCTGCCAAACATACCTTCGTAAAACTGACTATCCTACAGAGCCTTGACTTCGGTGATGTCATTTACAAAATAGCCTCCAACACTCTACTCAACAAATTGGATGCAGTCTATCACAGTGCTATCCGTTTTGTCACCAAAGCCCCATATACTACCCACCACTGCGACCTGTACGCTCTCGTTGGCTGGCCCTCGCTTCATATTCGTCGCCAAACCCACTGGCTCCAGGTCATCTACAAGTCTTTGCTAAGTAAAGCCCCGCCTTATCTCAGTTCACTGGTCACCATAGCAGCACCCACCCATAGCACGCGCTCCAGCAGGTATATTTCACTGGTCACCCCCAAAGCCAATTCCTCCTTTGGCCACCTTTCCTTCAAGTTCTCTGCTGCCAATGACTGGAACAAACTGCAAACATTGCTGAGCTGGAGACTCTTATCTCCCTCACTTACTTCAAGCACCAGCTGTCAGAGCAGCTCACAGATCATTGCACCTGTGCATAGCCCATCTGTAAATAGCCCATCCAACTACCTTACCTCCCTTACCTCATTTCCACACAATGTATATATACTTTTTTTCCTACTGTATTATTGACTGTATGTTTGTTTATTCCATGTGTAACTCTGTGTTGTTGTATGTGTCGAACTGCTTTGCTTTTTCTTGGCCAGGTCGCAGTTGTAAATGAGAACCTGTTCTCAACTGGCCTACCTGGTTAAATAAAGGTGAAATAAATAAATAAATAAAAATACCCCATAATGACAAAGTGAGCACAGGTGTGAGCTCAAGTGCATCCAATTTCCTTTGATCATCCTTGAGATGTCACTACAATTTGATTAGAGTCCACCTGTGGCCAATTAAATTGTTTGGACATGATTTAGAAAGAAACACACCTGTCTATATAAGGACCCACAGTTGACAGTGCATGTCTGAGCAGAAACTGTACCACGAAGTCCAAGGAACTGTCTGTTAGATAGAATTGTGATAAAGCATATATCTGGGGAAGGGTATAAAACCATTTCTAGAGTGTTTCCAAGAGCATAGTGGTCTCATTGGGAAATTGAAAAAATATGTAACTGCCCAGACTCCGCCTAGAGCTGGCCATCCGACCAAACTGAGCAACTGGGCAAGAAGGACCTTGATCAGGGAGTTGACCAAGAACCGGATGGCCACTCTGACAGAACTACAGAGTTCCTTGGCTGAGATGGGAGAACCTGTCAGAAGGACAACCGTCGACTACAGCACTTCACCAATCTGGGCTTATGGGAGAGTGGCCAGATGAAAGCCACTCCTGAGAAAAATGCACATGATAGCACACCTGGAGTTTGAAAAAAGGGCGCATGAAAAACTCTGAGATCATAAGGCAAAAGATTCTGTGGTCTGATGAAACAAAAATGTAACACTTTGGCCTGAATGCAAAGTGCTATGTCTGGAGAAAACCAGGCACAGCTCATTACCCGTCTACCATAAAAGCATGGTGGTGGCAGCATCATGTTATGAGGATGCTTTTCAGCGGAAGGGACTGGGAGACTGGTAAGGATAGAGAGAACAATGAATGGAGCCAAATACATGCAAATCTTTGAGAACCTGCTTCAGAATGCACACAACCTTAGACTTGGGGCGAAGATTTACATTCCAACAGAAAGTCCTTGAATGGCCAAGCCAAAGTCCAGATTTGAGTCTCATTGAAAATCTGTGAAAAGACTTGAAGGATTTGTTCACCGCCACTCTCCCATCTAACTTAACAGAGCTTGAGAAAATCTGCAAGGAAGAAAATGCCAAATGCAGATGTGCAAAACTGATACAGACATACCCAAGATGATTCAAAGCTGTAGTCACAGCCAAAGGTGCTTCTACAAAGTATTGAGATTTATGAGATATTTCTGAATTTCATTTTTTAATACATTTGCACAAATTTCTAAAAACATGTTCTCAATTCGTCATTATGAGGTATTGTGTGGAAATAGGTGGAAAAAAATATGTAATCCATTTTGAATTCAGGGTGTAATGCAACAAAATGTGGAATAAGTGAAGGGGTATGAATACCTTCACCCTACCCTTCTTCAATTTATCACAATATTGTGTTCTTAACAGAAAACAGTATGCAACATAAGGATATATTTTGTAGGACATTTTGTTGGTTGAGGATGGTTTGCTCATGTGTAGGTGAGGTTTGTTGTGTACGTCTGCTGATATTTCACCTCTAGTTAGACTTTCATTCTTAATCTTGATTCCTGTGTCCTTGGCTGTCCAGTTGTCAAGGCAACCATGCTGTCAGCAGGTTGGTTGTTGTTAGTGAATTGTGTGTTAGATCAGACATATTGGCTCACATTAGCTCATACTGTTCACATATGGCGCCGGCGGGCAGTGGACTTTTTCTTTTTACACATTTATTGAAAATGAAATACAAAAATATTACATTTACATACATTGCATTACCAAAGTATTCAGACCCCTTGACTTTTTCTACATTTAGTTACGTTACAGCCTTATTCTAAAATTGATTAAATATTTTTTTTCCTCATCAATCTACACATAATACCCCATAACGACAAAGCAAAAACAGGTTTATAATTTTTTTTGCAAATTTATAACAAAACAACAACCCAGAAATACCTTATTTACATAAGTATTCAGACCATTTGCTATGCAATTCGAAATTGAGCTCCTGTTTCCATTGATCATTCTTGAGATGTTTCTACAACTTGTTTAGAGTAAGTTGAATTGATTGGACATGGTTTCGAAAAGGCACACACCTGTCTATATAAGGTCCCACAGTTGGCAGTGCATGTCAGAGCAAAAACCAAGCCATGAGGTCGAAGGAATTGTCCGTAGAGCTCCCAGACAGGATTGTGTCGAGACACAGATCTGGGGAAGGGTACCAAAAAATGTCTACAGCATTGATGGTCCCCAAGAACATAGTGGCTTCCATCATTCTTAAATTGAAGAACTTTCGAACCACCAAGACTCCTCCTAGAGCTGGCTGCCTGGCCATACTGAGCAATCGGGGGAGAAGGGCCTTTGTCAGGGAGGTGACCAAGAACCCGATGGCCACTCTGACAGAGCTCCTGAGTTCCTCTGTGGAGATGGGAGAACCTTCCAGAAGGACAGCCATCTCTGCAGCACTCTACCAATCAGGCCTTTATGGTAGAGTGGCCAGACGGAAGCCTTTCCTCAGTAAAAGGAACATGACAGCCCGCTTGGAGTTTGTCAAAAGGCACCTAAAAGGCTTTCAGACCATGAGAAATAAGATTCTATGTCTGATGAAACCAAGATCAAACTCTTTGGCCTGAATGCCAAGCGTCACGTCTGGAGGAAACCTGGCTCCATCCATACGGTGAAGCATGGTGGTGGCAGCATCATGCTGTGGGAATATTTTTCAGCTGCAGGGACTTGGAGACTAGTCAGGATCAAGGGAAATATTAATGGAGCAATGTACAGAGAGATCCTTGATGAAAACCTGCTCCAGAGCATTCAGGACCTCAGACTTGGGCGAAGGTTCACCTTCCAACAGGACAATGACCCTAAGCACAGCCAAGACAATGCAAGTGTGGTTTCGGGGCAAGTCTCTGAATGTCCTTGAGTGGCCCAGTCAGAGCCCAGACTTGAACCCGATCGAACATCTCTGGAGAGACCTGAAAATAGCTGTGCAGCGACATTTCCCATCTAACCTGACAGAGCTTGAGAGGATCTGCAGATAATAATTGGAGAAACTCTCCATATACAGGTGTGCCAAGCTTGTAGTGTCATACCCAAGAAGACTTGAGGCTGTAATCGTTTCCAAAGGTGCTTCAACGAAGTACTGGGGAAAGGGTCTGAATTCTTATGTAAATTGAATATTTATGTTTTTTTATTTTTAATACATTTGTTAAAATTTCTAAAAACTCTTTTTGCTTTGTCGTTATGGGGTATTGTGTTTAGATTAATGAGGGGGAAAAAACGATTTAATCAATTTTAGAGTAAGGCTGTAAAGTAACAAAATGTGGAAAAAGTCAAGGGGTCTGAATACTTTCCGAATGTACTGTAACCATTTACACCCCTTTCTGGGTACGTTTCTCGGAGCTTTCCACACCTGGATTGTGCAATATTTTCCCATTATTCATTTCAAAATTCTTCAAGCTCTGTCGAATTGGTTGTTGATCATTGCTAGACAACCATTTTAAGGTATTGTGGTAGATTTTCAAGTAGATTTAAGTCAAAACTGTAACTCTGCATCTCAGGAACATTCACTGTCTTCTTGGTGTGCAACTCCAGTGTAGATTTGGCCTTGTGTTTTAGGTTACGGTCCTGCTGAAAGGTAAATTAGTCTCCCAGTGTCTGGTGGAAAGCCGACTGAAGCAAGTTTTCCTCTAGGATTTTGCCTGTGCTTAGCCACCACAATGACCAAACATAACACTTTGTATTCAGGACAAAAAGTTAATTGCTTTGCCTCATTTTTTAAAATATCACTTTATTGTGGCAGCAGTGATGCCTGGCTCTGATTTCCTTCCCCTGGGGAACTCCCTGTGCCACTGCAGAGGAGAGGAGTGTCACATTACTGTTTGTTTGTGTGACGGGAGTCCGATACTGCAGTCCGGTCCCACTGGGACTGACTCTGTGTCCTTCACTAGCATTTTGTCTATGAATAATGCATTAGTACAATAAATGATCTCATCAATGATATAATTTGTATGCATAATGATTTTACATATGTTATTTTATGGAGTGAAAAAAATACAAGTTGGTATCTCTTTAAAATACATATTTTTCTTTCTGACTCATGTTGTTTATGTAATCTAACCACTGGTAAAGGCATAGTGTACATACGTATCAAAGAATGTATTGAAAACCACACAGTACTGTATGCATAACATTAAATACCCCGAACACATTCATCATGATTGTAGCTGTCAATAAATCAGAAGGTTCATCCTTCAGTGACAGTACAGTCACAGTACAGTGAATTCCTCTCAGGCTGGCTGGGCTGCCATCACACACTGCATGAATGGAGCATCTTCTGATGCATCTCTTCACGTGCACTCCCTCTGCTCCTGCTCCTGACCCTGGCAACCCAACAGCCCATTGAAACACATGAGCCGGCAAATCTGCCCTCATGTCGTAGTCTCTCCATCTCCATCAGCTAGCGTTGCACTTCTGCTCATCCCCATGTGCTATATTAGGGCCAGCTGGGATGTTGACTGTCTGGGAATGCATGCTTCCATACTGTGTGGGAAACCTCCCGACAGTCAGCTGAGTAGAGCTGAGCTCTCTCTCTCTCTCATTCTGTCTTTCTCTCACTCAAATTGCATGAGGGTTTCTCCATTTCTCCCCCTACCTCCATTGCTTTTCTCACAGCCTTTATTTATCCCTTCTTCCTCCCTCTCTACTTCCTCATTCTCTCATCTGCTGAGCCTCAGCTCCAGGCAGAGCTCCAAGCCCAGATTTACAGCCATGAGCTTCATGCAGAAAGAGGCTTTGAGATGAAAGAGTCTGAGACAGTCAGACTGAGCACAGAGAGAGAGAGAAAGATATTCACGGGCTGAGAAAGCGTTGAAAGAGAAAGAGAAAGCAAGACATGCAAATGTGCTTTGCAGTGTGTATTACCATGTCTGCTTTGTAGTGTATACTACCATGTGTACTTTGTAGTGTGTACTACCATGTCTGCTTTGTAGTGTCAGGTTATTTCTCTTGATAGAAATTGTAATTTTACACTCATTTTTACAATTGGACTATTTTCAATGCCAAGGCTCGGTTTGGTAGGCTACCGCTTGTCCTCTGTACGGTGTCCATGGTCAAGGTCACAGAGGGCTCACCGTGTTGAGCGGAACTGAGCACGGTATTCTCCCCACTCCATTGGTGGTGTGATGATCCCTGACCCTGTGTGGCTGATGCAACTAACACACTAATGTCTGACGCTCGGGCAGGCCCCAGTAATGATGCCATTAACCTCATGTATTTATAGAACACCGGGGCACCTTTCATAAAGGAGCACAATGACCTGTGGGTACTCTTCAGCAGGACCCTTCTCTCCCTAGAGAGAGAAAGAGAGATGAAGATATAAAGAGAGAGGGGTGGCAGAGAGAGAAAGGGGGAAAGAGAGAGGGGAGATAGAGAGATAATGAGGAACATGTGGAGAGAGGGAAGGATAGAGAGAAAGATGGAGAAAGGGAACGAGGGAGGCAGGTTGGCGCCTGGAGCTACCAATGACCCACTGTGGTGTCTGTAACCTATGAGTTTCAGATTGTACACATATGGCTGAAAATGGTTATCGACAAAGTATCAAACACTGTGTATACTGACATGATTATTAATGTCAACAATGAGTCAAGCACATGGTTTAACCAGAAAGAGCAACAGGTTATATACATATTTAATCCACATTTCTTGCATTGGTATTTCCTGTTATGTCTCCTCTCCTGTTTCTCCAGCCTTGCCGTTCATCCTGAGAGGTCACTGGTGGCAACAGGTCAGGTGGGGAAGGAGCCCTACATCTGTGTGTGGGACACCTTCACTGTACAGACCATCTCTATCCTCAAGGACGGACACTCCCATGGGGTGGCCTGCCTGGCTTTCAGCGCAGATGGACAGGTGAGACACAAACCCGCACACACCACCTCATGCCCGCAAGCTTCCACACAAGCAGACGTACACACACACACACACACACACACACACACACACACACACACACACACACACACACACACACACACACACACACACACACACACACACACACACACACACACACACACACACACACACACACACACACACACACACACACACAGCCAAGCACTCACCACTTCACACACACACTTCACCTCACGCATACAGGCACACCTCTCATCCACCTTTTCTCTGAGTGGATGGGTTCCTGTACTATCACCCTATTACCAAGGCAAATCTGTTTGATGATCTGAGTCTGACTGAAAAACAACAATACTCTGACACACAGCAATGTGAATGCTCCATCATTTGCGAGATTGAAGGGTCATAATTAATAGATTTCTCCTAATTATATCATATGTAAATGTGCCTTATATCTCACATAGCATATAGCCATGGGAATGGTATTGTTGTGGTGGGTTGCTGAGAAGTGAAGCCTACTGGGTAACTGTGCAGGCTGGGGATGATAAACGGCTCTGCCATGAATCATGATGGCCCATGTTTACTGGGGGGAATGCTGGGACAGCACCAGTCTCCTATGACCTTTATCTTGATGTATGGGGCTCCATGAGAGTCTCCTACAGCAGCAGCAGCCTGTTGACGTCCCCCATACAAGACCAGTAGGCTACACCCAGGAAAGATGTAAGGGGAAAGGGAGGGGATGGAGGGAGGGAGGGAGGGAACGGCAGGAAGGAAGGAGGAATGGCTGCTGTTGTCATTGCCTTCATTGTGGTTTTGGAGTTGACAAATGCAATGCCACGTCAGAGGAGGCTGCGTCTGGTGAAGAATGTGTCTGGGATGGAGAGGGAGGGGGAGGAAGAGGAAGGGTGGGTGAGTAGAGCCATGGCTAATGCTACCAGGGCTAATGCAACAAGTCTTATCACCTCCTGCCACTGGCCACCAGTCTACATTACTGCTACACTGTAATGAAGACCAACCAGGGAGGGGCAGTAAACAAGGTTTACCTCAGACCCTTAGTCAATCATAAAGACATTTAGGCCTTATCATTTTATTAGCTCCATTCTGAAATGCATTAGATGGCTGTTTTCTTGGAAACCCCTGTGGGCAGAGCGGGTAAACAACTCTGGGTGATGTCATATAACACAGACGGATGTCTTGTTTGGTTGGCATTTAAATGGGTTTGTGGATGAATGGTTGTGGCAAACCACAAATATGACAAAACATGTTTTCCTGAAGAAAAGAGAATGTATTCTCTATCACTGAAATGTATTGATTAATGGAAACACACATTACCGTTTCATTGTAAAGTCAACAGCACATTAGGTCAACTAACATTTGGCATTCATCTCCTCTCTTTTGTACTCAGTAGAATGGCCCATACTTATTTTATATTGGAGCATCAAATCTGAAATATCCCTACATTTAGGTCTAATTTATTTTCTATCTAATGTTTCATTGTCATCCCAATATTCACCCGGAGACAGTTGTCCAAATGTTCCTAAAGGCCTAGCTCCTTTGTCTAAGTCATAAGATGGGTAATTAACAATTAACTCGCTGAATGGTAATTGATGCCAGACTAATTGGAAACAATTTGCATTCCTTTCCTTTCTACAGCCAGTGTGATAAAATACAGAAGGCTTTTTAGATAGTGCTGTTTTAAGGTCTTATTGTATTATCTGCAAATGTCTGCACTGCCTGTGAACTGCGTCTCTGCAGCTGTCACATAGAACAATTCTGTCATATGTCCCGTCATAGAAATGAATTGATTATGAAAATATGACTATTTGCCTCCATTTACAGTACATTCATTAAGATTTATTCATCTTCATTCATTGAATAGAAACAGTCTCTCTCCTTTATTTGCAGATTAATGAATAGTTTCCACTTTTTCTAATTTTCAGCGGCTGGCTTCTGTGGGGCTGGATGCCAAAAATACAGTGTCTGTTTGGGACTGGAAGAAAGGAAAGGTTCTGGCCACTGCGACAGGACATTCAGACAGGGTAAGCTTTTGTGTGTGCTGTGTGCATGTTGGCATTTGGGTGTGTGTGTTGTGTATTGATTCAGTTGTAGTGAGTACACATGTGAGTACACAGTGTGTGTGTTGTGTATTGATTCAGTTGTAGTGAGTACACATGTGAGTACACAGTGTGTGTGTTGTGTATTGGTTCAGTTGTAGTGAGTACACATGTGAGTACACAGTGTGTGTGTTGTGTATTGATTCAGTTGTAGTGAGTACACATGTGAGTACACAGTGTGTGTGTTGTGTATTGATTCAGTTGTAGTGAGTACACATGTGAGTACACAGTGTGTGTGTGACATGACTTTCTGTGTGAAGGAGAGGAAATGTATGTGTGTTAATGGCTTGGCTGTCTTTCAGATCTTCGATATATCTTGGGATCCCTTTCAGCAGAACCGGCTGGTGAGCTGTGGGGTAAAGCACATAAAGGTGAGCTTCACAATAACAACACAGTATGCTCTGTGCTGTCCAGTCAGTCCATACATTACCTTTGAGTCATGTTCAAAAATAACATATGAGGAGCTATCAATGTTGAGATGGGTTACCCTGACCCAGTGCAGCCGGCATCAGTCTATTCAAGTTATTTAACATGTAATACGTTTATATGGTTGTTGTTAAAAGCTGCTTTTGGAACAACCTCATAAACAATATGACATGTTGTCAGTGGAGGAGTAAGTAGGCGCTATCAGATATTCTAGCAGTAGAATGAGAAAGTGGTGTTAGGGGGACTGGGGCATATTGTTTTCAATGGGTACGCGTGAAGAGCAGTTGGAGGACGCCAGTTTCTATTCAGTCAAAAGCAGTAATCTGTTCTGTCATTCCCCTCCGGAAGGGCTGTCTCCTACTGTACACACAAGCACACAAACACACACAACACTGAACTTACAGAAGAGCTCTCAGTTTACAATAAATATGTAAATACATATGCCTCACAAACAGTAGCAATGGACAATCGGTTTTCTTGTTGTTTTGTTTGTATATATATATCAATATATTTATGTATATCCAGTTATGGTATGAGAACTAAATAGTTGAGCCTATTGTGCCTTTTGGCCATAAAACAGCTTTCATGGACAGGGAATCTTCTTAACTGACCGCTGTGAGCTTTATTAGAAATAAGCCCCATGCTATCAACCCTGAGGTGATCAGGCTGGCAAATGAACAGTCGTGATTTAGAGCAACGGTTCTCCAAACGTACTGTGACAGCAGCTGATCTCTGAGCTCATGTTCTCTCTCTCTACCTCCTATCCTTTCCTGTCATTATCCACCTTATGTTCTTTTTTCTTTCCTCTCTCTACCTCTCCTCCCATTGTCTTTTTTATCCACCTTTCTCTTCACCTCTAATTATCTTGCTTGGCCTTTCCTTCCCCTACCTATGCCTACTTGTACATCTCTCTCATTTCCTGTCTCATCTCTCCTTCTTCTTTCACTCGCTTCCCCCTCTCCATGTCTCTAGTTCTGGGCTCTCTGTGGCAATGCGTTGACGCCCAAACGGGGGATATTCGGGAAGACGGGGGATCTACAGACCATTTTGTGTGTGGCATCGGCTAAAGATGATGTTACATACTCTGGGGCATTGAATGGGGATATCTACGTGTGGAAAGGACTGAACCTTTTACGCACGGTGCAAGCCGCTCATGGAGTGAGTGAAATACGTCACTCTAATTCTCAAGACCCATTGATTGTACACTTCCAGACATCCAAACACCCGCTCCAGCTAAACCCCATCCCTCTCATGCCTATAATCGCTTACACCCTACACTGAAGCAACTCAATTCCTCTTACTCAATTCCCCTTCCCTCCCTCTGCATCCCTACCCTGAAACCTTCTTTGTAAATCTCTAAGGCCTTTAAAAGCATTGAAAATAATGATTTTGCCCCCTTTTTGTGTCTCCAATACGGAAATAGACTTATGACCCACATTCCTATTGAAATCATATTCCTTTCCAAGTACCTTTTTCTATGCACAGAACAGTTTGATAATCCCCCTGCCGATGACTAAAGTTGACTGCACTGTGTGTAGGCTGGGATCTTCAGCATGTATGCCTGTGAGGAGGGCTTCGCCACGGGGGGACGTGACGGTTGTGTCAGGCTTTGGGATCTGGACTTCAAGCCTATCACCAAGATCGACCTTCGGGAGGCTGAGCAGGGGTATAAAGGTAGGCCTCAGGAACCTGGTTTTACCACCAGCTCTTGGTGATAATATATAATGGTTCTAATTAAAAAGCCAATTGCATAAGCTAATGATGCTAAAGTTAGTGCAAGACTTACAAACAACGAGGCTTTAAAGTCAATGGCCTCATGAAAAGTTGCAATTTATTTGGGGTATTTCTTTCTGGTATTCACCTCTTTCTTTGCATGCTTGTCAAAATGTGCTTATGCAGTTTGTTACCCCGACTGCATACAGATGAAATGTGATATGTCCATGTTGGTTCGCTCTACCTGTGATGTATGATCATACACTAACATATCGCAATATTATTTTGGACGATATTATATTGAACAAAAATATAAACACAACATGTAAAGTCTTTTATGAGTTGAAATAAAAAATCCCCGATATTTTCCAAACGCACAAATAGTTTATTTCTCTCAAATGTTGTGCACAAATTTGTTTCCATCCCTGTTAGTGAGCATTTCTACTTTGCCAAGATTATCCATCCACCTGATAGGTGTGGCATATCAAGATTAAACAGCATAATCATTAAACATGTGCCACTTGTGCTGGGGACCAGAAAAGGCCACTCTAAAATGTGCGGTTTTGTCACACAACACAATGCCACAGATGTCTCAAGTTTTGAGCGAGCGTGCAATTGCATGCTGACTGCAGGAATGTCCACTAGAGATGTTGCCAGAAAATGTAATGTTAATTTCTCTACCATAAGCTGCCTCCAACGTCGTTTTAGAGAATTTGGCAGTACATCCAACCGGCCTCATAACCGCAAAACCATGTGTAACCATGCCAGCCCAGGACCTCCACATCAGCCATCTTCATCTGCGGGATGGTCTGAGACCAGCCACTCAGAAATCTGATGAAACTGTGGGTGTACACAACCAAATACTTTCTGCACAAACTATCACAAACCATCTAAGGGAAGCTCTACTGCGTGCCTCATCGTCCTCACCAGGGTCTTGACCTGACTGCAGTTTGGCATCGTAACTGACGTCAGTGGCAAATGCTCACCTTCAATAGCCACTGGCATGCTGGAGAAGTGTGCTCTTCACGGATGAATCCCGGTTTCAACTGTACCAGGCAGGTGGCCTGTGTGTGTGAGCGGTTTACTGTTGTCATAGTTCTGGGGTTATGGTATGGGCAGGCATAAGCTACGGACAACGAACACAATTATAGAATCGAAAAAATCGCAATACATGTCGTATCGGCATCTATGTATCGTGACAATATCGTATCGTGAGCTCCCTGGCAATTTCCAGCCCTATTCTGTATTCAATATTTTAACTGATACAGACAGGAGCAGGTGTGAAGGTAGCATGGGGCTAAATGGCTGGTGAGTGTTAGCCCTCTCATCAATTAAACAAACAATCTAAGCTGTGTGCATTTGCAGGCCGGCCCTTCACATGCTCGTGGGGGACGTCAGAGTAACACGGGGCCACAGCTGATCAAACCGTGTCATAGTCTGCATGTTTGTGCTTGTCCCTGGGGTATGATGGGTAATTAGGGTAGCTGGGTGATGGAGAGACAGAGGATGAGAGGCACGTCCTTATGAGGAGATCCATCTAAGCACACAGGGTTGTGTGTGCACTGTGCTGTCTATGGATTTAAGGGTCAGAGTCCACGCTTCTGTTGCAGAGGTGTGTGAGTAGGTCGATCCAGACACTGATGTATTTGTACAGGGGTTAAAATACTGTAACCAGGGATAATGTGTAGTTCACTTCAGTCAGTGTGTTTGTGCTGCCTAATAGAGGCCGATGTGTGTTTAGCTCATTGAGAGCCCTGCCATGATGATTTATTAGCCTGGCCCTGTGGATGTATCATTGACATCTGTTGACGTGGAACAGATACAGAGGACAGAGAGAGACCAACAGAGAGAGAGACCGCTAAGAGCCAGAGCAGGCCATGTTAGTCCAATCAGACAGAGAAACAAAAGATGGTTATATTCTAGGGGCCTGAGAGAGTTTGACTGTGAGGTATGGATAAAACAGAATAGAGAAGTTAAGATAGCAAAAAAAAATCTAAACCTTTGACAGATGACATTTAGTAAACTCCCCTTCTTCATAGCAATATCATGTGGATTCCTTTTGCTCTATGCCTCCTGTTAAATTGAGGAAACCATCAGTGGCACATGTATAATCAATGAGGTTCTTCTCTCTTCCCTTCCTCTGCTCCTCTGTTTTCCTCTCATTCTCTGTTCTGAGCAGTGGCTGCCTGGCTGTCTGTGTGTCACGTTCCTGACCTTATTTTCCTTTGTTTAGCTGTGTTTAGTTGGTCAGGATGTGAGCTGGGTGGGCAGTCTATGTTATGTGTTTCTATGTTTAGGTTCATTTGTTAATTAGCCTTATATGGTTCTCAATCAGGGGCAGGTGTTTGATGTTTCCTCTGATTGAGAACCATATTAAGGTAGGCTGTTCACACCGTTTGTTTGTGGGTGATTGTTGCTGTGTCTGTGTCTGTTGCACCACACGGTACTGTTTCGTTTCGTCCGTTCTTTCCTGTTCGTGCGTTCATTATTTTATGTTCACAAGTTCAGGTCTGTTAACGTTGTTTATTGTTTTGTAGTTTGTTTAAGAGTTTTTTCGTCTTTCTGTAAATAAATCATTATGTCATCATACCTCGCTGCATATTGGTCCGATCCTTGTTCCTCCTCAGACGAGGAGGAGAACGAACGTTACACTGTGGTTAAAGCAGAGAAAAGCTCTGTGTCCCCAGACAGCCCCAGCGGTGGGGCATACTAATATCTGAAAGCCCCACAGACACCATGTACACCCTGGGATTAGATAATGGCATTGTTGGGTGTTTGTTGGCCAGTCAAAGTATTGTAACCAGTGGCAATTTTAACATGTAAACGTTGGTGGAGCAAAAACATTTTTTTTAAAGCCACTACACATCACAACACTAAACAATACACTACTCTCTGTTCATCATGTATGCAAAGTCACTTTAACCATATCTACATGTACATACTACCTCAATCAGCCTGACTAACCGGTGTCTGTATGTAGCCGTGCTACTTCTATAGCCTCGCTGCTGTATATAGCCTGTCTTTTTACTGTTGTTTTATTTCTTTAACTACCTATTGTTCACCTCATATCTTTTTTTCACTATTGGTTAGAGCCTGTAAGTAAGCATTTCACTGTAAGGTCTACACCTGTTGTATTCGGTGCACGTGACAAATAAACTTTGATTTGATTAATAACAGTATATTGGTGCCCACAAACTGTTAGGGCCTACATAAAGCTGTCCCAACAGCAGTCCCAACACCTTACCACTGCTACACCTGGCTATCAGCGGAGCCTTGTCTTGTAGCGAAATAGTTCATTCAGCCTCATTTACAGCCTTTAAAAAAACATTGCTGATATGGCAGACTTGCTTAATCAAAATGTGGTTTCTACTGACAAATTGAGATGTACAAACAATGGCAGAAGGGAACTACGAGCGGATAAGAGGCAATACGTAATTTGGATTAAGACATTAATGAGAGTGCTAGGACAGACGTAGTCAATACAACAATTTGGTATTTGGTATTTAATTAGGATCCCCTTTAGCTGTTGCAAAAGCAGCAGCTACTCTTTCTGGGGTCAACACAAAACATGAAACATAATACAGAATGACATAATACGGAACATCAATAGACAAGAACACCTCAAGGACAGAACTACGTTAAAGAAAATGTAAAAGGCACATGTAGCCTATATATCAATGCATACACACAAACTATCTGGGTCAAATAGGGGAGAGGCGTTGTGCCGTGAGGTGTTGCTTTATCTCTTTTTTTAAACCCGGTGTGCTGTTTATTTGAGCAATATGAGATAGGAAGTTCCATGCAATTAGGGCTCCATATAATACTGTACGCTTTCTTGAATTTGTTCTGGATTTGGGGACTGTGAAAAGACCCCTGGTGGCATGTCTGGTGGGATAAGTGTGTGTATCAGAGCTGTGTGTAAGTTGACTATGCAAACAATTTGGGATTTTTTACACATGAATGTTTCTAATGAAAAGAAGAAGTGATGCAGTCAGTCTGTCCTCAACTCTTAGCCAAGAGAGACTGGCATGCGTAATATTTATATCAGCCCTCTGATTACAATTAAGAGCAAAACGTGCCGCTCTATTTGTTCAGCACTTTTGAAATGTACAGCGACAGAATTCAGAACAATGGCCGTTCTTACAGTATTCTCTCTGTACATCAACTCAGAACCATAGGATAAATAAAGGGGGCATATAAGCAGACAATGATGATTACAATATTCAATGATTACATTTCTCTAAAACAGGGTATAGGCTACATGTGCACCACCAAGTCAGAACAGCAGGCGAAATTAAGAGGGGAAAGGGACCAATTTATTAGGGTGAGGCACATGGGCTACTAACAGCTTACTACACAACATACACGTAGTATTACTTTCTTAGCTAGAGTATACATATCTCCCTGGCATATTACATAATTTATGCAGCAGCATACAAGACATTTTTGGACTCACCTTGTTGTGCTGTGCTCACTTGAATAGGAAGGTGGCGCGGCGGTCCTTCATAGACAAATTTTGTCATCAAACTTTGTCATCAAAGTCTGGCATTCTCTGGATCTATGGTGCTTTCAAGACAACTGGGAACTCGGAAAAAAACAAGGTTGAATCATGATTAAGTCAGTGATCTTCAGGTCAGAGCTCTAGAAAGAGGCCAGAGTTCCCGACTTGCAATTCCGAGTTGGATGGACGTTCAAAACATATTTTCAGAGTTCCCAGTTGTCTTGAACTCACTGAAGTCAGATTTCTAATTTCTGAGTTTCCAGTTGTTTTGAGCGTGGCAGAAGTCATGCTGGATTGACAGCATGGCCAATGTTGAATGTTTTTAAGCTTTTTCAGACTTGGGACCACATACCTACTCCACTGAGTAGCAGACCAGTGATTGCTTTGTGATGCTTGCAGTTAGCAACTGATTCCTTCTAAATTACTCACTGTTGAATTTGCGATTTCCAACTTGTTGTGTAGTGTTTATGTCCAATGGCCAATGAGCACCAATAGATTTCTCTTCATTATTTCTCTTCATATGACAAGGATTAAAAAGCATTTGCCAGTAGATTGTCTACTTGATTCATGATGACTTTTGAAAGTATGATGTTAATATAAACAGTCAAATCAAAGCTGCTGTAGATATAACATGATTTGACATCATTTTATCTGTGGCCAATGACCTTGAGACTTCTTGGATGGGCACTTCTAATGTAACTCTATGGTAGCACTCAAGGGGCTTGAATTTTCGAGTTCTACCCTTAGATTTGCCAGGGACATAGTGTCCCCATGAGTGACAGAACACTGAGACAATCACGGCGCAGCTAGAGAACATTACCAACCGCTATGCTCCATATTTTCCGCTGGCTGCCCACCACCACAGAAATCACTGAGCTAGGTTGAAACACCTGCATTTTGGAGCTGCCTTAATCAAGAAAGCAAAAAAGACCAAGTTTGTACGCAGCTTTATTAACTCTATTATTTATTTATTTACATTGTTTGCAAAGTGATATGTGACCCGTATTAATGTCAAAATAACATGCAAAACAGGCAACCCATCTTTTCCAAACACAAGTCAATCAAATGTAATATAAAATGTTATAATTGTCACGCCCTGACCTTAGAGAGCCTTTTTATTTCTCTATTTGGTTAGGTCGGGGTGTGATTAGGGTGAGTATTCTAGTTTTTCTATTTCTTTGTTGGCCGGGTATGGTTCCCAATCAGAGGCAGCTGTCTATCGTTGTCTCTGATTGGGGATCATATTTAGGCAGCCTTTAGTGGGATCTTGTTTGTGTGTAGTTGCGTTCTGCACTGCATGTAGCTTCACGTTCGGTTGTAGTTTATTGTTTTTTTGTGTTCATCAAATAAAATGATGTACTTGGTCTGATTCTTCCGTCAACGAACGTGACAATAATGCCCTTTTTACAGTGCTACACAGAAACCCAGCCTAAAACTCCAAACAGTAAGCAATGCAAATGTAGAAGCACGGTGGCTAGGAAAAACTCCCTAGAAAGGCAGACACTTAGTAAGAAACCTAGAGAGGAACCAGGCTCTGAGGGGTTGCCAGTCCTCTTCTGGCTGTGCCGGGTAGAAATTATAAGAGTACATGGCCATTTAAAGCCAGGTTGTTCTTCAAGATGTTCAAACGTTCATAGATGACCAGCAGGGTCAGTACCTCAGGAGTAAATGTCTGTTGGCTTTTCATAGCCGAGCATTCAGAGGTCAAGACAGCAGATGCGGTAAAGAGAGAGAGAGTCAATAGCAGCAGGTCCGGGACACGGAAGCATGTCCGGTGAACAGGTCAGGGTTCCCTAGCCGCAGTCAGAACAGTTGAAACTGGAGCAGCAGCACAACCAGGTGGCCTGGGGACAGCCAGGAGTCATCAGGCCAGGTAGTCCTGAGACATGATCCTAGGGCTCAGGTCCTCCGGGAGGGGAGGGAGAGAGAGAGAATTAAATTCACACAGGACACCTGATAAGACAGGAGAATTACACCAGATGTAACAGACTGACCTTAGCCCCCTGGCACATAGACTATTGCAGCATAGAATTTGAGACAGGGGTGGGTCGGGGGAGACTGTGGCCCCATCCGACGATAACCCCAGACAGGGCAAACCAGGCAGCATATAACACCACCCACTTTGCCAAAGCACAGCACCCACACCACTAGAAGGATATCAACAGACCACCAACTTAGTACCATGAGACAAGGCTGAGTATATCCCACGAAGATCTCCTCCACCGAATATGCAGATAATTCCATAAAAATGTAGCTCTATAGGAGAAAGCCCTGCCTCCAGCTGATTGCTTAGATATTCTAGGGACAATAAGAAGGCCTGCGTCTTGTGACCGTAGTGTACGTGTAGGTATGTACAGCAGGACCAAATCTGAGAAATTAGTAGACATGCCAAAAACCTTCGTAACAGCTTGTGGCTCTAGATTAGAAAGTGCTCCCAATGATTTTTGTATCCTCCGTGTTAAGGGATTTCCTACTTCTGTTCTTGAAAGTTTTGAGTCCCAGTGAAGGTTTGATTCCTAACTATGGATCAGTTTTAGTGAGAGGAAATCTGAAATAAGAATCCACATTAATTACTTTTTAGAAACGGTTTTTCCCCCAGGGTGTCAAAGCTGAAGTGTATTGTGCAGCCAATTAACTCTAGTTCATGTTACTCCGGTTGCCAGGGATTCTGTCCATACACACAGATTATGAGACTGGTTTCGGTTGCCAGGTATTTCGTTAGCCTATACAGATGTAGGATCTTAATTGATCACTTTTGTAGTGTATTTGAGTTTTAAAAAGGCTTCTAAAATTTGTAATTGCCATTTTGAAATTTCAGACTTGATTTGCCCTAACAAAACATTTATCAACCCCTACAAAAATGTACATTAATTGTAATTCACATAATAATTCACATTACCTGTTGCTACAGGATTATTTTCCTGCTCTAGCAAACTGGCTAAAATTAAGATCCTACATCTGTATATTGGCTGTAGCTGGTTTCTGGTTGCCATGTATTTTTATATATATTTTTCATATCGTGTGATGTTAGTGAGGTGTTGTTTTAGGAAGAGCCTGAGGATTTGTAGCTGTGCTTTTCCTGACTGAGTTAG
Organism: Salvelinus fontinalis; assembly: GCF_029448725.1. Lineage (NCBI taxonomy): Eukaryota > Metazoa > Chordata > Actinopteri > Salmoniformes > Salmonidae > Salvelinus > Salvelinus fontinalis. Next base: position 58,622,008 of record NC_074665.1, on the reverse strand, counting down.
AGACTATTTATGTATTAATTTAGTATTAATAGCATTGGGTGATGTCTTGCATTGGGTGATGTCTTGCTGATGTCTTGTTGCTTGAAATGCCTTCACTGTAGCAGCTCAATCTGTTCCTCCCTCTAGAGTTGTCTACTTCATTTCTCTCCCCTGAAATGAAAGTCTACCTGTATTAGTCACACATCACTCTGTGAAAAACATGCCACCTGAAAGTTGTCTGAACGTAATAGTTTCTATCTCTGGATTGAAGTGTAATACACAATGAAATGGATTAGATGCTACCCTTCATCACCTGCTGAAGAACGGGTGTGATTGTATTCAATCCCCTTTTGTTTTACATGACAGCGCATTCATTATTTGCGGTGTCTTTCTCATCCGCTGTCTCTCTCTATCCCTCTTTCTTTTTTTCTCTCCCTCCATCCATCCCCCTCCCTCTTCCCTCTCTTTCTCTCTAAGGACTGTCAATTCGTAGTGTGTGTTGGAGGGCAGACCGCATCCTGGCAGGGACGCAGGACAGTGAGATCTTTGAGGTGATGGTTCGGGACAGAGACAAGCCTCTGCTCATCATGCAGGGTCACTGTGAGGGAGAGCTCTGGGCTCTGGACGTCCACCCCAAGAAACCGCTTGCTGTGACCGGCAGTGATGACCGATCTGTACGGTCAGTCTTAACTCCAGCAGTAATTTAGCTCGTACATCAGCTCCCTCAGAAGCATCTTTACACTAACATCTTTATAGACCCAGTAGTTATCATCAGAGCTTTGTTCCCTAATTCATCCTTTCTCAGTTTACCCAGGCCACCATCCCTGTTCATTCTATTTTAATGTACCACTTCATCCAGACTTTTCATCTTAATTACATACACTCAGTGAACCCTGACCAGCAGTACTACTCGTCCTTCTTGGTTCACTGGTTCTCCTCTCCTTCAGACAGCCCTTAGTTTGTCAGACACTGTTCTACACATTTCTAACCGGGACAGTTCTAGCCCAGAGTTCAGCGCTAGCTATAGAAAAGTCACAGTGCCAGCCTGTGCAGGGGACAGATAGTTGATAATGACGCCACACAACCCCTTTCTACCAGGAGAGACAGAGTTCTCTGTGGGCCTGGTAACACTTTATTTTAACGGTCCCTAATAAACCATACATTAATCATTACGCCCACATTTATAAACCATCTATTAATCATAAGTAAAGTATTTTTGCAGTCCCTAATCTAAAGTGAGCGCTATCTAACCCTAACCCTTAACATAACCTAACCCAACCGTAACCGTTATGTAATCTTTTTGTAAATGCTTTATAAATGGTTTATTACGGACTGGTAAAATAAAGTGTAACCCTTAATTCGAGCCCTCACCCTGCAGCAGTAACTAGCTCATTAAAACATCTGTCTTAGTCATTTAGCTGCTACTGATATATTCTTCACTTAATACTTTCTAATGGGTGTGGCTACAGAAGCCATGTTCATAGCTGAAACTGTGCTGATTGGTTATGACTGTGTGTGTGTTTGTGCCTTTGTGTGTTTGTGCGTGTGTGTGTGTGTGTGTGTACGCGCGCATGCGTGGCTGCCTGCATGTGTGGTGTTCTCAGGTTGTGGAGCCTGGCGGACCATGCCCTGATAGCTCGCTGTAACATGGAGGAGGCAGTCCGCAGTGTGGCCTTCAGCAACGATGGCTCTCAGCTCGCTCTGGGCATGAAGGACGGCTCCTTCACCGTGCTCCGAGTCAGGTACTGCTAAAATGTACCTTCACTACCTACCTTTAGTCCCTAGAGTCAGTTTGTAGCTCACAGTTACAGAAAACATCCACAAACAAACACTTTTAGGTTCGAGTGTCAGGTACAACAAACTCCCACCTTCCATATCACTACCTCCTTTAGTCCCAAGAGGCAAGTGCAGTACAGCACGCACTGTCTTGCACATTTAGTTCCCAAATACAGGCACCACTTACCACACCTGTAGTCCCTAGACTAATCTTTAGTACAACAAGCACTCCTTTCACAATCTGCTTTAGAGCTCAGTGTTCAGTACAGACTCTCCTATCGGGTATAGGACCATCACCTCCCCCTTTACTGCTACAAGTTCACGCATCTCCTATTACCCACCATAAAGGTTACTACAAGCTTCACTCCGTTGATCTAGTACGTGGGTGCGTGTGTCGGTGGAGTGGGATTTTTGGAGCAGCGGACACCTTTTGGTAACATAATATCCTCACCAGTCCCACTCCCATTCACAAGGGGGTGATAGGTGATAGCATATTATTTACATATTTAACTTTTTTAAATTTTGTGATAGCAAGGAAAAGTAATCTTCCCTTGCTAGTAGTAGCTAGCTGGCAGCCTGGCAAGCAGGCTTTAACCTGTCTAAAAACATAGCAAGCTAGCTAAGTTTTTTAGCTTCCCACATCTGCATGTGAAATAATCTGAGTTATAATAATAATATATATGTATACACTACTGGTCAAAAGTTTTAGAACACCTACTCATTCAAGGGTTTTTCTTAATTTTGTTACTATTTTCTACATTGTAGAATAAATGTGAAGACATCAAAACTATGAAATAACACATATGGAATCATGTAGTAACCAAAAAAGTGTTATATTTCAGATTCTTCAAAGTTGCCACCCTTTGCCTTGATGACAGCTTTGTACACTCTTTGCATTCTCTCCAACAGTCTTGAAGGGAGTTCCCACATATGCAGAGCACTTGTTGGCTGCTTTTCCTTCACTCTGCGCTCCGACTCATCCCAAACCATCTCAATTTGGTTGAGGTTGGGGGATTGTGGAGGCCAGGTCATCTGATGCAGCACTCTATCACGCTCCTTCTTGGTAAAATAGCCCTTACACAGCCTGGAGGTGTGTTGGGTCATTGTCCTGTTTAAAAACAAATGATAGTCCCACTAAAGCCCAAACCAGATGGGATGGCATATCGCTGCAGAATGCTATGGTAGCCATGCTGGTTAAGTATGCCTTGAATTGACAGACAGACAATGTCACCAGCAAAGCACCCCCACACCATAATACCTCCTCCTCCATGCTTTATGGTGGAAAATACACATGTGGAGATCATCCGTTCACCCTCACCGCGTCTCACAAAGACACGGCGGTTGGAACCAAAAATCTCACATTTCGACTCCAGACCAAAGGACAAATTTCCACCGGTCTAATGTCCATTGCTCGCGTTTCTTGGCCCAAGCAAGTCTCTTCTTATTATTTTTGTCCTTTAACCTGTTTGGCGTGCAAGCCCGATGTCGGTACATTTATGACAACAGCCACTTCAAGTGCAGGGCGCGAAATTCAAAAGTTTTTTTTTTTTAATATTTAACTTTCACACATTAACAAGTCCAATACAGCATATGAAAGGTACACATCTCGTGAATCCAGCCAACATGTCCGATTTTTTAAATGTTTTACAGGGAAGACAATATGTAAATCTATTAGCTAACCACGTTAGCAAAAGACTCCACTTTTATTACTCCATCAGTTTTTGACTCCATCAGTAGCTATCACAAATTCGGCCAAATAAAGATATAAATAGCCACTAACCAAGAAACAACCTCATCAGATGACAGTCTGATAACATATTTATTGTATAGTATATGTTTTTTTTTCGAAAAATGTGCATATTTCAGGTATAAATCATAGTTTACATTGCAGCTACATTCAGAAATTGCACCGAAAGCAGCCATAATATTTACAGACACCAACGTCAAATACCTAATTACTCATCATAAAACATTTCTGAAAATACATAGTCACAGCAAATGAAAGACAGGCATCTTGTGATGCCAGACAATATTTCCGATTTATTAAGTGTTTTACAGCGAAAACAAAATGTAGCGTTATATTAGCTGAGCACAATAGCCAGAAACACTTGGGCGCCGGCGACTACGACAGATATATGAAATAACATCATAAATTGGGTCTTACTTTTGCTGATCTTTCATCAGAATGTTGAACAAGGTGTCCTTTGTCCAGATGAGTCGTTGTTTGGATTCAGAATGGCAACTTTCTCTCTCCATTTAGCAAGCGCGCTAGCCGGGTTGCACGGATCTCTCCATGTAAACAAACGGAAGAGAACGGAACACGGCAAAACTCCCGAAAAAATTTCAATAATCTGATGAAACTATATTGAAAAAACATACTTTACGATGATATGGTGACATGTATCAAATAAAATCAAAGCCGGAAATAATAGTCGCCTATAACGTCAGCAAAACAAAAGGCAACCCCACTGTCCAAATTACGTTCTTCAGAGTACCGGAAATGGGGTACACGTCATTCCAAGAGGATTTATTCCATCCCAGATCGAGATAATCACCTCATTTCTTCTCTCACAGCCTTCTTGACACACAGAGGAAGGTGTATGACGTGCATGTATACTAATAGCTCTTGTGCCCATTTATAGGCAGGAAGAGGAAGAGAGCATCGATTTCAGACTTTGAACTTCCGGGTCAGGAAAAGTGCTGCAGAATGAGTTCTGTTTCACTCAGAGAAATAATTCAAACGGTTTTAGAAACTAGAGAGTGTTTTCTATCCAATAGTAATAATAGTATGCATATTGTACGAGCAAGAATTGAGTACGAGGCCGTTTGAAATGGACACATTTTATCAGGCTACTCAATACTGCCCCTTGCAGCCATAAGAAGTTACATTTACATTACATTTAAGTCATTTAGCAGACGCTCTTATCCAGAGCGACTTACAAATTGGAAAGTTCATACATATTCATCCTGGTCCCCCCGTGGGAATTGAGCCCTGGTCCCCCGGTGGGAAATGAACCCACAACCCTGGCGTTGCAAGTGCCATGCTCTACCAACTGAGCCACACGGGACCACAAGTTAATAGTGGTTTCTTTGCAGCAATTGGACCATGAAGGCCTGATTCACACTGTCTCCTCTGAACAGTTGATGTTGAGATGTGTCTGTTACTTGAACTCTGTGAAGCATTTATTTAGGCTGCCATTTCTGAGGCTGGTAACTCGTAATGAAGTTATCCCCTGCAGCAGAGGTAACTCTTGGTCTTTTAATACTCTGGTCCTCATGAGAACCAGTTTCATCATAGCACTTGATGGTTTTTGCAACTGCACTTGAAGAAACTTTCAAAGTTCTTGACATTTTCCTTGTTGACTGACCTTCAAGTCTTAAAGTAATGATTGTTTCTCTTTGCTTATTTGAGCTGTTCTTACCATAATATGGACTTGGTCTTTTACGAAATAGTGCTATCTTTTATATACCCCCCTACCTTGTCACAACACAACTGATTGACCCAAACGCATTAAGAAGGAAAGAAATTCCACAAATTACATTTTAAGAAGGCACACCTGTTAATTGAAATGCATTCCAGGTGACTACCGCATGAAGCTGGTTGAGAGAATGCCAAGAGCATGCAAAGATGTCATTAAGGTGGCTACTTTGAAGAATCTGAAATATAAAATATATTTTGATTTGTTTAACACTTTTTTGGTTACTACATGATTCCATATGTGTTATTTCATAGGTATGATGTCTTCACTATTATTCTACAATGTAGAAACTAGTAAAATAAAGAAAAACCCTTGAATGAGTAGGTGTTATAAAACTTTTGACCGGTGGTGTATATTCTTATACTTGCTGGTGTAACCTAAAACAGTATCCCAGTTTGATATGCTGCTGTTGTATTCATTATGATATCAGCTAAAAATAGAACATCATGTTTTGGTCATGGAGAAAAAGCACATGGCTAGCTAGTTGGCTACAGCAGTTTCTACCATCTCACAATAGCCTGGAATCACTAGTTATTACCTATAAACAAAATACCCTTTTGGGTGGATTTGTGTTGTTTGGTTTACTGTTTGAACAGTCACTGAGATTATATTTGGTTATCAATGCAAAATAGGCTACTTTGATGAATAGCCTATATAGTCTATAGATCAGATCAAGGAACCAAGCGACTACATTGCCCCCACGGCTGCGGAAGGAATGATACGGGGCATCTCAATTTTCAGGTAATACAAAAGCTTGTTAAATCCCGGAGCATATTACAAGGAGCCGCCGATTTTGTGACAAAAAAATGACATTGCAACACTAGCGTGTGAATTTACCTTAAGTGCTTTTTCCCCCAGTGGAAGCTCACAGAGTGGTCGAATGGCCATTTAGGAAGATAATTTAATTTAGGAAAATTAAGGAACGTTTTTACTTTGGTTAGTTAGCTTTCATAAATACTTGCATTATAGCAAAGCTGGCAAAAGTATTTCCAGCATCAAAGTCTTCAGATACATCTTGTAAAGAAGGGCCATTAAGTTATGCAACCTAGCCTGCAGTGGCGCCATGGGCCAAAACCTCTGGTTTTAACAGCCTTCAAATGAGATGCTGAATTCATCACTTAAAGCCTGACTGAAGGCCCCAGTTTAATTTACTCCCCAGCAGATTCAGTTGGTATGCTGGCACTTTCCATTAGGTTATAGTAAATTGGTCCGCAGTGCTGTTAATCAATACGGTTTGAAGTGGCTAATCCTCACGCTGCACTTTGAAGTGAACAGTGCTCCTGATTTGCATTTAGTCTATCGGAAAAGAACGGGTTTACAGCATTAGGAGCAGCTTTTTATGATTGGATGAATTTATGTTGCCTGGGGCTGTGTTGTGCTGTATGATTTTGACTGAGAGCTGGTGCGTTTAAAAGGGTTTGACTTGTTACTTTGACTTTTTATCTACCTCATCGTTGGATATAGCTGTTTGAGACACACTGCACTGTATGCATTGATATTCCCCATAGGTTATTCCCTATGATTACTGTTTTCCATATCTAATCGTTAGGATTTTGTCAGGATAAGGGACAAACATCACTGGCACTATGATTCACAATTACAGCACATTATAAGAATACGAAGCCACACTGTCTATACGTCCTGTGATTACATACTTCCTTCCCCTTTTTGTGATCGTACCAACATTAACATTACCTGAGAGCAATTTAGACAGAAAAACATAATTATGTCCCCATCTAAAATTACCCATGAAAAATTAGTTAATCAAGTCTGGGCCGGCGGAATTGCTTTTGGGTGGGCGCAACAGGTGTGATAAGACTGTGGTGGTTCATTGTAATGCGTCCTCCTCAGAGAGAGACAGCAGGAAGATGAGTTTCGTGGCGAGGCTCCCTCTCAGTGTTTCAGCTGGCCTCAGAGTCATTATGACAATGAATGGGCCCAGTCCATCTGCTGCTGCTCACTGTTAGTTAGATAGATGAGCTAGCCAGCCAGCCTCCTGCCTAGAGCTAAGGGATTCACTCTTCTTTTCTCTCTCTCTCCCCCCCTCCATCTCTCTTTCCTCCCTCCCTCCCATCCATCCTCCCTCTCTCCCCTTCGCGTCCTCCTTCCCCCCTCCTCTCTCCCTTCCAGGGACATGACGGAGGTGGTGCACATTAAAGACAGGAAGGAGGTGATCCATGAGATGAAGTTCTCTCCGGATGGCAGCTACCTGGCCGTGGGCTCCAATGACGGCCTGGTGGATGTGTACGCTGTGGCACAGCGCTACAAGAAGGTGGGCGAGTGCAACAAGTCCTCCAGCTTCATCACCCACCTGGACTGGTCCATCGACAGCAAGTTCCTCCAGAGCAACGACGGTGCGGGAGAACGCCTCTTCTACAGGATGCCAAGTGAGTGAATCACCGCCGCCAGCCGCCACCACGTTTTGGCAACGTTGTGACAATGTTGTGCTTTGGCAGCTTGACTTTGCTTTTGACAGATTCTGCTGTCACTTTGAGAGTGACTCACTTTGCAGAAAAGCAACGCTTCATAATGACTTAAAATTGTCCCTGTGTCTCTCTGAACTAGGCCATGATAACCATGGTATAACTCCTATTATCTCAGCTTACTGGGAACACTATCCGTGATTGAATCTGATGTAGCTGTTTCTTGTTTCCTTGTTGGGAGAAGGCACGTAAACAGATCACACAGCAATCAGCTTGACAGTAAACAGTAATTAGGTCCATGAATCGAAGGTGGATCACAGCTAGCTTAGCGCCACGCCAAACAAGCCCTTCTTACACACACACCAGCAGCAGCAATCATCACATCAGATCCGGCTTTAACGTCGATGTGGTTTCTTATTTCTTATTCTTATTTGTCTCTTCTGTCTGTCACACAGGCAAGGCTCTTCCCAGGCAAGGCTGCTTTCTAGGTGGCACTGTCTAAAACTCTAGACAGCTACACAAGCCTCCCAGTCACTACATAACCACTGTCTGCACACACGCGCACGCACAAACACACACACGCACGCACAAACACAAACACCTCTCTCTCAAACTACACTATGTTTTTGGAGAGCTGTGTGAAAAGCCCTGTCAGAGTGAGTGACTCAGCGTTGCTCCAGGGTGTTTAGTGTCAGCAGACAGACTGTCTAGACTGACAGTCAGGAGGGCAACAGGTGATGCTGCAGAGAAGACAGGAGAGAGGGGAAAACATTGTTTGGTTGCTACATTTTCCTATTATTTATTAGGGATAATATTTGACATCAATTGGTACTTTCTTACATTTACCTCAAACATATTACCTCAATGTGTTTATTTATTTGTGTTTCCTGCTTCACTTATCTGTCTTTTTAACATTGCATTATTTTGCAATTATAAAAGCCAAGGGGAATATTCTCTTAGAAAGTCAATTAATTACGATAATAGAATGACGTCAATCGAGTGTTGAAGCATGGTAGATTTTCTAATTTCACTTGTCCCATAGGGATTCTAGATAGCTCCCTCTTCCCTGGGGGTTAGACTAACAAACCACGTGCATGCACATGCACTGACACACACACACACACACACACATACACAAATATTCATGCTGAGGACCCTAATTAAAAAAGGAGCTCCACAAGTGATGCAAGCTTCGGACAGAAAAGGGCTCCCGGCTCTAGGCTTTGTTTACGTTGCTATTTGGTTTATTTCTTGCACCAATTAAACCCCTCATTAACACAGGAACAGGGTGTTTGTTTGTTAACACCTTCAGTCTCATGTTTATGTAACCTTTGCCTACTTGTTGAGTAAACGTATTGCCTTTTAGTTCTAGCTAAAAACCTTAGCAGCTAGGTTAGTAGAGTTGTGACATAGTCAACATTATTTAAAGGTGCTATTATTTACGCACAACAAGCTGGTTTTACAAGATACATGCATCCTGCCAATGTTTGTCTTCCATCCTGTTTTTCTCCCCTGAAGTTGGGAAGCACCTGACCACTAAGGAGGAGGTAAAAGGGATCCACTGGAGCTCGTGGACAAGTGTGATTGGTCCAGAGGTGAGTGGGATCTGGCCCAAGTACACCAACATCAGTGACGTCAACTCTGTGGACGCCAACTACAGCAGTGCTGTGCTGGTTACTGGAGACGACTTTGGTCTGGTCAAACTGTTCCGCTTCCCCTGCCTAAAGAAAGGTCAGTAAATGTCTTTGTTCTGAATATGCAACATGCCATTTTTACTTTGGAGTCATTACAATAAAAAATACATGTGTACCCATGCAAATATAGAATGATGAGATAGGGAATTATGTTGAACACACTCCCCTTCTCTCATTTCATTTTGACTAGTTTTTCTTTCCCTGATGTTGTGAACAGGGGCAAAATTCAAGAAGTACATTGGCCACTCTGCCCACGTGACCAACGTACACTGGTCTCACGACCTGCAGTGGGTGTTGACCACCGGCGGGGCTGACCACTCTGTGTTCCAGTGGAAGTTCCTGCCTGAGGGCGTCATGAACGGAGGACTGGAGACCAATATACCACAAGGTATTTAGCCTGAGGAACCTGGAGGTTTGATTTAAGAATGTATTGTATGGTTCTAATGAGAGACCCCATATTGTCATGTTGAGCTGGTGCTGAACTGTTCTTGGGTAGATTCGTGTATGAAATATTATTTCATATGATTAATCTACCTTAGAGTGACTACAGTACACAATAGCCATGCTCTTGTCAAAAGCCAATGTAATGACTATGTGAGTGATTGTTGCAGCAGTGAAATCCGTTTGCTTGCTGCCACTGTCTCCTGGTATCGGTTCCCTCTAGATGGCCATGCAGACTCGAACAGTGAGGAGTCTGACTCTGACGTGTCTGACGTCCCGGAGCTGGACTCTGATATTGAGCAGGAGACACAGATCAACTACGACCGACAGGTGGGTGTGTGGAGCTTACAGACACTGGAGGGAGTCCTATATGGGTCAGACAGAAAGTGGGTCAAATCAGGTTGAAGATGATACACGATATGAGGGACATTGAGAAAGTTCCATATGAGGAACAGTGAGAGTGTCTTACATGATGTAGAATGAGTGTCAGTACAGTTGTGTGATCTTAATTCGACCAGTTTGTTCGCAGTAATAAAATAATAAAATCATTTAAAAAGTTATAATTTCTTATCAGAAATTTGTTTTGATAGACTATAGTTTAGTTGTGAGATCTAGAGAGAAAAAGAGAACTGTGGGTTTTTAGGGAATTTATGTTAGTCACGAGGCTCATTTAAATTTCCTGCGGCACAGGGAAATGATCTGCGACAACAGGGTAATCAAATGAAGATACTATATCTATATATGAGAATGACAGTTGAATGAGATGAGAGGAGAATATGCCCCATTTAAACTGGTGTTCGGGAAAAAACATGAGAGACAAGAGAACACACTACTCAAGGCTTAAACAGTACCCTGTTTAAATACCCTACAGTAGATGAGGCAGAGAGAGAATAAATTGTTTGAACAACCCACATTAGTCAGTGTAATCTGAATTGGAATGGTCCGTTGTTAGTCAGAATGGCTCCAGCCATATACGAGGATCCTGAGGCATCCTGAAAGTCAATGAAGGTGCCGAGTGGAGATATTCTGATATTGATTGATGTTAGCAGAGAGAGGCAGCGAGGCGGACGGAAGGGGAGATAATATATTCAAATAGCAGAGTGCTCCTATCAGCGGCTTTGTATGGGATCAGCGCTGACTGAGACTTTATTTGTCGGAAAACGCCTGGGTTGCCATGGCATCCATCACATACCTTATCTCCACTGGCAGCTGGATCTGCATTTGTTGCCGTGACGATGCGGGTTGGTGCCACACGGAGCGCTGCCATGTGTGCTCTGGAGATACATGGCCGGCTGTGCCAACACTGCTTCATGACAGATCAATGAGTTGCCTGTTTAAAATTTCAAGTGTGGGGTAAAAATATTATTGTCCCTGCATCTCTTAAGACTTCATTTTTGTCCTCATGCAACACTTTGCATTTGTTGATTGTTTGTCATTGGTAGTATTTCATATCATGGTTCGGTAAAACATATAATGTGTTGTAGGAGAAGTCAACATGATCACCATTCATGTTATTTAGTCACCCTTAGCTGCTTGGGATTGTGGGGAAAGTGGTTGATAGCAGGTTGACATGATGTACAATATGAGGGACTATTGTTGTTACAGGTGTAGAAGGACGACTGTGTGTGGTTGTTTCAGGTGTATAAGGAGGACCTTCCCCAGCTGAGGCAGCAGAGCAGAGAGAAGAAGCAGCAGGTCGGCTCCCTAAAGCGCCAGAGAGGCCCAGATGAAGCTCTTCGTCTAAAGTTTGTCCACGGGTAATGGGTTCTTATGACAGGTCTTATGGGTCCCATTTTGACTGTGTTACTGAGTGTTCATCAGAAAAATACTCACACGTGTATTTTAGGTGTCATCTTTTCAATGTCAAATTGGTTGAGATGACACTCCACCATTTGAAATGACGTGATAAGGACAGATGTCTTGAATTGAGAGGAAATCGTGTGTTTCCATCGCGATGAAACAATCTCTCTCTCTCTCTGAAATTGGCCTGTCTGTGTCAGCTGTTGGAATATGCAAATCCCTTTTCAAATCTGTAGTATTTAAATAATTTTTGCTAAAAATGTTCAAGATGTGTGAAGCAGTTAACATTACTGATACATGAAGTACTTGAAGCAGCTCTAATACTCCCTCAGTGTCCTTTCCTTTTTGTAAAACTTAAAGACCTCACAGTGGGGGAGGCAGAAGTCTTTCAGTGTTTGAGCGATGAAATAAATGCCGCACATTTGATTACAATTCCCCACGCAGGGTTTATTAGACTCTCTTATATAGGCCATGTAGGGGAGAGACAGCATATGAACTGTGCTTTTATTTGGAGTACCTTTTAGATAAGGATCATACCTTCACAGTTTCAGAACAATAGCCGTCTTATCTTAATATGTAATTTTCCCTAGTCAGCTTTACAGAAACACCCAGACACTCAGTCAAGGAATGAATTGACATTTTTGTTTCAGTATACAGTGCATTCCGGAAAGTATTCAGACCCCTTGACTTTTTCCACATTTTGTAACGTTACAGCCTTATTCTAAAATGGAATACGTCTACACACAATACCCCATAATGACAAAGCAAAAACAGGTTTAGACATTTTTGCAAATGTATTAAAAAAACTGAAATATCACATTTACAAAGTATTCAGACCCTCTACTCAGTACTTTGTTGAAGCACCTTTGGCAGCGATTATAGCCTCAAGTCTTCTTAGGTATGACGCTACAAGCTTGGCACACCTTTATTTGGGGAGTTTTCTCCCATTCTTCTCTGCAGATCCTCTCAAGCTCTGTCAGGTTGGATGGGGAGCGTTGCTGCACAACTATTTTCAGGTCTTCAGAGATCTTCGATCGGGTTCAGGTCTGGGCTCTGGCTGGGCCACTCAAGGACATTCAAAGACTTGTCCCACAGCCATTCCTACATTGTCTTGGCTGTGTGCTTCAAATCAAATCAAATCCAATCAAATTTTATTGGTCACATACACATGGTTAGCAGATGTTATTGCGAGTGTAGCGAAATGCTTGTGCTTCTAGTTCCGACAGTGCAGCAATATCTAACAAGTAATCGAACAATTCCACAACAAATACCTAATACACACAAATCTAAGTAAATGGATGGAATAAGAATATGTACATATAAATATAAAATATAAAATACAGTATATACATCTGTGATGAGTAGTGCAAGATATGTAAACATCATTATTAAAGTGGCATAAATAAAGTACATTTGTTAGAGTGGCCAATGATTTCAAGTCTGTATCTAGGCAGCAGCCTCTCTGTGTTAGTGATGGCTGTTTAACAGTTTGATGGCCTTGAGATAGAAGCTATTTTTCAGTCTCTCGGTCCCAGCTTTGATGCACTGACCTCGCCTTCTGGATGGTAGTGGGATGAACAGGCAGTGGCTCGGGTGGATGTTGTCCTCGATGATCTTTTTGGCGAGTGAGAGGCTGTTTTCCTTACACCACACCCCGAGTGCCCTCACCTCCTGCCTATAGGCTGTCTTGTCGTTGATGGTGATCAAGCCTACTACTGTTGTGTTGTCTGCAAACTTGATGATCGAGTTGGAGGCGTGCATGGCCACACAGTCATGGGTGAACAGGGAGTACAGGATGGGGCTCAGCGAAGTGTAGATGTTGTATCCTACATTCACCAGGAAGTCCAGGACCCAATCGCACAGGGCGGGGTTGAGACCCAGGGCCTCAAGCTTAATGATGAGCTTGGAAGGTACTATGGTGTTGAATGCTGAGCTGTAGTCAATGAACAGCATTCTTATATAGGTATTCCTCTTGTCCAGATGGGATATGGCAGTGTGCAGTGTGATGGCAATTGCATTGTCTGTGGACCTATTGGGGCGGTTTGCAAATTGCAGTGGGGCTAGGGTGACAGTTAAGGTGGAGGTGATATGATCCTTGACTAGTCTCTCAAAGCACTTCATGATGACAGAAGTGAGTGCTACGGGGCGATAGTCATTCAGTTCAGTTACCTTTGCCTTCTTGGGCACAGGAACAATGGTAGCCAACTTGAAGCATGTGCGGACAGCAGACTGGGATAGGGAGAGATTGAATATGTCCGTAAACACACCAGCCAGCTGGTCTGCGCATGATCTGAGGACGCGTCTAGGGATGTGCTGTTGGAAGGTGAACTTTTTCCCCAGTCTGGGGTGCTGAGCGCTCTGGAGCACGTTTTCATCAAGTATCTCTCTGTACTTTGCTCCGTTCATTTTTTCCTCTATCCTGACTAGTTTTCCAGTCTCTGCTGCTGAAAAATATTCCAACAGCATGATGCTGCCAACACCATGCTTCACCGTAGGGATGGTGTCATGTTTCCTCCAGACGTGACGCTTGGCATTCAGGCCAAAGAGTTCAATTTTGGTTTCGTCAGACCAGAGAATCTTGTTTCTCATGGTCTGAGAGTCCTTTAGGTGCCTTTTGGCAAACACCAAGCGGGCTGTCATGTGACTTTTACTGAGGAGTGGCTTCTGTCTGGCCACTCTACCATAAAGGCCTGATTGCTGGAGTGCTGCAGAGATGGTTGTCCTTCTGGAAGGTTCTCCCATCTCCACAGAGGAACTCTGGAGCGCTGTCAGAGTGACCATTGGGTTCTTGGTCACCTCCCTGACCAAGGCCCTTCTCCCCTGATTGCTCAGTTTGGCCGGGCGGACAGCTCTAGTCGTGGTGGTTACAAACGTCTTCCATTTAAGAATGATGGAGGCCACTGTGTTCTTGGGTACCTTCAATGCTGCAGAAATGTTTTGGTACCCTTCCCCAGATCTGTGCCTCAACACAATCCTGTCTCAGAGGTCTACGGACAATTCCTTTGACCTCATACCTTTGGTTTTTGCACTGTTAGCTGTGAGACCTTATGTAGACAGGTGTGTGACTTTCTAAATCATGTCCTACCAATTGAGTTTACCTCAGGTGGACTCCAATCAAGTTTCAGAAACATCTCAAGGAAACATGGAAACAGGATGCATCTGAGCTCAATTTCGAGTCTCATAGCATAGAGTCTGAATATTTATGTAAATAAGGAATTTCAGTTGGTAATAAAAAAAAAAAAATCTGTTTTCAGTTTGTCATAATGGGGTTTTGTGTGTAGATTGATGAGGAAAAACATTTCTTTAATACATTTTAGAATAAGGCTGTAACGTAACAAACTGTGGTAAAGGGGAAGGGTTCTAAATACTTTCCGAATGCACTGTAAGTGGCTTTTCCCTTAATATGGTAGAATTGTGTGTGTGTGTGTGTGTGTGTGTGTGTGTGTGTGTGTGTGTGTGTGTGTGTGTGTGTGTGTGTGTGTGTGTGTGTGTGTGTGTGTGTGTGTGTGTGTGTGTGTGTGTGTGTGTGTGTGTGTGTGTGTGTGTGTGTGTGTGTGTGTAGGTACCGCGGCTACGACTGCAGAAACAACCTGTTCTACACCCAGGCGGGGGAGGTGGTGTACCATGTGGCGGCGGTGGGCGTGGTCTACAACAGAGAGCAACACTGTCAGAGGTTTTACCTGGGCCACGATGATGACATCATCAGCCTGACCGTACACCCACTCAAAGACTATGCAGCCACTGGACAGGTACACATGTACAATCACACTCTCTCTCTCTCTCCCTCCCCCCCCCCCCCCTCTCTCTCTCTCTCTCTCTCTCTCTCTCTCACACACTGATCTTAATCACCTCTTTGTGAATGAATCCAGGTTGGCAGGGACCCAGCCATCCATGTGTGGGACATCCAAACCCTGAAGTGCTTCTCCCTGCTCAAGGGCTTTCACCAGAAAGGAGTTTGTGCCCTTGATTTCTCTGGTATGGCTATGTATTGTCCTGGGCATGTAACTTATGTCATTATCAGAATGTAATATCAATACCAGCCTATTGAATGATCAAAGCCCACAATGCTTCCTAAGTTTAAAAAAAATATTTAGTAAATGTGTTGTCCATGGGTGTTCTGTCCCTATGTCTGTTAAGATGTCAAACTAAGAGTAGCTTGTTGTTTCTGTGCAGCGGATGGGAAGAGCCTGGTCTCAGTGGGCATTGATGAACACCACTCTATCATCGTGTGGGATTGGAGGAAGGGGGAGAAGCTGGCCACCGCAAGGTACTAAAAGCTTTTTCACACCGGCTGATAGCTACTATTTGTGTGATCAGTGGGGGTGTGCATTTATACATTTAGAGTTATTCAAAAAACAGGGTTTTATAGAATAGTTCAGCTAAGCTGGATTCAAATTGTAATTTTTTCTTTCAAATACTTTAGCTGCTCTTGATTGAGCTTACCTGGCACAATGGAACTTATGGTATAGTCCTCTAAGTCTGACCATCCAGGCTCAATCAAGTGCTCAAAGTATTTGAAAGAAATCAAATTCTACTTGGACTCAGGTTTGTTGTCTTAATGAGAACACATGTGTAGAATCAGTTAGGATGTTTTTCCTGACCACATTACATGGCCATGAAAAACTTAGGGCTCTATGTATTTGAGCTGACAGAATGTGAAGTGGAAATTCTGTCTCTGTTATTCCCAGGGGACACAAAGACAAGCTGTTTGTGGTGAAGTGTAATCCTATCCTCATGGACAAGCTGGTCACAGTGGGAATCAAACACATCAAGTTCTGGCAGCATACAGGTGTGCCCTCCTTTTCTCCCTGACTGTCTCTCTCATACCATCAGCAGTGTTGGGGAAGCTACTCTGAAAATATAGTTTACCAAGCTACCAATTACTTCACACTTGAAAAAATCAGCTACACTAAAGCTACCCTTAAGAAAAATATAGTTCCATAGGTGTTTTCACACAATTATTTTATCTTTAGGAAAGTGATCCGCCCTGTAATTCTTCTTATGAACAACTATTTAGCTTGTCAGGCATGGTACGTTTATTGAAATCAATTAATGTATACCTGAGTTTCTAATGGTATGCTGTCTCTAAAGGTGGGGGCCTTATGTTCAAGCGAGGCATCTTTGGGAGCCTGGGGAAGCTGGAGACGATGATGTCCGTGTGTTATGGTCGGACAGACGAGCTGGTATTCTCTGGAGCCGCCACAGGGGACATATATGTCTGGAAGGAACCCATGCTGCTGAAGACCATCAAGGCCCACGACGGACCTGTTTTCGCCATGTACTCCCTAGACAAGGTTCTGTACTGGATATCAGCCCTGTCTGCTATCAACAAACTGTTGGTCAACTAGTTTCCGCTAATCTTATAATCATGATCTCAATAACCATAATATAATAATAAGATCATCCTCTTTATTGCATGGTCATTTTGATCAATAACAATTGGGAACGTCTCTATATTGTACTCAGTGGCTTCCCAACACCCACTTAGTGTAAATATTTCAGCCGGTGTCTATTCCACAAGTTACCACCGGCTAAATCTATGACGTTAAAATTCCTATTTACTCTGTTCCATCTGACTGTGCAATCCACTGTCTCATCAGCCCAGCCAGGCAATTTATAAACTTATTCTCCACTATAAAAAGCATCTAGACATTATCTCACATTACAATAATAGTGATAATCAAATCAAATCAAATGTATTTATATAGCCCTTCTTACATCAGCTGATATATCAAAGTGCTGTACAGAAACCCAGACTAAAATAATAATGCCTTCGAAGCCGGTGTTTTGAGGATATATTGGCACGGTTTGCCGGCCCATGACTTTGTCTCTGGCCTAACATGCCAATATATCCTCCAGACACCGGCTTCAAGGGCATTATTACTTAAATACAACGGGTTACCAACATATTCAAATAATGATTGACATATTTTCATTAAAAACTTTATTTTGATGAATTTATATATACTATTTCATCCTTCCACAAGATACAGTCCCGACACAAATCTAGGGTTGCTAGCAAAGCCGGCTGGTCGTTCGTTCAATCGGTTCGGTTGACAGAGACGCGACCCAGTCGTTCAGTCTTTTTGTTCTATATCTATGGACGCCAGCCAGTCGTTCATTCTTAATGTTCCTTAGCCATACTGGCTGGTAATGTTCTTATACCTTGCTTGCTAGTGAGCCAACTACGGCCAACTTACAGTCAAGTCAGCATTTGCGTTTGTTTAAGCTGTTTTCTAGTGACATTTATTTGGATACATCCATGACATTGTGCTAATGATGCGCGATTTCGCCTGGTGTAGAAAATGTGCTTTCTCGTCAGGACACTGTTGTTCAGAGGAGCTAGCCAACAACACAGCTAACACAATCCCTTCGAACTGAAGCTGAAAAGACTGCAAACTAGCTGCACTTTGTTCCGTTTGACCTGTTTGCGATTGATAGTTCTTTGTATATATCCATAAAAATAATGCTGATTCATGATTTCGACTGGCTGGTAAAAACTGCCTGCCAATCTGTCTCATCCGAACTCCCGACACGTTCATTACTATGGGACAGCTGGAGATCGAATTTGAATATTGATACAATATTGTACATGTCATAGAGACAGACAGTTCAGCATAGCTATCTAGCTAGCAAAACGATTCTCATTTCTTGCTAGCTAACCAAATGACACCTGCATCTCTAGCTGCAGACACCGAAAAACAATGAGGGTAAAAAGTTGATCACTCACCCACTCCTCCAATGACATGACATCCTCCCAGCAGCTAGCTAGCTAACGGTAGGCTCTGTGTTTTTAGCTGGCTAAATAAATAGCTACATAAATAGATACACTAACCTATTAGCCACGTTATGAGCATGACTGACTTGTGATCATTGCCCTTGCTAGTTTTATTGTATTGACATTCTCAGCCTTAGTTACATTGGTCCAATTTTTGTCCAAAATATTGAGTCATTTCAAACTAAAACAGTGCATCCCGAATAGGTGGAGGGGCCCCAGGGGAGGCTGCTGAGGGGAGAAAGGCTCATAATAATGACCGGAATGGAGAAAATGGAATGGCATCAAACACCTGGAAACCATCTGTTTGACCAAGAGAGACTGGCATGCATAGTATTTATAGTATTTACCTCAGCCCTCTGATTAAAATGAAGAGCAAGACGTGCTGCTCTGTTTGGGCCAGCTACAACTTAACCCGTTTTTTGGAGTGTGGTGTCAAAAAAGCATAGCATCTCTTTATGACGGACAGACCTCTCCCCGTCTTTACAACCATTGAATCTATATGTTTTTACCATGACAGTTTACAATCTAAGGTAACGCCAAATAATTTAGTCTCCTCAACTTGTTCAACAGCCACACCATTCATTACCAGATTCAGCTGAGGTCTAGAACTTAGGGAATTATTTGTACCAAATACAATGCTCTTAGTTTTAGAGATGTTCAGGACCAGTTTATTACTGGCCACCCATTCCAAAACAGACCTCAACTCTTTGTTAAAGGTTTCAGTGTTTTCATTAGTTGAGGTTGCTGATGCGTATATGGTTGAATCATCAGCATACATGAACACACATGCTTTGTTTAATGCCAGTGGCAGGTCATTGGTAAAAATAGAAAAGAGTAGAAGACCTAGATAGCTGCCCTGCGGTACACCACACTTTATATGTTTGACATTAGAGAAGCTTCCATTAAAGAAAACCCTTTGAGTTCTATTAGATAGATAGCTCTGAATCCACGATATGGCAGAGGTTGAAAAGCCATAACACATACGTTTTTTCAACAACAGGTAATGGTCAATAATATCATAGGCTGATTGATCACAAAGACAACAGAAGCTGCCTTCACTATGCCAGCACCATTTCAACTTCAACATTTCAACATCATCTAATCACCTCTGCTTAGTTTAATACAGGGACAACTTAAAGATACAAAAAACAATTTAGTCCAACCAACGTAAGCTAAATATCATGTGGCTGTCCATGGTTCTGATTTCTGTGTGTATGTGTGTGTTGCTGACTCACCCTACTTGTAGAGAAACGCCAATGCCATCCTCCTCTCTTTCATGTTAATGAAACAGTTTATCACTCTGTCATACAGTATACGCTTTTATTTTTTGTTGTCCAAGGCTACCTGGCTAAAATGCTTGCTCGCTAGCCTAACTTCCATTCATGGGCAGCGTTAGCTAGTTAACATTAGCCTTCTACATCTAGCTACATATTGAACTTCCATCCTCTCAGGCCAGGGGCACAACAATGTATGAATTCATGGTTGGATCAGAATCGCTGTTATAATCATTGGCCAGTATGGAGAATTAAGTAAAATCACAAGTCCAAATCTCTATCTCCATCTAATTTAGGAAAGGGATGATTTTAGCTAGCAAGACACCGGAGGACAACAACACAGAGAGATGCAACAATTCAAGTTTTTCTGTCAATGATGTATGCTCTCAATGGGATTTGATAGGAGTGATGCCAAAATCCAAGCTGGCTTCCCTTGGCACTTTTTTTGTTGGCTGCTTTTCCAGCCAACAAGTGCTCAGCATATGTGGGAACTTCTTCAAGACTGTTGGAAAAGCATTCCTTGTGAAGCTGGTTGAGAGAATGCCAAGAGTGTGCAAAGCTGTCATCAAGGCAAAGGGTGGCTAATTTGAAGAATATACCATATAAAATATATATTGATTTGATTAACACTTTTTTGGTTACTACTTGATTCCATATGTGTTATTTCATAGTTTTGATGTCTTCACTATTATTCTACAATGTAGAAAATTGTAAAAATAAAGAAAAGCCCTTGAATGAGCAGGTGTGTCCAAACTTTTGACTGGTACTGTATATGTGATGCTTTTCCCGAAACCTTTCATCAGAGAAGTAGCCTTAAGGAGGATGTGGGAGACCATTCCTGGTAGAGACCTCCGCTGAATTCCTGATGTGTTGTTGTTGCTGCTGCTGCTTCAAATCCTTGACAGGCCCTGCCTGCTAATAGAATAGTAATTGTAATTCCCAGCTGCTTCTGTGTGTTGGGAAAGATGTCAGAGAAAGACAGTATTTTTTATTTGTCTTCCCTCCATCCATACTTTCCTCATGCACTTCATCATCCAACACTATATTCTCAGTTTCTAGACAAACTGACCCCCTAGCATACTTCAGCAGTTCAGACAGACCTCTTGAGAAGATGTCAGGCAGAAGATTAGTGTAGGTCAGAGCCCCTGTCTCATCCGGCCCTCATCACTGAAAGTTTTCCTCAGTGTGGTTGTCAGAGTTGGAGTACACTGGGTGACGTCCCTCTGCTGTTTTTCCCTCCAGGGCTTTGTGACAGGTGGGAAGGACGGAGTGGTGGAGTTGTGGGACGACATGTTTGAGAGGTGCCTAAAGACCTACGCCATCAAGAGAGCAGCCCTCTCCCCGGGATCTAAAGGTAGGATAACACTCTCTGCCCTACAGTAACTGAAAGAGTCTATGACAGATACAGAAACACTGTCTGAGAAGTGCTGTAGTTCTCTCTTGAAGCTCACACTGACCATGTAAAGCACATACCTGTATCAGGAAGCATCATGTGTTTGAAATTTGACCATAAACATTCAATAGATACTGTAACCATCATTGACCACTTTTGCCTCCTACATTTAGTGTTGCCATCTCTTGGCCTCATGTGGAATTGCAGTTATATTTCACATGGATCTGCTGCTATCGATCTGGGAGGACTTAGTACTGTACGTCTTTACAGTGCTATTTGTGTGCGTCCCCCAGGGCTACTCCTGGAGGACAACCCCTCCATCCGTGCCATAACTCTGGGACACGGACACATCCTGGTGGGAACCAAGAACGGAGAAATACTTGAAATCGACAAGAGTGGACCGATGACCTTGCTGGTCCAGGTGTGTGTGTGTTTGTTTGTGTGTGTCTGTGTGCCTGTGCCTGCGTGTGTGCATACAGCTGAAACACCTAGGGTGGTGTGTTTTACTTATTCTACTTGGTTTTCCCAATTTGGGTTAGAGACATTTTTACAGCAGCATCATGCAGTAAAACAGCAGCCCTCAAGTGTTGTCTGTTCTCCACCTACTCAGGCTTCTGGATTTGTTGGCTTCTTCCCTATTTCTTGTGTTCTCCACTCAGGGACTGCAGTCGGAAATATATCTTTGCATATCTGAGGCAGGCATTAACAGTTTGCCGCTTGGCTGGCTCCGAAAAGCTCTGTGTTCCCCCTCTGGATTATCCAGCCCAGTTGAGGAATAGTTCATAGCTTAATATCTCAATACCTTCTTCCTTATTATTGTCAAACCTGTCACGTTTTTTTCCTTGCCTGTGTGCACAAGGCTTGTGTATGGCCTCTGTAGTAGTAATGTGCAGTTTGCGAACAATTCGTTTTACTGACTTGAGAGTCATGATTTGTTTTTCTGAGAGACTTTTAGTCGTTCGTTTGACTTGCTGGCCGCAATTAATTCTACAGCAGGGTTAATACGCAGTCCTCCGGCTCAGCGGCTCAGGAGACCTGCTCCAACCAACAACCCAAGAATGGTGCTGCAATGGATACCTGCTGTTTTACTGGCTCCTGACCATTTTGTGTTTTTTTTGCACTGATCTTAAAAGAAATTGTGCATAATGTTTCCGCTATTGTTTCCTATGACCGAAAAACACTTCTGGACATCAGAGCAGTGATCACTAACTTCGATTTGGATTAGTATTTGTACTTCAACGTGTCGGCGGTGCAGGACATACTGATCACCTTGGACCAGGCCCTAATCCCAGAGACTTGGAAAAGGAAAAGACGGCGTAAGAGAGGCGAATAAATAATCTGCCTCTACCCTTCTATAAGGGCACAAGGCCAGACACAGGTGCAGAGTCTTTGTTAATTAATATCCAAAAGGAGTACGCAAGACAATGGTCGTGGACAGGCAAAAGGTCAAAACCAGATTCTGAGTCAAAGATGTAAAGAGTGGCAGACAGGCTCGATGTCAGGGCAGGCAGAAGGGTCAGGCAGGCGGGGTTCTCGGGGAGCCGGGGTAGGCTGTACAAGCTCACCACTAATAGGCTGTACAAGCTCACCACTAATAGGAAAAAAATACTGGGTGGTTGGGGTTTCTCAGAGGTGGCAGGCAGCCTCTGAGCTAACTCCCTGATTTGCTCCATTATATCCTTAAACCCTTGGTCGTGGCGTTCCGTCAAGGAACGGAGCCCTTCCAGAAGGTCCTGTAACAGCTTGTCATGTCTCCCAATAGTGGCTCCCTGCAGGGAGACAGCTTGGCGGAGCTGGTCCAAGTCTGCTGGGTCTGTCATGGCCAGTTCGTACGGAGTCATGGCCAGCGGGTACGGAGTCCAGAAAAACAGGCAAGGGTCAAAACCGGGAAGACTAGAAAAAGAGAATAGAAAACAGGAGCACAGGAAAAACACGCTGGTTGACTTGAAAACATACAAGACGAACTGGCACAGAGAGACAGGAAACACAGAGATAAATACACCAGGGAAAATAAGCAACACTTGGAGGAGGTGGAGACAATCACAAGAACAGGTGAAACAGATCAGGGCGTGACACCTCCGTTCTATTGGCAAACATACAATCACTGGAGAACAAACTGGACGAGCTCCGTTCGAGACTATCCTATCAACGGGACCTGAAGAAAAGTAATATCATATGTTTTGTGGCTGAACAAGAACATGGATAATATACATCTAGCTGGTTTTTCTATGCATCTCAAGACTTTACAGCAGCGTTGGGTAAGGTTAGGGGGGAGGGGTGTGTGTGTTAACGACAGCTGGTGCACAATCTCTAATATTAAGGACGTCTCGAGGTTCTGCTTGCCTGAGTTAGAATACCTCATGGTAAGTTGTAGGCCATACTATTTACCAAGAGAGTTTTCATCTGTATTTTTCGTAGCTGTCTATTTACCACCACAAACCAATGCTGGCACTTTTATTATTACGTGTTTTACTTTTCAATTGTTTCTCTATTTTCTGTCTCTCTGTATTGTTGTGAAGGGCCTGTAAGTAAGCATTTCACTATTAGTCTACACCTGTTGTTTACGAAGAATGTGACCAATAAGATTTGAGAAAAAGACAAGTTTAGAACTGTTAATTGATCACATGGTGCAATAATGAATGCAATCAGTTGATGAATAAATGTTATGATGGACACAGCTTCGTAGATCCAAAACACACACACAGCCTCTGCTCAACAAACTCCACTCAAGAACAAATCATTTGGTGTGCTGCCTGGGGGCTGCCTGGGTGCTGCAGTTCGCAAACGATATTCTGCTTATCATCCTCACGGCAGTCAAGCAATGCATTCTGCCAAGATCTCGTTCACAGTCTAGTCCAGTTGCGGCCACAACTAGACCTCGTTTCAAATGTATCAAGAAATGCTCTTGTTTGTATGCCTAGCATTCAACAAATGTACATTGTTTAAAGCACACTTTTATAAGTCTGTCACAAATGACAGCTTGTAGAATCATGACTCTTTCGAGTTTTCAGTTCATCGTTCGCAGGTAGCGGGTCCTGCGTGCTCTGGGCATTACTGACTCAAATGAACAAAATGAGTCGAAAGATTTGTTCTTTTGACTGAACAAGACGAAAAGATCTGATTCAGTAAAAAGAGCAGAACTTCCCTTCCCTGCTCTGTAGTGCTGCATTGTAGATGACAGTTACTGTAGTTTGTATAATGACTACATGTGTGTGTGTGTACACCTGTGTGTATGAGTGTTTCTGACTGTCAGTGTGTCTCTGTGGTAGTTCCCTCCTATGGGTGTGGCCCAACTCTTAAAGCTCAGAGTCAGAGCCTTCCAGACTCCCTAGCGGTCAGGTACCTGTGCTCTGTTGCCATGGTGAACAGAGCTGATAGGGATGGGTTATGAAGGATCAGTATGGATGTGTTGTTGGGTAAAATGACTGCAGCTATCTGAGATGCGATCGATTGGGCTTTTGTTTTGTCTCAAAAGTACCGTCTCTCACTCAAACCCCACTTCAATATGAGCACAATGTATTGTACTGAGAAAAATGGCGAGTGATTTTGTGGGTGACAGGTGTGTCAAATGGATTAGGTGTAGGTCAGGGCATGTCAACTGACTGACAGCTGATTGTGTCCGTCTGTTGCTATGGATACAGGGTCACATGGAAGGCGAGGTGTGGGGTCTTGCTGCTCACCCCCTGCTCCCCATATGTGCCACAGTGAGTGACGACAAAACCCTGCGGATATGGGAGCTCTCCACCAACCACCGCATGGTGGCCGTTCGCAAACTTAAAAAAGGTACTGCTGAATGTTGATATCTTCATCAACTAATGAGTCATTAAGCGAGTCATTAATTCCCATGATCATCAACAAACATAAGGCACTCCAGTGTCACCTTCTGTTTCTGTGTCTGTCAGTCTATGTCTGTATCTCCATTTTGGAAGTGTATAAGTGTGTGTGTGTGTTGTGTGTGTGTGTGTATCAGGTGGAAGATGCTGTGCCTTCTCCCCTGATGGGAAAGCCTTAGCGGTGGGCCTCAATGATGGTAGTTTTCTGGTGGTGAACTCTGACACCCTGGAGGACCTGGTGTCCTTCCATCACAGGAAGGAGTCCATCTCTGACGTCAGGTTTTCACAAGGTAACCTTTGACAACTGACTTATCATTAAAATGTCCATTCATTGTTGTCTGTATTTCATAACACTGCTATTTTGCATAGGTATTTTATTAGTAAGGTTAATTTGAGTTGAACTTTTTCTAAAATATGAAGTGAGGTTTCACAGAATAACATTTTCGCCCACCTGGCTGAGGTATTAATTATTTGTTCTATGGCTTCCTCCTCAGATGCTGGTAAATACCTCGCTGTGGCCTCTCATGATAACTTTGTGGATATCTACAATGTGCTGTCCAGCAAGAGGGTGGGAATCTGCAAAGGAGCTTCCAGCTATATCACTCATATAGACTGGGACTCTCGTGGTGAGTTTATGGTGTAATTGGAAGCAGAGCATGGATTCCCATTAGTACTCTGTAGACACAAGTTCTATTTTGTCTTTTGATTCTGAGATTGTTATTTTTTCTATAGGTAAATTGCTGCAAGTAAATTCAGGTGCCAAAGAGCAATTATTCTTTGAAGCCCCAAGAGGGAAGAGACAAACCATACGAAATGCTGAGGTAAGAGACCCAACTGAGATTGCAATTTTCTTGTAATTTTTCCCAGCTAGACATCAAATATTAATTGACATCCCATAAAAGCATTTGGCAGTGTTTAACTGTGTGTGTGTGTGTGTGTGCATTCATGTTTCTGTTTCTGCCTGTCAGATAGAGAAGATGGAGTGGGCTACCTGGACGTGTGTCCTGGGCCCCACCTGTGAGGGGATCTGGCCCACCCACAGTGACATCACAGATGTCAACGCCGCCTCGCTCACCAAAGACAAGAAGCTGCTTGCTACCGGAGATGACTTTGGCTTCCTCAAGCTCTTCAGCTATCCAACCAGGGTGAGACAGGCACTAGATGTTCAATTCAATTTTACTCTCTTGAACTGAAATGGAATTGACCCCAACGCTGGTACGTGACTCTGTTGTTGATTCAAGTCGAATGTTGTCTCTTGTTTTTTCATGGGCTCTGTCTGCTCCCTCCTCAGGGTCAGTATGCCCGCTTCAAGAAGTACATGGGTCACAGTGCCCATGTAACCAATGTTCGATGGGGACAAGATGATGCCATGCTACTGACGCTCGGCGGAGCTGACACAGCGCTGATGATCTGGGCCCTGGAGAGAACCGGAGAGGGTCACAGGGAGAACCCTGTGGACAGTGAGGAGTCAGACGATGACATTGAGGAGGACGGAGGTAAACGCCAGCCTTTAGACTACTGATCCATACAGTACAATCTTCTCTCAAAACTCTAATACAACATTCTCAACAAACACATACAAAGCTATCTTGATCAAATCCTACTTTTCACAAACTGCTCTAATTGGTTGAGTCTATTCCTGTGGGCGTGTCTGTAGGGTATGACAGTGATGTGGCGAGGGAGAAGAGCATTGACTACACCACTAAGATCTATGCTGTCAGCATCCGGGACATGTGTGGCATCAAACCCCACCAGCAACTGAAGGAGGTGTCGGCAGAGGAAAGGTACACCCCCATGCCAGCTTCTGTGTTTGGACTGGTTGTTGTCACTCAAAGTGATAGAGCTTAAACATTAGAGAGTGTCTTGGCTCCTGACTGTTGTGTTGAGTGTATAGATTTAAAACAATTTAAAAAGTCTGAAGCAGTGACAATTTTTTTTTTAAACTGTCAAGTTTGAGCTGTTTTAGGCCTCAAAAGACTGTATTAATGTCTTGATCCTAATCAGGCTGCCATCAGCAGCCAACACCATGATTATCTCTAATTAGAAACTGGGTGGTTCAAGCCCTGAGTGCTGATTGGCTGACAGCTGTGATATATCAGACCATATACCATGAGTATGACAAAACATTTATTTTTACTGCTCTAATTACGTTGGTGACCAGTTTATATATTTTTATTTATTTCACCTTTATTTAACTATGCAAGTCAGTTAAGAATTCTTATTTACAATGACAGCCTACCCTGGCCAAACCCTAACCCAGACGATGCTGGGCCAATTGTGTGCCACCCTATAGGACTCCAAATCACGGCCAGTTGTGATACAGCCTGGAATCGAACCAGAGTCTGTAGTGACACCTCTAGCACTGCGATGCAATGCCTTAGACCACTGCGCCACTCAGTAGCCCTAAAATAATATAATAACAATAAGGCACATCGGGGGTTTGTTGTATATAGCCAATATACCACGGCTAAGGGCTGTGTCCAGGCACTCCTCGTTGCGTCGTGCTTAAAGAACAGCCCTTAGCCGTGGTATATTAGCCACATACCACACCTCCTCAGGCCTTATTGCTTAAAGGAATGCTTATAGAGCCCTCTGGTGTCAGAAACGGAAACTGCACCTGTTTTTTTTGTCATTTGATACAACTTTAGTTACCTCCTACCTATCAATATACATCTTGGTGTTGTGTGAGTATAACTGACATCTACTGTATTTATCCTTTTGTAAAGCCTCAGAGGTGGTCATTGTAGGATTGACATGGATAAAGAATTTGGTCTTGCTTTTTATGATACAGAGTGAGTTGACTTTTTAGTGCTTAGCTGACATCATTTGCAGAGTAAGGGAAGGCTGCTTGGTGTGTTTTTCCATGTTAGGCTATTTCAAATGGAGTATGAGGCCTGATTTAATCATTTGATAGACATAGACTACTCTACCTATCTGTACTACTTAACCCAACATATTTTTTTTACAAAAAGAGACATTATTTTATGCACATATAAAGATCTTTATCACCATTTCCATGTAATCTTTCTGCACTGTATGAGTGTATGTGTGTCCTCTCTCTCCAATACTCTCTCTATATTAGTCAGCTCTGTTGCTATGATACGATGGATTGTCCTGGGCATGTATTGTGGGTGTAGCATGTTGATATTGTATGCTGTGTGCATGTTTTATATTTTGTCCATCTATTTGTGGATTGTTGGATGTATGTGTTTGGTTCATAATCTATGTGGTTTTACAGTATGAGATTGCATGTATTTGTGGCTTGTGTAGGAATCTAGTCAATGTATTGCATAATGTTATGTGCATGTATAGCAGGTGTGCTCTCTGGCGCTTCTGTGTGATATATGTTGCTATGATACCGATATGTGGTCTATACATAACAGTATCATTGGTATGATCTCAGTTGCTTTGAGACTGTATAGAGTATATACTCTACTGTGTGTGTGTGGTATGTACAATAAGTAGAAGTATTGTTGTGAAAAATCCAATGCAGTATACACTTTGCATGATTTACAATTAAATTGTATGATTATTTTATCAATCCCTTTATAATTTGTGTACACTTAATTCAGCAAGTTGCATGTTTGCACAGTACTAACCCCATTAAGCAGTACTGTAGCTAGATATTCTCTCTATAGCCACCAATAAACAGTAATTGCGTATAATGATATGCAGTTACTACAAACCCTGATATTATAGCTAATAGGGTCAATTCTTGCCCTATGGCCTCCATTGTCTACTACACCATTAGAGTTGAGTATTCAGTAGTGCGTTCCTAGTCCTTGATGAATGTATAACAGATTGTATTCTCTGGGGTTAGTCAGCTCCATGGTAACATGCTGATTTGTCCCCTCAACCTTACTATCTGTGATCCCCATGACTCTGGGGCACACTTCTGTCTGCAGAAACAGCTAATATCTCTATTGTGTTTTAACTTGCATTCCTTTGGAGGCAGGGCATTGTCAAGTAAGTATGACCTAATGCATACATTCTGTGCTAGCTATGGGATGTGGATGTGGGTGGTATTCCCATACATTAAGTCCCATTTATACCTGGTGCTAACACGCGTCCTTTGTCCTGATCTTGTCCACATTCTGATTGTGCCCACATTGTTAGACTGGTGTAGATGATTAAAAGACACATTGTGATCTGATTGTAAAGTGTAAACGGACAAGAGCAGGACGAAGGAAGCATTTTAGAACCAGGTTTATAAACAGGGCTTTAGATGGGCAGGACAAGGATAGTAGTAGAGTGGGCAGAAGCTAAAATATCTAACATTCAATAGAGTATGGTGTTGCTTTTTCAACAGAATGGAAGAAAAGGAAATCTGTGTTTATTATTCCTTTTTAACCTATGTACCTGTAAATTTAAAAGTGTTTGTTTATTCATTTATGTCCTATAATGGTACTACAGGAGGCAGGTCTGAAACATTTTGTAGTCATCTATTTATTTGGACCATGGGCATAACCTCCCATAGCCTATGGGTCCTCATATCACTCAGCTTGCTCAAACGCCTCAAATTCTGAGTAACATGAAGCCATGGGAATTGCATGAATAACACATTTTATTTCAGATTCTCATTTTTGTGTCGTTTGTATCACAATAATATATTTTGTTTTAGGGTGTAGAGAGCACTAAGAGTACAGTAATGATCTACCAAGTGGTGCTGGAGGAGACCTTTCTTTCTGTTTCTGTCTCTCCCCCTCTCTCTTCCTCACTCCCTCTTGTGGGGCCCCAAACATCGCAGGACCTTGTTTTCCCATAACCCCTTGGGTGACGAGAGAGGCACTGATGCATTTCTCTCTCCCTGTGCCCCTCCTCCTCCCCCCTCTCATAGGAGTGCTATTGCACAGTTTGCACAGGGACCCCAGGGTATGACCCCCTCCCCTTATTGCTCTTTAGACTGGGACACTCTCTCATTCCACACCTCTCCTCTGAGCAGTCTCTCTCTCTTTCTGGCATGCTGACAGTATGCTAACAGTCAGAGCATGGTTTGCAGCAGGCAAAAATGACAGTCAAATAGCTCTCCAGGTTGCTTGTTGCATGAGCCTTATAGCTATACTGTAGTATAGTGAGTCCCCTCGGGCTCCGACCTGTGTCCTCTAAACCTTTCACTTGGTTCTGTCCACTGCTCTCAAGGGGATCCAGGTAAAGTGAGCTACTTGTGTCTATCACACTGTGTGTAAACTGTGGCTCCAGGTCCAAGTGTGTCTCTGTTTCTCTGTGATGTTCTGTTGTTCTGT
Source organism: Salvelinus fontinalis (assembly GCF_029448725.1). Lineage (NCBI taxonomy): Eukaryota > Metazoa > Chordata > Actinopteri > Salmoniformes > Salmonidae > Salvelinus > Salvelinus fontinalis. The sequence continues at coordinate 58,591,895 of NC_074665.1, read as the reverse complement.
ATGTTTGTCCTGCATGGTGACAGTCGGCTCATCTCGTTCCCATCTGATCACAACTGCATCTCTGCATCCAGACTGCAGAGTTTCACACCCAGGGGGTGGATTCTTCTTGTCATCTTTTTTTTCTGTTCAGATAGAGACATGGAATTAGACAATGTCCCAAACTCATGTCACTGTATGATCATACAATCCTGTCTCGGCATGAAAAATGTTGCAATCAGTCCGCAGGAGTTAGTTACTACACTTGTACAGATATTCAATCTGTGGTGTTATGTGTGGCAACGCTACACTCTGATATGCTGATTGAACTCATTTCAGAGCACGTAGACACCGTCACCAAAAAATATTGTTAAAACATATGGGGAAGAGGGAGTCTGATTTCAGAATGAAACCGGAGAAAGTAAATGATGGAAATATTAACTCCCTGTCATGCAAGGTCATCCAGACAATGCTTATAAGGTGCTGTTCAGACAAACAGAGAAGAACGGTAGTGTCTGTCAGCTGTAAGGAGTGTAAACTATGTATGTATGTGATCACAGCTATCACCTTTGGGCTATAGTGTTTTACCAGTGACCTGGAACCTTGTCTTGTGCAACTGTTTGACACGGTTGTAGTTATACAATACAACTGCGTGAAGAGACCCCTGGTGGCATGTCTTGTGGGGTACGCATGGGTGTCTGAGCTGTGTGCTAGTCATTTAAATAGACAGCTCGGTGGTTTAAACATATCAATACCTCTTGGCAGCAGCTAATGTGGATTCTTAATAAATAAATCAAATACAAAATGCATACAGTGGTGGTGCTGTATAACTAATCCTTCTGCATCGTCATTGCACTGTTCAACCTCTTGTGGGATTTTAACCTCATCGTCTACTTTAATATGTGTTTCTCTGTTCATTTGTAGACTCTCTGTCTGTGCGCACGGAAGCATGTACAGATTTCCGTGAACCTTTGACAACCAATGTTTAGGAGCAATAACTTCTATTCTTCCTCTAATGGCCCTGTGTTTTTGTGTCAGATATCAATAGTATTGATATTTTTACCTTTATTTAACTAAGCAAGTCAGTTAAGAACAAATTCTTATTTTCAATGACAGCCTAGGAACAGTGGGTTAACTACCTTGCTCAGGAGCAGAACGACAGATTTTTTCCTTGTCAGCTCAGGGATTCGATCTTGCAACCTTTCGGTTACTAGACCAACGCTCTAACCACTAGGCTACCTGACACCCCAATATAAGTCAGATGTTTAACAAGATCAGTCTGTTAAACCCTAAGTGTGACCATGGACCTCAGGTCTCAGCAAGGCCACATCACTGTGGTAACCAACACCATCTAGGAAATCTAATTTTACAACACATCCCATAACTTAATTTTTAAGGAGGGTGGAATTCCACTCACCTTAAAGGCCCAGTGCAGTCAACCAAGTGATTTTCCTGTTTTCTATATACTGTATTTCCACACTATGCGATTGTAATAATATTGTGAAAATTATGTTAATGCACTTTCAGTGTAAGAGCTGTTTGAAAAACCACCTGAATGTTTAAGCCTATTGGGATGGAGTTTTGGCCTGCCAGGTGACATCACCAGTTGGTAAATGAGTTAATAGACCAATAAGAAAGAGTTCCAAACCTCTCTGCCAATAACAGCTCGTTTTCAGTTTTCCCCTCCTCACTCAGACCACTCCCAGACAGTCCTAGCAAAATTCTTACTTGAGAAATTGGTCTTTGCTATGAAGTGATTTTGTTTCTTTTATAAAACATTTATTGAAAACAATCACAGTAAGGGGGGTGACAGAGAGAGAGGAAAATACAGGGAAGCCTCACTGAGAGGCAGATGTACATGTGCTGCAGGCGGCAGTGCAGAGCTCCTAGACTGACTGAGTGGAATTTCATTCTGTGGCTCATTGCCATACATGTTAAATGTAACCTCAGCCAACTGGTGTGATGTGTCATTATTAGTGTAATCCTTATGTGAAAGTTGACGCTTGTCTATGTTGTGAATGTGATGTGTCACCTTGGTGATATGTGTGTGTGCAGCGGCTGGCCAAAATTCATACATGTGGAAAATGTAATGGGACAATTTAATTTGATGTATGCAATTTATTCCATACATTATGTAGCACTGAATCTGTCTGTAGACATTGTGTAGTATCTATAGTGTCATGGGGCACACTGAATGTTTGTGTATTTATAAGCAGTAAGCCCTATTATGAGTGATGAACAAGCAATGATATACTGTAGCACTGCTTAACAATGTTTCTATTCAGAGTGATATGACTGATTGTAGCTGCTTTGTTCTCTGAGTTGCTCAAGCTGCAGCTTACTCCATAGGTCTATTCTTTCTCACGTGCCCTCTTTTATATTTCTTCCTCTCTTTGTTTCTATCTGCCTCATGTCAGACCAGACAGCCTCTTTAGAACGTGGCCTAATCTATCCTTTATGTGCCATTGCTGTGTCCTATAATGAAATTGTTCTGAGAAAACATTACTTTTTTTTTTTTTTTGAAGATCTGTGGTAAACATGATAATATATTTGTCCAATATATCAGCTGTGTGAGGCAGTTCTACCTGTTTACTCTCTGCAGGCCTCCTGTTAGCCGAGCTGCTCCCCAACCAGAGAAGCTACAGAAGAACAATATCACCAAAAAGAAGAAGCTTGTTGAGGTTTGTCTCACAGTGGTTTTAAAGTGAACTCTGAATAACTCTGACGTCGGTCTCATCCTATTTTACATGTTCATGTTACATTTTCACTGTTTGTTATGAAACAGTGTTGGGAAGGTTTGGTGCACAGTGGGATGTGATTGGTCAGTGATGTGTGTACTTTCAGGACCTGGTTCTGGACCACGTGTTTGGGTTCAGGGGATTTGATTGTCGCAACAACCTTCACTACCTCAACGACGGCGCCGACATTGTCTTCCACACAGCAGCCACGGCTATGGTGCACAGCCTCACCACCGGTACAGCTACATGGCCACACTTTTGGATACCATACTCAACATTAACTTCAGGGCTTGTGATATATAGGAATGTACATGATAAGATGAAGATGAACTCTGTGTTTAATGCTATTTCTCCTCAGGGACTCAGAGTTTCTACTTGGAACATACAGATGATATCCTCTGTTTGACCGTCAATCAACATCCAAAATACAAAAATGTAATCGCTACAGGACAGATTGGTATGTCCTGTACTGCTGTGAATGAGCGTGTTTAATTTAATTTTGATTGTGGTTGTGTTTATATGTACTTTGCATGTACTTATTCGTAGCATTTTTGCGTGGGCTGAATGTGTGCACATGAGAGAAAGAGCTAGATATTGAATGCCTTATCATCTTTTCATTTTTCTGGGCCATTTTTGGTGACCAGTTCAGTCTGCGTTGGCACATTTTCATTTTGTTTGGTGCTAGAATTAGTTGTATTGATGCTTTATATCATAATGTCCTCAGCAGCATCTGATAAAGCACTCACTTTAGATTTCAATTGTAATTTTGCTGCCTAATTTCCCATCGCTCACACACCACAGGTGAAGTGACAGACCTACCAGGTAAAACGCCTTCCAGATTGCCCCTTGTACTGATGTGTTCTACAGTTTTACCCTTTCCTTGCTGTTCTCCTACAGTTTTCCCAGTGGGCTGTCCTCTGTTTTCTATCCTTAGTTTGTCCAGTAATTATTCCTCTGTATTGTTCCATATTGATTCAACCTAGACTCTGCCGAGACATTCTATCTACTACAGACAATTATTTGGCCTTTATTGCTCCATGCTGCATCCCTATATACTTGATCAGAGTATGATCTTTTTCTCTGTACTGCAGGCACCACTCCCTCCATCCACGTGTGGGACGCAATGAGTAAACAGACACTGTCCATCCTGCGCTGCTCTCACACTAAGGGGGTGGGCTACGTCAACTTCAGCGCCACAGGCAAGCTGCTGCTCTCTGTGGGGGTGGAGCCTGAACACACCATCACTGTGTGGCGCTGGCAGGAAGGTGAGCCATTCTGACCCTGGTAATATACACTGAGATGGTGGTAGGCTACAACTTAGATTGGTCTGTGATAAGTGGATTTTTTGTGATAATTAATCGTAACAATGTTGTTAGATATCATTCAGTAAACTGTAAATAGCAGGTCTTAGAAGTGTGTTTGTGGTTGTGTGTGTGTTCCCCTGTCCAGGTGCTAAAGTGACCAGTAAAGGAGGCCATCCAGACAGGATCTTTGTAGTGGAGTTCCGGCCAGACTCCGATTCTCAGTTTGTGTCTGTTGGCATCAAACACATCAAGTTCTGGACACTGGCTGGAGGCTCTCTCATGTATAAAAAGGGAGTGGTGGGCTCAGTGGAGGATGGCAGGATGCAGACCATGTTGTCTGTGGCCTTCGGTGCTGTGAGTATTGACAGAATTTTTAACTAAACTCTTTAATTTGCCCTAATGGATTTGATTTACCCTAGACTAATGGGCTAATATAATCAACCATGTTTTCTGTGATTCATTTGAGATACATTTGAAGTTTTGTGATCCTATCTGTGTGGTTTCTCTTCCTCCAGAATAACCTAACATTCACAGGTGCCATAAACGGGGATGTGTACGTGTGGAGAGATCACTTCCTGCTTCGTGTCGTGGCTAAAGCCCACACCGGGCCAGTGTTCACCATGTACACCACACTGAGAGACGGCCTCATCGTCACAGGGGGCAAGGAGAGGCCGTGAGTACCCCACTGCTGCATGACCACTGATGATCCACTCAATGATCCTATTAAAACACCATTCCTTATCAAACCAAAACAACAACACAAAATAGCACCAAAATCACATCTGGAATTCCACTGGCTAACACTCTCCTCTTGTGTCCATGATGATGATGATACAGTTGAAGTCAGAAGTTTACATACACCTTAGCCAAATACATTTAAACTTAGTTTTTCACAATTCCTGACATGTAATCCGAGTAAAAATTCCCTGTCTTAGGTCAGTTAGGATCACCACTTTATTTTAAGAATGTGAAATGTCAGAATAATAGTAGAGAGAATGATTTATTTCAGCTTTTATTTATTTCATCACATTCCCAGTGGGTCAGAAGTTTACATACACTCCATTAGTATTTGGTAGCATTGCCTTAAAATTGTTTAACTTGGGTCAAATGTTTCGGGCAGCCTTCCACAAGCTTCCCACAATAAGTTGGGTGAATTTTGGCCCATTCCTCCTGACAGAGCTGGTGTAACTGAGTCAGTTTTGTAGTCCTCCTTGCTCGTACATGCTTTTTCAGTTCTGCCCACAGATTTTCTATAGGATTGAGGTCAGGGCTTTGTGCAGGCCACTCCAATACCTTGACTTTGTTGTCCTTAAGCCATTTTGCCACAAGTTTGGAAGTATGCTTGGGGTCATTGTCCATTTGGAAGACCCATTTGCGACCAAGCTTTAACTTACTAACTGATGTCTTGAAATGTTGCTTCAATGTATCCACATAATTTTCCTGCTTCATGATGCCATCTATTTTGTGAAGTGCACCAGTCCCTTCTGCAGCAAAGCACCCCCACAACATGATGCTGCCACCCCCGTGCTTCACGGTTGGGATGGTGTTCTTCGGGTTGCAAGCATCCCCCTTTTTCCTCCAAACATAACAATGGTCATTATGGCCAAAGAGTTCTATTTTTGTTTCATCAGACCAGAGGACATTTCTCCTAAAAGTACGATCTTTGTCCCCATGTGCATTTGCAAACCGTAGTCTGGCTTTTTTATGGCGGTTTTGGAGCAGTGGCTTCTTCCTTGCTGAGTGGCCTTTCAGGTTATGTCGATATAGGATTCGTTTTACTGTTTCCTCCAGCATCTTCACATGGTCCTTTGCTGCTGTTCTGAGAATGATTTGCACTTTTCACACCAAAGTATGTTCATCTCTAGGAGACAGAACGCGTCTCCTTCCTGAGCGGTATGACGGCTGCGTGATCCCATGGTGTTTATACTTGCGTACTATTGTTTGTACAGATGAACGTGGTACCTTCAGGCGTTTGGAAATTGCTCCCAAGGATGAACCAGACTTGTTGAGGTCTACAATTGTTTTTCTGATGTCTTGGCTGATTTCTTTTTATTTTCCCATCATGTCAAGCAAAGAGGCACTGAGTTTGAAGGTAGGCCTTGAAATACATCCACAGGTACACCTCCAATTGACTCAAATTATGTCAATTAGCCTATCAGAAGCTTCTAAAGCCATGACATCATTTTCTGGAATTTTCCAAGCTGTTTAAAAGCACAGTCAATTTAGTGTATGTAAACTTCTGACCCACTGGAATTGTGATACAGTGAAATAATATGTCTGTAAACAATTGTTGGAAAAATGACTTGTCATGCACAAAGTAGATGTCCTAACCGACTTGCCAAAACTATAGTTTGTTAACAAGAAATGTGTGGAGTGGTTGAAAAACAAGTTTTAATGACTCGTGTATGTAAACTTCTGACTTCAACTGTATATTCAGTGGTGTGTCCAGAACATTTTGAATGGGGTGGCCAAGATGGGGCACAGACCCAGTTTAGGGTTAGGGAAAATAGGATTTTGAACAGGAATCAATTGTGTCCGCAAGGTTTGTAAAATGTGTGTGTGCACGGCACATGCTTTCTCAGTACAAAGGAGGGCGGTGCAGTGAAACTGTGGGACCAGGAGATGAAACGTTGCCGAGCGTTCCAGCTTGAGACGGGACAGACTGTTGAGTGTGTGAGGTCCGTTTGCCGAGGCAAGGTGAGTTCAGCACAGCCAGCACACACCCCAGTGGGAAGGACTATAAGTATGCATACAGCAAATGTTAAACCTGAAAATAACTCCCTGAAAGTTCCCTTTGGAAATAAATATACAGTACACTAGCTAGCTATATTATTTAAAAAACAGAATGGTACCTTCTCATCTGATAGACTGATGATTAGACATTAGATAAGACTTGGTTTTGAGTCAGAATTTTTGGGCCTTTATAACTGCACAATCTATTTGGTGCTCTTTCATACACACTTGCTCCTTGTTTATTGCACTGCAACAGAACATACATTTTGTTACAGAGTTGGGATATTCAAGGTCAGAGAAGGTATTAATGCAGCGAATAAAATCACTTATTTTTTCAATCGAAAAAAGATAGCTGAGTCATTTGTTTGGAAATGGCTTTGCTGGCTTTCTTCCCATACTGTGGCAACCTTCAGAAGCTCATAGCCTACCCAGCAGCTTTAGCCACCTTTACGGTAGTAGTATGGGAGATGTGACATGTTATTTGAACCAGTCTTTCACGTCAAGTTAAGTTTATTTTACATCTATAGCTTCAACTATGGTTTTTGAAGGGTCAAAAACAGTAACCTTCTTGTGTGCCTGTCTACCAGGGTAAGATATTGGTAGGCACAAAGGATGGTGAGATCATTGAGGTGGGGGAGAAAAATGCTGCGTCCAACATCCTGATCAACAGTCACATGCAGGGCGAGATATGGGGCCTGGCCACCCACCCCTCTAAAGACCTGTTCATCTCCGCCAGTGACGACGGAACCATCCGCATATGGGACCTGGCCGACAAGGTACAGCACAGAGAAACACTATGGTCTGCTGAGTTGCATTTGCACTTACATTGAATGTCTTTCATAATTTATTCGCTGAAAAAACTTTTTTGAATCTCAAATTACAGTTTATTTGTGTTCTTGGTTTCCTTTGCACCTGTATTTAGTTAGGATGGTATGTGGCCATTCTAAGGCTATGTCTCATGTTTTGTTATCTTCAACCCTGCCGTCTGTTTCCTTGATAGAAACTGCTGAACAAAGTGAGCCTGGGCCACCCAGCCAAGTGTGCCAGCTACAGTCCTGATGGGGAGATGGTGTCTGTGGGCATGAAGAATGGGGAGTTCATCATCCTCCTCACCAACTCACTTAAGATGTGGGCCAAGAAACGAGACCGCAGTGCTGCCATACAGGACATCAGGCAAGAACTGAGGAGAGATAGGAGCCACCTGGAGCTGGGCTCTTGCACTTTGACTAGACCATTGTCTACTTCCTGGCTCAACCCTAACCCTGAACCAGATACCTATCCCTAGCTTCATGTCCACATCCTGGCAGTAACCCTAACCCTAGCATCAAACACAACTCTAACCCTAGCATCAAACACAACTCTAACCCTAACCCTAGCATCAAACACAACTCTAACCCTAGCATCAAACACAACTCTAACCCTAGCATCAAACACAACTCTAACCCTAGCATCAAACACAACTCTAACCCTAGCATCAAACACAACTCTAACCCTAGCATCAAACACAACTCTAACCCTAGCATCAAACACAACTCTAACCCTAGCATCAAACACAACTCTAACCCTAGCATCAAACACAACTCTAACCCTAGCATCAAACACAACTCTAACCCTAGCATCAAACACAACTCTAACCCTAGCATCAAACACAACTCTAACCCTAGCATCAAACACAACTCTAACCCTAGCATCAAACACAACTCTAACCCTAGCATCAAACACAACTCTAACCCTAGCATCAAACACAACTCTAACCCTAGCATCAAACACAACTCTAACCCTAGCATCAAACACAACTCTAACCCTAGCATCAAACACAACTCTAACCCTAGCATCAAACACAACTCTAACCCTAGCATCAAACACAACTCTAACCCTAGCATCAAACACAACTCTAACCCTAGCATCAAACACAACTCTAACCCTAGCATCAAACACAACTCTAACCCTAGCATCAAACACAACTCTAACCCTAGCATCAAACACAACTCTAACCCTAGCATCAAACACAACTCTAACCCTAGCATCAAACACAACTCTAACCCTAGCATCAAACACAACTCTAACCCTAGCATCAAACACAACTCTAACCCTAGCATCAAACACAACTCTAACCCTAGCATCAAACACAACTCTAACCCTAGCATCAAACACAACTCTAACCTTAGCATCAAACACAACTCTAACCCTAGCATCAAACACATCTCTAACCCTAGCATCAAACACAACTCTAACCCTAACCCTAGCTTCATGTCCACATCCATGTTCAAACCTAGCCTCAACCACAACCCTGACCATGCTTAATGTACACATCCCAGTTGAACCCTAGCCTCAACCACAACCTTAATTAACCCTATCTTCATGTCCACACCCCGGTTCACTTGAGAAATAATAGGAGAGCCGCACACTCTAGGAGCTCAGATGAAATAATTGAATAACCTAATATCCAACGTTTCAACAGACAAGCTGTCTTCATCAGGGTATAATGACAAACACTGCGGATCACTAGTTTATTTAGTGTCAAAGGACACACAGGTGTCTGTAAACGTTGAGACCGAGGGGAGCAAGGGTCTTTAAATTAAAGATCCAGGCAGCCTCATGTTTTAACAATAAATTGTCGAGGTCACCCCCTCTCCTAGGTTTAACCTTAACCCTTGCCTCAGCCATAACCCTGATTTGGCATAACCCTAAGCTTAATCTTGGCATAACTCAAACCATAGATTTTTGTTTAACCCTGGCTCAACCCAAATATGACTCCCCCCACCACTGAATTCCCAATTTAACCCTTGGTTACAACCAAGGAAAAAACTTAAAAAAACATTAAAGGGATTTTTCAAATTCTGATTTCACTAAAAAGGGGAAGTAAACTCATTTGAAATGACATTGGTTCAGTTAAAGGCCAGTCAATGACCATTGAACTCTGAGGATGTCTGTCTATATATATATTATGTCTGTTGTGTGACCCTCTCAGGTTCAGTCCAGACAAACACCTCCTGGCAGTGGGCTCAGTGGAGAGTACGGTTGACCTCTACGACCTTACCTTGGGCCCCTCGCTAAACCGTGTGGGCTACTGTAAGGACATCTCCAGCTTTGTTATCCAGATGGACTTCTCTGCAGACAGCATGTTCATTGAGGTATGATACACTGACCATGATAGTTTAAAAACAGGCTGAATATGATAATTCACTTGAGAGCTGTTGTTGTTAAATAAACGATAGACACTACATGTGTCCTAAAACCACACAAAATAGATAGTGGAATGAGTTAAATGTTATTTTGCTGTCAAGGTCATTATGTTCGAATGGTAAAAAAAAACAATATATTATTTGATTATTGTGGAAACCAATTGAGCTAAATCTACAACCTATGTTGTGTTTAATACAGCACTCTTGACCATTTGATCATGTTGCACAGTGTGTTCTCACCATGATGGACACTCATATATACATTTCAAAGCATACTGAATGTGGAAAAACCTATATTTAGACACACATGTATGGCAGGCGTGTTAGCCAAGTGCCCTTCTAGTTAAAGGTACTACACATAGGATTTTTTTTTTTTAATTGTTACATTTTAATTTTTGAAATGTCCATAAAATATCTGCCCTAAATAGTGGAATGACGGTGTTTTCACAGTATTACTTACCTGCCAGTGTTGTGATTGGCTGTCATATTCACCTATGGATTTCTCCCGCTGGAGCGGCATCTGTTGTCAAACTGAGATACCTGTTTTGACTTTTTGGCTTTGTTATCTAGTGAAAATCACTCCTGTTTGGAAAAATTCTACAGTTTTACCACTTGAATAGTGTAGGAAATCATTGTATCATCTAAATCGCTGTGAAATATATTTTCAATAACAAAATATAGTTTTTACAGCTGTTTGAGGCTGGTGGACCAAAACCGGAAGTATCTCCGGTTTTGGTCCACCAGCCTCAAACAGCTGTAAAAACTGTCCACCAGGTTCAAATAGCTTTAAAACAATATTTTTTGCTATAGAAAATATATTTCACAGCGATTTAGATGGTATGATGATTCTCTAAACAATTCAATGCTTGTTTTCTCATATAAACTGAAATTGAGCGAATTTTAGCAACCTGGAATTGACAGAGCGATTTCCACTAGATAACACAGCCACAAAGTCAGAACTGCTTTCCCAGTTTGACAACAGATGCCGCTCTGGCGGGAGAAATCAAGTGGCGAATATCACAGCCAATCACAACACTGGTGGGTAAGTAATACTGTGAAACACTATCATTCCACTATTAGCGGCAGATATATTATGGAAATTTTCTGAAAAACAATGCAACAAAAAGATTCCAACCTGTGAGTAGCACCTTTAACAGTAGTCTGGAGCTGCTCTAGAGTAACCTCACGCATCATTATGCTACAAAGTAACCCTATCTGAGGTATTTCTATAGACTCATTCCTTGCTGTTATGGAGACCCTTGCACCTTTTCTGAAATGTTGATGTGACTGGCACATGATCAGAAACAGGGTAAGATGGTGACTTGGCCTGCTAAATTTAACCTGACCTCAGCGTACAATTACAAGTACAAATGTGTCTGTGGCTTGAAGGGACAGAGGCAGGACACAGAAGGGGATGGACCAGTATAGTTGGCCAAGGTCCTCCCAGTCCATTTGAAGTTATATAATGGACTAAGCTCATTACGATTTCATTGTAAGGCCGGGATTCAATCTGACTGTGGGTTTTTTACAATGCGGCAATGTCCCCGCGTTCACAGAGATTTTACAGTAAACCCTGTATCTGTCGGCTCAATCGTTAATTGCCTTTAAAAGCCACATTGTCGACAACCCATGGTCTGATTGAATCACAGCCTAAATCCATGTTTTGGTTCATACATTTTTTTCCCTTCCTAGCTGTGCAGACTGAGCTGTGCAGACAGTGCTGGTAGATAGATGACTGATTGATTTCAGAGTGATATAATATGACGACATCTGATAGAGGTTGTGTGTGCATATGCATGAGTGTGTGTTCTGACGTGTCACTGGCTGTGTGTCTACAGGTGTCCACAGGAAACTATAAGCGCCAGGTGCATGAGATGCCTTCTGGGAAAATTGTGACAGAACAGACTGTGATTGACAGGATCACCTGGGCCACCTGGACCAGGTAGAAAGATTAGTTGTAGTCACTGGAATTCAATCAAACCCACATACTCTCTAAAATCAAAACTGAGCTCCATATTCAGTAAAGAACGCAAGCACTGCACGGTAACACTATTGAGGTATTGCGTCAACAATGGGAGCTACACATAACAGCTCACTCGGGTAGGGACATTGCAATATGGGAAGCCAAAGCAATACAAATACATTGCTGGTTCAACTTTTTTGAGCTTTAGGCTCTTTGAAGCCATCTGGGCACGTTTGCGTACGGATGTTTAGTGGGGCACACCCAGACATGTTGTTTTGTAGTTGTGTTTGGGTGTCTGTTATTGATCAATGGAATAATAGGGGTCAATCAATACTGTCTGCAGCACAGCTGTCACTGTCCACTTCTCATGAAGAGACCCCAAACTCCCTCTAACATCAGTCTTCCCAAGGTTAATGGGTTAAAAATAGATTCTGCATATAAGCAGTAGCGTACTTATTAGGCAGCCTGGTCTCAGAGCCATTCGAAACATACTTTACATATTTCTGAGCACTTCCAAGACGTATGATATCTACTAATAGTATAGTTACTTTAGACAGAAACAAAAGTAGGGAGGTTGGTTGGAGAGGATGGATGGGCGTAATCCGTGACCGTCTAGCAATCCAAAGGCTATTCGTTCCGAGTCGCATCGGGGACAACTGTAGCATTTTAGCTAACCCTTATTCTAAACTTAACCCAATTCACCTAACCTGCTACGTAAATTCTAACATTTTATGGAAGTTATCCTAACCTTTGTCATTAGTTCCCCTAACCGCCATAATGTAATGTAATATATCATAATAAGTCTCACTGCTTTACGTACATAATAATACAAATTTCCCTGAGACCACATTGTAATGGGAAACAAGCTAATGTCTGGTTGAGATCTTTAGTAGTATGCAGGAATCCTTTTTTCTTTCTTTCTATAGTATACATATGTTTTACTACTGAGGAGAGAAATGTACTATAGTAATTCAATTGACTTGGATGAAACTCAAAAATGGCTATTCTGTGGTGGAACAATGTTATCTCAGTATTTTACTGGCAGGCCTGTGGTTTTGTGCAGCATATTCTGCAGTCTGAGCATGGCTCCTCTCCCTCATTTCTTCTCAGTATCCTGGGAGATGAGGTGCTGGGTATCTGGCCACGGAATGCTGATAAGGCTGACGTCAACTGTGCCTGTGTCTCCCACACCGGACTCAACGTGGTCACCGGGGACGACTTTGGGCTGGTCAAGCTCTTTGACTTCCCATGCACTGAGAAATTTGTGAGCGCTTCACTTCCTCTCAACAATATCACTGTGATAGCTTAAAAAATATATGTAGTTACTGAATCCATAGAGCAGACATTGTTGGCTGTGGCTGCTCCAAATGTTTAATACATCTTTTGATCCTCTGCAGGCCAAACACAAGCGTTACTTTGGGCACTCGGCACACGTGACCAACATTCGCTTCTCCTATGATGATAAATATGTGATCAGCACTGGAGGACATGACTCCAGGTATGCAGAGCTTGTGTTAAGGCTTAACCACGTGTCAGATGAATTACGTTATACAGTTGAAGTCGGAAGATTACATAAACTTAGGTTGGAGTCATTAAAACCAATTTTTCAACCACTCCACAAATTTCTTGTTAAGAAACTATAGTTTTGACAAGTTGGTTAGGACATCTACTTTGTGCATGACACAAGTCATTTTTCCAACAATTGTTTACAGACAGATTATTTCACTTATAATTCACTGTATCACAATTCTAGTGGGTCAGAAGTTTACATACACTAAGTTGACTGTGCCTTTAAACAGCTTGGAAAATTCCAGAAAATTATGTCATGGCTTTAGAAGCTTCTGATAGGCTAATTGACATCATTTGAATCAATTGGAGGTGTACCTGTGGATGTATTTCAAGGCCTACCTTCAAACTCATTGCCTCTTTGCTTGACATCATGGGAAAATCAAAAGAAATCAGCCAAGACCTCAGAAAAAAATTGTAGACCTCCACAAGTCTGGTTCATCATTGGGAGCAATTTCCAAATGCCTGAAGGTACCACATTAATCTGTACAAATAATAGTACGCAAGTATGAACACCATGGGACCACGCAGCCGTCATACCGCTCAGGAAGAAGATGCGTTCTGTCTCCTAGAGATGAATGTACTTTGGCGTGAAAAGTGCAAATCAATCCCAGAGCAACATCAAAGGACCTTGTGAAGATGCTGGAGGAAACAACAGGTAAAAAAGTATCTATATCCACAGTAAAACTAGTCCTATATCGACGTAACCTGAAAGGCCACTCAGCAAGGAAGAAGCCACTGCTCTAAAACCGCCATGAAAAAGCCAGACAACGGTTTGCAACTGCACATGGGGACAAAGGTTGTCCTCTGGTCTGATGAAACAAAATTAAAACTGTTTGGCCATAATGATCATTGTTATGTTTGGAGGAAAAAGGGGGAGGCTTGCAAGCCGAAGCACACCATCCCAACCGTGAAGCATGGGGGCGGCAGCATCATGTTGTGGGGGTGCTTTGCTGCAGGAGGGACTGGTGCACTTCTCAAAATAGATGGCATCCTGAGGAAAGAAAAGTATGTAGATATATTGAAGCAACATCTCAAGACATTGGTTAGGAAGTTAAAGCTTGGTCGCAAATGGGTCTTCCAAATGGACAATGACCCCAAGTATACTTCTAAAGTTGTGGCAAAATGACTTAAGGACAACAAAGTCAAGGTATTGGAGTGGCCATCACAAATCCCTGACCTCAATCCTATAGAAAATGTGTGGGCAGAACTGAAAAAGCGTGTAGGAGCAAGGAGGCCTACAAACCTGACTCCGTTACACCAGCTCTGTCAGGAGGAATGGGCCAAAATTCATCCAACTTATTGTGGGAAGCTTGTGGAAGGCTACCCAAAACATTTGACCCAAGTTAAACAATTTAAAGGCAATGCTACCAAATACTATTTGAGTGCATGTAAACTGATGACCCACTGGGAATGTGATGAGAGAAATAAATCATTCTCTCTACTATTATTCTGACATTTCACATTCTTAAAATAAAGTGGTGATCCTAACTGACCTAAGACAGGGAATTTTTACTAGGATTAAATGTCAGGAATAGTGAAAAACGGAGTTTAAATGTATTTGGCTAAGGTGTATGTAAACTTCCGACTTCAACTGTAGATACTCTACAATGAGTAGTTGCATTAAAAACTGATTTCAGACAGGTCTGATTCAGTTATGATTTTTTGTTTGACTGATTGCTGTATTGTCTCCCTCTTTTTCAGTGTCTTTGTGTGGAAATGCCTATAAACCAGAGTCTTTTCTCCACAACCATGCATTCAGACTCCTTAGCCTAACGCAGTAAGTCTTGGATTCTGACAAGAATGCAGCCAGGATCCCAACGCCTCAAGTGTCTGGCTACGGTCAATCTTTTGCCTGACATGCTGCAACTATGTCTCCCCATCCACCTGTGGGGGAGAATGGGGTGCAATACGCTAATCACTGTACTATTAATTCAAGTCTAAGCATTAGGCAGAGCAGGTAGCTCCTTTTCTAACAGGAAATTACTTTGAAGCAGATTTTTTGCCACTAGAAAATGGTGGATTTTCTGTCCAAACAAGAAATTACCATTTGTGTTTACATTCTCATCTGCTTGTAATGAAGAACACATGAAAACAGGTTGCCACGCCAGCTATTGATTTATTTAAACCATTGATAATGGCTGGGATTCAATCCGATTGCGTATTGTCGACAAGGGGGCTTTTAAAGGCAATGTTCCCACGCTTGCGGAGATTTCATTCACAGTAAACGCTGCAGATGTCAGCTCAAGCTGAAATTACCTTTAAAACCTCAAGTCTAAACTCTGTCTAAGCCGGGGATAGCATATGGAATTGTTTTAATATGGTAATACCAAGGATTATTTAGCTATTAGATTTTTAATTTTAAGACCCATTAAGGTATCCAAACAATATATACAAAAATTGGATGAAACATTGAATTTGGCATTACTGCTATTTGCCAACAAACACATTTTAATAATGTGAACAACAAATAGTCCCCAAAAAATCTAAAGGAAGATTGTTTTGAAGTGTCTGACCAAAATCTGAGACATAAAGATCAGGAAACAATATATATATATATATTTTACATCTATTTATCCCCCTTATTTTAGGCACTAAACTATCTCCATATATAATTTTTGTAACTGGTACCGGGGTCCTTCAGACGAGTCTTGTGAGCGTCCTAAAGCAAAACGGAGAAAACCATCCTTTGTCTCAACTTTCAATAGAGTGGTCATAATAGTTTGTAGGTTAAACCGTTCGGACGCTAGACATTTTCGTTTTGTGAGAATGATTTTCGGGATGTCTCATGGTCTGACAAAACACCGTTCTAGCTCTGCGACCTTTCACCGCAGATGCGGAAGGGCGATATCGGCGGATTGAGATGCAACGAATGCAAAAAAACATCTAGTTTAATTAAACAGACGGATTTTGATGGGGATTTTTTTTATGTTAGTAAGAATTTCCAGTGCGCGGAAATTGTAGGCTTAGGGTTAAATTCTGCATTGTCAACAGCGCTTCAAGAATTGAATCCCAACCAATATAGAGCAAAAAAAAAAAATTCCCCATAATTTATTTGAAAGAGCCTTTTCCATTGAACTTATCAAACTTAAGTGCCTTTATGAATATTTCTACTGGTCTTATTTTTTTGCAATTTCAGTTGAAATAATTTTTGTACATGCCTGGTGCTATTAGATTGTAAAGTTTTATTCATTCAATATGCAGAAAAGGGCATTGCTTTGCTGTTTAAGTTAATGCATAAACATCCAAAGTATGATGACATGTAATATAGTATGTTAATAGCTCTAATGAAAATATTAAATGTTACTCAGTGATCTGATGTTTAATTTTCAGCTTGTGAACGTCACAAATGTCATTGAACATTCTTATTTTGTCAATGTTACTTACACTTTGTGGAATATCTTGGTGAAATGTTTTTCCATGTAACCATAGTGAAAAGAATGTTCAGATCTAATACACTGAAGATTACTGTTTTAATCGAGATTCACTTCCAGTAAGGGATTTCAGTGGTACTTCAATTGGTGGCTTTAAGGTGAAGTGAAATTAGACAGTCTAGGAGTGACCTGTCACACCAAAGCCAACTATGCAGTCTTACTCAAGCCCTGGTCATCTTTCCATTCTTCTGTGTTCATCTGCTGTTGAACTCTTTGCCTCACCTTGGTGTATTTAGTCAGTCAATCTCACTAACGTTTAGCTAGTAGTGTGGCAGCAATATCGTTACTATGTGCATTCTTTAAAGTATGGATTCCTGTTCCCATTTGTCATTTCATTTTTGTACAAGACTGATTGTCTAGATATTGTTTCATATTATTTGTATCATATTGTAAATTACTAAAATATGCTCAAATGCATTAATTTATTTTTTAATCAAAATTACATCTTTGTAGAGTGAGGCAAGACTATTGTATGAATGACAATCATGGTTGTTTTATACCAATTTATTGTAAGTGATGGTGTGCCAACATAGATGTACAAATGTTACGTATATGGAAAGAATAAATGACTATGTATACAAAAACCGTAATCATTTGTCCAATGAAAGTTGAATAATTAGACCTCAAATAGTTAGAAGGGGGCATCACTCAAGGCATATTGAGCATCTCTGCCCCCAGTTGAGGACTTCGTCATTTCACTTTTACCTTTAAGATGAATGCACGGACTAAGTCACTGAATAAGACCATCCGCTAAAATCACTCAAATGTACAAAATTAAATTTCAGACTAGGTTGAGACAATGACAATTCATTATGTACTAACATCCTACATGCTAGTTAGAAAAGCATTGAGTATACTGTAAATTCCTATTCAAGAAAAAAGGTTGACATCCAAGCATTTAAAACATGCCCTGGATAGGGTTGTGTTCAGGCAGAGCTATAGTTTCTGCAAGTGTTTACTTTTCTATACCCTCCATCTTGCCTACTGAGAAATAAACACAGTAATTCATCTAGAAGCTTTATTGTAATTGTTTATATTTCACAATGCATTCCACAAACAAGAGTACATTACAATTGTATGAAGTAACATTCACAATTACTTGCATAAACAATGCTTGAAGTTAGTTACATAATTTTGCAGCTTTAGATAGGGTCCACAGACAGTTTCATTTTTTTCATCTTAAGTTGTTTGTAAACGTGTTAGTTTAACTAGGCAGCTGCATGAGTTGAAATGATCATTAAATGCTCTAATTTTTAAAGTTCTAAATGTTTCTAACTAGAAATACTCAGAAGCATGAAGTGCTATGGAATAGCGCCCTGCTGGTATTAGACCATCGCCAAGCACAATGACACATCGTGTCAAGCACACTCAAGAGCCACTGAAGAGATCTAGAAGCTTTGTGAAACTACAGTCAATCAATAAAACAGTAAAATCACAAACACCACTAACTTAATCAAAAAAAAACCTCAGGTTTCCAAAGTTCTCCCTCTTACAAAAAAAAAAGAGAAAGACATAGCAATTCCAATTGTCTGAACACTGCTTCGAAGAACAAATGAACCAGCCCATGGAACAATTTCCTTTCAACATCCATCACTGTCCAAGTGCAAGATTAAAATATATATCTTTTTTTTAACATATTCCAACTAGCATTTTGAGCCAGATCGCATGGTATAGTCAAATTAGTTAATCAAAAGGTGGCAATACTTGAGCTATAGAATACTGATAATCCAGGGTGTTTCAGGGAACACAAGGAATTCTGAAAATAATAGTGCTGAGTCCACCCCCGCCCAGTGCCTCCCACCCTCTTAAAGGACTTCAGGGACTGACCGGCATTTCTTTCTTCAGTCAGCCTTCACACGCTTCAGTCCAGGGACTTTGGCCTGGACCCTGAAAGTGGAAAGAAGCACAAAGCTTTAGTTAAACCATGTTGATATGCTTAAAAAAAAAAACACTAAAATGAAAGAGCTCATTCTGAGTAAAACACCCTTCTACAAACACCTCAATTCAACATAGGGCCTACTTTATCATACAAGGGTCAATTATGTAGGCAGGAGTGCAGACGTGTAAAAATAACGTACGACGACATCACCAATAGTTTAAAAAACCGTAATAATACAAATCCAGCCAAAGGTTCCTAGAAGATATTACAAAGTACATAAAAACAAATATAAAGTGGCTATGTGTTTGGGTAATAAAATTCTGGTTCTGAATGAAAAGTCATTCTGAATACAAGGGGTGGGTTCTTCCTGTATGCATGTTGTGTAAATTATTTATAATACAATTGAATTCTTGCAGAACCTTAATGGTAAAATGATGCAATACGTGTCTGATAAAAATGTGAATAAAATGTTTAAATCAGTGGTATAACAGAGGGATTTCATTAAATTTGTCATCAATTGGAGATTCACATTTTTTCAAAACTATAAGATAATTTGCTTGCTTTGTTGGCACAGGATTTTAAACGATCAAGTCGGATTAGTCTGCTATACAGCGCATTCGGCAGTATTGAGACCCCTTCCCCACATCATTAGTCTAAAATGGATTCAATTAATGTTTCCTTAATCTACACACAATACATAATGACAAAGCAAAAACAGTTAGAAAATTTAGCTAATTTACTTTTATATAACACCTTTACATAAGTATTCAGACCCTTTGCCATGAGACTGGAAATTGAGCTTTAGTGCATCCTGTTTCAATTCTAGCCATGCCCCAAACTTTCCCTGTGCCTGCACCATTTACTCATTGCTAGCTCTAGCCTGTCTACTTTTGAATTTGTTATATATTTTACCTTTATTTATTTAACTAGGCAGGTCAGTTAAGAACAAATTCTTATTTTCAATGACGGCCTAGGAACAGTGGGTTAACTGCCTTGTTCAGGGGCAGAACAGATTTTTACCTTGTCAGCTCAGGGATTCGATCTCACAACCTTTCGGTTACTAGTCCAACGCTCTAACCACTAGGCTACCTGCCGCCCACGAATATTTGGAAGATGCATCTCTCATTACATCACTGCCAAGATATTTCAATTTCATCCACCACAATTTACTTTTCAACAGCTTTTTAGGACTGCAATTGACCTGGTTGTTCAGAGTTTTTTGGATACCTACTTCCTATACATTTTTTCTTTGCATTACAACACTGCCAAGTTAGTCACATTTTGTCAACTAGTATTTACTTACGTTGCAATAATGTCTTTGACCTGCTTGTTGGCCATCCCCACATAATGGTCAATCTGTACCTAAAATACACAAAACAAAAATCATTCTAGTGAAAAGCGTAGGTACAACATTAAACTTCCACTTCACTTTGAAGTCAATTGATCAACATTTCAGTAGAGGTGTGAAAGTTCTAACATATTTTTCATACATTATCAGCAAATAACGGCTATTACCTTGTACTTCTCATAGATGATGGGGAAACTGAACAGTCCAACCAGACCTGGAGAGAGGGGGAGAGGGTTGACACCTCTGTCAGTCAGCCACTATGTCTGTATACAGACAAGAGTATGCGAGCAGAGCACCCAATTTGACTGGAGCGAAATTCCCAAAGGCTGGAGGGTCTGCCTTCTCGCACGCTCCAATTTCGCTCACGTCACGAGGTCAGGGTAACCCGGCCCAGCATGCATTTGTAGTCTACTTGTGTGCTGCTCAAGCCCCTTGCTTAAACCTGCTGTCAGAGTTAGCTAAATATTTTAATAAAGAAACTGATAAAACACGTGCTAAATCAAGGTGACTTACAAAGATAAGAACCAAGAGGGAGTGCACTGATGTAGTGTTCAACTAAAGAAGAATTGTGGAATCTGGAAAGACACGTATCCCAAAAGCACGATTGTGTACTTACTATGTGCACATGCTAACAGGGAACAAAGTGGGTCGGTGTGTGTCATGGTAGCAAAGTATTTATAAACTAAGTCTGATCTTAAACGTTAATTTTTGTTCTACTATCTATACAATAGGCCATAATTGATAAGCCCAATATGCCTGGCATACTCCCACATTCAAGGAGCTTTTTGTTTTGATTGGGTTTTTGCCTAAACCTAAGCCTGCCCAAATAAAAATATATACATATATATTTTAAACTGCAACTCTGCCCAGCCAGGCAAGAGTGGAAGTGAAGTGTCAAAAATGTCACAAAAAGCCTTTATGCTTAAGTTTCCAATGATCAACTTTTTTAAAAAGTATCTTACCTAGAATAAGGAGGTCGAGTCCGTTGAACAAGGCACCAACATAGGTGAGAATCCACATCAACACAGCAAACTGGATGAGAGAAGAATGACAGGTTTTATTTCAGTCTGTTCAGAACAGTAGGCCTATTCATGGGTTGCATGTTGTCACAATATTGTTGTGAACATTCGTTTTAAGACCAGCTGACCATACTACTCAAGTCTCAATTGGTGCCGATTAAGATTCTGAAGTGCATTACTGTGGCTTGGAAACACGATGACATTTCAAAATGTAGGCAAATAATTAGTAAGACAAGCTTCTGTAATCTTTGTGATATCTCCAGAGACTTTAGATGCAGTACAACTTCATCTAAGATTGAGGGGAGAGCGCCGACATTCTACCTAGCTAATGTTGGCATTGTTAGCCATTTCTGATGAGCTCTGCTAGCGCATGGCAACATTGCCATCTATCGTAAACTTAACGACATCATGATGGCAAAGTTGTTTTCTACTAATTAGTCTACTTTAGCAATGTCAACGTATTTACAGACCATTCGCGTAGATTTGACGAAGTCATAAGCCGCTGTTCTGAAAGACTTGGCATTAACCATCTGTCAGACATCAATATGCTGAGGCATCTGTAGAACGCTGAGAACTATGGCAAACGAGTGACAGAGGTGCAAAGCCGTTCTATGACAATTTCACTCAAAATGTTGCATATTCCTTCCTACGGAGCTTAGATATGTTCACATGTTAGGCACTCCGCAGTTGTAATCCAGGATCACATGCATCCTTATACAGTGATATCCAAGGTAGACAGACAATTATCAATTAGTAAAGAAACAGAATCTGACCTGGAATCAAAATATCAACAACCATTTATAGTCTTGTCCCAAATGTATAAATAAGGCAATGGTGGTGCCTTATTTCGTATATTTACGACATTTGGCAGAAGTTCACCAGGTCACCATTTCACTCTGCCCACAGGGCACAGACTAAATAGATGACACTCTTGATGAATCTTAATAATCCTAAATCAATGTAGCTGATGGCTCTTGAATGGGCAGAGGTCTAATTTACTGTACCCTCTAACAAAAGAGGCCAGGCTAGAACCACAGAGGGAGGGGAGAGAGAGGGGCCAGGGCATGCAGGGAGGAGGGGTCTGGAGTGGCCTTAGCAGTAGACAGGGCAGGGGTTGAACTGGAAGGTGTTGACAGACATGTAGAAACTTCATAGCTCTCAACAGCTGCTCTTCTCTACAAGACTGTTTTCCCCCTTAAGACAATGAGGGTCACCTACTTCTGCCTGACTGTACATGGACAAAATGAAAGGCTCAAACTTTTTACATGTGAACGCAACCATAGAATTAAGGGCAAATGTTTTCAGTAGCTATTAGGGGGTTGAACCTGAACATTCCCATAAGGTTAACAGTCAAATTCCCCCTAGACTGAGTAATAGCAACTAAAAATATATAATTAATACTAAAATATGTAGCCTATCCTAAACAAGCACCATATTTCCATGCAGGAGGTTAGCCTACATGCTTAAATCTTCATTTGCATTCTTACCTTGAGGGAATCCACCAAGTCTTCAACAAGAAAGAGGCGACGCAGCTCTATGACTGTTGTGTTGAACCGTGCCAGAGCACAGTCGCTGTACTTATGGACAGTTTCCTCTGACAGACCCACATCCTGATCCAGGTACAGCCTGCAACACCACAAAACATGAGCTGGGCCTATGGATATTGCAAGACAAATCCTGAATCTAAACAAGGTGTGTTATCATTCAATGGAGTTAACCCACATATGTATAAACTGTTGTCATGACTGTCCTGTGAGGATCCAAATAGGTCAGGTCAGCGTTGCAATGAACAATTCCAACCAGACCCTTTCAGCCACATAAGGGGGGGGGGGGGTTAACACCTCACACCCTGTTGTAAATCAAGGAGAACTTTCAGCATCTCCCTCTCCAATTTTCACCACAGGAAAGAACCTGTTACAGACCTTTTCCAGAGGAAACTAACACATTCTAAAGCGAATACTGGAACAATATTTCTAACAAAGAACGTGGGGAATGGTCAGAGGCGATCTGGAGAACACTGGTGACGTTTCAGTTATTTTGTGATGTCATTAAAATTGTTAAAGGAAATACTGTAACTTGAAAAGTATACACTGAAGTGTCCATCTTGTGTTGTGCATGAAATATGAAAAGCGTGTTTGTTGAGGGACATGATTTTAGGAGCCATAGAGTTCTACATCAACTTTGCAGTGACTAGCCACACCCATGAGTGAGGTCAGAGAACGTGTCAGCCTGACAGACCCGGCCTTTTGAATAAACTGTATAAAATGGGTTAAGAATTTACACATCAGACCAGAGAGACGTGGCGCTGCAGCTCACATTTAACCTGTTGAGGCTAGGGGGTGCTGTTGTCACTATTTATGGAAATCGTGTAATTTTTAAACGGCTTCCTACTAAATTCTTGATCGTACAATATGCATATTATTATTATTATTATTGGATAGAAAACAGTCTCTAGTTTCTATAGCCGTTGAAATTTTGTCTCTGAGTGGAACAGAACTCATTCTACAGCAATTTCCCTGACATGGAGTCAGATTTCACACATTTTGGCCCCTGATCTGGAGTCAGTTTAAAGGCCACTGTGAACGCTATGAGCATACAGACACTGCTTACGTCTTCCCCTGGATGCCTTTACGTGATGACGATTTGAATGGTATCGATTGCGCAATCACAGCCCCTATAAAACAAAAACACGTGTAGGTAGGAACTCCTTTCCAGCTGCGTCATGCGCGCGGTGGACACCGACCTGCTCTTTTTCCAAGCACTAGTGTAGCCAGTTATATTTCTCCGGTCATGTTTCTACTCGTTATAGGAGTCAAAAACATCATAAGGTAGTTAATTTAAACCGTTTTATAGCAATTTATACCCGTTTAGTGCGATTTTGGGACATTTATTTCTGAGACACTGTGAATCTCTGGGCACGGTTCCAGTTCATGCCGAACGCAATGGGCATTTCTACATGGCAAGAGGACAGCTTTCGACCAAAAGACGATTAGACCCAAGAAAGGATTCTTTGCCCAAGATTCTGATGGAAGAACAGCTCAAAGTAGGAACAATTTATTATGATAAATCGTGTTTGTCGAGAAATGTTAATCGCTTATGACGCCATCTTGTTTGACGTAGCTTCGCTTGGCGCAAACTGTATTGAAAAGTAAGGATAATTAAAAAAAATGTAAATCAGCGATTGTATTAAGAATTAAATTGTCTATCAATCGCTGTCCACCCTATATTTTTTAGTCACGTTTATGAGTATTTATGTATACGGCTAGATCACTGTCTAATATGGCGCACGACATTGTCTGACCAGCTGGGCAACTTTTGTCATTGTCTAACCATGATTTTGGTGGCTAAATATGCACATTTTCGAACAAACTGTATATGGATTGTGTAATATGATGTTACAGGAGTGTCATCGGAAGACTTCTGAGAAGGTTAGTGAAAAAATTAATATATTTTGGCGATGTTTACGTTATCGCTCTCTTTGGCTAGAATCAATGCTCTGGTAACGTTTGCATATGTGGTATGCTAATATAACGATTTATTGTGTTTTCGCTGTAAGACACTTAGAAAATCTGAAATATTGTCTGTATTCACAGGATCTGTGTCTTTCGATTAGTGTATGCTGTGTATTTTTACGAAATGTTTGATGATTAGCAATTAGGTAAACACGTTGCTCTATGTATTTATTCTAGTCCATTTGTGACGGTGGGTGCAATTGTAAACTATGACATCTACCTGAAATATGCACATTTTTCTAACAAAACATATTTATGGTATAGGATAGGTTAGACTGTCATCTGATGAGTTTTTCTTGGTTAGTGGCTATCAATATCTTAGTTTAGCCGAATTGGTGATAGCTACTGGTGTTGGTGGACAAATAAAAGATGGTGTCTTATGCTAATGTGTTTAGCTAATAGATTTACATCTTTACATAGTGTCTTCCCTGTAAAACATTTTAAAAATCGGACATGTTGGCTGGATTCACACGATCTGTGTCTTTCATTAGCTGTATTGGACTTTAATGTGTGAAAGTTAAATATTTAAAAATATATATTTTTTTAATTTCGCGCTCTGCCTTTTCAGTGGAATGTGGGGGGGGGGGGGGGGGTCGGGTGCCGCCCGGACAATCACTGGTACGGCTGATTAGCTTATCCTCAGTAAAGTATCTAGAAAAGCACATTTAAGTGGGACCATTCCATTACTGTGTTCAAATCATCGTATTACACTACTCTCATCACCCCATTAGAATTATCTTCAAAGAAACATCTTCCAGAGCGAATGGAAGTAGAATAAAATCTGTAGTTCTGTTCAGGATTACACGACAAGTCACCGGATATCGGACGACTGCAGAGGAGAACAGTAGAAGACTGGTGGGGACCCCTTTCGCACAATCAGAGCCTTACAAGCGAAGAGTTCCAACATCCTTTCCAAGGCCCTGTCTACCGAGAGAAACCAAGGATTTTCACGTAAATACATGATTTCTTACTCCAAGCGGGTGGCGGTGTGTGCAAAGTGAGAGTAGTTTCTAAATGTAACAATGTTAAATGTCTGTCCCTCTCTCGACCTCCATGTCTTTTGTAACAAGCAGCCATTTTGTTGTCAGTCTGCTAGGGACACGTTTCTAATGTATTAAGTGTGTATGTTTATCCTGTGTTACCATTTAGTTCGTAAATAATGAAACCAATTTATGTAGTACTGAATCATAAGGCTGGGGTTTTTGCAGATGCAAGGTTACGACTGTTCAGAATGATGATATGATACGAGGTTATGATTAATAAGTTTATGATTAATAAGTTAACTGTTTATGGATGTGATAGGTAAAGACCTTTAAAGAGTTACAATTTCCCGAATCAACTCTAAAGAGCCGCTCCCGTGGTGCCCCATATCCTAATGAGTTAATTGTTAAATTATTAATTTAACCGGGTAACAATTAAACAGTTGATTAGATAACAGTCATCAGATTAATGAAAGTCAAGTCACAACACTATTCTAGTCAAGGCTCATCCTAAACTACTGCTGTACACCTCTTTTCTATGAATATAGTGTCCATGTCTACACACCATCATATACATTACAGACTGACATTGCTTGTTCTAATATTTCTATTCTTTTTTTATTTGCATGTATTGTTATTACTGCACTCTTAGAGCTAGGAACATAAGTGTTTCTCTATACCTGCAACATCGGCAAAATGTGTACGCAACAAATACAATTAAATTGTTTCTTAGTGTCGAGGTTATTCACAAAACATGGGCGAGGGGTCTACAATACCCTCTGAAGCCTACAGGTTGTCGAGGAGAGTGGATGGCCTTTTTGCACGTCAGATTGATTTCTTAGAAAGCAAAGCCAAGAACCACGCTTGACCGGCTTAGTTATGATTTTCTGAGCACCAGTCACATTCCCTGTAATCTTAAACCAAGATAATTCAATGTTAATGAGTGGTTAGTGAGAATTCATAAGGCTTTAAGCCACTGCCAGGAATGGGGATAACCAGAGTTGCAGCTCTATGTGCGACAGAGTCACAATGTTTACTCAAATAAGAGACATGTCCCTTTCTCCCTCCTTGGCTGGGAATACGTCTAATCAGGCCAATATTTTACTCCAACTTAAATTAGCCAGTAGCTGGATAATCATGTTCAAATTGCATGATTGATAAAACATGTGTAGTTTCAATTCAGTCATTTATCTTCAATTCCTGAAGTGACTAAATGGAATAATCCCAAAAAAGATGCACACTTCAGGAACACTGCCTTGGAACAGTGATCACTGTTCCATGGCCTTACATTCTTCTACTGGCCCACATGGCTGGGGTATTGGAAATGTGAGATGCCAAGGTTACTCTGCTGTATAGGAATCTTAATCTGCGATTTTGGAACAAGAGATAGTCCAGAGCGCAGCTGAGGCTAATGCATGCATGATGTATATAATAGAATATATGGATTTTTTCTGCAATACACCATGATGTATGTTGAGCAGTGGTGTAAAGTACTTAAGCAAAAATACCACTTTAGCAGTTTAAAGCATCTGTACTTCACTATTTATATTTGACATATTTTACTTCACCAAAGAAAATAAATATACCTTTTACTCCATACATTTTCCCTGACACCCAAAAGTACTTCCTACATTTTGAATGCCTAACTGGACAGGAAAATGGTCCAATTCACACACTTTCAGCAAGAGCAGACCACTGGTCATCCATACCGCCTCTGATTTGGTAGACTCACTAAACAAACGATAATTTGTAAATAATGTTTTAATGTGCCGTTGACTCAAAAGAAGGAAAATTGTCGTTTGGTTTGACATTTACACTTTAGTATATTTTTGCAATTACATTTTACTTTGGATGAAGTATATTTAAACCCAAATACTTTCATAATTTTACTCAAGTAGTACTTTACTTGGTGACTGTCACAACTCATTTTCTATTCAGGTATATTTACTTTTACTCAAGTATGACAATTGGGTACTTTTTCCACCACTGATGTTAAGTGGGTTACTAACTTGAATGGGTGCCCTTCATCAGACTTCTGGATGGCCTGCAGGATCCCCTTGTATATCCTGAAGCAAATGGTGACGGAGAGGAGCGCCAGAGCGATGTAGGACGAGACGCTGACAATGCTGCAAAGTGTCAGGGAGAGCAGCAGAGAGAGGCCAGCGCCAAACACCACGCCAGAAGTCTTGACATCACGCCAGTACAGGAGCTCTACCACTGCAGGAGAGAGAGAACAGGGTCAGATAGTTTTTGTGTCCTGCAGCTAAGTGTGCTTCTTTTCAACACATTAAAATAAGAGATTATGGTGGTGATGTGGGGGTGGAATGAGAAGGGGTAAATCTATGAAAATTAACACGATTTAATTTGCTTAATTATTTGTCTGCAGATAATTAGCTACTAGCCACACTACTTCACTAAAACGGGAATCCCTGGTGTTCCCTACAGCTGACATGTTTCGTTTACTGTTGGAATACCAGTATACCACTGCAGGTAATGTACCTAGGTCCAGGTCCATTCATAGCCATGGCACGGTCTAAAACCTGTTATTTTTTAAGATCGTTAGCCAACCCCCACCCGGTCACACAGACAGCTAGGGGCAGGACAGACCCATGCTTGTGTTTCACCAGCAATCCCTAGCACGTCAGTGTACAATATTAGATGTGAGACATCCATTTCCTACTGGCAGACGCATTTCAAAACGTAGGCTAGCCAACAAGCGGGCATTGCTCGAGTCTTCAATGTGCAATGACTTGGCAGGCCACCAGATTTCAAATTGCTTAACAAGTAATGAATGAGCTTATAGTTGAAAACCAAAATTGTACAGGTTTCTGCCAAATAGATAATCGTATCAAGCGATTCATACCAAAGCAACGACTGATGCATTATTGTGATTGATGATCATATAGTTAACAAGTAAAATGCCTAAAGGCACCGCAGGAGCAGAATCAAAAGAAGCATACGCCGTTTTAGCCAGCCTATGGACACACTTCACTGTCAAATCACAAGAATGCTTCTCGTGAGGAATCATGTCAGACCCTTTATGGACCACACTCGTGGGGTGTCTTTTTAGGCGGTGACGCTAAGCTTTTAATTTCTCCCAAACGCCAATGTTAGCTGCTAGCTTAACTGGAGAGCTCGGCTACATCGCGTTTAAATATAGGTAGTTCGCTAGCATATTAGCCAGTTACTAATAGCTAGCCCCAACATTTGCGTCACCAGGACCCTTTGTTTAAAATGTTGCTAGCAATAATAGCTAACGTGCAACCGTGAAGGGGGTGGGGTCGTCCTTTCAGTCGGTCTACGGTACATATGGTGAGCATGAACTAGCATGTGTGGGAACTAAAAATAGCCCAGGCATATCAACTGCGCTAATCTCATCATATAGTTAGCTAATAACATGTCATGTTTTAATAATGTCCTTCCGTATACATCTCCTTCATGTAAACACTTTAATATCCACGGGGGTAGATGGATAAACAGGAAAATGACTGAATCGTACGAGTCTGACGCCATGTAGTTCTCAGCGTAGCCCCATCACGATAAAACGTCCAGTTTGACCTAGCTGGGCCTCTGCATAGCGCCATGCACAGCTCAATTCCTACCCATTCGCCTCACACCGTAACGTCGGTAAGGCAAATTGGTTAATTCAAAGGCGATACAACCGAATATAAATGTGATATGTAAAGGCAGCATCGTACACATGAGAATGACAGCACTTACCCCGTTCGGCATCCATCTTTAGCATCCAGCACTTAACTAGCTCAGCTGCGCGAAAGGGTGTTCACTTCCTGCTAGGTACATTTAAGATCCTCTCATTATGCGCAGCGCCTCAGCCCGTTCTAATTATGTTTTAAGTTTCAATACGTGCCCAACGCAAATATGAGAATGAGCTTTTCTACTATTCGTGGGAAGACTGGTAGAGCTTTGTAGTAATAGTCATTTGGTTTCAAAACGGAATGAAAATATTGGAAATGGGGGAGTAGGTGGTGTGGAAAATGTTAGTCATAACGTTAACTGCAAATGTTGACCAGCTTAACCAATATAACACAACAGTGCATCATTATGACTGACAACTGGTCAAATCTAAAATCAGGAGTTTATTACAAAGACTTTTTAATAAATATAAATTCCAACAAATGTAAACTGACCACCACAGGCAATTTGCAATGTATTGGAAGCCTTTCATACAGCCATGTGAAGCTGTAGGTCAATATTGAACCAATACAATTGTCTGGTAGTGAGTTCATAGCCTTAATGCCCTAGCCAGAAAGAGTCCTCTTCAAACTCTTACATCAGAACACATGTCGGATGGAAATCCATGCATCATATCCAGATAAAATAATCTAACAATATGCTTACCTGTTAAAACTAATTATGGGGCACGCCAGAAAACATCCTACTTCATCATCATTGCCCAGCTATACACTTTTTTTGGCCCCTTTAGTGTTATGTCACTGCCATCTGCCCCTCATCCTTTAATGTTTTAATACATAATGTTACAGACTAATGTAGACAATCTCTCAGCCCAATACTGCTTAGTCACTGGAGTGACTCAGGCTGGTAGTCTACTACACCCATACCCTATCCAAGTGCCGGTCATGTTCAACGGAGCGCTCAGCCAGATGGTAGTTGCTGAAATGGATGACATACCATTTAGTCAAATAAAGTTGACAGGGGCCCTTTAAGCACAATGCCCTTTGTTGCAATGTGTGCCAATTGCCATGCTGCATCCCAGAATGATGCAACGGCAATAGCACACATGACAAAAATCAGCAGGATGTGCCAGCAGTGCCATTGGTTGCCTGAGCCTCACAATGTCCCGTCTGAGCTGAAAGCAGATGGCTACAACTGGGCCTGGAAAACACCAGAAGACCTCTTCTGCCATAAGCCACATGGCTCCTCTGGTGCTTGCCATATAGGCTCAGTGTGAATCCATACATACACACATTTGTAATTTAGCAGACATGCTTATCCAGAACGACTTATAAGAGCAATTAGGGTTAAGTGCCTTACTAAAGGGCACAGAGATTTTTCACCTAGTCAACTCAGGGATACAAACCAGCGACCATTCGGTTACTTGCCCAAAGCTTAACCACTATGCACACACTTTTTTTTGCACATGCTGAACAATGGACTTATACACCTTTATAAAGCCTAGTCAGCAGACTGTAGGGCTGAAGGTTGGTCCTGCATTCAGCAGAATTTGTCACAGGGGTTAGAGACCCCTGGTGCACCGGGCCAGACAGTCGTGAGTCAACTCCAGGCAGCATGGAATCATTAGACATCTATTACACTTGTCACTTTAGCCCAACACCCCTCCCACCATGCACCTTTGGACAGACTTCCTCCTGTCAGTGCTACCCTTACCAAAGTTTCTGCTAGGATAGTGTATTACACATTAGAAATCCAGAGAAACCTTTAGATTTTTTTGTGTGGCATTAACAGTTCCACTGGTTACCAACAACCTTATTAATTTACGGATGGCTACACATTCAGAGCAAATGGCATGCATGGCTGGATGGGACAAGCAATATCAAAACCCACTCAACTACCAGAGTGATTACATACTATGAATGTCCACAATACCTGTGCATTGTTTAATAACCACCCACTAAAAACAAATGGACTACTTTTAATTTCACATACATCTAGAGAACCCAGCAATAACTACAAAAAAATAACAGTAAACAGTAAAATAAGAGGAATACCCTTGTCTTTCCACTGTGGTGGAGGCTGGGTGTCTCCATTTTCCGTTTTCCCGTTTTCCATGATAGAGCCACTGTGTAGGTATCAGCAGGGCATTCCAGACAGCATGCGGTGTGTTTGGCTGGAGGCGGGTGGGGTGCGGGGACCGAGGTAGAAGATAGTGGACAACCAAACCTTCCTCCTGTGAGATGACTGCAGTACTACTGCTCTCTCTACCTCCCTCCCCCTTTTCTCTTCCTCTCAGGCTGTAGGACTGAGGTCAGCTGACTGTCTGCTGCCACCTAGAACGGCTAACGCACTGACGCAGCAACTTCCCCATCTAACTCACTCCCCCTCTGATACTCCCCCTCCCCTTGCGCAAATGTACATGTGCTTTTCCCCTCCCTCTCATCCCCACATGGATGACAAAGCAGCGAGTAGGTGACTCCACCCAACGGTCTCTGTAGGAACTACAAGTACAGACTATCCCACTACCTCTAAAATGACACTAGTGTGTACTGTGACTTAATTTTAAATGCCCTCTGAATTGCCTCCTAAAGTTGGTGAGTAACATTAAAACAAAAACCTCAAATCTAACCTCCATGCTCTGGAAAGCATCAGACATCTAATCGTACCATTACTGCACTTAAATTATGAATGTAATATTATTCTGTTGATCAGAGTCAAAATCCATCTTCACAAACGGTGTACCATATCAAAATCAGCCAAACAATTATGATATAGTCGTCACCAAATCAACCCTCATCAGTAGTCAGTCTTAAATCACATAAGAAAATGGTGATTGTTGTATTAGTCCACTAGAGGGCACCTCACTAATTTCACTTAAGTCTGCCTAGGTTTCCTCATTCTTGTTTCAAATCATTTATATTGCGTTAGTGTTTTCAGAAAGTTATTTAGAGAGTTGACAAAAGTATATTCACTCAGAACTTTAGCTGGAGTCATTTAGATAAATGGGAGGTACATTTTGTACCATATGGGTGTAGTCCTACTGAAGACTATGGGAGACTAATTAATTATACAGTGGTCAGTTACTACAGTTCTGTGGATTCAAAACAACCTGCAATCTCACTAAGGGGGTTTTGCGAATGAGATAGGGCAGGGGTGATGTTTGATGGTATTGCATTTCGAGTCGAACAAATAAGGGAACACTTGCTGACAAGCTCTATTCTTCATCGGCTGGTGTCGCAATGCAGGCAGAGCCTTTTTATTGGGCGATTCCTCACACACTGTCTGTGTCAGCCAGCCTTGCTCAAAGGAATGTCCCAATCAGATAAATATCTGCACTCTACTGATGTGCCTCGGGGTGAATAACCAGCAAGGTAAAACTTAGCCATTCATTGTAAAAATACTTAAAATGAAAGCATAGCCTTTAACCGAACAGTCATGCAAAAATACCAAAATAAAAACACTAAATCTGAAGGCCACTGCCCCAGTGCAGTAAGCCTTCCAAACATAAGATTTTTTTTTTGCTACAACACTGCCCTTTTCACTGAGCTGGGTAAGGTTTATCTGGACATGGGAGCTCAAAAGGCAAATGGGGCCTACAAGGTGGTGTACAGTTTCATATCTCTAGTTGTTATTTTCAGCCAGGGCTAAAACCAGACAGTAGCGTTTGGTGATATCAATGACACACGATCAGGGTTTCCCAAACCTCCTGGGTGCATGTATTGTTTTTGCCCTAGCACTACACAGCGGATTCAAATAATCAAAAGCTTGATGAGCTGGTTAATTGAGTCAGCTGTGTAGTGCTAGGATTTAACAAAAACTAAATAAATGGACCCAGGGAGGGGAAGATGTGTATATACACACACACGCATGCATGCATGTACATAGTTTGCCACATTCACTCCATTAGACGCCTTAATGCATATTTGTAAATAGTACATTAAAACATTTTCCTTAAAGTATAATTTTGAAAGATCTAAATGTTTGGCATGGGTCCTCAGATCCTCAAAAGGTTCTTCAAGTGCACCATCGAGAGCATCCTGACTGGTTGCGTCACTGCCTGGTATGGCAACTGCTCGGCCTCCGACCGCAAGGCACTAGAGGGTAGAGCGTGCAGCCCAGTACATCACTGGGCCAAGCTTCCTCTTATCCACCTCTATACCAGGCAGTGTCAGAGGAAGGCCCTAACAATTGTCAAAGACTCCAGCCACCCTAGTCATAGACTGTTCTCTCTGCTACCGCACAGCAAGCGGTACCGGAGCACCAAGTCTAGGTCCAAGAGGCTTCTAAACAGCCTCTACCCCCAAGCCATATGACTCTTGAACGTCTAATAAAATGGCTACCCAGAATATTTGCATTGCCCTCCACAGTCTACACTTGTTGTATTCAGCACATTACATTTCCAAGATGGCATAGCAGTCAGACGTCCTTTGTCCTCGTCTTGTATGTATGTATGTATGTATGTATGTATGTATGTATGTATGTATGTATGTATGTATGTATGTATGTATGTATACATACACACTGCTCAAAAAAATAAAGGGAACACTTAAACAACACAATGTAACTCCAAGTCAATCACACTTCTGTGAAAACAAACTGATTGACAATACATTTCACATGCTGTTGTGCAAATGGAATAGACAACAGGTGGAAATTATAGACAATTAGCAAGACACCCCCAATAAAGGAGTGGTTCTGCAGGTGGTGACCACAGACCACTTCTCAGTTCCTATGCTTCCTGGCTGATGTTTTGGTCACTTTTGAATGCTGGCGGTGCTTTCACTCTAGTGGTAGCATGAGACGGAGTCTACAACCTACACAAGTGGCTCAGGTAGTGCAGCTCATCCAGGATGGCACATCAATGCGAGCTGTGGCAAGAAGGTTTGCTGTGTCTGTCAGCGTAGTGTCCAGAGCATGGAGGCGCTACCAGGAGACAGGCCAGTACATCAGGAGACGTGGAGGAAGCCGTAGGAGGGCAACAACCCAGCAGCATGACCGCTACCTCCGCCTTTGTGCAAGGAGGAGCACTGCCAGAGCCCTGCAAAATGACCTCTGAATTGCTGTAGAGCCTCTAGCCTTGCTCATTATACCTTATCCCACCACCCACACATGCGATGACATCACCTGGTTTCAATGACGTTTCTAGAGACAATCTCTCTCTCTCATCACTCAATGCCTAGGTTTACCTCCACTGTATTCACATCCTACCATACCTTGAAGCTATTTTAAAATCGCCCCAAAAACCTGCTCCTTTTCTTCTGTTCCAGACGTCCTAGACGACCAATTCTCATAGCTTTTAGCCGTACCCTTATTCTACTCCTCCTCTATTCCTCTGGTGATGTAGAGGTGAATCCAGGCCCTGCAGTGCCTAGCTCCACTCCTATTCCCCAGGCGCTCTTTTGATGACTTATGTCATAAGAAGATATAAGAAGCCTCCTCCCTAAGTTTGTTTTATTCACTGCTTTAGCACACTCCGCCAACCCGGATGTCCTAGCCGTGTCTGAATCCTGGCTTAGGAAGACCACCAAAAACGCTGAAATCTCCATCCCTAACTACAACATTTTCAGACAAGATAGAATGCCCAAAGGGGGCAGTGTTGCAATCTACTGCAGAGATAGCCTGCAGAGTTCTGTCCTACTATCCAGGTCTGTACCCAAACAATTTGAACGTCTACTTTTAAAAATCCACCTCTCTAAAAACAAGTCTCACCATTGCCGCCTGCTATAGACCAGCCAATGCCCCCAGCTGTGCTCTGGACACCATATGTGAACTGATTGCCCCTCCATCTATCTTCAGAGCTCGTACTGCTAGGTGACCTAAACTGGGACATGCTTAACACCCCAGCCATCATACAATCTAAGCTTGATGCCCTCAATCTCACACAAATTATCAATGAACCTACTATGTACCACCCCAAACACGGGCACCCTCGTAGATATCATCCTAACCAACTTGCCCTCTAAATACACCTCTGCTGTTTTCAACCAAGATCTCAGCGATCACTGCCTCATTACCTGCATCCGTAATGGGTCAGCGGTCAAACGACCTCCACTCATCACTGTCAAACGCTCCCCGAAACACGTCAGCGAGCAGGCCTTTCTAGTCGACTTGGCCCGGGTATCCTGGAAGGATATTGACCTCATCCCGTCAGTAGAGGATGCCTGATATTTAATTTTTAAATGCCTACCCCACCATCTTAAATAAGCATGCCCCATTCAAGAAATGTAGAACCAGGAACAGATATAGCCCATGGTTCTCTCCAGACCTGACTGCCCTTAACCAACACAAAAACATCCTATGGCGTTCTGCATAAGCATCGAACAGCCCCCGTGATATGCAACTTTTCAGGGAAGTTAGAAACCAAAATACACAGGCAGTTAGAAAAGCCAAGGCTATTTTTTTCAAGCAGAAACTTCCTTCCAACACAAACTCAAAAAAGTTCTGGGACACTGTAAAGTCCATGGAGAATAAGAACACCTCCTCCCAGCTGCCCACTGCACTGAGGACAGGAAACAGTCACCACTGATAAATCCACTATAATTGAGAATTTCAATAAGCATTTTTCTACGGCTGGCCATGCTTTCCACCTGCCTACCCCGGTCAACAGCACTGCGCCCCCCACAGCAACTCGCACAAGCCTTCCATTTCTCCTTCTCCCAAATCCAATCAGCTGATGTTCTGAAAGAGCTGCAAAATCTGAGTCTGATCCACCTCTACGCAGACGACACCATTCTGTATACTTCTGGCCCTTCTTTGGACACTTATCAACCCTCCAGATGAGCCTCAATGCCATACAACTCTCCTTCCGTGGCCTCCAACTGCTCTTAAATACAAGTCAAACTAAATGCATGCTCTTCAACCGATCGCTGCCTGCAACTGCCCACCCGTCCAGCATCACTACTCTGGACGGTTCTGACTTAGGTATTTGTAGTTGTCCACATATTCTAGGTGTCTGGTTAGACTGCAAACTCTCCTTTCAGACTCACATCAACCATCTCCAATCCAAAGTTAAATCTAGAATTGGATTCCTATTTCGCAACAAAGCATCCTTCACTCATGCTGCCAAACATACCCTCGTAAAACTGACCAACCTACCGATCCTCGACGAGGATACAAAATAGCCTCCAATACCCTACTCAATAAATTGGATGCAGTGTATCACAGTGCCATCCGTTTTGTCGCCAAAGCCCCATATACTACCCACCACTGCGACCTGTACGCTCTCGTTGGCTGGCCCACGCTTCATATTCGTCGCCAAACCCACTGGCTCCAGGTCATCTACAAGACCCTGCTAGGTAAAGTCCCCCCTTATCTCAGCTCGCTGGTCACCATAGCAGCACCCACCTGTAGCACGCGCTCCAGCAGGTATAGATCTCTGGTCATCCCCCAAAGCAAATTCCTCCTTTGGCCGCCTCTCCTTCCAGTTCTCTGCTGCCAATGACTGGAACGAACTACAAAAATTTCTGAAACTGGAAACACTATCCCTCACTAGCTTTAAGCACCAGCTGTCAGAGCAGCTCACAGATTACTGCACATAGCCCATCTATAATTTTGCCCAAACAACTCCCTCTTCCCCTACTGTATTTATTTATTTAGCTCCTTTGCACCCCATTATTTCTACTTTGCACATTCTTCCACTCCAGTGTTTTACTTGCTATTTTGTATTTACTTCGCCACCATGGCCTTTTTTTTTTGCCTTCCCTCCCTTACCTCATTTGCTCACATTGTATAGAGACATATTTTTCTACTGTATGTTTGTTTTACTCCATGTGTAACTGTGTTGTATGTGTCGAACTGCTTTGCTTTATCTTGGCCAGGTTGCAATTGTAAATGAGAACTTGTTCTCAACCTGGTTAAATAAAAGTGAAATAAAAATGTGACAAATTCAATTTGACTTACTGTCCCCAATTAAATACATGTAATTGTGTCATTGAGACATTGAATTGAAACACTAGAATTACATTAATTCCTATGGAGGAATGTTTCTTCTGGGGAGTGCCAATATGGCCGACCGGTGGCTTCAAAGCCTCTCATTGGGCAACACACAGCATCAGCAATCCACAGTTTACAGAGATAATCTAAATTCCATAGAGAAAAAATCTGGGCAAACTAAAATCACTGTGGGTGTAAGTGTAACAGTTTAACTTTTCGTCGTCCCCTCGCCCCGACCCAGGCGCGAACCAGGGACCTTCTGCACACATCAGCAACTGACACCCACGAAGCGTCGTTACCCATCGCTCCACAAAAGCCGCGGCTCTTGCAGAGCAAGGGGCAACACTACTTAAGTCTCAGAGCAAGTGACGTAACTGATTGAAATGCTACTAGCGCGTACCCGCTAACTAGCTAGCCATTTCACATCCGTTACATAAGCAAGACAGTCAGGCCTGCTAACTGCCACACTGTTCCCATGGGAGGCAGTTTTTACCAGGCCCTGTGGTACCATTCAAACCAATTGGCAAGAATCAAACATTTAATTGTAGATCAGCTAAATTTTCTAACCAGGCGTATTATGAAAAAAAAAAAAAAAAGGGTGTTCATAAGATATACTGCATGTCTATGAATAATGATAGGCATTTAAATATTACTACACGGCTGAAATGTAAGCACAAAACCCCTGGACTTACTCCACATTTAGTTGCGTTACAGCCGGAATTCAAAATGGATGAAATAGATCCTCACCCATCTACACACAATACCCTAATGACAAAGTGAAAACATGTTTAGACATTTTAGCAGATGTATTGAAAACTAAATCTCATTTACATACAGAACCCTGTGTCAATACTTCGTAGAAGCACCTTTGTCAGCCATTACAGCTGAGAGTCTTTCTGGGTAAGTCTAAGAGCTTTCCACACCTGGATTGTGCAACATTTGCCCATTATTATTTTCTAAATTCTTCAAGCTCTGTCAAATTGGTTGTTGATCATTGCGAGAACCATTTTAAGGTCTTGCCATAGATTTCAAGTAGATTTAAGTCAAAACGTTAACTCTGCAACATTCACTGTCTTCTTGGTAAGCAACTCCAGACTAGATTTGGCTTTGTGTTTTAGGTTATTGTCCTGCTGAAAGTGTCTGGTGGAAAGCAGACAACTAGGTTTACCTCTAAGACTTTGCCTGTGCTTAACTCCATTCCCTTTTTTTATCCTGAAACACTCCCCAGTCCTTAACGATTACAAGCATACCCGTATCATGAGGCAGCCTCCACTATGCTTGAAAATATGGAGTCGTACTCAGTAATGCATTGTATTTGCCCTAAACATAACTTTGTATTCACAACAAAAAGTGAATAGCTGAGCCACATTTTTTGCAATATTACATTAGTACCATGTTGCTAACAGGATGCACGTTTTTGAATATTTATATTCTTTACAGGCTTCCTTGTCGCTGTCAATTAGGTTCGTATTGTGGAGTGTAAACACTTATTAATCCATCCTCATCACTGTTCTCATGGTGAAATCCCTGAGTGGTTTTGTTCATCTCCGGCAATGGAGTTTGGAAGGACGTCTGTATCTTTGTAGTGACTGGTTGTATTGCGACACCATCCAAAGTGTAATTAATAACTTCACCATGCTCAAGAGGATATTCAATGTCTGCTTTTTTATTTTTACCCATCTACCAATAAGTACACTTCTTTGCGAGGCATGTGAAAACCTCCCTGGTCTTTATGGTTGAATCTGTGTGAAATTCCTTGCTCGACAGAGGGACCTTACAGATAAATTGTATGTATGGGGTACAGATAGAAGGTAGTCATTCAAAAATCATGTTTAACACGCAACTTAAGTAAAATAGTACTCCTGAACTTATTTAGGGTTGACATAAAAGGGGTTGCATACTTATTGACTCAAGATATTTCAGCCTAATTTTCTATTAATAAGTATACATTTCAAAAAGAATAATTCCACTTTGACATTATGGGTCATTGTGTGTAGGTCAGTGACAAATAAAATCTCTATTTAATAAATTGTTTATTCAGGCTGTAACAAAATGTGGGAAAAGTCAAGGCGTGTGAATACTTTGAAGGCACTGTATAGCTTAATGAGGTATGGGATTATACATTGCTAGGTCACTTCCTATAAATGGATTGTGTGGTGTCAATGTAATTTTAACATAATCTCTTTGTAACCCCACCCATTGCACATTTGTATTATGTTTCTGCACAGAGAAGTCGAGAGAAATTCATTACTTACTACATCAAGAGGATGGATTCAAAAACACAAATTAAGAAAATATGAAAAACAATATCATGCCAACACATGCACCCAATTGTAAATGTTTTTTTTTATGCTATAAAAAAAAGGGACAATGCAGAGGAGAAAGGTGATGAAAAAATGAAAACTTATGGGGGGAAAAAGGGAAATGACAACCAAGGAGAGTAAAATGATGCACCAATAAAAACAAAAAAAATAACTGTTGGTGAACTTCCATGTGGAAATTACCTGCTTCAGCACTCAGGTTGGGCATCTGATCCATTTTGTCCTTAGCGAGCAACTCCGGTCCTGTGTCCTTAGCGAGCAACTCCGGTTTGCGAACAGGCGAGTGGATGAGAGGGGCCTTTGAGGTGGGACCTTTGGTATCATCCTTCTCCAGGTCTGACTTAACCTTCTGGGTGAGTAGGAGGTAAGAGCGCTGACTAGGAGATTCTTCCTGAACTTCTGGGACTAGATTTGCAGACGCCACACCCGTCAGCCCTAAGCACATGTCATCTTCATCCATGCTAAACTCTGTTGCCTTCGCAAACTTGGAGCTATCTAATGCTTCTAGAAACTCATCGATTACACCCCTGAGGGGCCTCTCGATGAACTCAAACTCTTCAGAGGACACTTCCGGCTCAGAGATATCCTCTGCTGCCTCTTCCACTTTCATGTCATTCTTCTCAGACTCCACCTGGAAACTTGCAGGATTCTTGGCCATTGCCTCCAGAACAGGGGACAGGGAGTCTGCTGACGGACTCTCAGAATCAGAATCTTCAGGGGTCTTTCTTGTCTGGAAATTAAGAGGCTCTAATTTGTTCACAATTTGAGGTGAATCTTGACTGGAAAACATCCAATCTTTTTGTTCTATCTGGACAGGTGCTTTGCTATGGGGTGTAGGCTCTGCCTCCTTTACGAGGTCAAAGGCACTAAAGCCTTCATCTTCAGCCTTCACCTTCACAGCTAGCCTTGCTTCAGTCTCCTCAGTCAGCTCCTTCAGCAGTAAAGCTTTGGAATCGAAAGCAAAGGGATTTGTGGCCGACACAGGGACAGTGGGTGACTCAACCATCTTCCGGATAGGAGCAGGGCTTGGCTCAGTGCTTCCTTCAGAAGAGCCAGAGTCCACTTTGTCAGGGTTCAGAGGGAAGGGCTTTAAGATATCTGGAAGAGATGGAAGTGTAGAGTCCTCGCTCTCTTTTGGGGCGGTTGAGAACTGATTGAATGGCTCCATGAGCGAGTCCGCAGCCATCTTGACAGACTCATACGTTTTTGTTTCATCATAATATGATGGTGGGCTGCCATCTTGTGAGTCTTCAGCCCGGCCATACTGAACCAGGTCTGGGGTGGGACTCTCAGACATTTTAGCTGCCTGGCTGTCAGAAGTCATATCCCCAAGATGGGAGAACCCAGCATCTGCTACAGGGGAGAAGCCCTGGAATGGATTCTTCTTCACCTTAAACATTAAGTCATCATCTGATTGGCCAAGCATATCTGGCTCATACCCAGAGGAGCCTCTGGATGCTGAGTCTTTGGTAAACGTATCCATGGAGGCCCTGGGGTTGTCTTGAGAAGCTAAGAATGGAGAATCCCAGTGCTCTGTTGGGTTAGAGGAGGCAGGTGCAATGTCAGATTCAGGAGTCATCAGGGGATTATTGGGGGACTGGGAAGGAGTAGTAGACCTGACTGAGCTACAAAGCTGCTCTTCAGGAGAGACCACTCCACTGTCTCCACACAGAGACTTGGACCCTACATCGCTCTCAGGGCATTTTTTTATATATTTACTTTGAGTGTAGGTAGCAGTTTCTAACCCTTTCACAATATCCTCATCACTCAAACTAAATCCTAATCTGGTGTTACCCTCTTCATCCCAAGGCATATCCTTGGTCAGTATTTTGGGGGGCTCAGTAGAAGGCCAAGAAGAGAAGCCCAATGGAGCAGATGTTGGATTTGGACTCTCTGACAAAGAGAGGTCTTCCAGAGAGTCGGGAGAGTGAAGGCGAGAGAGAGGGAAGATGGGAGCAGGGGAATCACCCTTCTGCCCAAGTTCTTGAGTAAAGAGGGAAAATGCAATACATCAAGACACACTCCATTCCTTCAGCGCTAGCAAGCCATGCCTGGCATGCCCTGCCAGCAGTCTGCAGAGTTGAGGTGGTGTTTCCCATCAGTGATCTCAGAGTTATCAACTGGCATGCCAAAAGATGCTAAACCAATTATGGGAGCAATCAATGAGGGGAATCATCACCTAAACTTTTAACTGTAAAGTTAGTCTTCTATCTTCTCTACTGTAAGTGGACTTATCACAGGGATTCACATTATAGGATCATACAAACAATGTTAGTCTTTCTTTTAAATTACTTAAATGCAAAAGCAATGTAAAATATTATTAAAGGCCAAGTACAGTTATCCTGTGTTTTATATCATATTGTACAATAGCTGATAAAAATGAACACTGTAAAAGTGTAAACAAATTTGATCAGTGTTATTTCCTGATAGTTGCTGGTTGAATAAACGATTTACACAGGACCTTCTAATCATGGGTGGAATTTCAGCTTGCCTGGTGACATCCCCAGGTGGTAAATGTAGCTAAAAAGGCAATTGGTTTATTTTATTTTTACAATTGGAAACTATTACAGTAAGGTACATAATTGCTACCAAGAAATTTGACATTACTATATAAACAGCTGCATTTGGGCCTTTAACAAACTTCGCATGCATATCAGTCAAAATGTAATTAAGGTATAAAAGGCATGAAATTAAAGAGAAGATGCAGGAGGGCAAAGGCAGCCAGGAAAAAGAACTTGCCTTTTGGGAATTGCATCAGAGGTTGAGGCGCAGCAGAAGGAAGAAAATTGTCATCTGAAAAAGAGACAGTAGCACAGTGTGAAGTGGACAATGCCAGCAGCTGAGAAAACAATTAACACTTCAACAGTGTGAAACAGAACCTAACATGGGGCCTCTACACTACTTTGACAACAAACTAGGTCCAGGAGAGATGCTTCTGTAGTGTAAACAGATGGATCTAGATTCAAATCTCTTGAAGAGATCTGCCACATGACCTCCGGAGATAGTGGGGGGAACATATACACCACATAGTGGGTTCCGAAACTATTGATACCTTTGACAAAGATGAACAAAAATGACTAAAATAAATATTTCAAATACGGAGCTATATTGTATGCTAAAATACTAATACAAAGAAAGAGGTTGTGTTTAACAAGTCATTTTTTTCAACAACAAAAAAGGTAGAGGTCAAAATTATTCACAACCCTGTTGTCAATACCTCACCTTCCGAGGACAATGGCACAGCCTTTTTCTAAAATGTTTAATGAGTTGGAGAACACATTGGGAATGATCTTAGACCATTCCGCCCTACAGAACCCTTAGTCTACGCTTAGACTGCCCTCTTCAATTTGAGGAAAAGCCCAAAACCTGTCAATTGACTCCAGTCACCCAAGTCAGACTGCGCTCTGCTACCGCACGGCAAGCAGTACCGATGGACCAAGTCTGGAACCTGAACAATTTCTACAGTAGCTCTATACTGGAGTACTACACTACCCGGCCTATCTGCATTGACCCTTTTGTACTAGCTTTGACTCAGTAAACAGTAGCAGCATATGCATTTTCGGTCACTTTATTCCTAGTTATATGTACCTAGCTACCACAAGAACTTTGTACCCCTGCACGTCGACTCAGTACCCCTTGTATATGGCCAGGTACTCTGCTCACGTAAACGTCTGTAGCTTCCGAACAGTTTGACCTACAAAGTATAAGGGGAGACTGACGAACATAATGGTGTTCTACGTTTTGCTCTACGACCCCCACCAGGGATACAAACTGGTGCGGACCCAAAAAGGTGACTATATTTTCCCACACTGAAACGTGTAAAAAAGAAAATCCCTGCTAGGGGGAAATGCAGGTTAACATAGAATATGATCTACGTAACCAGTCTGTGTGTAAAATAAAACGTGGTTAATGTGAACCTAACTCACAGCTAAAAAATGTAAAGAAAGCAATCCAATGTTATTTGTTGCCTAGACTTCACTGCAAAATTACACAAGTCTTGAGAAAAAAAAAATACACTAATATTGCAGTTAGCCATGGACAGCCTTTACAATAGAATGCTTGCGGCCATTCCACACACACACACACAACCTAAATGGAGCACTTGGGGGGGAAAAAACATCTTACATAGAACTGGAATGAAACAAACAGGCATTCTATTTTTTACTCTATTATAGTGGCCACTATGCACAATGCTACATATGTGCAAAAATAACATTTACTGAGTAAAAATGTAATAATCCCCCCTCACGTGTTACTGTCAAGTTCAACACAACAAAAGCAATATCTTTGGGCTACACTGCACATTATACACTTTCTGCCTGTGGACATCTGTTCTACAATGTGCCAGCAGATCATGATACCCTTTGTTGGCATAATTGATCTATTTCAGGCAGAGAGAGCACCTGGCATACCCCTTTTTATCCACTGTATTGAAAAAGTGAGAAAGGAAACTGTGTGGTGTTCCTTTCACCTCTACAGTGGCATCCAG
Organism: Salvelinus fontinalis; assembly: GCF_029448725.1. Taxonomy (NCBI): domain Eukaryota; kingdom Metazoa; phylum Chordata; class Actinopteri; order Salmoniformes; family Salmonidae; genus Salvelinus; species Salvelinus fontinalis. The sequence continues at coordinate 58,547,862 of NC_074665.1, read as the reverse complement.
CTTAAGCCAGGCCCAGCTACACTTAACTGTTTAACAAGCAACGCTTCATTTTCACCTACCGTAGTTCTCTCATTCTGAAAATTAACCATACACTGTAGAGGGAAAGCATTAGCTTACAGATAGTAGTTAGTTCGTTAGAGATAACATTTCCAACAGATTGCCAGGGTCCGGTAATCAACTAACGTGTTATAACTTGTGGAACGGCAAGGAGTCATAACATTACCAGTTAATACAATAGCGAATTGGTTAGGTTACTAACGTTAGGTAACGTTACATCAGATGTGCTAACTGACTTTATTAGCCAGCTACTTTTCACACCATAAACAACATTATTTGATCAGATAAGTTGGCTAATGTGGCTCAACATTTCTCTGGCTAGCTAACGGAGAATTCGAGCCAGCCAGCAAGATCCTTAAGAATACTTGTTCCACCACCCTCACCTCAAACTTTCCAAATGCCAGTTGTTTTTCAGTTACAGCTCATGGAGTACACTTCATCACCTTCTCACACCCGTCTCCGTGGTCAGGCTTCTCACCTACCTCGTCGTTATCGTTCAGGGGAAGCACAAACTGCCTTTCCAATCTCCCGCCGTCTTCCCAGAGCGTGCGCTGATGACGTAACTAGCAAATTGGTTGTCTTTTCAGTCGCGTGCTGCTTCTGTTATGTGAACGATTGGCTGAGCCTTGGAAACAGCCAGTGTTGCTCCAAATGCGAATCACTCGTTCGCTTACAGCCAGTAGTGATCCAAAGTCGTCGTCGTCGGCCCCCCCCAAAACTTCTCATTGGAGCTACACAAATCATGTAGGTAACCTATTTTGGATTCAAAATGGCGAACTTTGTCGAAAGGTGACTAGTTTGCATCCCTATCCACAAGTTTCAGGAGACACGGCTGAAGTCGGTACTGTTGATGTGCCAACTTCTGTTTGGTAGTTTTTTGTTTCTCCTAGATTTAGGCCAGTTCAAAACCTTGTTTCTCATGTGTGTTTGACTGTCCTTTGCCATCTATAAATGCGTTATTCAATCCATTACTATGGGCTTTAGTAGTAAAGGCAAAAAAAATCTATATTTTTATCCAATAATGTATTTGATACCTAAAAAGGGGTCCTAAAATTCTAATAGCTAATTGATCCTTGGTATAACCATCTTAAAACAATTCCATATGTTAGCTCAGTAGAATTTAAGAGGGCAATCCATAAGCGCAGACGAAGGATCTGAAAGGAGGAATGGTCTAAGATCGCTCCCAATGTGTTCTCCAACTCATACAATATTTTATTTAAAGCCTCAGTGCCATTATCCTCACAAGGTGAGGTATTGAAAACAGGGGTGCCAAATAATCCTGTTCTCTGAGCGATTGTATAAAATAATTTCACCTTTTATGTATACATTATAGCTCTTTATTTGAATTATTCCGTTGTCATTTTTGCTTAGCTTTACATCTGGACAAACTACACCTCTGCGAACTGGGAGATCTGGGGCTTAATCAAGTGCCTACTGTGCCGGCCAATCGGATAGCTCAAATCGTTGTGCCTACAGCTTCCACTACCCCGGCCACAGCAAAGTTTTAAAACCCTGACCAGAGTGAGACTGTCAAAGAATACAGCAAAGAGATGCTGTTTTTAGGAGTGCGTTCATGTCTAAGTTTTTATTCAGCACCGCCACTGTTTATATTTCAACACTATTACAAAAGGCGCTTCTCCCTACTTTCCACTCACGCCGCAATGAATGAGTAGCAAAGTGTATCGATAGCCCTGCGTTTTTATTATTAGAAGCTATTTTAATATCAAATAATTTTTTCACTTTCTCTGGTCATGGGAACAACATGAATTTGTGCATGAGGCAGATGCGGTGTGACTCGAGTTTCACCATCAGTTGGAAGACAGCGCCCCCCCCTCTGGTCAGTCTCACCAGGGGAAAGGAAGGAGAGAGCACGCTCTGGAACGCTCTGCTGCCCTCTCCCTCGGTTGAGACTAATGCAGTGTTCAAAATAACTGTGAACTTGGAAATCGTTGACTTTGAGCTTGAGTTCCTTGAATGCACTGATTTTCCAACCTGAAGATCACTGTGATCATGATTTGACTTATCCCTTCCCTCCCTGCTCTGAGGGGTAGATCTCTGCTTTCTTTTTGACTGCGAAAGTGATACTCTGAAAATGTTGGTGCCCGTTGTATTATGGTATGCTAATAGCTGCACCCATATCCAAGGCTAGTGTAAACAGAAAAGTTGGAAATCTGATGTTATCACTAGACATATTTTACTAACGTAAATCCACCCAGTGTGCAACATTGCTTACACCCTCTGCAAAGACAGGCAGCTTATAGCATACAAGATGGGAATAGCTTACAGGCATGTAACAAAGTCTGGGAAAAAGGTCATTAGTGTCAGAATGACTGAAGAATTGACTTTTTAATGTAGCAGCATGAAGATCAACCTTTAAAAGGCAAAATAACTGATACAATTAGGCATAGCAGTCATTTTCTGATCCAAGCAGACATTTTTTTTTAAGTTAATGAACTAAATTAATCAATAATTCCAATTTGCGACAGGTTAAGCAGCAAAAATTTGGTTCAGGCTCTAAGATATAATAGCCTAGACAACGTATTTGAAAGTAGTAATCCCTCTTTCAATCCTTGATTCCAGCTTTTGTGCCTAACTGGTTGAGACATATGCTTGACAGACACCCAAGCAGAGCATTAGGTTGAGAGAGAAAGAGCACAAATTCAAATCAAGACCATCTAAACAAAATGTGAAATGTTTAATAGCAAAAATTTCCCAATTTGAATGCTATGAGCTCCATTTTAGCCAAGTCACCAAAATTATACAATATTCTCAATAACCTGCAGATTAAAATGTCTTGGAATGTTTCAATAGGACAGATGCAAAACATGTTTTCAATGATTAAGAACACAACAATTGAAAATCACTAGTTGCCATCAACGTACAATGGTTCTGAATACCATTGTCCAATCACACAAAAAAAAAATGAATAAAAGCATCCACTCCTCAAAAGCCAGGAAATATCACATTACAAATGCATTTATTACCGTACTGATTATTCAGATTAGACCAGTTTAAAGACCGGTTACTTCTCTAGTCTAGGTTACAGCATTGAAGTACATCTAAAATTGAACCATAGACAATTAACATTAGCTATAATGAAATCCATGTTGCTTGAATTCTGTCCACCTGTTCTGCATAGGCTAGTAGTCAATGACTTTGCTTGAACACTTTCGTTGAACCTAAAATGTAGGCCAACACCTGCCCATGAAATGTAATATGTCTGAGAGGCAAATAAAGCTAATGGCACAGACTGCAATGAACGCCATGTTACCTCTAGTCACAAGTCAATATGAAATATGAGAAGGGGTCATTCTAGTACATTATAGTTGTGCAGTTATTAACTAGAGCGGTGCACAGTATTGTAGGTGTAACATTAACGACAGTCAGTGTGGCGCGTGATTGAGAAACGGAGGCCTAGTTAAACGTACACCATATAGCAACTACAGCACTGTGTTAACGTTCCAACTTAAAAAGTAGACCAACACAAAGTCAGAAGTGATTCAGTGCATTAGTAGCAGCTAAATCCAGCTGTGATAGTATTGATACACGCTTAAGCATGCTCATCTAGCCCTTCCTAGGATAGCGAGAATACACATCACAGCAAAAACAGGGAGCAAACCCACAAGGCCCGTCAGAGCCAGTAGGACCATTTCCTTTACACCATCTATCCTGCAGTAAGAAGGCATTCCAAATGATTGCAGGAAACCGAAATAGAATATAAAGCATGTCTGCCCTTCCAAAATGACAAGTATGCTTATATTAGTCCTTAGGCAATAGTCGGGCCTAAAGCGATTAAATGGAATGACACTCAAACAGGTCTTTGTAATGGTCTCCCAACCCCGCCCTGCCCGTCTGGCCTCGCATGTCTGGTTAAGTGCTCAGCTATTCTAACAGAAAATATAACATTTTAAATTAAATTCGTGTGCGCTAAGGCGCTAACCAAGTTACACAATAACAATGCTCTCAAACAATGTCTGTCTTCACCCGAATGAGATAAAAACACGTCATTATCCAAAAGCGTGAATGGTTGACAGATCGGGAGATTTGAGGGGTGAAAACCCAATTTCTCGTGCGATGAAAAATGTTACCCATCATAAAAATTGCTTGCTTCCACGAGGTAGCTACCGTTCACTTAAGGTATTTTGGGATAAACAACTAAAACAGGGGAGTAGACGACTGTAGATGAGATTCCTTTGTTGTGACTAATCCAAGCCATCTTGACTGAGTCAGAACAGAGCTTGCTAGCTTGGCTTGCGCAACCACAAACCAGGTCGGAAAATGACAGTCAGAATTATTCTAGTATGAGCCAATTTGTTAGTTAATTGGATTTAAAAAAATACTCTGGCATTTCATGTTATGTAATAATCAGCACCGATGCATCCGTTTAAATAAATTGTCGAAATAGGTGGTACAATTCTGCCAGTTCACTAGCTTCTTGCCGATGTGTCAAGTAGGTGGTCCGCATCATCTTTACAAAGCCACCTATCTAGTTAACCATCCTTTTTTTAGGGAGGGGGGACTTCGGAATGGTTAGTTAGCTAGCCTGCCACTGCGTGTCTGTGTGGAGTATCTGACTATATCTAGCTACCAATGCAGTCTCGAGCCGTGCGCAACAATTTCATATTTTCCAAAAAATGGTTTATGAATGTTGCCGCATCAATTCCACAATCACATACGCTAGCTAACGTTACCAAAAATGAGTTAGCCAGCCAGTCAACGGTAACAATATTGCCAATTAAGTTAGCAAGCAAGTACTGAAACGTCTATTTTAAATAACGCTTTACCAAGAGACAGATTTAAAAACCAGATGATCCTTAAAATACTTAAATTGACTACTCACGGGGTGGTGCTGGAGGAGCCGCAGTCGCTTCTTCCTCTGGAGCTGCTTCTAGTACTGGACCTGCTTCTTCTGGAGCTGCTTTTGCCGGGGGATATGGTCTGATGAGTTCTGGCAAAGAGTCTGCATCCAAACAATTGAGAATCACTGGTGCTGGAATTATTTCTGCCAACTCTTCCTCTGGTGGAGTGGAATCTGGAATCACCTCGTCGTGTGTCAGTTGTGCTGTGGCACGCTCTGTAGCGGTGGTCAGTAGCGCTTCCTCGTCCTTCCTAAATTTGATTATATCCTCGGGGTACGAAGCTTTGTGCCTCTCAATAGCATCATGTGCTCCGCCAACTAAGTCTACAATATCATCGTCGCCAAATGTAGCTGTGGCCTCGTTGTTGCCATAATGATTACCGTATTGACTGTATCTACTCATTTCGTCTTCGGTTGTGGACGATACGACTTGCTCACCGTCGTCCATCTAACGTTAACTACCGGTTGTCTGCGGATAAAGTTCGTACTTTGCAGGGCACGTTCACTGAATAACTACGAACACTCAAAAACTCCAACAAACGAAATAAGCTCGTTGAATTCCCTCGGGCTTTTTGGGTCCGAATAAACTACTGTTACAGAAAAACGACTCGAACACTGCCACGGAACAACCGAATAGCTCGTGTGAGTCGCCTACTACACCTAGCACCTTCACCAGAATGTTGAAATAGATAAACTAGAGTTGAGTGACCAATAACTACCGAATAACCCTGAGCGATGCCACCTGTGACCAATAAGGTGTTGGGGAATCGCTGCATTTGTTAACACCCCTTTCACAACCCTGGCACAGTGAGGGGATTTGATTATCTGGCCCGGGTTATGTGTATGAGGAGTTTATATTGGGTGAAAAGTTCACGCATTCGTTTGGAACTGGGCTGCCTTCCAGGCGTGAGCCAGGAGCCCCATTTAAAGCCCACAGCGAAAACAAAGAGAGGTGAAGCACGTAAGAGATTGTTGCCTTGCCTACTATTTTGCAGGCAACGTTTCTTCTATGCAAAGAGCCTGGGGGCCCTTTCCTATGCTTATTGCTTACACATGACAGATCTTACAACACCTGTGTAGGCTAACCACATAATAAGTTATAGCAATTTGTAATTCATGACAATTAGAACTAATTACGAACTACTTTTAAAAAATCATTAATGTATATATTTTCCCTGATTTTTCAGGGGGCGCTGCAGAACCCTTCTTACGCTTTGAACACACCGACAGCGCTTGGCATTTTGGTACACCAGAATTACATTAATTTCCAATGAAACCCTACTTGTTTGCCTTCCAGCATTGCATAGCAGAGCCAGTTGCAGTGCATACGTTTATTTATCAAACGTATTGTAGCGACCTGCACAGACAGCTGTGTGTTATACTATTAGTTGGTTGTGTTGTACTTACCAATACCTAGTGTTCGCGGGGTCCGACATGCCAATCAACCTGCTGTCTGCAAGTCACGGGAATGTTCTGATGCCGGGCATCCTGGGGGTTGGCAGGAGGAATGAGCATTGCAAGTTAAGACCATGTTTACCCGTTGTTCTCCCTCTTGAAGGGAAATTGAGTCCCTAGAGAAAGCAAGAACAAGATGGGTGTCAGGAGTTGGGCAACAGTATTATCTCAAGGAGACGTATACTTGGAAAATGGAGGGGGGAAGAAGAGGGTGAGTTGAAGAAGAATGGTAGAAAGTGTAAGCAGAAGGAGCTGAAGAACCGAGGTAAAGACAGTTTCAGATTGGATATTCGACTGGTATTTGCCTGTAGTCTTCCTTAAGTCCACAAACAGCAGTAAGGGACCGTCAACATGGTGACAAATCACATTTTTCACATTTCAATAGCTATTTAACCATTACTCCTAAAACTTTCAAAACTGGTTCTAGCTAACCCGATGGCATAGGCACACATATATTTTTTGTCGATTTACATCTCGCACTATTTCAAATTATTTATTTACATTTTTGAATTTCAATAGCTCATTGGTTATATGACCTACTGGACTTGAACAAGGTTCAGAATGTCCACTGACTACCCTTCTATGTTGCACACCCTTTAGTTTGTCCATTTTCATTTCACAAGATTTTACATTAAATTTTCAAAATGTAAAATTTCAATAGCTCCTTGGTCATGTGACCTAGGGACTTAAAACAAGGTTCAGAATGTCCACTCAGTGGGCCTACACATTGCACACCCTTTAGTTTGTCCATTTTCATCTCACACGATTTTACATAAATTTTTCCAAATGTATAATTTCAATAGCTCCTTGATCATGTGACCTAGGGACTTCAAACAGAGGTTCAGAATGTCCACTGAGTGGGCCTACACATTGCACACCCTTTAGTTTGTCCATTTTCATCTCACAAGATTTTACATGAATTTTTCTAAATGTATAAATGCAATAGCTCCTTGGTCATGTGACCTAATGACTTCAAACATACAATTAATTCTCTATTGTCATAGATTTGGAGGGCATTGTCATCTGTGATCTTTGTGATATGACTTTCTTTCAGCACAAAAGGGTAGTCAGTGGACATTCTGGACCTTGTTTGAAGTCCCTAGGTCACATGACGAAGGAGCTATTAAAATTTTACATTTTGAAAAATTCATGTAAAATCATGTGAGATGGAAATGGACAAACTATAGGGTGTGCAATATAAAAGGGTAGACAGTGGACATTCTGGACCTTGTTTGAAGTCCCTAGGTCACACGACCAAGGAGTTATTGAAATGTTACATTTTGTAGAATTCATGTAAAATCTTGTGAAATGAAAATGGACAAACTAAAGGATGTGCAATGTGTAGGCCCACTCAGTGGACATTTTGAACCTTGTTTGAAGTCACTACATCACATGACCAAGGAGCTATTGAAATATTACATTTAGAAAAATGTATGTAAAATCTTTTGAGACGAAAATGGACAATCTAAAGGGTGTGCAATATTGAAGGGTAGTCAGTGGACATTCTGGACCTTGTTTGAGTCAAGTAGGTCACATGACCAATGAGCTATTGAATCAAATCAAATCAAAGTTTATTTGTCACGCGCACCGAATACAACAGGTGTTCACCTTACAGTGAAATGCTTACTTACAGGCTCTAACCAATAGTGCAGAAAAGGAATTAGGTGAACAATAGGTCATGATAGGTAAAGATATAAAACAACAGTACAAATCCAGGCTATATACACCAGCGAGGCTATAAAATTAGCGAGGCTACATACAGACAACAGTTAGTCAGGCTGATTGAGGTAGTATGTACGTGTAGATATGGTTCAAGTGACTATACATATATGATTAACAGAGAGTAGCAGTAGCGTAAAAGAGGGGGTTGGCGGGTGGTGGGTGGGACACAAAGTAAATAGTCCGGGTAGCCATTTGATTACCTGTTCAGGAGTCTTATGGCTTCGTGATAAAAAACTGTTGAGAAGCCTTTTTGTCCTAGACTTGGCACTCTGGTACCGCTTGCCATGCGGTAGTAGAGAGAAGAGTCTATGACTGGGGTGGCTGGGGTCTTTGACAATTTTTAGAGCCTTCCTCTGACACCGCCTGGTGTAGAGGTCCTGGATGGCAGGCAGCTTAGCCCCAGTGATGTACTGGGCCATACGCACTACCCTCTGTAGTGCCTTGCGGTCAGAGGCTGAGCAATTGCCGTACCAGGCAGTGGTGCAACCAGTCAGGATGCTCTCGATGTTGCAGCTGAAGAACCTTTTGAGGATCTGATGACCCATGCCAAATCTTTTTAGTTTCCTGAGGGGGAATAGTCTTTGTCGTGCCTTCTTCACGACTGTCTTGGTGTGTTTGGACCATTCTAGTTTGTTGTTGATGTGGACACCAAGGAACTTGAAGCTCTCAACCTGCTCCACTACAGCCCCGTTGATGAGAATGGGGGCGTGCTCGGTCCTCCTTTTCCTGCAGTCCACAATCATCTCCTTAGTCTTGGTTACGTTGAGGGATAGGTTGTTATTCTGGCACCACCCGGCCAGGTCTCTGACCTCCTCCCTATAGGCTGTCTCGTCGTTGTCGGTGATCAGGCCTATCACTGTTGTGTCGTCTGCAAACTTATTGATGGTGTTGGAGTCGTGCCTGGCCATGCAGTCGTGGGTGAACAGGGAGTACAGGAGGGGACTGAGCACGCACCCCTGGGGAGCTCCAGTGTTGAGGATCAGCGTGGCAGATGTGTTGCTACCTACCCTCACCACCTGGAGGCGGCCCGTCAGGAAGTCCAAGAACCAGTTGCAGAGGGAGGTGTTTAGTCCCAGGATCCTTAGCTTAGTGATGAGCTTTGAGGGTACTATGGTGTTGAACGCTGAGCTGTAGTCAATGAACAGCATTCTCACATAGGTGTTCCTTTTGTCCAGGTGGGAAAGGGCAGTGTGGAGTGCAATAGAGATTGCATCATCTGTGGATCTGTTTGGGCGGTATGCAAATTGGAGTGGGTCTAGGGTTTCTGGGATAATGGTGTTAATGTGAGCCATGACAAGCCTTTCAAAGCACTTCATGGCTACGGATGTGAGTGCTACGGGTCTGTAGTCATTTAGGCAGGTTGCCTTTGTGTTTTTGGGCACAGGGACTATGGTGGTCTGCTTGAAACATGTTGGTATTATAGACTCAATCAGGGACATGTTGAAAATGTCAGTGAAGACACCTGCCAGTTGGTCAGCACATGCCCGGAGCACACGTCCTGGTAATCCGTTTGGCCGTGTTGCTTGCCTCGAAGCGAGCATAGAAGTGATTTAGCTCGTCTGGTAGGCTCGTGTCACTGGGCATGTTATGCTGGTGAATGAGGACCCAAAAGCGACGTAATAGAAACAGAGTCTTTATTCCAGTCTTAAACAAACAATGATTCTCCTGGATATTATCAAAGGTAAATCCAAAACAGGAAACTGAAATCCTCTCGTCAGTAGAGAGGAACGACTGGAGACGCGACCACAGACTGCAGGTCGCTTCAGGAAGGCACAGACCGTAGCTGACATAGACACCTGCTCACACGCAGCATCTGAAGAAGGCAAAAACACGACAGGGCGGAACAAGGACACAGAACAGCAAACATCAAACAAGAATCCGACAAGGACAGAAGCGGAAAACAGAGGGAGAAATAGGGACTCTAATCAGAGGGCAAAATAGGGGACAGGTGTGAAAGAGTAAATGAGGTCGTTAGGAGAATGAGAAACAGCTGGGAGCAGGAACGGAACGATAGAGAGAGAGAGCGGGAGAGGGAGAGAGGGAGGAGGAGAGAGAGGGATAGAAAGAGGGAAAGAACCTAATAAGACCAGCAGAGGGAAGCACAGGGACAAGACATGATGATCAAAGACAAAACATGACAGGGCAGCTCGCGGCTGTGCTTCCCTTTGTAGTCTGTAATACACTGCTCAAAAAATAAAGGGAACACTTAAACAACACAATGTAACTCCAAGTCAATCACACTTCTGTGAAATCAAACTGTCCACTTAGGAAGCAACACTGATTGACAATAAATTTCACATGCTGTTGTGCAAATGGAATAGACAAAAGGTGGAAATTATAGGCAATTAGCAAGACACCCCCAAAAAAGGAGTGATTCTGCAGGTGGTGACCACAGACCACTTCTCAGTTCCATGCTTCCTGGCTGATGTTTTGGTCACTTTTGAATGCTGGCGGTGCTCTCACTCTAGTGGTAGCATGAGACGGAGTCTACAACCCACACAAGTGGCTCAGGTAGTGCAGTTCATCCAGGACGGCACATCAATGCGAGCTGTGGCAAAAAGGTTTGCTGTGTCTGTCAGCGTAGTGTCCAGAGCATGGAGGCGCTACCAGGAGACAGGCCAGTACATCAGGAGACGTGGAGGAGACCGTAGGAGGGCAACAACCCAGCAGCATGACCGCTACCTCCGCCTTTGTGCAAGGAGGTGCACTGCCAGAGCCCTGCAAAATGACCTCCAGCAGGCCACTCCAGTCTGTGATAGCAAAAAGTTTAGCATCTGCTTCATCTGACCACTTTTTTGTACTAAGTTACTGGTGCTTCCTGCATTCATTTTTTCTTGTAAGCAGGAATCAGGAGGATAGAGTTGTGGTCGGATGTAAAAAAAAGTTTGTACTTTGTTTACTCTCCCTACACTGTTTACGCTCCCTAACTAATTCAACTAGTAATACAAAATGCTGCTCACATTTCCACATGTTTATTAGCTCTGGAAAGCGAATATATGTCCAAATCGTGAAAATAAGACTTGTGCAAAGTTGTGCGCAATTTTTCCAACATAATGACACTTATTTGGAGTCTGTGGCTTAAGTGGTTTGAAAGCTATTGAGGTTTGAAAGCTCGAAAATCCGTTAAATATTCAACTTGAAACTGTCTTTACCTCGGTAGCTGACGACAGGAGGATACATGGACGTGCATGAGGGTGAAGTATCAGAGGTGGTAGGTGCGGTGAAATTATCTGAGACCGAGGTATGCACCGAGGATTGGGAAAAAGAAGAGTCTGTGACAGTAGGAGTGAAGTTTATGGAAAAACTGGACTCTTGCCTTTTGGCTGATCCATTTGTGCTTTCACGGTGGGTGAAAAAAGAGTTAGGTCATGACTCATGTGGAATCGGTGAGGGTAACCAGAAGTGGTCTAGTGATAAATGTTTGTGTTTCTGTTGGGCAGAGGGCTTGGAGTAAAACGAATGGGGGCAGGAAAAGTGAATTGTTTCATTCTCTAGAAAAGGGCACCAATGAAAGGAGTGATAATAGAGGTAGCAGTAAATATAAAAGTTGACCAGCTGAGGGGAAAGATTCCCGGTGTATGTGATGCTCGGCGTTTGATGTGATGCAGGCAGGGTGATGAGAGTGGGGAAACAGAAGTCATTGTCTGTTCTTTTGAGTTTTGAAGTTGAGTCTTTGCCTGACAAAGTGAAGTTAGGATAAATAAGTTATCCTATACGAGCCTATGTGCCAAAAACATTACGATGTTACTGGTGTCAAGCTTATGGGTATGTGGCAGCAGTGTGTAGGAGGGAGGGTCCAAGGTGTGAGAAATGTTCAGAACGGCATGAGACAAAGGAATGTCTAGTATTGGGGAAATTAGTGGAGTGTATTAATTGTAGGGGTGCCCATGGAGCTGGGGATCAGAAATGTCCCGTGCGAGAGCGGCAGGTTGAGGTTCTCCAGGGTTAGAGTAGTTCAGAAGTTGTCATATGCTGAGGTAGTGAAGAATGTAGAGGAATATGGATTAAGGGGGAGGAGTGGTGAGAGTAGTAGAGACATACCAGTACAGAGGGATAGGCCAAAAAGTGATATAAGTTTCAGTAAGATTGGATTATTAACATTTATAGCAATGGTTATCAATTGTACTTCAGGGATGGATTGGAAGTCTCAGAAAATTGAGGTTGTGGTGGCAGCTGCAAAGAGGTATTTGGTTGTGCGAGACTTGACATCAGAAGAGTTACAGGGTGTGTTAAGTGGTGATGTCCCATCCTTTCAGGATGATGGCATGAGGTTGGAATAAATACATTTAATTAGTGGAGTAGGGTGGTGTTCATTTTATTTTATATAATTTTTAAATTAGTGAGTGTCGTGTTAGATGGTAGGGTATGTACTCCAGTCTAATAGGTGGCGGTAATGCAACAAATTGGATGCCAACCGCCGTTAAACCTCATAGAAGAAGAATTTCTCTCTATTACGTCTGGTCTTCACAAGAGAAGGTCATGGTTGTTTTATAGGGTATCTTTCATTTAATTGGCTTGGGCTATTGCCAAACAGTAGCCTGTGTGGAGTTGGGTTAATAAACCGTAAATTCGTAAACTCAAACCACTGTCTGGACAATTATTCCTTTATGATCTAGCCAGGTCATTACCTTGGTGTCAGAAGTAAAAACATAGAAAAAAGTTAGCCAGCTAGCTAGCTGACTACTGTGGCTAGCTAACGTACGTGAGAATGGGGGTTGAAAATGCTTCAAAGGAATCCGAAAGTGAAGGTGGAGGTAGGGGACGAATATGGCCAAGGAGGTGTGTGCATGGACGTCGGAGTATCTGGCATAGTAGATCACCAGGGCATTGGAGCACAGAGGCTGCTTGAGGGAGACCGCTAGAATGATGGCGGCTGAAGCGGGCATGAGTACTTCGTCGATTGGTCTTGACCCCGAGCAGCAGGAACGGTTGTGGCAGTTGCTGTTTGAATTCAGAGACAGCCTTGCGCTGAGTGAGAAAGAGGTGGGTCAGACTCATCTGGTGCAGCATGAGATCGACACAGGTGATGCAAGGCTGTGTTGGAGATGCAGTGGGCAGACTTCCTTGAGCCTTCAGACAGCCCCTGGGCGATGCCAGTCATCATGGATCCTTAGAAGGGGGCATGCTGAGGTTCTGTAAGGACTACAGGCAGCTGAATGAGGTAACCAGGAAGGACTCATAACCCATACCACGTATCGATGAGTCGCTGGACCTGGTTAGGGGGTCCTCCTGGTTCTCCTCATTAGAGCTGCGCAGTGGCTACTGGCAGGTGCCCCTCTCCCCAGAGGCCAGAGCCAAAACTGTGTTCTCTACCAACAGAGGACACTGTCAGTTCAAGGTCCTGTGCTTCGGCCTGTGCAAAGCTCCATCTACTTTTGAGCCTTTGATGGATAGGGTGCTGGATGGCATCCCCGGCAGCAGTGTCTGATATACCTCAACAACATCCTGGCCCATGGCAGCTCCTTCCAGTCAGCCCTGGTGGAGCTACGGTGTGAGCTGGAGAGGGTGGCTGCCGCAGGCCTGAAGCTCCACCCCGAGAAGTGCCACTTCATGAGGAGAGAGGAGTCCTTCTTGGGCCACCGAGTGGGGAAAGAGGGCATCAGCACCATGGAGGACAAGGTGGGGGCTGTCCGAGACTGGCCCACCCCCACCAACCAGCATCAGCTGAAGAGCTTCCTGGGCCTGGCCTCATACTACAGGAGGTTTGTACGGGGCTTCTCAAGCGTCACTGCTCCCCTGAACCGCCTGCTGCCGAAGGACAAGGCCTTCACTTGGACAGTGGAGTGCGAGGAGGCCTTCAACACCCTCAAACGTGCACTGATCGAGGCCCCCATGCTCACCCCCCCTGACCTCACCTTGCCCTTTATCCTGGACACAGATCCAAGCTCCTTGCTGTTGTGTGTTCGAAGCATTAAGAACAGAATAACGCTTTGAACACAACGGCAGTGTCTTTGTGCAAAATAGTATGCAGCATCATTTGGACATGTGCAACAAAAGCTCAACATTCACTTTCTGCTACCATTTCCTCTAGCCACTTTCTGCTACCATTTCCTCTAGCCACTTTCTGCTACCATTTCTGCACCACACCGAACGCACTGCAATTGCCTCCATTGGTATTGAATGTAATTCTGGTGTACCAAAATGCAATGATGCTGTCGGTGTGATCAAAGTGTAAACCATGGTTTAGCGGGTTGTGGTGGTTTTAAAATGCACTATGCACCAATCGGTTTGCCTTTTCCTGGTTGCAGAAATTCTAATAGTTTGCTTTATTTCATGTACTAACCATGTTTCCATCCAACTGTTTCATGTGGAGGAATTACCTGACAAATGAAAAAGGTCACGATCGGCCTGATGGATTACATGGAATGCTTGTACAATTTTATAAATGCCAACAGACAATTTGTTAGTTCGAGATTTGTGTGATCTTTTTGTGTTGTTAAAATTAATTATGCGGAAAATTGCACACTCCCTCAATTCCTGAGACATCTGTGGTATTGTGTTGCATGACAAAACTGGACATTTTAGAGTGGCCTTTTATTGTCCCCAGCACAAGGTTCTTGATTTTCCACACCTGTCAGGTGGATGGATTATCTTGGTAAAGGAGAAATTCTCACTAAAAGGGAATGAAAAACAAATTTGTGCACAACATTTTTGAGAAATAAGCTTGTTGTGCGTATGGAAAAGTTCTGGGATCTTTTATATTAGCTCATGAAACATGGGACAAATACGATACATTTATATTTTTGTTCAGTATATTTAGTCAATTCAGTAGGTATAAGTCTCATTTGTGACATTGCCTAATACTTACACTGGATTTTCGATGTGTTTATGATGACAATTCCCTGCTGGCCTGCGGGAGCCAAACGTATATAGGGTTGAATTACTGCAACATGTAGATCTAGCTCTAGTTACAGTCAGTCTCCTCTGGTAACAAATATATACAGCACAGCACCCTACACAGACTGGAAAGAGAGAGAGAAAGAGAACAGAGTTAGGGGAAATCACTTTTACATTATTTGTTTGACCAAAATTTAATTTTACATTACATTTCTGTATTGCTTTCGACAGAGTAACATAGCATGGCCTTGTTAGTGCCCATTGATATCCCCTCTCCTTTAGGAATTTCAGCTGTGCACTTGATGGAAGATGGACTTAAGTCTTTACTGTGACATTGCATTTTATCTCTTGCCATAGCTTTGCAAGCATATGAGGATGGGATGTGTGTGTGTGTGTGGTGTGGTGTGGTGTGGTTGTGTGTGTGTGTGTGTGTGTGTGAGAGAGATAGAGGGGACTGGGGAGTACTCCCGATGAGGCTGTACATATACAGAGGAGAAACATGATAGCTTTGAAAGTGGTCAGACTGAAAATGTACAGTCAAAGATATTTATAACTAAAATCTCATTGTTATATCTATAGTACAGTATCTTGCTGTAACTGGTATTGAGAGGTCTCCCACTAGCAATGCTCATGCCCCGCCCACCTGAGGATCTGTCTTTTACAGCCATCTATTTACTGTCAGAGGTGTGCAAAATCCACTTTAACTTAAATCTCGCTGGATTGATTGCTTTCATTTAACTCCTGCGACTCTTTCATACTCTTGCTCGTTTTTCCCCCGTTAACTTTACGAACCCGGAAATGTTTGTAATGACCTGTCAAAAACACTCCAGTAATGGCTGAAATGGGCTCAATGGAATACAATCGGCTCGTTTGAGTGGTAAGGCTTTGAAAGTAAACGACTCTAGACAAAAGTTGATGAGTGAAGAAGGCTGGAGAGGTGCATCTGCGACAGCCAAAAGTCAGACTGATGTGCTTTTCATCAGTGCAACATGGCAGTTTTTCCATTGTTTATCAAAGTTTTTCTTTATAATTTGAAAATAAGCATGTCTCCAACCCCCATATCACACACTCACAAACTGAAAATATATGTGTGTACATTGTACAATCTAATGGTGAGAGAGACTCAAATATCACATTAATTTGTACGTATCCACTGTATACTTGAATTGTGGCAAAGTATTCAGACCCTTTGCTATCAGACTCGAAATTGAGCTCAGGTGCATCCTGTTTCCATTGATCATCCTTGAGTTGTTTCTACAACTTGATTGGAGTCCACCTGTGGTAAATTCAATTGATTGGACATGATTTGGAAAGTCACACACTTGTCTATATAAGGTCACACAGTTGACAGTGCATGTCAGAGCAAAAACTAAGCCATGAGGTCACAGGAATTGTTCGTAGAGTGCCGAGGCAGGCTTGTGTCGAGGCACAGATCTGGGGAAGGGTACCAAAACATTTCTGCAGCATTGAAGGCAATTCTAGGTCTTGTGGCATATTTTGGTTAAACTATCCCCAATTCAATGGAATTGCAATCCTCTGCATGCATAGTGCATTTTCCCATCACATGTACAGCTGATTCTCAAGATCTTGCACACTAATGATGCTATTGAGCCCACACTACTACACTGTCTGAGCCAAGGACTACATGCTTTTGGGTAAGTTTTCATTACAATTCTGGGTGAGGTGAATATACGCTGCTCAAAAAAATAAAGGGAACACTTAAACAACACAATGTAACTCCAAGTCAATCACACTTCTGTGAAATCAAACTGTCCACTTAGGAAGCAACACTGATTGACAATAAATTTCACATGCTGTTGTGCAAATGGAATAGACAACAGGTGGAAATTATAGGCAATTAGCAAGACACCCCCAATAAAGGAGTGGTTCTGCAGGTGATGACCACAGACCACTTCTCAGTTCCTATGCTTCCTGGCTGATGTTTTGGTCACTTTTGAATGCTGGCGGTGCTTTCACTCTAGTGGTAGCATGAGACGGAGTCTACAACCCACACAAGTGGCTCAGGTAGTGCAGCTCATCCAGGATGGCACATCAATGCGAGCTGTGGCAAGAATGTTTGCTGTGTCTGTCAGTGTAGTGTCCAGAGCATGGAGGCTCTACCAGGAGACAGGCCAGTACATCAGGAGACGTGGAGGAGGCCGTAGGAGGGCAACAACCCAGCAGCAGGACCGCTATCTCCGCCTTTGTGCAAGGAGGAGCACTGCCAGAGCCCTGCAAAATGACCTCCAGCAGGCCACAAATGTGCATGTGTCAGCATATGGTCTCACAAGGGGTCTGAGGATCTCATCTCGGTACCTAATGGCAGTCAGGCTACCTCTGGCGAGCACATGCAGGGCTGTGCGGCCCCACAAAGAAATGCCACCCCACACCATGACTGACCCACCGCCAAACCGGTCATGCTGGAGGATGTTGCAGGCAGCAGAACATTCTCCACGGCGTCTCCAGACCTTGTCACGTCTGTCACATGTGCTCATGTGCTCAGTGTGAACCTGCTTTCATCTCTGAAGAGCACAGGGCGCCAGTGGCGAATTTGCCAATCTTGGTGTTCTCTGGCAAATGCCAAACGTCCTGCACGGTGTTGGGCTGTAAGCACAACCCCCACCTGTGGACATCGGGTCCTCATACCACCTTCATGGAGTCTGTTTCTGACCGTTTGAGCAGACACATGCACATTTGTGGCCTGCTGGAGGTCATTTTGCAGGGTTCTGGCAGTGCACCTCCTTGCACAAAGGCGGAGGTAGCGGTCCTGCTGCTGGGTTAACTCCGTCTCATGCTACCACTAGAGTGAAAGCACCGCCAGCATTCAAAAGTGACCAAAACATCAGCCAGGAAGCATAGGAACTGAGAAGTGGTCTGTGGTCATCACCTGCAGAACCACTCCTTTATTGGGGTTGTCTTGCTAATTGCCTATAATTTCCACCTTTTGTCTATTCCATTTGCACAACAGCATGTGAAATTTATTGTCAATCAGTGTTGCTTCCTAAGTGGACAGTTTGATTTCACAGAAGTGTGATTGACTTGGAGTTACATTGTGTTGTTTAAGTGTTCCCTTTATTTTTTTGAGCAGTATATATATATATAAAAAAAGAAAAAAGAAGAAATTATTATATATATATATATATATATATATATATATATATAATAATTTCTTCTCCCCGAGCTATGATATATGACAAAAAATGCAAAAATGCTTCAAGGACAAAATTACAAGTATTTAACTGAAATACTTCTGTGATCGAAAAAGCCTTGGCCTCATGCATGTCAACATCAGAAGCCTCCTCCCTAAGTTTGCCTTACTCACCGCTTTAGCACACTCTGCCAACCCTGATGTCCTTGCCGTGTCCGAATCCTGGCTTAGGAAGGCCACCAAAAACTCTGAGATTTCCATACCCAACTATAACACTTTCCGTCAAGATAGAACTGCCAAAGGGGGAGGAGTTGCAATCTACTGCAGAGATAGCCTGCAAAGTTCTGTCATACTTTCCAGGTCTATGCCCAAACAGTTCGAACTTCTAATTTTAAAAATTAATCTCTCCAGAAATAAGTCTCTCACTGTTGCCGCCTGCTACCGACCCCCCTCAGCTCCCAGCTGTGCCCTGGACACCATCTGTGAATTGATCGCTCCCCATCTAGCTTCAGAGTTTGTCATGTTAGGTGACCTAAACTGGGATATGCTTAACACCCCGGCAGTCCTACAATCTAAGCTTGATGCCCTCAATCTCACACAAATCATCAAGGAACCCACCAGGTACAACCCTAAATCCGTAAACATGGGCACCCTAATAGACATTATCCTGACCAACTTGCCCTCCAAATACACCTCTGCTGTCTTCAATCAAGATCTCAGCGATCACTGCCTCATTGCCTGTATCCGCCACGGGTCCGCGGTCAAACGACCACCCCTCATCACTGTCAAACGCTCCCTAAAACACTTCTGCGAGCAGGCCTTTCTAATCGACCTGGCCCGGGAAGGATATTGACCTCATCCCGTCAGTTGAGGATGCCTGGTCATTCTTTAAAAGTTACTTCCTCACCATATTAGACAAGCATGCTCCGTTCAAAAAATGCAGAACCAAGAACAGATATAGCCCTTGGTTCACTCCAGACCTGACTGCCCTCGACCAGCACAAAAACATCCTGTGGCGAACTGCAATAGCATCGAAGAGCCCCCGCGATATGCAACTGTTCAGGGAAGTCAGGAACCAATACACACAGTCAGTCAGGAAAGCAAAGGCCAGCTTTTTCAAGCAGAAATTTGCATCCTGTAGCTCTAACTCCAAAAAGTTCTGGGATACTGTAAAGTCCATGGAAAACAAGAGCACCTCCTCCCAGCTGCCCACTGCACTGAGGCTAGGTAACACGGTCACCACTGATAAGTCCGTGATAATCGAAAACTTCAACAAACATTTCTCAATGGCTGGCCATGCCTTCCTCCTGGCGACTCCAACCTTGGCCAACAGCCCCGCACCCCCCCGCTGCTACTCGCCCAAGCCTCCCCAGCTTCTCCTTTACCCATATCCAGATAGCAGATGTTCTGAAAGAGCTGGAAAACCTGGACCCATACAAATCAGCTGGGCTTGACAATCTGGACCCCCTATTTCTGAAACTGTACGCCGCCATTGTCGCACCCCCTATTACCAGCCTGTTCAACCTCTCCTTCGTATCATCTGAGATCCCCAAGGATTGGAAAGCTGCCGCGGTCATCCCCCTCTTCAAAGGGGGAGACACCCTGGACCCAAACTGTTACAGACCTATATCCATCCTGCCCTGCCTAGCTAAGGTCTTCGAAAGCCAAGTCAACAAACAGATCACTGACCATCTCGAATCCCACCGTACCTTCTCCGCTGTGCAATCCGGTTTCCGAGCCGGTCACGGGTGCACCTCAGCCACGCTCAAGGTACTAAACGATATCATAACCGCCATTGATAAAAGACATTACTGTGCAGCCGTCTTCATCGACCTGGCCAAGGCTTTCGACTCTGTAAATCACCATATTCTTATCGGCAGACTCAATAGCCTCGGTTTTTCTAATGACTGCCTTGCCTGGTTCACCAACTACTTTGCAGACAGAGTTCAGTGTGTCAAATCGGAGGGCATGTTGTCCGGTCCTCTGGCAGTCTCTATGGGGGTACCACAGGGTTCAATTCTCGGGCCGACTCTTTTCTCTGTATACATCAATGATGTTGCTCTTGCTGCGGGCGATTCCCTGATCCACCTCTACGCAGACGACACCATTCTGTATACTTCCGGCCCTTCCCTGGACACTGTGCTATCTAACCTCCAAACGAGCTTCAATACCATACAACACTCCTTCCGTGGCCTCCAACTGCTCTTAAACGCCAGTAAAACCAAATGCATGCTTTTCAACCGTTCGCTGCCTGCACCCGCACGCCCGACTAGCATCACCACCCTGGACGGTTCCGACCTAGAATATGTGGACATCTATAAGTACCTAGGTGTCTGGCTAGACTGCAAACTCTCCTTCCAGACTCATATCAAACATCTCCAATCCAAAATCAAATCTAGAGTCGGCTTTCTATTCCGCAACAAAGCCTCCTTCACTCACGCCGCCAAACTTACCCTAGTAAAACTGACTATCCTACCGATCCTCGACTTCGGCGATGTCATCTACAAAATAGCTTCCAATACTCTACTCAGCAAACTGGATGCAGTTTATCACAGTGCCATCCGTTTTGTTACTAAAGCACCTTATACGACCCACCACTGCGACCTGTATGCCCTAGTCGGCTGGCCCTCGCTACATGCTCGTCGTCAGACCCACTGGCTCCAGGTCATCTACAAGGCTATGCTAGGTAAAGTGCCGCCTTATCTCAGTTCACTGGTCACGATGGCTACACCCACCCGTAGCACGCGCTCCAGCAGGTGTATCTCACTGATCATCCCTAAAGCCAAAACCTCATTT
The DNA here is from genome assembly GCF_029448725.1 of Salvelinus fontinalis. Lineage (NCBI taxonomy): Eukaryota > Metazoa > Chordata > Actinopteri > Salmoniformes > Salmonidae > Salvelinus > Salvelinus fontinalis. The sequence continues at coordinate 58,526,989 of NC_074665.1, read as the reverse complement.
GGACGCCTTTCCTTCCAGTTCTCTGCTGCCTGCGACTGGAACGAATTGCAAAAATCTCTGAAGTTGGAGACTTTTATCTCCCTCAACAACTTTAAAAATCTGCTATCCGAGCAGCTAACCGATCGCTGCAGCTGTACATAGTCCATCTGTAAACTACCCACCCAATTTACCTACCTCACCCCCATACTGCTTTTATTTATTTACTTTTCTTCTCTTTTGCACACCAGTATCTCTTCTTGCACATGATCATCTGATGATTTATCACTCCAGTGTTAATCTGCTAAATTGTAATTATTCGATTTATTGCCTACCTCATGCCTTTTGCACACATTGTATATAGATTCTCTTTTTTCTACTATTGACTTGTTTATTGTTTACTCCATGTGTAACTCTGTGTTGTTGTCTGTTCACACTGCTATGCTTTATCTTGGCCAGGTCACAGTTGCAAATGAGAACTTGTTCTCAACTAGCCTACCTGGTTAAATAAAGGTGAAATAAAAAATAAAAAAATAAAATACTGTAGAATTCCATTCATTCCTATGGAAGATTGCTCCTACTGGGGAGTGCCAATATGGCCAACCGGTGGTTTCAAAGCCTCTCTAGGGACAATACATAACGTCAGCAATCCAGGGTTTATATACATCATTGAATTAACGCACTGTCTCGACACTAAAGCGGGGTGTACACTACATGATTTTGGCCCTGATTTATCTGTCCCAATCAAGTTTCTGAGATCGGACACAAAATCCCCATATCCTTGCCTACTCAGGGCGCACGGCCATCACCGATGCTCACTTGATGTGAGCGGTTCAGAGATGCAATCTGAGGGCTACCGATCTTGTCTTTGAGCAGTCCCAGACAGCCCGATATTTTTAAACATTTGAGATTTTAGCGGCACAAAATCTGCAATGCTTTTGTAGTGTGTGAAATGTGCAATGACAAGTTTTGAGAACGGTGATCAGCAATAGCCAATGAGAGTTCATCAGAGAACAAGCAAGTGAGATGATCACGTTATTTCGCAACACCCAGATTGTGTCGGCGAGGCTGTGATAGAAAAAGATGGCGGAAGCGGACGCCGATGGTGATCTTGAATCTAACAGGGGTGGAATCAAGGAGAATTGGACTAATGTCCAAAAGATTTGAAAACGGAGAAAAGTAGCATACAGTGCTAAGAATGTCCCTTCTTTTCTTGTAGGAGTATGGTTTGTTAATGAGGAACAGCTGATCTTATTACCAATCTTGAAGAATCCAAACTGGTGGAGAGTGCTGGGTAACAATAAATTGAAGGCTGTGAGGATCACGAGAGGTGGGCTTGTTTTTATTTTTTTGTACTTCTGATGATCAGAAGGAATGTGTGTTAATATCTGGCATCTCATGGGAAGTCGATGTTGCAGAGATTAAAAGCATTGATGCACCTCGGATGAATTGTGTGGTGAATAAAGAAAAATTGTCTCTGTTCTTTTGTTTTTTATATGGAGTCCTTCCCTAATCAAGTGCAGTTGGGGTATATAAACTACAGTCAGAGCATTTATCCCAAGACCAATGCAGTGTGATCACTGTAAATGGTTTGGAGGTTTCAAGTGTTTGCGTAAGGGAGAAGCCGAGATGTCCAAGCTGTGGAAAATATCATATGTGTTTTAAAAGTGATTCAAATGTGGCATGTTGCAATTGTGGTGGGAACCATGAAGCCACGTCTTTGGAATGCCTGACAAGGGTGAAAGAGAATGAGGCGGCCAAAGTCAGGGCTGGAGAGGAAGTCCAGGAAAATAGATTTTGGTCCATCTCTGTCAAATTTTATTGGTCACATACACATGGTTAGCAGATGTTAATGCGAGTGTAGTGAAACGCTTGTGCTTCTAGGTCCGACAGTGCAGTAATATCTGACAAGTAATCTAACAAATTCACATTGACTACACACAAATGTAAGAGGTGACTGAGAATATGTACATATAAATATATGGATGAGCGATGGCCAAGCGGCATAGGCAAGGTGCAATAGATGGTATAAAATACAGTATATACATATGATATGAGTAATGTAAGATATGTAAACATTATTAAAGTGGCATTATTTTAAGTGACATTGTTTAAAGAGACTAGTGCTACATTTATTAAAGTGGCCATTGGGTCTCAATGTTGGCAGCAGCCTCTCTGAGTTAGTGATTGCTGTTTAGCAGTCTGATGGCCTTGAGATAGAAGCTGTTTTTCAGTCTCTCGCTCCCAGCTTTGATGCACCTGTATTGACCTCGCCTTCTGGATGGTAGCGGTGTGAACAGGCAGTGGCTCGGGTGGTTGTTGTCCTTGATGATCTTTGCCTTCCTGTGACCTCAGGTGCTGTAGGTGTCATGGAGGGCGGGTAGTTTGCCCACGGTGATGCGTTGTGCAGACTGCACCACCCTCTGGAGAGCCTTGAGGGTGAGGGCGGTGCAGTTGCCGTAACAGGCTGTGATACAGCCCGACAAGATGCTCTTGATTGTGCATCTGTAAAAGTTTGTCAGGGTTTTGGGTGACAAACCAAATTTCTTCAGCCTCCTGAGGTTGAAGAGGCGCTGTTGCGCCTTCTTCACCACACTGTCTATGTGGCTGAACCATTTCAGTTCGTCTGTGATGTGTACGCTGAGGAACTTAAAACTTTCCACCTTCTCCACTGCTGTCCCTTCGATGTGGATAAGGGGGTGCTCCCTCTGCTGTTTCCTGAAGTTCACGATCAACTCCTTTGTTTAGTTGATGTTGAGAGGTTGTTTCCCTGACACCACACTACGAGTGCCCTCACCTCTTCCCTGTAGGCTGTCTCGTTGTTGTTGTTGTTGGTAGTCAAGCCCACTACTGTTGTGTCATCTGCAAACTTGATGATTGAGTTGGAGGCGTGCATGGCCACACAGTTATGGGTGAACAGGGAGTACAGGAGGGGGCTGAGCACGCACCCTTGTGAAGCCCCAGTGTTGAGGGTCAGCAAAGTGGAGATGTTGTTTCCTACCTTCACCACCTGGAGGCGACCCAATTGCACAGGCCAGGGATGAGACCCAGGGCCTCCAGCTTGATGATGAACTTGGAGGGTATTATGGTGTTGAATGCTGAGCTGTAGTTAATGAACAGCATTCTTACATAGGTACTCCTCTTGTCCAGATTGGATAGGGCAGTGTGATTGCATTATCTGTGGATCTGTCGGGGCGGTATGCAAACTGAAGTGGGTCTAGGGTGGCCGGTAACGTGGAGGTGATATGATCCTTGACTAGTCTCTCAAAGCACTTCATGATGACAGAAGTGAGTGCTACGGCGCGGTAGTCATTTAGTTCAGTTATCTTTGCCTTCTTGGGTACAGGAACAATGGTGGCCATCTTGAAGCATGTGGGGACAGCAGACTGGGATAGGGAGCGATTGAATATGTCCGTAAACACACCAGCCAGCTTGTCTGCGCATGCTCTGTGGACAGGGCTAGGGATGCCGTCTGGGCCAGCAGCATTGCGAGGGGTTAGAAGGTTCTCCGTGGCCGACGTGATTAAAACATTTAAACATGTTAACCCCTCGCAATGCTGCTGGCCCAGACGGCGTCCCTAGCCCTGTCCACAGAGCATGCGCAGACGAGCTGGCTGGTGTGTTTACGGACATATTCAATCAGTCCTTGTGCAGTCCTTGTTAGTGGGCCGCGACGGTTGCCCTGTATTATCCACGTCGTTGTCCGTGACATTCCTGGTTTTCTTTTTGTAGTCCGTGATTTCCTGTAGACCCTGCCACATACGTCTTGTGTCTGAGCCGTTGAATTACGACTCCACTTTGTCCCTGTACTGGCATTTCGCTTGTTTGATTGCCTTGCGGAGGAAATAACTACACTGTTTATATTCAGCCATATTCAGTTTTTAGTTTTGAGCAAATGTCACCATCCATCCACGGTTTTTGGTTAGGGTAGGTTTTAATAGTCACAGTGGGTGACTATTGGGTTAATAAAGAAATGCATTTCTTTATAAACTCACTCACCGAGTCAGGGTGTAGATCGATGTTTTCTGAGGCTGACCGGAACATATCCCAGTCCACGGGATCAAAACAATCTTAAAGCGTGGATTCCGATTGGTCAGACCAGCATTGAATGGTTCTAGTCACTGGTACACCCTGTTTGAGTTTCTGCCTATTAGAAGGTAGGAGCAAGATGGCATCGTGGTCAGATTTGCCGAAGGGAGGAAGGGGGAGGGCTTTATATGCATCGCGGAAGTTAGAGTAGCATTGATCGAGTGTATTACACCGTGCATAATGCAATCAATATGCTGATCAAATTTAGGTAGCCTTGTTCTCAAATTTGCTTTGTTAAAATCCCCAGCTACAATAAATGCAGCCTCTGGATATATGGTTTCCAGTTTACATAGAGTCCAGTGAAGTTCCTTGAGGGCCGTCTTGGTGTCTGCTTGAGGGGGGAATGTACACCGCAGGGACAATAACTGACGAGATTTTTCCTGGGAGATAATATGGCCAGCATGTGATTGTAAGGAATTCTAGGTCGGGTGAGCAGAAGGACTTGAGCTCCTGTATGTTGTTATGATTAAACCATGATTCATACCCCCCTGTTCTTCCTTTTTCCAGAGAGGAGTTTATCTCTGTCGGCGCGATGCATAGAGAAGCCCGGTGGCTGAACCGATTCCGACAACATATCATGAGAGAGCCATGTTTCTGTGAAACAGAGAATGTTACAATCTCTGATGTCTCTCTCTGGAAGGCAACCCTTGCTTGAATATCATCTACATTGTTGTCAAGAGACTGGACATTGGCGAGTAGTATACTCGGGAGCGGTGGGCGATGTGCACTTCTACGGAGCCTGACCAGGAGGCTGCTCTGTCTGCCCCTTCTGCGGCGCAATTGTTTTGGGTCGGCTTCTGGGATTATGTACATTGTCCTGGGTGGTGGTCCAAACAAAGGATCCATTTCGGAAAAGTCGTATTCCTTGTCGTAATGTTGGTAAGTTGACGTCGCTCTTATATCAAATAGTTCTTCCCGGCTGTATGTAATAAGACTTAAGATTTCCTGGGGTAACAATGTAAGAAATAATACATTAAAAAAACTAAATGCTGCATAGTTTCCTAAGGACTCAAAGCGAGGTGACCATCTCTGTCGGCGCCATCTTGAAAGACTTCTCGGCAGCGAAGTATGATGGAGTATTGTCACAAGCCGTACCATCCTCTCAGGTCCTAGAGCCTGATAAGGGTGAAATGGAGAGTTGAATGAATAAGTGGGAGTTTTGTTTTTAGTTTTTGTCAATGTACTATTTCTATTTGGGTGGATTAAGTTAGGGAAACTATCATGTACAGATGTTTTACTGTTTTTTTCAACCAGTCCAGTTGGTGGTGGACTACAACCCAAAAAGGTCTATTGCCGCCATAAACCCCACAGAAGAAGAAAATAAGAATGTGTAGATTCTTGGGCAGGAGCAATGACTACTACTAGTATGAGTTTTGTACTTTCCTTTAACCAAAGCATCAAATCGTAACAGCTCTGAAGTTCACATGCAATGTTGTTAAATTCTAAATGTTGGCTAGATATTTCAACTCTGTATGGCAAGCGTGAATGTCTGAAGGAAAACGTTTGAGGCTGCATTGAGCCACAGTTTGTTGTGGCTGTTTTCACGAGACAGCGTGGTATCGAGAATCCTCAAGATCAAGTGAAGAATCTTGTAGTGTGTGACCCCTCCATTTACTGTGTGCACCACTGCGTTGCACTATAGGAAAGACTGTATTTTAATGTGAGGCTTAGCGATGTTAGGATTTTGAAAGTCGTGTAGTGTACACCCGGCTTAACAGTGCCTTCAGAAAGTATTCATACCCCATGACTTGTTCTAAATTGTGTTACAGCCTGAATTTAAAATGGATTAAATTTGAGTACATTTTTTTGTGACTGGCAAATACACAATACCCTAACATGTCAAAGTGGAATTATGTTTTTCAAATGTTTTACTAATTAATTAAAAATGAAAAGCAGAAACGTCTTGAGTCAGTAAGAATTCAACCCCTTTGTTATGGCCAGCCTAAATAAGTTCAGGAGTAAAAAATTGCTTAACAAGTCACAATAAGTTGCATGGACTCTAATAGTGTTTAACATGATTTTTGAATGACTACCTCATCTTTGTACCCCACACATACAATGATCTGTAAGATCCCTTAGACGAGCAGTTCATTTTAAACACAGATTCAACCACAAAGACCAGCGAGATTTTCCAATGCCTCACAAAGAAGGGTATCTATTGGTAGATGGGTAAAAAGAAAAACCAGACATGAAATATCCCTTTGAGCATGGTGAAGTTATTAATTACACGTTGGTTGGTGTATCAATATACCCAGTCACTACAAAGATACAGGCGTCCTTCCTAACGCAGTTGCTGAAGAGGAAGGAAACTGCTCAGGGATTTCATTATGAGCCCAATAGTGACTTTAAAACAGTTACATAGTTTAATTGCTGTCATAGGAGAAAACTGAGGATGGATCAACAACATTGTAGTTACTCCACAAAGCAGTTAACTTTTTTTGTCCTGAATACAAAGTTTGGGGCAAATCAAACACAACAAATTACTAAGTACCACTGTCCTTCTTTTCAAGCATACTGGTGGCTGCTTGTATGCTTGTAATCGGTAAGGACTGGGGAGTTTTTCACGATAAAAAACGGAGCTAAGCACAGGAAAAAAACTAGAGGAAAACCTGGTTCAGTCAGCAAGACAATAACCTAAACAACAAGGCCAAATCTACACTGGAGTTGCTTACCATGAAGACTGTGAATGTTCTTGAGTGGCAAAGTTACAGTTTTGACTTACAGTGCATTTGGAAAGTATTCAAACCCCTTGACTTTTTCCACATTTTGTTACGTTACACACTTATTCTAAAATGGATTCGATAGTTTTTCCCCTCATCAATCCACACACAATACCCCATAATGAAAAAGCAAAAACAGGTTTTTAAAAATGTTTGCAAATCTCTTTAAAATAAAAAACATATCACATTTACATAAGTATACAGACCCTTTACTCAGTACTTTATTGAAGCACCTTTGGCAGCAATTACAGCCTTGACTCTTCTTGGGTATGACACTACAAGCTTGGCACACCTGTATTTGGGGAGTTTCTCCCATTCTTCTCTGCAGATCCTCTCAAGCTTTGTAAGGTTGGATGGTGAGTGTCGCTGCACAGCTATTTTCAGGTGTCTCCAGAGATGTTCAATCGGGTTCAAGTCCAGGCTCTGGCTGGGCCACTCAAATACATTCAGAGACTTGTCCCGAAGCCACTCCTGTGTTGTCTTGGCTGTGTGCCTAGGGTTGTTGTCCTATTGGAAGGTGAACCTTCGCCCCAGTCTGAGGTCCTGAGTGCTGTGGAGCAGGTTTTCCTCAAGGACCTCTCTGTACTTTGCTCTGTTCCTTTCCCTAAGGAGTGGCTTCCTTCTGGCCATTCTACCATAAAGACCTGATTGGTGGAGTGCTGCAGAGATGGTTGTCCTTCTGGAAGGTTCTCCCATCTCCACAGAGGAACTCTGGAGCTCTGTCAGAGTGGCCATCGGGTTCTTGGTCACCTCCCTGACCAAGGCCCTTCTCCCCCGATTGCTCGGTTTGGCTGGGCAGCCAGCTCTAAGAAGAGTCTTGGTGGTTCCAAACATCTTCCATTTAAGAATGATGGAGGCCACTGTGTTCTTGGGGACCTTCAATGCCGCAGAAATGTTTTGGTACCCTTCTCCAGATCTGTGCCTCGACACAATCCTGTCTCGGAGCTCTACGGACAATTCCTCCAACCTCATGGCTTGGTTCTTCCTCTGACATGCACTGTCAACTGTGGGACCTTGCCAAATCATGTCCAATGAATTGAATTTACCACAGGTGGACTCCAACCAGGTTGGAAACTCAGCAAAAAAAAAAGGGTCCTGAAAAAGGGACGTTTCTGTCTTTCAAAGATAATTCGTAAAAATCCAAATAACTTCACAGTTCTTCATTGTAAAGGGTTTAAACACTGTTTCCCATGCTTGTTCAATGAACCATAAATATAATTATTGAACATGCACCTATGGAACGGTCGTTAAGACGCTTACAGATGGTATGCAATTATGTTCACAGTTATGAAAACTTAGGACACTAAAGAGGCGTTTTTACTGACTCTGGAAAAACACCAAAAGAAAGATGCGCCGGGTGCCTGCTCATCTGCGTGAACGTGCCTTAGGCATGTTACAAGGAGGCAAGAGGACTGCAGATGTGGCCAGGGAAACGAATTGCAATGTCTGTACTGTGAGACGCCTAAGACATCGCTACAGGGAGACAGGATGGACAGCTAATCGTCCTCGCAGTGGCAGACCACATGTAACAACACCTGCACAGGATCGGTACATCCGAATATCACACCTGCGGACAGGTACAGGGTGGCAACAACAACTGCCCGAGTTACACCAGGAACGCACAATCCCTCCTCCCTCATGTGGTACCCTTTCTGCAGGCTCATCCTGACATGACCCTCCAGCATGACAATGCCACCAGCCATTCTGCTCGTTCTGTGCGTGATTTCCTGCAAGACAGGAATGTCAGTGTTCTGCCATGGTCAGCGAAGAGCCCAGATCTCAATCCCATTGAGCACGTCTGGGACCTGTTGGATTGGAGGGTGGGGGCTAGGGCTATTCCCCCCCCAGAAATGTCAGAGAACTTGCAGGTGCCTTGGTGGAAGTGTGAGGTAACATCTCACAGCAAGAACTGGCAAATCTGGTGCAGTCCATGAGGAGGAGATGCACTGCAGTACTTAATGCAGCTGGTGGCCACACCAGATACTGACTGTTACTTTGGATTTTGCCCCCCCCCCCCCCCCCCCTTTATTCAGGGACACGTTATTCCATTTCTGTTAGTCACATGTCCTTGGAACTTGTTCAGCTTATGTCTGTTGTCGAATCTTGTTATGTTCATACAAATATTGTCACGCCCTGACCTTAGTGAGCATTTTTATGTCTCTATTTGGTTTGGTCAGGGTGTGATTTGGAGTGGGCATTTTATGTTTTTGTATTTCTATGTTTTGGCCGGGTATGGTTCTCAAATCAGGGACAGCTGTCTATCATTGTCTCTGACTGGGAACCATACTTAGGTAGCCCTTTTCCCTCCTTTCAGTGTGGGAAGTTGTCTTTGTTTGTGGCACTATAGCCTTTAGCTTCACGGTCGTTTTTGTATTGTTTATTGTTTTTGTCGGCATCATCCTAATAAAAAGGAATATGTACGCTCACCATGCTGCGCTTTGGTCCTCTTCATTCGATGGCCGTGACAAATATTTACATATGTTAAGTTTGCTGACAGTGAGAGGACGTTTCTTTTTTTTGGCTGAGTTTAGAAACATAAAAGGATGATCAATGGAAACAGGATGCACCTGAGCTCAATTTCGTGTCTCATGTAAATAAAGTATATCTGTTTTTTATTTTTAATAAATTAGCAAACATTTCTAAAAACCTGTTTTCGCTTTGACATTAGTTGAGTTTATTTTACATTAATGTGCACATTAATCAACGTTTCAGTAAAAGTGTCAGTTTTAGCCAGCCTGCTAATTTTCGACCGCAGTTCCTGGGCAGGTTATTAAAAACAATTACAATATAGGCAATCATTGAGCAGTGAGCACACGCAGAGCAACATAGGACAAGCAAGACATAGCATACAGACAGAGCAACATAGGACAAGCAAGACGTAGCATACAGACAGAGCAACATAGAACAAAAAGCAGCAAGACAAAATTCATAAAAGCAAAATTCATAAAAGCGACAAAGTGTTTCCACACCTCACAAGCTACAGACAACATGGAAAGCGGCAATACACAGCTAGGGATTATGTTCACAAATCTAATTGACCTTTAGCCATGTCTTCATGCATTTTGTGAAAGTGTGATATGTGGTACAATTATGTGTGTCTGATCGCAGTGCATTCCACACATGGGAAGCTCTCACAGAGAAAGCGGATTTACTAAAGGTCCTTTTCCTTAAGGGAACTATACAGTCACCTCTCATGGCAGACCTTGTGGATCTGCTGCCATATGTTTGGGTTTTCTGTTTAACAAAATACTGAGTGGAGGGGGAGCCAGGCCATTTAGGATCTTGAACACAAGACATGCGTCGGTGTATTGCACAAGATTTTCCCAACTCAGGAGCTCATGCTTTCTGAGGATGTAACAGTGATGATGGCTATTGGGCTTCCTATCAAGTACTTTGAGAGCCTGTTTGTAGACAGACTGAATAGGTTTAATGTTGTACAGCAAGCTTGGGCCCAACTAGTGAAGCAGTATGTTAAGTGGGGGAGTATCATAGATTTGAAGTACAGTTTTGCTACCTCTGTAGTCAAACAATTTCGTATAAATCGGAAATTAGCTAGGTTGAATTTGATTAACTGAATTACCTTTCACATGCTTTTTAAAAGAGAGGTTGGAATCAAGTATGATGCCAAGTTACTTAAAAGCAGATACCACTACTACCACCCATTATGGGGTATTGTAGCTTTAGGAGGAAAAAAATTAACTTCATTTTAGAATAAGGCTATAACGTAACAAAATGTGGAAAAAGTCAAGGGGAAAATGGCTGTCTAGCAATGATCAACATCCAATTTGACAGAGCTTGAAGAATTTTGAAAATAATTGGCAAATGTTGCACAATCCATGTGTAGAAAACTCTGAGAGACCTAGAAAGACTCACAACTATAATCACTGCCAAGGTGCTTCTACAAAGTATTGACTCAGGGGTGTGAATACTTATGTAAATGTTCATTTTCAATACATTTGCAAACATTTCTTAAAACATGTTTTCACTTTGACATTATGGGTTTATGTGTGTAGATGGGTGAAAAAAATAAGGGGTATGAATACTTTCTGAAGGTAGTGTATGTACCTCCCTGGACTTTACTCGACTGCCATCTACAGTTGGCTACTTTCGGCTTACCTCTCAAACGCGCCCAGAGTATGTTTTTGGTGGTTGCAGCTAGGGCTGGTTGGTATACCATATTTTATAATATACCGGTGTGGACGTACGGACCGGTTAGGGTTTTTAATTTACCTTCTATAATGGTATTTGAATGTTTGGTTTGTTAAACGTGATACGACATGTGTAACGTCCTTTTTTATTGTTTAGTTTGCTAGTTGAGTCATCTGCCCGCTCTCGTTTTCTCTCTCTCCAAGCCGCTTTCCACATAGACCTAGCACCGGCCCTGTCACTCAAGTTGACCATGAGACACTTGCGTTCAGTCTGCATGGCCAATGCAGAACATGCAATAATGTTGATGACAATGATGCTGTTTTCACTGTGCTTCCTAATATAAATCCAGTTATATAGTTACACAATTAGTTTGTGTTTCTTACATCTGCAAACAGCTAGTTTGTCTTTCCTTAGCAAGTTGGGTTTAAATCTTGTTAGCCGCTAATACTAATCACTAGCTAGCTAATAAATGTACTGATTCAAAGCAAACATAATTATCTATTCAGCCTGGTAATGCCAGTGATGGTGTAGACCTAAATCAGCATGTTTGTGCAACAGTATCTTATAAAGAATAATGTTGGATACTCAAAGTAAGAATGTTAGCTACATGTAGCTAAGAGAAACATTCAATGTAGCCAAAGATTATAGGGTCCCCCAGGAAACACAATAACTCCTCCCTGGCATTTTCATTCGTTGGCATGTCAAACAACACTGTATTCTGAGTGCCCACTATTATGTTCAAACTGTAGAATTTGAATAATCATTCTATTTCAATGATTCCAACAGCTTACCCAAGTGTGTTGCTCTAAATTGCAAGTCAAATCGCAATTGTAACATTCGGTAAAAAATAAATCCTAGATTGTTAGCCCTCATCATGCAGCCCTATAAGGCAGTGTGGAAATGATCTCAAATTATATATTTTTAACAATCAGAATGGAGAAAGACCCATTGAAATCACTTAGAATGTATGTGTTGCCACCCTAGGGTCACACACTAGGGTGGCAGTGTGGTCAGTGGAGACGGCACGGTTACTTGTGACCATACTTTTTTCTAATCCATTAGTGGTATCAAACAATCCATCAAGTCTGCTCTGAGTAGCAGGTGTTCAGTTTCGAGGCTGGTCACATACACAGGGTGAACAAGCGATATGTCTTGGAAGAGTAGTTTCAGCATGAGTCACATAGTGAGAGGCGAGGTAATCTGTGAAACCTCAGTGTAGTGTCGCATCGTTCTGTTTTTAACCAATGTTTAGCAGGGTTCACAGACCCTTTGAGATGATTGAAAAACGTTTGAGAGATGAGCGATATTGTTGAGCCTGAATCAATTAGGCCATCACGGGTTAAGCAGTCCTAGAGCACTGTTTCCAGGTAGCGACTTTCAGAGGTGCGTTTTGTGGTCATATTCCCTACAGAGAACAGTGATTGTTTGTAACAAAGTGATTTGTTATTTCTGTTCATGGTGGGAACAGATTGACTTATCGGAGTTTGAGTGGAATTGGCTATTGCGATGTTATTTACCTTGTCAGTCGCAACATTTGTATCTGAGTCTATAGTCAAAGCCTGGGGTCTTGTTTCTTGATCAAGTGGGCCCTGGATAGAATTTTGAGTGAGAGCGGGAGTAATTGGATTGTTTATTCCTCACTAATGGAGTTCATTTCGGCGGACCTGTTCTCCGGCACTTCCACGACTAGTCATGGTGACTTATCTTTTTCCTCTTTCTCAATTTTTTGCTTTAGCTTTTGTACTTCTCTTAGCTGAACTTTTAGAGAACAGCCGTCAACAATTTGATCGTAATTGAAGCTTTTGTTACCCTTGTGCCCTGACACTTTGTGTGGGTTGGGTGCAGGAACGTAGCAATGAAGTTAATTGTAGCGATACCTGTGTGGGTGGTCACGTTCTTTGTAGTTATTTTGACCGCAGTGGTTATTGGTATCGTGGTTTCGTAGATACCGTTTTTGTGCGTCATTCTCTCAATGCTCCTATCCCTGACAACGCACCCTCTAACTGGAGTTAGTGTTCCTGTTCGCTATTGAAAACCGAGATGTCAGGGCTCTTAGCACGGCTCACTTTTGATTCCTCAAAAGCTGTGCTCGCAAACTCTCTGAGTTCTGAGATTGGCAAACCAACGTGGGCTGAAGGGCCCAAGTAGTTAATGAAGTGAGGATACATGTTCGACTGAAACATTTGTTTGAATGGTTAGTAGCTCTTCTATTCCTGTTTCAGTGAGTAGGCCAAAGTAAGCTGAAAGAAGAAAATGATAGTATTCTTGTGGCTGTTCATTCCAAGCTTGTTTGACAGTGTTAGCCAGCGAGCTGTTGTGTTTGCGAGTCGAAGAACCACTGAATTCTATTAAGAAAGCCGTGGCAAGTTTCGTGTAGTCGTTTTGCACGTGTTGCTGTTGTAGACGGATTAATCTTGTCAGGTGTCTATTCGACGTTCACTACAACAGGTAAAGCCTGTCAGTACCCGTAGCATTCTGGTAGCTATCATAGGCGTCCTCTGTCTGCTAAGAACGTCTCGGTGTCGTTTGACTTCCCTGGAACGGGGTCAAAGGTGCCAAAGTTTTTGATGATTTTGTCAAGGTGTTCCGTGCCAAGTGTGCGGAGAGGGTTGACTTCATCCATTTTTGGGCCAATGAGATTTTGGGCCGAATGAAATTTTGAGGAAAAGGCTGAGGGACACCTGAGAGAGGTAAAGTCTGAAACCTTCTGTCTTCACTCCTTTGTGTACCGAGCTCTGGTTGCGTGCTTGGTTGCGTAGTTACGCTGTAGCTCGTGACTGTTCTGGAGTTCCTCCAGATGGTACCTAAGGGTGGTATTCTGCTGCATTGCGGAGTCCACTTGGGCGCTTAAGTACTTATACTTATCTGTCACGGTTTGCAGGTGACAGATAAGTATAAGGTCTTGAGTGCAAAGCAAGAGATTCAGTTATGAGATTTCCTCCATTTGCTTAGAGATAATTTTGTTCAGATTCATCACCTGGGTTCTCTCATCATTAATTTAGTCAGCGACTTCAATGAGTTCCGCTGTTTTGTCATTCAACTTGGTCATTGTGTTCATTAACTGATCGTCTTTGGTCTGCAGCATTTTGACTAGAACATTATTGCTTTGAGTGTTGTTCATCAAAACTGCATGTATGTTATCCAGTTGCACGACCCTGTTTGTAGATAACTCGTCAGATTTATCTCGCTTGGAGTGGACTTCGTCGTATTTCTTTTTGGCTAAATCGAGTTGTTCCTGTAGAAGACAATTTTGTTCCTGTAGAACATTTGTTCCCAAACTTTTATAGTCCCATACCCCTTCAACATTCAACCTCCAGCTGCGTACCCCCTCTAGCACCAGGGTCAGCGCACTCTCAAATTGTGTTTTTTGTCATCATTGTAAGCCTGCCACCCACACACTATACAATACATTTATTAAACATCAGAATGAGTGTGAGTTTGTCACAACCCGGCTTGTGCGATGTGACAACGAGCTCTTATAGGACCACAAACGAGCTCTTATAGGGCACAAACAATGATATAATAATAATCAATAACTTTGCCTTTATTTAACCCCTTCTTATTAATGGTATCTGTTGCTTTTATGCATGTCTTACTACTCGAAAGTCATCTAAATTCTCTCAAACTCTCGTGGCTTATTTTTCAAATTGGCATGTTTTGTTGTCAAATTGGCTATATTCCACCGGAGGCAATCTTTCCCTGCTATCTGGGTCAAAATGAAACACACACACACTCTCAACGATAATCCTGCCTTCAGCTCTATTGGTGTATAGCGTAATTTGTTACAAAATAAATGCAGACTGAATCCAACAGTAAGGCCTAATTTTGTCTTAGATTCCTCGCACGGGGCTCCAATATGTCATGACTTTACTTGCAATAATCTGATGATTGTTATTTATCTAATCAACTAACTATGTTTAATTGTTACCCGGTTAATTATTACATTATTAATTTAACTCATTAGGAATTGGGGCACCACGAGCGGTTATTTAAAGAGTTACCATCTCCCGAATTAAACTTTAAAGGTCTTAGTTAGTTGGTAAATAATTAACTCTAACTAAATGGTAACACAGGATAAACATACACACTTAATACATTAAAACAGGTCACAGGACACAATATGGTGGCTTGTTACAGAAGAGATGGAGAGGGCGAGAGAGAGGGGGACAGAGACATATTACTTTGGTACATTTAGAAACTACTCTCACAGTAATCATATACTTTGCACACGAACTGCCGCCTGTTTGGAGTAAGAAATCATGAATGTATTTACGTGTAAATGCCCTTGTTCGCCGTGTATCTCTGTCGGAACCTTCTTAGAAAGGGTGTTGGGCCTTTCCGCGGCATGCTTATAAGGCTCTTATTGTCAAAAGGGGTCCCCACCCGTCTCTTCTACTGTTGCTCTCCTCTGCCGTCACCCGGCATCCAGAAAACTTACTCTGCTTCCACTCGCTCTGGAAGGTGTTTATTTGAAGATAAGCTAGCCAGCCGTGTCGATGGTTCCCATTGGGTAATGAGACGGTGATTTGAGGAGAGTAGTAGAATGGTCCCACTTAAATTTGCTCTTCTAGATACTTTACTTAGGACAACTAATCAGCCGTACCAGTGATTGTCCAGGAGGTGACGTTATCGTCGCTACCTCGTGTTGAGATTTCAGAATTCAAACCACTTTGGACATGAGCTGCAGCTACACGCCTCTCTGGTCCGATATGTTAATTCTTAACCCACCGTTTGATACAGTTCATTCAAAAAGGGGCCGTTCGTGAGGCTGACACGCTCTCTGATCTCACTCAAGGGGTGGTGACTACTCACTTGTACAAAGTTCTAGAAACAATTTCCTCTTATAGTTTCTAAGATCACATCCCTCTCTTAACAAAAACACTTTCATCATTTGTCAAATTTCATACACAACGTAGAGGATGGAGACTTCGTACCTGTAGTGTATATACTTTAAGTTACATTATTTCCTTTATAACATTTATAATGACATCACAAAATAACAACCGACATGACATTGTTCTTTAGATCGCCTCTGACCATTCCCCACATTCTATGCTATAAATATTGTTCCAGTATTCGCTTTAGAACAAGTTAGAGTTTCAGTGGAAAAATGTCTGTGAAAAAAAGGCACATTCCTGCGTGAATTTGGAGAGGGAGATAGCTGAAAGTTCTAATCCTTGATTTACAACAGGGTGTAAGCTGTCAACCCCACCAACTCCCTTCTCCCCCCTCTGCGCTCTGTCTGAAGTAATTAATTCCAAAGCTGATCCGACCCATCTGGATCCTCACAGGACAGTCATGACACTACTCATAAAGCACATTCATATTATTCAAAAACATAAAATACCGTCGTACCGTCAATTAATTTAAAAAAAATACTGTGATATGATATTTTGGCCATATAATTTTGTCATATTTGCAAATACACAAGTATATGTGCCTAATTTGCATAAATACACATCACATAAGTACACCATGTGTATTACACATGGTGTATTTATGCAAATTAGGCACATATAATTATATTTTTTAAACAAAAAATATAAACAAATCGCTGATATAAGAAAATGTATATATGAGTGCATTCTAATAAAAAAAGTGAAATTTTACATTGAATACCTGAATTCCCACCAAAACCCCTGAATTCCATTATTTACCTGTGCCAGTAAAATGTTTTATATGCTATAATTCAGTTAACATCTGTTGTAGTGTAACAATTCTAGAAGTTTATAGTGTCTTCATCCATTGTCCAACTTTGCATTTATTATAATTTATTTTAAAACCTTTTAACAATTTCAAGCAACTCCCACTTGTAAAAAAAAAAAAAAAAAAAAACTTCCATGTAACATAGACCATGCTACAATATTTTATACGACCCTGCCCACTACTTCCTATTAATTTACAACAGTCCTGGGCTTCAAAAAGTTTCTGACCTTTCTTTAATTGTGTGACAGATCCCAAAAACGACAAACTTTCCCAGCAAGATTGTGCACAGTCATAAAGTGTGATGAAGTAGCTTCTTCATTAGACAATGCATCAAACAACAAGAGGTGCTAAAATACAGACATAAAGCACGATCTTGTCAAGCAAACTGCAATATAATGTGGTAATGGCCGGTCACATTGGTCATTTGGCACACAAAGGCTGAATAAATCCTCTCTTTCCAGTCTGGCGGCGAGAGTGAATAGGTGGCAGATCCTGTACGGCGGCGAGAGTGAATAGGTGGCAGATCCTGTATGGCGGTGAGAGTGAATAGGTGGAGGTCCATGCCAGGGCTCAGGCATGTACAGTTCCTTCAGAAAGTATTCATACTCTTCAACTTATTCCACATTTTGTTCTGTTACAGCCTGAATTCAAAATTGATTAAATGCAGTGTATTCGGAAAGTATTCAGACCGCTTTCCTTTTTCCACATTTTGTTACGTTACAGCCTTATTCTAAAATGTATTACATTTATGTTTTTCCTCAATCTACACACAATACCCCATAATGACAAAGTGAAAACATGTTTAGACATTTTTGAAAATGAAATACAGAAATATCTAATTTACATAAGTATTCACATCCCTGAGTCAATACATGTTACAATCACCTTTGGCAGCTGTGAGTCTTTCTGGGTACGTCTCAAAGAGCTTTGCACATGTGGATTGTACAATATTTGCACATTATTCTTTTTACAATTCTTCTAGCTCCGTCAACTTGGTTGTTGATCGTTGCTAGACAGCCATTATCACATCTTGCCAAAAATATTCAAGCCTTCGCCGATTTAAGTAAAAACTGTAGCTAACCCACTCAGGAAAATTCAATGTCATCATGGTAAGCAACTCCAGTATATATTTGGCCTTGCGTTTTAGGTTATTGTCCTGCTGAAAAGGTAAATTTGTCTCCCAGTGTCATTGGAAAACAGACTGAACCAGCTTTTCCTCTAGGATTTTGCCTGTGCTTAGCTCTATCTCATTTATTTTTATCATAAAAAACTCCCTTGTCCTTGCAGATGACAAGAACCCACAGAACATGATGCATCCACCACCATGCTTGAAAATATGAAGAGTGGTACTCGGTGATGTGTTGGATTTGCCCTAAACATAACGCTTTGTATTCAGGATATAGATTTAATTTCTTTGCTACATTTTGAGAAATTGTTCTTGAGTGCTTTATTGCAAATATGATATATATATTAGAATATTATTATTCTGTACAGGCTTCCTTCTTTTCACTCTTTTCATTTAGGTTAGTAGTATTGCGGAGTAACTAAAATATTGTTTATCCATCCTCAGTTTTCTCCTATCGCAGCCATTAAACTCTGTAACTGTTTTAGTCACCATTGGCCTCATTGCGAAATCCCTGAGTGGTTTTCTTCCTCTCCGGCAACTGAGTTAGGAAGGACGTCTGTATCTTTGTAGTGACTGGGTGTATTAATACACCATCCAAAGTCTAATTAATAACTTCACCATGCTCAAAGGGATATTCAATGTCTGCTTGTTTTATTTTTACCCATTTACTAATAGGTGCCCTTCTTTTCGAGGCATTGAAAAAGCTCCCTGGTCTTTGTGGTTGAATCTGTGTTTGAAATGTGTTAAACAATATTATTGCACACAGAATGAGAACATGCAACTTATTATGTGACATATTAAGCATATTTTTACTCCTGAACTTGCCATAACAAAGGGTTTGAATATTGAACACATGTTTTATTAATTTATAAAACAAATCTACAAACATAATTCCCCTTTGACCTTATGGGGTATTGTGTGTTGGCCAGTGACACAAAAAATGAATTTAATCAATTTAAAATTCTATCTGTAAAAACAAATTGTGGAAACAGTCAAGGGGTGTGAATACTTTCTGGAGGCACTGCATGTGGAATATGTAATTATGCATCAAGGCAGAGTAAACGTAAATAATTTACTCTTGAATATGACCCTGCCCTGTGATATGGCCATTTGCCAGAGTAGTAATGTGTAGAGTCATGGCAGGGCAAGCATACAGGCATGGAGGGTGAAGAGGGGCATTGCCCTGGCATAGCAGCATGAGGATGGATCCTCAATAGAACATGTGTGAGAGAGAAGGGTGCCAGCATCATTGGCATGGCTAGACTTGAGTCTTGTTATTAAATGGGACAGGCATGTGGCAACTCATTCCATCCAACAAACTCTGGGATTATGCAGGACTAAGGTGGCAAACTTTCATTCAAAATGAGAGAATTTACAACTAAAACATTTGTTTAATCCATAGGTGTATTCAAGTAATGTAAATAGAAAAGGTAACACAATGTCACAGTTGTTGTTAGTACCTGGCACTGAAAGGTTGGTTGTTATTCTCATTGGATTTGCCGGGGTGATGGCAGTTGCTCTGCTTAGTGGTGTTGCCTGGTAACCACTTAGCTTGTTGGACATGTGTTTGTGGTTTCAAAATACCTTTATCTGGTGGGACTCCATCTCTTGTGAATGTCTTTGTTACAGTATTTTACCTCATTGTTATAAACTATGGCCTGGAGCGGCTTTAGAGGTGAGATCATCAGCAGACTCAGACAGCTTAGTCATACCTCCCTCATAGCCATCTTGGAGCCTGACCATGAAGATTACAGAAATAAAACAGAGAAAGTAAATCGTATGGCATTTAAACAGCTCAAGGTGAATAAATACAAGTATATTAGTAACACAATCGGATGTGTTGGACTGGAAAGAGAGGAGATTTACAAAAATGATTGCAGTCAGAGTGCAGTATAACTATGCAATCTTTTTTGTAAGGGATTAGACACCAGCTCAATATAATACATAATGTATACTCATGAAAGTAGTGTTTGAGTAGATGAATGAATGGCAGTGTGCAGCACTGTTGTTTTGGTCTGGTACAGGATCATGGCACAGACGGTGATGTTGTCGGTCTCTGCTCCAGCTGGAGCGCTATAGTAACACCACCATGTTGTTTTATTGATGAGTCGGCTGAAGTGGCTCACATAACAGGCCTGATTTAGAATAGCTCAATTTCTTCTCACATGGCTTCGCTACAGGAGGCGGAACAGGATTCGCCACATTGTAAGGCTCCTTGGTTCAGAACCAGGAGTAACTCCAACTGTTCTACTCTCACAATAACTCTGACACGGTTACAGTACACTGGTATTGCATCAGAAATGCCAGGAATGTTCTCCTATTATAGCTGCTGCAATGGCATCTGAGACATTTGAATAATCTGTGTTAGTTGTCTTTTTGAAATGTCAAAGGGATTTTATTTTGCGTTTGTCAATATGTGGTATGATTATATGATTCAAAGCAAACACAATAAGAGGAGAGCTTTGCTTGAATAACGTTTCACTCAATAATATTTTCTTTGATAGTGATGAATTTGACCCTGTTTTCTGTTGCAGTGTTCATGTTAGACAGTTTTCCATTTCTGTTCTCAGCAATGAGACAGACTCTACAGCCTCATCGTGTAGGTTTGTGAGAGAGAGAGAGAGAGAAAGACAGAAGAGGGGCGGTGGTATTAATCCTCTAGAAGTGTGAAATAAAGGCTGATCGCATCAGACAGCAAATATGACAGAACGCTATGTTCATGACAGAGGAAGTGACCGACGATTGTGTGTCTGTGTGAACAAGGGACTGAAGGTCAGTGGTGAATGCCTTGAATTGCCTCATCAATAATTCAGATGTTTCTTGGCCTACACTTTGTGTCTCTCCAAGCAAAACCCCTAATTCCATGAACTCTGGCTGCTGCATTGAGCAGGCTGCTGGCCAAGTGAAACCTGCGATAGGATGCAATAAATAGTCTTCCAACCATCTGTGGCACCAAAAGGCAGACCAGTGATTATACATCAAAATGACCAGTATAACCTATTTTCTACATTATTAATTGATCATCTTAAATCCCTATAGAGAATACCCAGAAAGCACAACTTTTTGAGAATTATATGTTTCTTAGAGTTTAGTGAGAGCGTGGTTGGCCTATGGTTATTTTGCATATAACCTTCCCACAACTTTCTGGGAATGGTGCAGAATAGTTGCTTGGCTTTGGAACATTCTCAGAACATTTAACCACACTTGGTCTTAAGGAGTGCTTGTTTCCTTAGAAATGGGGTGTGTGTGAATAGAGTAAAATTAACAGCTTTGTATTCTAGCTTCATCCTGGTGGCGTAGTGGACTTATTCCATGGATAGAGAACAGAAGATTAAGGGTTTGAATCTCACTGATGTCGTGTCATAATAAATACATGTGTTTGCATGAGTAATTGCAAAGGAAATGTATTGCTTGGAGTTCCATAAAGTTTCCCCAAATTAAGCTAGCAGTGTGTTATTGAAACATTCAGTTAAAGTTAAGGAAGTTATTCAAAACCTCCAAATAACCCATCATTTCCGTTTCAGAGCTTTAATAAAAGCTCCCAGGAAAACTATCACGGAACCAGAGTAAAACGTTCTCAGAAGGTCCCTGCAACCTAAAAATAAATGTTTGCAGAACAGCTGTTCTCAAAACATGAAAAAAATATGTTTTACCTGTCAGGAAGCTTTATTTCTACAACCAATGTAAAACTAAAAACATACGTTCCCACAACTTCCAAGGAACCATATGTGCTTGCTGGGTAATACATTCTTAAAAACGTAAAGATTGTGTTGACGAGCATCATTATACTGACCAACCAAGGCAAACGGAACTCGCATACAACACCCTAAATATGTTAATAGTATAGCATGACTAATCAGCCCCAATGAAAACCAGCAGTCCCCTCCAAGGGTGGAACCCCAAATGGCTGTATACAGGAGGATCTGCATCGATATACTGTCCTAAAAGCATCCTGTTCTTGTTTTGACTGGAATAGACCACTGGAGCTTCCAGCAACGTTAATTAAAAGAGGAAACACTTATGTAACATGTTCCCCAAAAAAAGAAACGGCCTCTTCTGGGACATAAAACAAAGGTTACTGCGTGTTTAATTGTGAGTCGCCCCCCTCCCCCCTCCCCCTTAATTGAAGATTGTTATGACTCATATACACCAATTCCTCACATTTTTGGTGTGCTATACCTGACAAAGCCCTCTCCACACAAAAAGTGAGGATTAATTCAATATTGTATTTGAAGCCTTGGGGCCATTTTAATTCTCTAGCACAGAATAGTTGGCTGTCATTCCCCTGAGATGAAACCCAGCATGTAATTACAAGGCAGATAGCTCTCTGTTCTCTCTAAACACAGAAACCCAGCCTCACTCTGATGATGGAGAAAATATATGTTTCAGCTGTTAAACAGACTGGAAGAAGGTGTTGACGTTAAGAGGAAGATCAGAGAACAGAAAGTTCCAGAGCTGGCAGTGGACAACATTTTAACAATCCAAGAGTCTCATCATTGATATGGCAAGATTAGATATTCCCTCCCGATCCTATACCAAACAGTGTTTTTATTTTATGTGAATGACCACTCTCCGACCCCAGTCTGTTTACTGTGTGTCACATCAGCTAACCGTGGAGAGGAGATACAGTTGAAGTCGGAAGTTTACATACTCCAACCTAAGTGTAAGTAAAACTCATTTTTCAACCACTGCACAAATTTCTTGTTAACAAACTATAGTTTTGGAAAGTCAGTTAGGACATCTACTTTGAATGACACAATCATTTTTTCCAACAATTGTTTACAGATAGATTATTTCACTGTATCACAATACCAGTGGGTCAGACGTTTACATACACTAAGTTGACTGTGCCTTTAAACAGCTTGGAAAATTCCAGAAAATGAAGTCATGGCTTTAGAAGCTTCTGATAAGCTAATTGACATAATTTGAGTCAATTGGAGGTGTACCTGTAGATGTATTTCAAGGCCTACCTTCAAACTCAGTGCCTCTTTGCTTGACATCATGGGAAAATAAAAATAAATCAGCCAAGACCTCAGAAAAAAATAGGTTCATCCTTGAGAGCAATTTCCAAACACCTGAAGGTACCACGTTCATCTGTACAAACAATAGTACGCAAGTATAAACACCATGGGACCACGCAGCCGTCATACCGCTCAGGAAGGAGACGCATTTTGTCTACTAGAGATAAACGTACTTTGGTGCGAAAAGTGCAAATCAATCCCAGAACAACAGCAAAGGACCTTGTGAAAATGCTGGAGGAAACCGGTACAAAAGTATCTATATCCACAGTAAAACGAGTCCTATATCGACATAACCTGAAAGGCCACTCAGCAAGGAAGAAGCCACTGCTCCAAAACCGCCATAAAAAGCCAGACTACGGTTTGCAACTGCACATGGGGACAGAGATCGTACTTTTAGGAGAAATGTCCTCTGGTCTGATGAAACAAAAATAGAACTGTTTGGCCATAATGACCATTGTTATGTTTGGAGGAAAAAGGGGGATGCTTGCAAGCCGAAGAACACCATCCCAACCGTGAAGCACGGGGGTGGCAGCATCATGTTGTGGGGGTGCTTTGCTGCAGGAGGGACTGGTGCACTTCACAAAATAGATGGCATCATGAAGCAGGAAAATTATGTGGATACATTGAAGCAACATCTCAAGACATCAGTCAGGAAGTTAAAGCTTGGTCGCAAATGGGTCTTCCAAATGGACAATGACCCCAAGCATACTTCCAAACTTGTGGCAAAATGGCTTAAGGACAACAAAGCCAAGGTATTGGAGTGGCCATCACAAAGCCCTGACCTCAATCCTATAGAACATTTGTGGGCAGAATTGAAAAAGCGTGTGCGAGCAAGGAGGCCTACAAACTTGACTCAGTTACACCAGCTCTGTCAGGAGGAACAGGCCAAAATTCACCCAACTTATTGTGGGAAGCTTGTGGAAGGCTACCCAAAACGTTTGACCCAAGTTAAACAATTTAATGGCAATGCTACCAAATACTAATTGAGTGTATGTAAACATCTGACCCACTGGGAATGTGAAGAAATAAAAGCTGAAATAAATCATTCTCTCTACTATTATAATGACATTTCACATTCTTACAATAAAGTGGTGATCCTATCTGACCTAAGACAGGACATTTTTACTTGGATTAAATTTCAGGAATTGTGAAAAACTGAGTTTAAATGTATTTGGCTAAGGTGTATGTAAACTTCCGACTTCAACTGTATTTGCTGCCAATATAATAATGACAGCTGCACAGCAAAGCATTCCCTCTACCCATCTGCCATGCTGGAAATCAATTAACTATTTTCCATTCCCATTGCAAATCTAATGTGGCACTGCTTTAATCCATGGAAATCTCAACAAAATGGACAGGACACAACCACAGTGAATAAATATACTATCAAACCAGGAGACATCAATACAAAGTGTATGAGATGTGCTGTGTAATCCAGAGATTCCCCTTCCCACCCCAGTACAATTCTGCATAAATCTGCTGTCACAGCTCAGAAATAGAAGCCTTGACCAAGGTATTTATTACGGACCACATTCCTTCCAAAACCGTAGCCACATCCCACATGTGATAGCATTAAAGCAGGGTCAAACGCTCTATCAAACAAAAGCCTGGAAGTGAGTCAAACGCTCTATCAAACAAAAGCCTGGAAGTGAGTCAAACCTCTGTGGACATTGTCTGGACGAAAGCATGTGAGACGTTAGGGCCAACGCCCCCCTCACTCTCTTTCTCTGTTGGTCTGCTGCACTTAGCTCTATCTAGCCCAGAGGCTGTGTGTGCTAGACACGGCTGTCAGTTTACATAACGCTGCCGGACTGAGGAGAGGGCCGATATCTGTGCCACACTCTTGGAGACGAGAAACACACTGGAGCTGGAATACAGAGGGAAAACCCTGAGCTGTTAAACAGGTTCTGACAGGCAGGCTGGAGTAGGGAAATACCTCCTCTTTAAAGGGCCATGATACTACACTGGTGTTTTTTTCTGTACTAGTAAAACTACCATCAATATTTTAACATTCTAAAAGTGCTATCCAAGGACACTACATGCATCCTTTTATAAATGGGATCCTGACTAATAGGCACTTTGCAAAACACAACTATTGATTGCATCGCTTTGGGAAGATCGATTGCAATGCTTTTTCTTGTTGATAATAGTTTCAGCATAGGAAACGAAAGATGTGAGAGAAGGCAGAACTCAACACCCTTTTCACCCTTTACCCTTTATGAACACAAAGACACAAGGTTATACAGCACCCTTTGACACAGAGACCCAGGGCTGAGGTAGTCCTCAGGGCAGGACACTGGGCTGCTCTGTGAGCTGTGGAGTAAGGGGTAGGGAGGTAGAGTCTCTGGGGAGCTGCGTCGGGGCCATCAGCTGGCCAGGCCAGCTCCAGCTCCTCTTACTGCAGGAGATCAATAACCGCAGGAGGGGTGGAGCCATGCTGCGCTGATTCAGCATCATCTCTCACTCCCCCGCTACCATTTCTGCCTTTCACAGTCTCCTTCGCTCGCTCTTTGTTTCTCTTTTTCATTGCACACTGTCTCTTTGCTCCTTACTCTCTGTAATAGAAATGCTATATCAGCATCTTAATCTTACTCTCTCCATCTTTGCCTCACATATTGTCAACCCACTCTTTTCACGTCTCTCCATCTCGCCAGCAAAATGTCTCCCTTGGATACCAGCTGCCCCCACAATCTGCAGTCTGACAACACAGTGTGCTAGCGTCATTGTTCTAACACTACAAGTATTGATGTTCAAAGACCTAACAGCACAGATTGCGGGGGCTAAACTGCTCTGGTGCCTGGAGAGCAACCAGCATCAATTGATAATCACAACATGAAATGTTGCATGGGTGATATTTGTGGCAAATACGAATAAAAGTATAAGAGCCCTGTTTTCCATATCATAGTTGATCCGCTCTGGATTTAAATTGGTATGACATACAAGCCCATCAACTACACACGTCCTTTCACTAACCCATTAACGGATCAAACAGATATACACAGCAATGTGCCAAAAGACATGAGCAGAATTGATTGACTGTGTGGATCATAGACACACAGCTCAGTGTGGCTTCATGACTCTAAGGCGGCGGCAAAGAAAACTGGACACTGTGTTTAATGATGGTGGGCGTTGTTTGTGCTGTGTGGAAGGTTCACTCGCTCTAATATTGCTGGGTGACTGAGACTGGCCCTGCACTAGGACAATAGGTCCACTGTGTGAGGGGGAAGCCACTGAGATGCCTGCTATCTGCCATTGTGTCGTCTTCGTATTTCTGTTGACATAATTGTGCGCCAATCAGGGAGTGGCCATCATTTCTCATCTCTGTGGGGATAATGACTAGTCAAATCAAATTTGTCACACGCGCCGAATACAGACCTTACAGTGAAATGCTTACTTACAAGCCCTTAAACAACAATTTACATTAAAAATACCTACAAAAAATAGGAATAAGAAATAAAAGTAGCAAATAATTAAAGAGCAGCAGTAAAATAACAATAGCAAGACTATATACAGGGGGTACTGGTACAGAGTCAATGTGCGGGGTCACCGGTTAGTCGAGGTAATTGAGGTAATATGTACATGTAGGTAGTTATTGAAGTGACTATGCATAGATAATAACAGAGCGAAGCAGCAGCGTAAAAGAGGGGTGGGGGGTGGAGGGGCAATGCAAATAGTCTGGGTAGCTATTTGATTAGATGTTCAGGAGTCTTATGTCTTGGGGGTAGAAGCTGTTTAGAAGCCTCTTGGACCTAGACTTGGCACTCCGGTACTGCTTGCAATGCGGTAGCAGAGAGAACAGTCTATTTGTATTTATTATGGATCCCCATTGCTGCCAAAGCAGCAGCACACTGTGCGCCCTCAGGCCCCAACTCCACCACTCCCACAAACAGTATCTACAGTACTAAATCCATGTGTATGTATAGTGCGTATGTCATCGTGTGTGTGTGCTTGTGTATGCACGTGTCTGTGCCAATGTTTGTGTTTCTTCACAGTCCCCGCTGTTCCATAAGGTGTTTTTTTAATGTTTTTTAAAAATATATATATTTTACTGCTTTTTTACTGCAGTTACTTGTTGTGGAATAGAGTTCCATGTAGTCATGGCTCTATGTTGTACTGTGTGCCTCCCATAGTCTGTTCTGGACTTGGTGATTGTGAAGAGACCTTTGGTGGCATGTCTAGTGGGGTGTGCGTGGGTGTCCGAGCTGTGTGCCAGTAGTTTAAACAGACAGCTCGGTGCATTCAACATGTTAATACCTCTCAAAAATAAAAGTAGTGATGAAGTCAATCTCTCCTCCACTTTCAGCCAGAAGAGATAGACATGCATATTATTAATATTAGCTCTGTGTACATCGAAGGGCCAGCCGTGCTGCCCTGTTCTGTGCCAATTGCAATTTTCCTAAGTCCTTTTTTGTGGCACCTGACCACACGACTGAACATTAGTCAAGGTGAGACTAAACTAGGGCCTGTAGGACCTGCCTTGTTGATAGTGTTGTTAAGGCAGAGCATCGCTTTATTATAGACAGACTTCTCCCCATCTTAGCTATTACTGCATCAATATGTTTTGACCGTGAGAGTTTACAATCTTGGGTTACTCCAAGCAGTTTAGCCATCTCAACTTGCTCAATTTCCACATTATATATTACAATATTTAGTTGAGGTTTAGGGTTTAGTGAGTGTTTTGTTCCAAATACAATGCTTTTAGTTTTAGAAATATTTAGGGCTAACTTATTCCTTGCCACCCACTCTGAAACGAACTGCATCTCTTTGTTGAGTATTGCAGTCATTTCAGTCGCTGTAGTAGCTGACGTGTATAGTATTGAGTCATCCGCATACATAGACACACTGGCTTTACTCAAAGTCAGTGGCATGTCGTTAGTAAAAATGGAAAAAAGCAAGGGGCCTAAACAGCTACCCTGGGGAATTCCTGATTCTAACTGGATTATATTTGAGAGGCTTCCATTAAAGAACACCCTCTGTGTTCTGTTAGACAAGTAACTCTTTATCCACAATATAGCAGGGGGTGTAAAGCCATAACACATATGTTTTTCCAGCAGCAGACTATGATCGATAATGTCAAAAGCTGCACTGAAGTCTAACAAGACAGCCCCCACAATCATTTTATCATCAATTTCTCTCAGGCAATGATCAGTCATTTGTGTAAGTGCTGTGCTTGTTCCCTATAAGCATGCTGATATTCTGTTATCAATTTGTTTACTGTGAAATAGCATTGTATCTGGTCAAACACAATTTTTTCCAGAAGTTTAGTAACGGTTGGTAACAGGCTGATTGGTTGGCTATTTGTGCCAGTAAAGGGGGCTTTACTATTCTTTGGTAACGAAATGACTTTAGCTTCCATCCAGGCCTGAGGGCTCACTCTCTCCAGTAGGCTTAAATTTAAGTTATGGCAAATAGGAGTGGCAATATTGTCTGCTATTATCCTCAGTAATTTTCCATCCAGATTGTCAGACCCCGGTGGCTTGTCATTGTTGATAGACAACAACAGTTCTCACCTCTTCCACACTGACTTCACGGAATTCAAAAGTACAATTCTTGTCTTTTCATAATTTGGTCCGATATACTTGGATGTGTAGTGTCAGCGTTTGTTGCTGGCATGTCATCCCTAAGTTTGCTTTTCTTGCCAATGAAAAAGTAATTAATTAGTTTGCAATATCAGTGGGCTTTGTGATGAATGAGCCATCTGATTCAATGAATGAAGGAGCCGAGTTGTCTTTTTTTCCCAAAATTTCATTTAAGGTGCCCCAAAGTTTTTTACTATCATTCTTTATACAATTTCTCTGTGGAACCTTTTGAGGATCTGAGGACCCATGCCAAATCAAGTCTCCTGACGGGGAATAGGTTTTGCCCTCTTCACTAATACCACCAAGGGTTGGTCAGTGGTGTACAGGAAGCAGGAAATGTATTAAAAGAAAGTGCAATATTCTGCAGAGCTTTTCACCATTAATGATTTGGGATGTGGTAGATCTCATTGATCCAAATCTAAATGTGTAGTACGTAGTGATGATTTTCAATTATGAAGTTGTTTCATCGTATTGTTTGAGTCCAGTAAATAATATTGATGAATAACTAAAACTGATAAACCAACTATTAGGTGACGTGACTCTGTTCATGTAATGTCAATTTATTAACGTTGCACTGCTTTCTAATAAAGATGGAACTTGGCACTTGTAATCAATGGCGACCCGTCATTCAGGCAGGTGGGCAGAAGCTTTGCTTTAAAAATATATATATACATACAGTAGAGGTCGACAGATTAATCGGCATGGTTGATAAATTAGGGCCGATTTCAAGTTTTCATAACAATCGGTAATCTGAATTTTTGGATTCCGATTATGGCCGATTACATTGCATTCCATGAGGAAACTGCGTGGCAGGCTGACCACCTGTTAAGCTAGTGAAGCAAGGAGCCAAGGTAAGTTGCTAGCTAGCATTAAACTTATCTTATAAAAAACTATCAATCTTCACATAATCGCTAGTTAACTACACATGGTTGATGATATTACTAGGTTAACTAGCTTGTCCTGCGTTGCATATAACCAATGCGGTGCCTGTTAATTTATCATCGAATCACAGCCTACTTCACCAAACGGGTGATGATTAAACAAAAGCACAATTGTTGCACGAATGTATCTAACCATAAACATCAATGCCTTTATTGAAATCAATACACAGAAGTATATATTTTTAAACCTGCATATTTAGTTAAAAGAAATTCATGTTAGCAGGCAATATTAACTAGGGAAATTGTGTCACTTCTCTTGTGTTCGTTGCACGCAGAGTCAGGGTATATGCAACCGTTTGGGCCGCCTGGCTCGTTGCGAAGTAATTTGCAGGAATTGTACATAATTATGACGTAACATTGAAGGTTGTGCAATGTAACAGCAATATTTAGACTTAGGGTTGCCACCCGTTCAGTAGAATACGGAACGGTTCCGTATTTCACTGAAAGAATAAATGTTTGGTTTTCTAAATTATAGTTTCCGGATTTGACCATATTAATGACCAAAGGCTCGTATTTCTGTGTTTATTATAATTAAGTCTATGATTTGATATTTGATAGAGCAGTCTTACTGAGCGGTGGTAGGCAGCAGCAGGCTCATAAGCATTCATTCAAACTTTACTGTGTTTGCCAGCAGCTCTTAGCAATGCTTGAAGCACAGTGTTGTTTATGACTTAAAGCCTATCAACTCTTGAGATTAGGCTGGCAATACTAAAGTGCCTATTAGAACATCCAATAGTCAAAGGTATATGAAATGCAAATTGGTATAGAGAGAAATAGTCGACGCGTCATAATTCCTATAATAACTACATCCTAAAACTTCTTAACTGGGAATATTGAACCACCAGCTTTCATATGTTCTGAGCAAGGAACTTAAACGTTAGCTTTTTTTACCTGGCATATTGCACTTTTACTTTCTTCTCCAACACTGTGTTTTTGCATTATTTAAACCAAATTGAGCATGTTTCATTATTTATTTGAGACAAAATATAATTTATTTATGTATTATATTAAATTAAAATAAAAGTGTTCATTCAGTATTTAATCGGTATCGACGTTGAAAAATCATAATCGGTCGACCAATACAGTGCCTTCCAGAAATGATTCAGACCCTTTGACTTTTTCCACATTTTGTTATGTTACAATCTTAATAATCTAAAATGGATTACATCAAAACATTCCTCAGCAATCTACACACAATACCCCATAATGACAAAGCAAAAACACGTTTTAGAATTTTTTTGAAATTTATCAAAACAAAAAAACATACCTTATTTACATAAGTATTCAGACCCTTTGCTATGACACTTGAAATTGAGCTCAGGTGCATCCTGTTTCCATTGATCATCCTTGATATGTTTCTACAACTCGATTGGAGTCCACTTGTGGTAAATTCAATTGATTGGGTATGATTTGGAAAGGCACACACCTGTCTATATAAGGCCCAACAGTTACAATGCATGTCAGAGCAAAAACCAAGCCATGAGGTCGAAGGAATTGTCTGTAGAGCTCCGAGACAGGTTTGTGTCAAGGCACAGATCTGCAGCATTGAGGGTCCCCAAGAACACAGTGGCCGCCATCATTCTTAAATGGATGAGGTTTGGAACCAAAAATATTCTTTCCAGAGCTGGCCGCCTGGCCAAATTGAGCAATCAGGGGAGAAGGGCCTTGGTATGGGAGGTGACCAAGAACCCAATGGTCACTCTGACGGAACTCCAGAGTTCCTCTGTGGAGATGGGAGAATCTTCCATAAGGACAAACATCTCAGCGGCACTCCACCAATCAAGCCTTTATGGTAGAGTGGCAAGACGGAAGCCACTCTTTGGAAAGGTACATGACAGCCTGCTTAGAGTTTGCCAAAAGGAAACTAATGACTCTCAGACCAAGAGAAACAAGATTCTCTGGTCTGATGAAACCAAGATTAAACTCTTTGGCCTAAATGCCAAGTGTCACGTCTGGAGGAAACCTGGCACCATCCATACGGATGAAGCATAGTGGTGGCAACATTAGGCTGTGGGGATTTCTTTCAGCGGCAGGGACTGGGAGACTAGTCAGTATCGAGGCAAAGATGAACGGAGCAAAGTACAGAGAGATCCTTGATGAAAACCTGCTCCAGAAAGTTCAGGATCTCAGACTGGGGCAGTGGTTCACCCTCCAACAGGCTTTGGGACAAGTCTCTGAATGTCCTTGAGTGGCACAGCCAGAACCCGGACTTGAACCCGATCGAACATCTCTGGAGAGACCTGAAAATAGCTGTGCAGCAGAGCTCCCCATCCAACCTGACAGAGCTTGAGAGAATCTGCAGACAAGAATGGGAGAAATTTCCCAAATACAGGTGTGCCAAGCTTACAGTATATCGTCATATCCAAGAAGACTCCAGGCTGCCAAAGGTGCTTTAACAAAGTACTGAGTAAAGGGTCTGAATACTTATGTAAATGTATACTAAAAACATGTTTTTGCTTTGTCATTATGAGGTATTTGTCACGTCTGCTCCCGCTCTTCCCTGGCGCTTGAGGGCGCCAGATTACCCTGCATCACACGCTCCTGCCATCCATCACTCACACCTGACCTCCCTCGTCACTCGCATCAGCGTTATTGGACTCACCTGGACTCACTTATCACATGTTCTTTTCCTCCCCTATATTAGTCTGTTCCCTTGCTCTGTTCCCCGCTCCTGCATTGTATTGTTTTTGTCTTTTGAATTGGTTTCTGACGCTGTTCCTGTCTCGTCTCTGTCCGTTATAATTAAATGTTTTACTCCCCGTACCTGCTTCGTCTCAAATCAAATCAAATGTATTTATATAGCCCTTCGTACATCAGCTGATATCTCAAAGTGCTGTACAGAGACCCAGCCTAAACCCCCAAACAGCAAGCAATGCAGGTGTAGAAGCACAGTGGCTCGGAAAAACTCCCTAGAAAGGCCAAAACCTAGGAAGAAACCTAGAGAGGAACCAGGCTATGAGGTGTGGCCAGTCCTCTTCTGGCTGTGCCGGGTGGAGATTATAACAGAACATGGCCAAGATGTTCAAATGTTCATAAATGACCAGCATGGTCAAATAATAATAATCACAGTAGTTGTCGAGGGTGCAGCAAGTCAGCACCTCAGGAGTAAATGTCAGTTGGCTTTTCATAGCCGATCATTAAGAGTATCTCTACCGCTCCTGCGGTCTCTAGAGAGTTGAAAACAGCAGGTCTGGGACAGGTAGCACGTCCGGTGAACATGTCAGGGTTCCATAGCCGCAGGCAGAACAGTTGAAACTGGAGCAGCAGCACGGCCAGGTGGACTGGGGAGTCATCATGCCAGGTAGTCCTGAGGGCCCAGGTCCTAGGGCTCAGGTCCTCCGAGAGAGAGAAAGAAAGAAAGAGAGAATTAGAGAGAGCATACTTAAATTCCCACAGGAGAAGTACTCCAGATATAACAAACTGACCCTAGCCCCCCGACACAAACTACTGCAGCATAAATATTGGAGGCTGAGACCGGAGGTGTCAGGAGACACTGTGGCCCCATCCGATGATACCCCCAGACAGGGCCAAACAGGAAGGATATAACCCCACCTACTTTGCCAAAGCACAGCCCCCACACCACTAGAGGGATATCTTCAACCACCAACTTACCATCCTGAGACAAGTGTAACGGATGTGAAATGGCTAGCTAGTTAGCGGTGTTCTGCGCTAATAGCGTTTCAATTGGTTACGTCACTCGCTCTGAGACTTGAAGTAGTGGTTCCCCTTGCTCTGCAAGAGCCGCGGCTTTTGTGGAGCGATGGGTAACGATGCTTCGTGGGTGACTGTTGTTGATGTGTGTAGAGGGTCCCTGGTTCGCGCCCGGGTCGGGGCGAGGGGACGTACTAAAGTTATACTGTTACATTGATGCTGTTGACCCGGATCACTGGTTGCTGCGGAAAAGGAGGAGGTCGAAAGGGGGGTGAATGTAACCGATGTGAAATGGCTAGCTAGGTAGCGGTGGTCCGCGCTAATAGCGTTTCAATCGGTTACGTCACTCGCTTTGAGACCTTGAAGTAGTGGTTCCCTTGCTCTGCAAGGGCCGCGGCTTTTGTGGAGCGATGGGTAACGATGCTTCGTGGGTGACTATTGTTGATGTGTGCAGAGGGTCCCTGGTTCGCGCCCGGGTCGGGGCGAGGGGACGGACTAAAGTTATACCTTTACACAAGGCCGAGTATAGCCCACAAAGATCTCCGCCACGGCACAACCCAGGGGGGACGCCAACCCAGACAGGAAGATCACGTCAGTGACTCAACCCACTCAAGTGACGCACCCCTCCCAGGGACGACATGAAAGAGCACCAGTAAGCAAGTGACTCAGCCCCTGTAATAGGTTTAGAGGCAGCGAATCCCAGTGGAGTGAGGGGAACCGGCCAGGCAGAGACAGCAAGGGCGGTTCGTTGCTCCAGAGCCTTTCCGTTCACCTTCACACTCCTGGGCCAGACTACACTCAATCATATGACCCACTGAAGAGATGAGTCTTCAGTAAAGACTTAAAAGTTGAGACCGAGTCTGCGTCTCTCACATGGGTAGGCAGACCATTCCATAAAAATGGAGCTCTATAGGAGAAAGCTCTGCCTCCAGCTGTTTGCTTAGAAATTCTACGGACAATTAGGAGGCCTGCGTCTTGTGACCGTAGTGTACGTGTAGGTATGTACGGCAGGACCAAATCGGAAAGATAGGTAGGAGCAAGCCCATGTTGTGCTTTGTAGGTTAGCAGTAAAACCTTGAAATCAGACCTTGCCTTAACAGGAAGCCAGTGTAGGGAGACTAGCACTGGAGTAATATGATAACATTTTGGGGTTCTAGTCAGGATTCTAGCAGCCGTATTTAGCACTAACTGAAGTTTATTTTGTGCTTTATCCGGGTAGCCGGAAAGTAGAGCATTGCAGTAGTCTAACCTAGAAGTAACAAAAGCATGGATTAATTGTTCTGCATCATTTTTGGATAGAAAGTTTCTGATTTTTGCAATGTTACGTAGATGGAAAAAAGCTGTCCTTGAAACAGTCTTGATATGTTCGTCAAAAGAGAGATCAGGGTCCAGAGATCGAGGTCCTTCACAGTTTTATTTGAGACGACTTTACAACCATCAAGATTAATTGTCAGATTCAACAGAAGATCTCTTTGTTTCTTGGGACCTAGAACAAGCATCTCTGTTTTGTCCGAGTTTAAAAGTAGAAAGTTTTCAGCCATCCACTTCCTTATGTCTGAAACACAGGCTTCTAGCGAGGGAAATTTTGGGGCTTCACCATGTTTCATTGAAATGTACAGCTGTGTCATCCGCATAGCAGTGAAAGTTAACATTATGTTTTCGAATGACATCCCCAAGAGGTAAAATATATAGTGAAAACAATAGTGGTCCTAAAGCGGAACCTTGAGGAACACCGAAATGTACAGTTGTCAGAGGACAAACCATTCACAGAGACAAACTGATATCTTTCCGACAGATAAGGACTAAACCAGGCCAGAACTTGTCCGTGTAGACCAATTTGGGTTTCCAATCTCTCCAAAAGAATGTGGTGATCGATGGTATCAAAGGCAGCACTAAGGTCTAGGAGCACGAGGACAGATGCAGAGCCTCGGTCTGACGCCATTAAAAGGTAATTTACCACCTTCACAAGTGCAGTGTCAGTGCTATGATGGGGTCTAAAACCAGACTGAAGCATTTCGTATACATTGTTTGTCTTCAGGAAGGCAGTGAGTTGCTGCGCAACAGCTTTTTAAAAACATTTTGAGAGGAATGGAAGATTCAATATAGGCCGACAGTTTTTTATATTTTCTGGGTCAAGATTTGGCTTTTTCAAGAGAGGCTTTATTACTGCCACTTTTAGTGAGTTTGGTACACATCCGGTGGATAGAGAGCCGTTTATTATGTTCAACATAGGACGGCCAAGCACAGGAAGCAGCTCTTTCAGTAGTTTAGTTGGAATAGGGTCCAGTATGCAGCTTGAAAGTTTAGAGGCCATGATTATTTTCATCATTGTGTCAAGAGATATAGTACTAAAACACTTAAGTGTCTCTCTTGATCCTAGGTCCTGGCATAGTTGTACAGACTCAGGACAGCTGAGCTTTAGAGGAATACGCAGATTTAAAGAGGAGTCCGTAATTTGCTTTCTAATGATCATGATCTTTTCCTCAAAGAAGTTCATGAATTTATTACTACTGAAGTGAAAGCCATCCTCACTTGGGGAATGCTTTTTAGTTAGCTCAACAGCGCCATTCCGCGTGACCGTATTGTGTGTGGATTGATGAGGGGGAAAAAACAATTTAATACATTTTAGAATAAGGCTGGTAACCTAACAAAATTTGGAAAAAGTCAAGGGGTCTGAATACTTCTGACACTGTATATACAGTACCAGTCAAAAGTTTGACACACCTACTCATTCAAGAGTTTTTCTTTATTTTTACTGTTTTCTACATTGTAGAATAATAGTGAAGGCTTAAACTATGAAATAACACACATGGAATCATTTGTATATTTAATACCAAATATGTATTAAACAAATCAAAATATATTTTAGATTCTTCAAAGTAGCCACCCTTTGCCTTGATGACAGCTTTAAACACTCTTGGCATTATCTCAACCAGCTTCACCTGGAATGTTTTCCAACAGTCTTGAAGGAGTTCCCACATATGCTAAGCACTTGTTGACTGCTTTTCCTTCACTCTGCGGTCCAACTCATCCCAAACCATCTCAATTGGGTTGAGGTCCGGTGATTGTGGAGGCCAGGTCATCTGATGCAGCACTCCATCACACTCCTTGATCAAATAGCCCTTACACAGCCTGGAGGTGTGTTGGGTCATTGTCCTGTTCAAAAACAAATAATGGTCCCACTAAGCGCAAACCAGATGGGGTGGTGTATCGCTGCAGAATGCTGCGGTAGCCATGCTGGTTAAGTGTGCCTTGAATTCTAAATAAGAATTTGCTGGTGACAGTGTCACCAGCAAAGCACCCCCCCCCCCCCTCCCCCCAACATCACACCACCTCCATGCGGAGATCATTCGTTCACCTACTCTGCACATTTCATATTTGGACTCATCAGACCAAAGGACAGATTTCCACTGCTGTAATGTCCATTGCTTGTGTTTCTTGGCCCAAGCAAGTCTCTTCTTATTATTGGTGTCCTTTAGTAGTGGTTTCTTTGCAGCAATTGGACCATGAAGGCCTGATTCACGCAGTCTCCTCTGAACAGTTGATATTGATGTGTCTGTTACTTGAACTCTGTGAATAATTTATTTGGGCAGCAATTTCTGAGGCTGGTAACTAATGACTAACTTATTCTCTGCAACAGAGGTAAATCTGGGTCTTCCTTTCCTGTGGCGGTCCTTATGAGAGCCAGTTTCATCATAGTGCATGATGGGTTTTGCGACTGCACTTGAAGAAACTTTCAAAGTTCTTTAAATTTTCCGGATTAAAGTAATGATGGACTCTCATTTCTCTTTGCTTATTTGTGTTGTTCTTGCCATAATATGGACTTTACCAAATAGGGCTATCTTCTGTATACCACCCCTACTTTGTCACAACACAACTGATAGAATCAAATGCGTTAAGGAAAGAAATTCCACAAATTAACTTTAAACAAGGCACACCTGGTAATTGAAATGCATTCCTGGTGACTACCTCACGAAGCTCATCCAGGCTGCATCACATCCGGCCGAGAGAATGCCAAAAGTGTGCAAAACTGTCATCGAGGCAAAAGGTGGCTACTTTGAAGAATCTCACATATAAAATATTTAGATTGAACAATTTTTTGGTTACTACATGATTCCATACATGTTATTTCATAGTTTTGACATCTTCACTATTATTCTACAATTTAGAAAATAGTAAAAATAAAGAAAAACCTAGGTGTGTCCAAACTTTGGACTGGTACAATAAAAATAAATATATACATTTTTTGGGGGGGTTGCCTGTTTTGTATGTTATTTTGGCATTAATAAGTGTCACATCAGTTTGCAAACAATGTAAAAAAAAAAAAAAAGATTAAAAAAAGAGTTAATCAAGCCGCATACAAACTTGGTCTCTTTTTACTTTCTTGATTAAGGCAGCTCCAAAATGCAGGTGTTTCAGCCTAACTCAGTGCTTTCTGTGCTGGTGGGAACCACATTTGTTTAAGCAAGTCAGCCACATCAGCTATATTTTTTTAAAGGCAATAAATGAGGGCTGA
This sequence comes from Salvelinus fontinalis, assembly GCF_029448725.1. Classification (NCBI taxonomy): domain Eukaryota; kingdom Metazoa; phylum Chordata; class Actinopteri; order Salmoniformes; family Salmonidae; genus Salvelinus; species Salvelinus fontinalis. The sequence goes on along the minus strand of NC_074665.1, from coordinate 58,489,515 downwards.
ATTAACTGTTTCGCTGCCAGACAAGGCTCTGCTGATAGCCAGGTGTAGCAGTGGTAAGGTGTTGGGACTGCTGTTGGGACAGCTTCATGTAGGCCCTAACAGTTTGTGGTCACCGTTTGTCACCGTTATAGTGCAATTCATGTATGGTTTAGTGATGTGTTGTGTTGTGTAGGGGCTTTAAAAGAAAATGTGTGTAGTGGCTTTGCTGGCATATATTTGAAAAATAAAAGTGTTTGCCCCCCGAAAAGGTACATGCTAAAATCACCACTGCTTATGATCATAATCCAAGTGAAATTATATTCAAATGATTTAATGATTTGGACTCTGGAGGACCTGTGTGGATGACTGTGCAACTCTCTGTGTGCACTGAGCAGGATGACACGTGAGTTATAAATGGAGTTGCTTTGCTGTGAGGCCTCTTGGATTGGTTCAGATCAGTCCCATGGGCACCCTCTGGTGGCTGTCTCCCTACATGAACACGTACTCCATCATCCTGGAGCTCTCTATGTACATACATGGCCCCTGACAGACAGCAGGATGAAGAGGATATCCTGGGCCAGCAGGGTCCCTTTGTTCTGGCAACAGCAACCTGCTATCTCACCTCAGTTCACTGCAGAACACACAGTATCATCCAGAATAACCTTCTCCATAGTACCTGAAAATCACAGCAGCACAGGTCAGCTCAACTACTGCGCGTGTGTGCGGCCATGTCTGCTTGCCCTGATGATTGGTGCTTATAGCATACCTACCGGTATTTGTATATACTATGGATTCCCATTAACTGCTACCAAGGCAGCAGTTACTCTTCCTGGGGTCCAGCAAAATTAAGGCAGTTATACATTTTAAAAACATTACAATACATTCATAACACATTTCACAACATATTAAGTGTGTGCCCTTGGGCCTCTACTCTATTACCACATATCAATAACACAAAATCCATGTGTACATGTGTGTATAGTGCGTATGTTATCGTTTGTTTGTATGCATGCGTCTATGTGTTGCTTCACAGTCCCCGCTGTTCCATAAGGTGTGTTTTTATCTGTTTTTTTCAAATCTAATTTTACTGCTGGCATGAGTTACTTGATGTGGAATAGAGTTCCATGTAGTCACGGCTCTATATAGTAGTGTGCCTCCCATAGTCTGGTCTGGACTTTGGGACTGGGAAGAGACCTCTGGTGGCATGTCTTGTGGGGTATGCATGGGTGTCCGGTGCATTCAAGATGTCAATACCTCTCACAAATAAAGTAGTGATGAAGTCAATCTCTCCTCCACTTTGAGCCAGGAGAGATTGACATGCATATTATTAATGTTAGCTCTCTGTACATCCAAGTGCCAGCCGTGCTGCCCTGTTCTGAGCCAATTGCAGTTTTCCTAAGTTCCTCATTGTGGGACCTGGCCACAAGACTCAACAGTAGTCCAGGTGCAATAAAACTAGGGCCTGTAGGACCTGCCTTGTTGATAGTGCTGTTAAGAATGCAGAGCAGTGCTTTATAATAGACAGACTCCCCATCCTAGCTATTGTTTTATGTTTCGACCATGACCGTTTAAAATCTAGGGTTACTCCAAGCAATTTAGTCTCCTCAACTTGCTCAATTTCCACATTACTCATTACAAGATTTAGTTGAGGTTTAGGGTTTAGTGAATTTGTCCCAAATACAATGCTTTTAGTTTTTGAAATATTTAGGAGTAAATTATTCCTTGCCACCCACTCTGAAACTAACTGCAGCTCTTTGTTAAGTGTTGCTGTCATTTCAGTCGCTGAGGTAGCTGACATGTATAGTGTTGAGTCATCTGCATACATAGACACACTGGCCAAGGCAGCAGCTACTCTTCCTGGGATCCAACAAAATTAAGGCAGTTATACATTTGAAAAACAGTCATCCGCATACATAGACACACTGTCTTTACTCAAAGCCAGTGGCATGTCGTTAGTGAAGATTGAAAAAAGTAAGGGCCTAGACAGCTGTCCTGGGGAATTCCTGATTCTACCTGGATTTTGTTGGAGAGGCTTCCATTAAAGAACACCCTCTGTGTTCTGTTAGACGGGTAACTCTTTATCCACAAAATAGCAGGGGGTGTAAAGCCATGACAAAAGTTTTTCCAGGAACAGACAATGATCGATAATGTCAAAAGCCACACTGAAGTCTAACAGGACAGCACCCACAACCTTTTGATCATCAATTTTTCTCAGCCAATCACCTATCTTGCCCACTTGAATGCATTTTCTCCACCATCTGCAGTGCCAGTTCCTCCAGATCAGAGTTGAGCAGAGCATGGCAGGCAAAGCCCAGAGAAATCACTGAATGCTGACCCTGATACTCCTTTGGCTCTGCTCCAGGCATTGACTAACTGGGACAGCCAAACAGACAGTCATCTGCACACAAACATACAGAGAACAATACACATTTACTTAAATACTGCATCGTCTGTGGATCTATTGGGGCAGCAGACTGGGATAGGGAGAGATTGAATATATCTGTAAACACTCCAGGCAGCTGGTCAGCGCATGCTCTGAGGACACGGCTAGGGATGCCGTCTGGGCCGGCAGCCTTGCGAGGGTTAACACGCTTAAATGTCTTACTCACGTCGGCCATGGAGAAGGAGGGCCCACAGTCCTTGGTAGCGGGCCGCGTCGGTTGCACTGTTATCCTCAAAGCGGGTGAAGAAGGTGTTTAGCTTGTCCCGGAAGCAAGACGTTGGTGTCCGTGACGTGGCTGGTTTTCCCTTTCTAGTCTGTGATTGTCTGTATATCCTGCCACATATGGCAGGTAGCTTAGTGGTTAGAGCGTTGGACTAGTAACCAAAAGGTTGCAAGATTGAATCCCTGAGCTGACAAGGTAAAAATCAGTCGTTCTGCCCCTAAACAAGGCAGTTAACCCACTGTTCCTAGGCCGTCATTGAAAATAAGAATTTGTTCTTAACTGACTTGCCTAGTTAAATAAAGGTCAAATAAAAACATTTAAAAAAACATACATCTTGTGTCTGAGCCGTTGAATTGAACTTTACTTTGTCTCAATACTGACGTTTTACCTGTTTGATTGCCTTACGAAGGGAATAACTACACTGTTTGTATTCGGCCATATTCTTAGTCACTTTGCCATGGTTAAATGTGATGGTTTGCGCTTTCAGTTTTACGCGAATGCTGCCATCTATCCACGGTTTCTGGTTTGGGTAGGTTTTAATAGTCACAGTGACTACAACATCTCCTATACACTTCCTGATAAACTTAGTCACCGTATCAGTGTATTCGTCAATGTTCTTCTCAGAGGCTACCTGGAACACTGAAGTGACTAGCTTGCATTTCCTGAAGCTGGACAGCTCTTCTCTGACAGTACATAAGGGAGGTCAGCTGGGCCACCATGGCCTTTAGTTTCCCATGCGCCAGCTTGGCATCACGGTCACTCTTCTTTATGGCACAGATGAACTCATCATACTCTTTCTTGAAGGCGGTGAGAACTGTTTTTTTTGCAGTTGCATATTCAATTACCTGGTGAAAATCAAACAAGCAAGAGAAAGGCATAGCTAGTTATGCAACAAGCCCAGGCATTCTAAACAGGTTAGGTGTATAGGCCTATAAAGATGCTTGAGTGATGATGATGAAAAAAAGGCGAAAGGGTTCTTTATTTTGATACCAAATGCAGAACTGTAAATTATGTAACGTTGCTCATCAGTCCCTCATCTGGACACATCAGATGTTCCTTCTCACATGTATTCACCAAGAGATTCTAGGAAGTTATTGTCACTGGCAGATTTGATAGGTGGCAAGGTTCTTCTTCCATATTCTTCTGTTGAGTGATGGAAGTTTCCAGCTCCAAACATAATTTTCTTGTTTTTCACTCTCCTTTCTTGCACATGGTTTCATTAATCCAACACCAGACATTTTGCTGAGATGTCTGTCCAATGTGTCCAAACGGTAGACAGGAAGATTGCTATGGACATAAGGGTATGTTGTGTAGTTTTAAAATAGGGTGACCAGACGTCCCCGTTTTTGGTGGCCTGTCCCAGGCTGGAGCTGTCCCCGGAAATGTCCCCGTTTTTAACTGTGCGTTAAAAACAGACCGCAAAGTGAAATATTTTACTTGGTAAGAAAGACCGGGCAGCAGATCCTACCGGTTGTCTCAATTGCGTTGTGCTTGTTTTGTCCAGTAGAGGGGGCTGCTCGCTATAGCAGCTTCATTCACTCTTCTTCTACCAACTCCTTGCTCGCGATAGTTTTAGAGAAAACTGCTGTGGAAAACTCGTACAGAAGATAGCAAGTGTCAAGTGAATCCACAACATCACCACAAACGTCTTTTCAAGCCAGGTAAGTTACAATCGTTTGAGATACTAGTGATGCTATACTGTCACAATTTATTATATAGATAGATGATCTGCTCTATAAGGTTTTAAATAGGTTATGCTAGCTAACGTTAGCTATGTAGACTAAGTTAGCTAGCTAAGTTAGCTACTGTTATGGTAGGTTAAAAACGTTCACATGTAACGTTAAACATGCAGTGGACGGGCTATTTTGAAAATATGATTATATAAAATGAATGCACAATTAATTCTGAGAATATTTTTGTTTATTACAATTTTAATGGTTTGGCATTATAATAAGTGGTGTGAAAATATATTTAGTGTTCATGGATAACATTAGCAGTGGAGAGGAAGGAGAGGAGGAAGACTGGATAGGAAGAAGAGTGAAGGAGACAGAGGAGGAAAGGTAAAGATATGATTACAGAGCCTGCCAATTTATTATTACAAACAATGTTTTTGAGATCAAATACAAAAATGAGGCATGCATTGGGAATCTGTTAACCAAAGTATTTTATCTAATAGTATGCTATTTATTAATACAGATTGGGATTGGAGAGGAAGGAGAAGGAAAAATTAAGGGAGTAAAAAGAGTGAAGCAAGGAGAGTGTAGAAGTGTGAGGTGGAAAGGTGAAGAGAAGGAAAGGAAGACGAGTGAAGAAAAGAGGAGGAGAAAGATTGGAGGAGAATAAAAAGTTAAGAGAGTAAGAAGAGTGACACAAGGAGAGTGAAGAAGAACAGAGGAGATACAATGACTCTTTCCAAGAAACGGAAATGCACTTTTTATGAAAAACATGATGACAGAATTTCCATTTATACGCTCAGGTCAAGACAATAGAATTGTTCACTGAACCCTTTGTAATTCCTCTCTTTCAATTGGCAGCCGGAGAAGAACGGCAGTGGTAGAACATCAGCAGACAAAAAAGCATAAAGCCTCTCTGTTTGCCCGTGTTGGTATGCCCTCTGTCACCACATTCTTCAAGAAGGTAGAGCCTTCCCAAGAAGAATATGGTTTAGCTGTGCAGGAGGCTGTCTTTGCATACAACACTATGCGCCACTATCATAGTTACAGATCTCTGGGCTGCACAGCACAACTGACACAGAAGCTTTATGAGCCAAATTTGACATGTGCTAGGACAAAATGTGACGCCATAGTGAGTAACGTGTTAGCAACATGGGCAACTACTTTGGTAACACAGGACCTAGACCAAGTTGAATGTGTGTCCCTGTCCATTGATGCATCCAATCATGGACATGTAAAGCTGCTGCCATTAGTAGTCAGATATGATGGCAGCACATCTGTGGAAACAAAACTGCTTGATTTTGTTGAATTGAATGGAGAAACAGCAGAGGAAATTGCAGCTGAGGTCCTGGTGGTCATCCAAAAATGTAACCTGGAAAACATTCTCTGCCGACAACAAATACCAACTTTGGAGGACTGAATAGGCTGGGGAGGGTCAATGTCCATACCAAAGTTAACAATGCTCTGCAGTGGGAGGTGATTGGCTTCTGCCCACATCATTCATAACACGGCCAGAACAGCTTTGGATATGATGTTGAGTACCTGCTCACAAAGATATTTGGATATGTTCATATTTTCACTGTCAGAGTAGAAAAATTGAAGGGCTTTTGTGAGTTTGTTGGCCAGGAGTACCATAACATTTTAGGACACAGCAATGTTTGCTGGATGTCCATGCTCCCTGCTCTAGAAAGAGTGCTGAAAATGTATGTGCCATTGAAATCCTTTTTTATTTCTGAAGACAAATGCTCTGTTGTCCTGTGAACAATGTTCGAAGATCCACTGACTAAACTTTGGCTGGTCTTTGTCCATGGAAACTTGACTGTATTCAGTGACACGATCAAGATGCTTGGAGGCCAGGACCACTGTGCTGGGGAGTCCGCTGCAATTCTGAGAAACGTTGAGGCGAAATTGTCTGCAAGACGTGATGACAACTTCATTCCAGTTTTGGTCAGAGGACTTCTGAGAGAGCTAGAGGAAAATGGAGCCATGTCTAAAGAGAGCTTTCTCAAAACATCCCAATCATTCTTCACTATGGCTGTGAACTACTTGCAAGCATGGGGAAAGCACACAGATAATCTAAAATATTTACATTGTCTCCTTTTAAAAAGGCAACCTCTGCGTGAAGAGATCCAGAAGGCAGCAGGCACACTGCGGGAAAAATGCCCCAATGTGACCATCAATTAGGATGCATTGTGTGACGAGGTTACTGGCCTGCAAGAGTTCCTAAAGGAGGGATCGCTTGAAGAATGGAAAACATCTGAGACACCGCTAAGTCAGAGATGGAGCACGGTGGTTACCCCCTTCAAAGAGAATGACATCCCACACACTAACCTGGCTGATTAGTGTCTGTTGTCATGTGCTTACCTGGAAGTAATGCACCAGTCGAGAGAGTGTTCTCCCAAATGAATGATCTATGGACAGCAGTAAGAAATAGGTTCACTGTTCCTACCATCAAGGCCATGCTTATTGTGAAGACAAACGTCAACCTCCCCTGCCAAGAGTTCATGGAGAAGCTGGCCAAAGACAGCGCAATCCTGAAGAAAATACATTCTTCTGAGAAATATACAGATTAGGTTGGTATAAGTATATTATGTAGTTACCAATCATCAGCATGTTATTTCTTTATTATGTTAACTATTTCACATATACTATTGTCTGTTTTTTCAATTTTGCTCATGTTCTCTTCTGCTCTTATTCTACCAGGACCACTGAATGGCTGTTCAGATTGGACAGTTCTGTCTTGTCTGTAATGTTTCTGTAATATAGTTGTTTTCTTTGTCTATCACAATGTGCCTGTTAGACTAAATACATGAAACCGGAATTGTCCCCCTTTATATTTCATAGATAATAACATTGGATATTTTAATTATATATTGACCGCCGAACTCAGAAATCTGGTCACCTTATTTTAAAGTCAATTATTTTTTTAGGTGGGGGACTTCTCCCACAATATCTGTATTTCTAAAAAGTAGCAAAACGGATGTTTATCTTTTCAGAAAAAACTTATCTGGTTTGGGGAAAACACCTCGAAAAGTAAAGTGTGATGTATTATGCATTTTTCTGAGGGTGTTTTTGAACAGGCATTTTATTTGACGCCTACTCCCTGCAGACGAGCCGAGAAAACCCCGTCGCACGCTCGGAAAGCCCTCTTCTCATGATCCGCCATTAGTAGGAGACCGGTGGTAAGATCGTGCTCTCTATTTTAAGCAATTATTTACCACAATAAAGACATTGTAGATCGTGTTTTAGCTGATATAGTTGTACTTACAACACGGTCGTTCTTGTGTGCAGGTGGATTGATCGCCAAGATGCAGATTTTCGTCAAAACCCTCACGGGGAAGACAATAACCCTCGAGGTGGGTACTTCGGATTTGGTGCAGGAGTGCTTCCTGCCTCTAATAGCGGCGCATGCATTCTTTAGAAAACTAGCTGGCTAGGTAACACTTTAAAATCAGCCTATAGTGCGTTATAGCAATTCACCAGGTATAAACACCTTTGCAAGTTCCCTCATCTTTATTGGACAGTAGTTAATAGCCTACCAGAACTTGCCGATTTGGTTACTGGTCTTTTATTCTGAACTGCTAGCTAGTTGGCTACCAGTAGCTAACTATAATTTTAGTAGCATGGCCCTGCTTATACACGTGTAAATGACCGGTACAGCTCGGCAACTTATCTTACCCATCTAATAACACCCGTCTGCTTTAATGTAGATGTACTTATGAGTAATTTGTTACTGCCTTTTTGCTGGTAGTTAGTACACCAATACCTTGGGAATGAGTTGTCTTGGAACTGTTTAGTCTTCTTGCTAGCCACATTAGCTTCCGTTTCAAGACAGGTTCTCTAATGTTATATGCAGGTTGAGCCTTCAGACACCATTGAAAATGTCAAGGCCAAAATCCAAGACAAAGAAGGTAATTGCACTTTTGTTTTTAAATCTTTGGAATTGCTTGAAGTGGCTGCCTGAAAGATTGAACTCACCCTCATGTCTCTCCAGGTATCCCTCCCGATCAGCAGAGGTTGATCTTCGCTGGTAAGCAGCTGGAGGATGGACGCACACTGTCCGACTACAACATTCAGAAGGTGAGCTGACATTTTCACCTTGGTAAACATTTGACAATACTACACTTTCGTAAATGTGTTGCAGGAAATAGAATACATCACTGAAGTCCACAACACCATTCCTGTAGACCAGGGGTTCTCAGCCTTGCTTTTATCTTAAAATGTTTCAGATCATATTATAAGTAATGCATGCTGAATATTCGGTCAAAGTATGACATTTCAGAAGGTTTTAATGTATTGCCATCAGGAATTATTGTTTGTGGTAGATTAAATATGGACACCATTGTTTCTCAGCAGTGTTTAATTTGACTTTTTTGTTTTTTAGCAGATGCTCTTATCCAGAGCTATTATGGCTAAGTGCCTTACTCAAGGGCACATAGCCATCTAGGTGAAAAATGGCAAAGTTTACTGGCCCAATGCTCTTAACGTCTTACGGCTGAAATCCCGTTAACGGGATCGATATGACAGCCAGTGAAAGTGCAGGGCGCCAAATTAAAATAGAAATCTCATAATTAAAATTCCTCAAACATACAAGTATTATACACCATTTTAAATAAACTTGTTAATCCCACCACGGTGTCCTATTTCAAAAAGGCTTTACGACGAAAGCATACCATGAGATTATGTTAGGTCAGCACCTAGTCACAGAAAAACAGCCATTTGTCCAGCCAAAGAGGAGTCACAAAAAGCAGAAAGAGAAAATCACTAACCTTTGATTTATCAGATGACACGCATAGGACTTTGTTACACAATACATGTATGTTTTGTTCGGTAAAGTAAATATTTTTATCCAAACATCATAGTTTACATTGGCGCGTTATGTTCAGTAATGTTTTGCTTACAAAACATCTGGTGATTTTGCAGAGCCACATCAATTTACAGAAATACTCGTTATAAACATTGATAACAGATACAAGTGTTATGCATGGAATTATAGATACTTCACCTTAATGCAACCGCTGTGTCAGATTTCAAAAAAGCTTTATCTAGATGATCTAGATGCACTATTGTAAAGTGGCTGTTCCACTGGATGTCATAAGGTGAATGCACCAATTTGTAAGTCGCTCTGGATAAGAGCGTCTGCTAAATGACTTAAATGTAAATGTTTATGGAAAAAGCACACCATGCAATAATCTGAGTACAGCGCTCAGAGACCAAAACAAGCCATACAGATACCCGCCATGTTGTGCAGTCAACAGAAGTCAGAAATGGCATTATAACTATTCACTTACCTTCGATCTTCATCAGAATGCACTCCCAGGAATCCCAGTTCCACAAATGTTTGTTTTGTTTGATAAAGTCCATAATTTGTCCAAATACCTCCTTTTTGTTCACGCGTTTAGTTCACAAATCTAAATTCACACGGCGCAGGCACTTAGTTCAGACTACAGTTCGTAGAAACATGTCAAACGAAGTATAGAATCAATCTTTAGGATGTTTTTATCAGAAATCTTCAATAATATTCCAACTGGACAATTCCTTTGTCTTTAGAAAGGAAAAGGAACGCAGCTAACTCTCACAGGTGCCCGCCTGACTGAGCTCATGGCATTCTGCCAGACACCTGACTCAATCAGCTCTTATTCTCTCCCCCTTCACAGTAGAAGCCTGAAACAAGGTTCTAAAGACTTGACATCTAGTGGAAGCCTTAGGAAGTGCAATCGGACCAAATTTTACACTGTATATTGAATAGGCAAAGACTTAAACCTACAAACCTCAGATTTCCCACTTCCGGGTTGGATTTTTTCTCAGGTTTTTGCCTGCGATATGAGTACTGTTATACTCACAGACATCATTCAAACAGTTTTAGAAACTTCAGTGTTTTCCATCCAAATCTAATAATATGCAGATCTTGAGTAGCAGGCAGTTTACTCTGCACCTTATTCATCCAAGCTACTCAATACTGCCCCCCAGCCATAAGAAGTTAACCGCTAGGCTACCTGCCGACTCATTCATTGTATTGCTATTTTCTCAGTATTTTGGTTAATTCTGGTACAGATGGGGAATACTTCTTAGGTTTATATTTGAATTTTTCACTACAATGAGACAGCCCAAATAAGTATTTATTTTTAGATTGTCATATGCAGCATTGACCACTGACGCCATAGCTGTTTGTTGGTCTTTTTGGCTGAACTGAATTGCTTTTTCTTGCAGGAGTCCACTCTGCATTTGGTGCTGAGACTGCGTGGGGGTGCCAAGAAAAGGAAGAAGAAGTCCTACACCACTCCCAAAAAGAACAAGCACAAGAGGAAGAAGGTCAAGCTCGCAGTGCTCAAGTACTACAAGGTAAATGCGCTGGATCGCAACCTGATCCATTTCCTTGATTGCTGATAACCAGTCCAGTAGATAACAAAAAAAGTCTATGTCAATTTGGCTGTCTACTGCCACTAGTCTCTAGTGCAGTGGATCTTAAACTTTTTCAGCTAGAGACCCAAATTAGAAATTGACCGGCCTCTTGTGACCCATATTTTCCTTCAACGGCCTGAATTAAGTAGTATTATAAGATGAATTTCCATAACTCGACCCACCTCGCATGCCCAGGGCATACTTTGGGTCTTGACCCATTGTTTAAAAATCCTTGGTCTAGTGAATGGAGCCAGCATTTGTTTTGTAGACATTTGTTACTGGCTCCAGAAGTCAATTTAAGTATTAGTATTTTAAAAATCTGGTATACATAGGCCATGTTTATTAGGCATAAACAAAGCAAATTTTAAATGAATATTCAGACTTACTGTGGTGTCAAATTCCTTGTCAATGAGGTGTGTGATAAGAGGGAATTTGTTTTCTGTTGCAAAACATTTGCTGTTGTGCACTACTGAACACGGCCACTGTCTCATTTGTGTGCGTGTTTGTTGCTATACTTATGGCTTCCATGGTGTATCTTCAGGTTGATGAAAATGGCAAGATCCACCGTCTGCGTCGTGAGTGTCCAGCTGAAGAGTGTGGCGCTGGTGTGTTCATGGCCAGCCACTTCGATAGGCACTACTGTGGCAAGTGCTGCCTCACTTACTGCTTCAACAAGCCTGAGGACAAGTAAACTGATGGACTGGACTAAATAAAATGTTTTCACCGATGGCTTGATTCCTATTTTTTTCACACTGGATATGAATGAGATGGGTAAACCAATATCACATTTCCGGAGAATTATTATTAGCAGGGCTAAAAGTAGTTATTGGTTTAAGCATTAGCATTTTCTAAATATGGGCTTGGTGTGGACTTACTTTAAATTGAACCTGTTCTTAACTGACTTGCCTAGTTAAATAAATTCTTAGTTACAATGGTGGCCTACCGGGAAACAGTGGGTTAACTGCCTTGTTCAGGGGCAGAACGGCAGATATTTACCTTGTAGGCTTGGGGATTCAATCTAGCAACCTATTAGTTACTGGCCCACCGCTCCTAACCACTAGGCTACCTGCGGCCCATTGGTTGTTTTTGAACAGAACTTTGTTCTTTCTGAAGTACAGTGACTTAAAGTATTCACAAACCACACATGGGTGAAGGGGCTTTAAGGCACTGCATCTGTGCTAAAGGTGTCACTACAGACCCTGGTTTAAGTACAGGCTGTATCACAACTGGCCATGGGTAACTTCTATTTTAGCGCCTGGCAACGTAAACGCTCATTGGCGCAATGATTGAATAACGTATGTGTACATTTATTTTGCGACGCAAGCAGTGTGTAAGAAGGAACGAAAATGAATTATTTCAAGGCTATAGTCTACAAAGAAATACATTATGAAGCATTTGCGAGTGCAACAATAGGCTGGTAGGGACATAAATCCCTCAGCATTCAAACATTTCGTTGTATTAAAGATGCGTAGTACGTATCTTGAGTGGCGCAGCTTTCAATATAGTACTACGTGCACATGCTAAAAGAAAGGAACAAGGTGGGTAGACAACTGTGTCATTGTAGCAAAGTATTTCAAAACAGAAAAATCTGATCTCTTAAACGTTTAATTTTTGTTATATTATCTATACAATAGGCCTTGCATATTCCCAGGTTCAAGGAGCTTTCCGTTGTCATTACAGACCCGGGTTGTATCACAAATGGCCCGGCGTCGTCCGGGTTAAGTGACCGCTTATGTCGCTTATGCCTGGAACCACCCCTGGGTTTAAGGTAGAAAATATAACAATTATAATACATGTCAGAGAATCAAATCTTCAAGTTCATACATTTATCATATGTTCTCTCACAAGAGAAATGGGCATTGTTACAATTTTCAGCTAACCTTTGGGACAGAATAAGGTCTGGAGAGCCCTTATTTTCTATGGGCAAGAGAGCAGTCTTTATTCTATGTGGACGGTTGATAGACAATGTAGTAGTGATGATGGTGGTTGCATCCTCATATCTCCCTCAGCAAGATCTAGTAATTTACACCTTTCTGACACAATTACTGTAGTCATGGAACATTGATTATCCACTCATACACCCCCCCCCCCCAAAGTGGTTATATTCTGGTGTATACCTCCTTATCGCGCAGACTACACCATTGAGTGGCCAAAGTATACGTTTTATGTAGGCTAATGGATAACTCAAGCTTTGTCGATCCAGTAAATGGACGTCATCGGCACAACCCCCGTTCATCACTTGTGTTCCATAAAGCTTTGACTGGGATCTTTGTATTCTTTATATAAAAGCAATACAAGATTAGGCTAGAGATTATTTTAAGCGCCTTGCATTCGTCTGTCCATAGAAATCATGACATTACTTTGATCCAATATCCCAACAACTTTAGCTGGTGAGATTTCATGATTCTATAAACGCAGACAAAATCAATCATTAATCAGGGGAAGAATAGGTTACTTGAGGGTCACAGTCCTTTATGTGATGAAGACAGCACTGTGGGCAGTGAAGATGAAATGACACAGGATTCTTCTGGAATTTTTATCAAATGGATTTATGTAAAAGTGGAAAAGGAAATGAACACTAGGGTCATCACAGACAGAAATCTGATAGTAGCCACATACATACTGTACACATATACAAAGCTGTGCCATTCAGCTCACACAACCTTCATGATTGGATTGTATGTCAATCACAGTTGGCATGGCTTCCCACAAGTCATTTTGGCATTTCAGAGGAACACAACTTAAAACAATCGTCCATTCTGATTGGAAGAGAAGCAGGTTGATTGCTCCATGCACATTGTGTTTGACCTTGTTCTGTGCCCACATGCATTTTTTTCCCTTCTGTGCAGATTGTTGAACGTAGACATCAGTTGTTCCTCAGAAAGTTGCTGCATGTGCATGCTCATTTACAACAAAAAAAGTATAATTAGCATCAATTGGCAGACAGAAAAAATCCAGCTGATTCAAAGTCACAGAGGACAAGGAGTCTTCAGGGTCTCGTTTAAGTTCACCCATTTGGCTTTGCGTGAACATTGGCACAAACAGTATGTCCGTGTAGAGTGCATGTTAGCAGTCTGTCACACCATTGCAGTGCAATTTACCAGAAAGTCACTTCTAGAAAAAAAACTATTGTCGCCACATACTGTGTCTTAAGAGTTTTATTTCCTTGATTCAAGGAGAAAAAGAGGATGTTTACTTTTCTTTATTGAAGAATTGATTTTTTGTTTGAAAAAAAGTATATATAAAGATACATTTTTGTTTTACACAATCTTTTTTTCGCACTGAAGACCATCTCAGTAGACCAACATTTAAATGGCTTCAGAGTCAGACAGCTTTAAGGTCACTTTTCTCTCTGAGTTGGAGGCAGACAGAAGAGAGAAGAGGACAGAAAAAGAGGTTAGCGGCAGATGACATCAGAGAAGAGGATGAACATATATATGGACGCACTGGAAAGCAGTCTACATGCATTGACAGGGAGGGGTTTCAGCTGCGTGACCCACAATCCATGCAGCACTGCAGATAAGTTCACAAAGGGATCACAACCTCCTATAGAGCCACCAGTGGTTTTTCCTGAATACCAGCAGAGAAAAGTAAAAGAAAAGCCAGCTATGAACACGTTACACTGAGGAACAGGGAGGGAGTGTAGCAGGTCAGGACCTCCTGTTATTAGGGACGCCATGCAGACCAGGCTCCATTCATGTGCCCTTTACAACACCAGCATAAGCAAGCATGAACAGGATGGGACATCTGTTACGCCACCGAGTTACCATGGAGCACCCCCCACTGGACTCAGAGTAGCACTCACCACTTGAGCTCATAACGGTAGCCGATGAGTAATGTTTAGGAGCTTTGTTGCTCCCCACTGCTTTTTGACTTTCTGCGCTCTTGTAACACTTCCACATCTGCAGAACAAAGGCATGTCATATTACATCGGAATAAAGGCCGAACGTTAGTTGATACACAAGATAAATACAATAAAACTATTTCAAAATGGCAAATACATAAAGCAGAAATAAAAATCTAACTAACATTACTACTCCTACTGCTTGTGCATACATGAGTGCTTTCTGTCCTTGAATATAACTCAATGTTAAAACATCTGTTTGTACAAGGTGTAGTCAGTCTACAAATATACATAACCTAAAATGTGTTATTGTGCAATTGGAATTTGTATTGTGGCCATGAGCATTCAAGGCTTTAACCAGATCCAATACCATGACAACCAAGAGTAGAGGAACCTTCATTCACAACATAATCTGGCCATCATATTTGTCTCAATTGCAAATTTCTCTCACCACTATGATGCTGTCTTAGAGCAACACAAACACAAGACTCAACAATCTTTAAAATGTTCTCTCTCAAACACGTAACATTGCTCTCAGCTCATTTTGTGAATTACGTTTCCTCAAAAACAATCCCTTAGCCCCAATTCACCCAATCAGAATCCCCACATTGAAAGTGGTTTGGTCAGAAAAAGAAATGGAACAGAAAAATGTGTCATATGCACAAAACAAAACCATTTTGATCACAACAATCAAAATGAGAGCATCAGAACAAAACCAAGACAAAACCAAGAGAATAAAGCCATGCAGTTCAGTGAATATGCATTGAGATTGACACAGTAGAAGTAGACTGGTAATGCCATGTGACACAGTACTTTAGACAGGACAGGGTTCTCCCACATACCAAACACCCAAGAAGATAGAGGGGAAACCAAATATTTTATCTAATTTCAATAGATGTGAAACTGCTTTCCTCTGAAGGGCTAGATTACATAATGACAGTTAATGTGTTCCTCAGTCAGCCTATCATGGGACGTGTTCTACAAGCCTCATTACTTTATTATTAAACAGAGCTCCATTCTAATTCTGGAGGACTTCTGACATGAAGATGTTTTAAAGATGCACTGAACATCCAAATGATAGTTAATGTAGCTTTGCAGCATGTTTTCTGAAAATGTATTTGTGATTCGAAAAGAAATAGCAAATAATGAATAAAATAACTAGAACAGCTATTGATGTCCCCCATAAAACAAAGTTATAATGTGAGCCAAATACAGTGTGAACAGACCTTTGAAGCAAAGACATCCAGAGAACCCCACGTTCCATAAGACGGAGGGAAATACCAAACCAGGAGTGAGGAAAAGGGATTTACAAATCAGCCATGAAAAAACAAACATAAAAGCTCAAAGGAAAACATAGCATGATAGGGCTTTGATAATGCATGCAGAGTTCCTTCTTTCTCCCTGACCATCACCGGTCCTTAAGCAGGTCCCAGATCAGTAGCTGACCAGGACGCCACACATTCAGACACAGCCATACTCATACCACAACGATTGTTGGTCCTCTGGGCTAAGGGGTGGAGATGGGTCAGCATCAAGCACATGATTGGTGTCAATGACATGTTCCCCATTCTGGTCAGGTGGGCTGGGCTTTAGCCCATTTGGTTGGTTCTGGGCGGTTTGGGCAGGGTTGGGCCGGAGGTGGGTTTTGCCTGGGGGGCCGCTGATGTTACTGACCAGGGAGGTGTTGAGGGAAAGGAAGGTGTGGCTCTTGCTACTGCACCCTGTGAAGGCTGGCTCGCTGAAGATGGAGTCCATAAACACTGACTCCACTGTGAAGGACGAGCCAAAGAAAGACTCGAGGCTGGAGAGGTCAGTTTCCTTACAACTGAGGGGGTGCTGACTGCCTGTGCAGGGCATACTGACTGACTTCGGCAGGGACAGGGGCATGGGGTCTGGGGCTAGGGGGATGGACTGGTGGGTGGGATGTTGGGACTGGGTGGGGTTGTTGGTTGGGGGGTACTCACTGGGCGTGGTGTAGGCACGAGGCAAGGCCTTTGAGGAGGGTGAGGGGTCCACAGACACGGGCTGCCGGGTGTCTTTGGACAGCAGGTCGTGGATGCTGGTCCGACGTGTGGAGCCCTCGGCTGTGGATATGACGCTGCTGGCCCGGGGCAGCATGGAGGAGGAGATGTCCAGACGCTCAGACACAGACACGGCTTTACTCTGGGAGGAGAGGCTGACCCGTGGCTGGACCATGCCCTTCACACGCGTACTCTCTGCCTTTCGTAAGCTGGGATGGCCTGGTTGGCCACCCCTGGAGGGGCGGCCATCGGAGTTCACTGGCGCTGCCTTCCCACTGGTTGAGCGCAGGATGCCCCGCCCCTTAGTGCCGGTGGAGCCTCGCTCGGCCCGGTCTCTCTGCACATGCTCAGCGCCTCCAGAAAGGTGGGGAGACTCAACGGTCAGATTCTCTTGGCTGCCAGACTATTGATGGAGAAGAGACAGTAAAGTTACCATACCATAATACCTGGGTTTTTATAGCAGACTTGAGTGGTGAAATAACTTCTACTTGTTTCTTATCATAGCTCATCTGAAGCCTATGAATAAAACAGTACTCCTATCTAAAAATTGTACAGTAAAGTCTTAATCTAATGTTCCTGTGTGTTCCAGGCTGTCACCTCTGCAGGGTCGATGCGCTCCTCTAGGAACTGCTGTAGAGAGAGCACCTCGCTGGCGCTGCCTGAGGCGCTGCCATTCTTCTTCTTGGCCTGGGGTTCCAGGGACCTCTGCAGCAGCATGGGGCTCTGATGAGAGGAGCGGGACAGGGGCTGCTGGACAGGGCTGCTCCCGCTGGACCACTCCTCCTGGTCCAGACTGAGGCTGAACTCCCCACTGCTCTCACTGTGGGGCCTGCTGAGGTTTCCGTTCAACGTGCCTGAAGAGAAACACACTACTGTAGGCGAGTTCTGCTCTAATAGTGTATGACTAACTTAGGTACTAACATACGAGTATCACCCTAAGGTGATGACAGGCACTAGATATAAACCAGCAAAGCTCAGAAACCTGCTTATTTGTGAGAATGCAAATAAATAAATAAATAATAAACATGCCAGAACCTAGCTCACACAGAGAGAGGAAGAGAGTTATAGTATCAATGTTAATAGATCACAAAAGTGTTGTGTTTTTTCTCTCTAACGTGTGTGTATGAGAAAATCAACAGAGAGTACAATGAAGGAGGTGTCATATGCAGGAGCGTGGGAGAGAGGGGGCGTTCTCCTTAGTGATGTGACTGTACCTTTGGCCTCGAGCGGAGCGGAGTGGGAGGTATTACTGCTGATGGTCTTGATACTATGGAGGCTGGAGGCTCTCGAGTCTGGATAGGGATAAGAGGACACAGATTGAGAGGACACGTCACACGGGTCAGCAGATGGTGCAGGCAGGAGGGGTGGCACGGTGCCACACAACGCCAACATGCCCAATCACACAAAGGGAGTGGAGAGGGAGGGGCCACACAAACACAAAGGGAGGAATCATTCATGAAGAAAAACCTGTTGTAAAACCTGATTGGAGGAAAGGAGAGGGGCCTTGTGATTGACATGACCCAGAGACCAACACGGGAGGGGCTCAGGTGATTGAGAGGAGTAGGGAGAGGAGGAGACCTGGAGCAGAGGAATGTACCAAAGGATAGGTGGGCTGTATGTGAATGTGTGGGATGCAAATTGATACAATGTTGTTGCTGTTATTAGTGGTCTTCAGTTTGGTTCAGGTTTGGTGTGGCTGGTACAGTAGTAGTACTGGGGAAGCGATGTCCGCAGGTAGTGGGTGGTAATCATTGATAGCAGTGGCAGTCTTGAGTAAAGTGGTACTGTTAGTGGTCTTAGACAGATGTACACAAGTGTGTCACTTACAACAGATGCTACAGGGGACTCTGCACATAGCGGACGGGTCGAGAGCAGAGGGCGACAGAGCCTGAGCACTGCTAAAGACCTGTAGGCCTGGCACATTCAACACACACAGCTAACTGGGTTAACCTGCTACTACAGTGGTGCAGTTCACTTATACTGAGCTACTGTTAGTTTGGCTCAGTTTAGGATATAATGCATTGTACTAGGTTATCTGCCATTATATTAATTAACTCACCAACTTCACAGCACATCATAACAAAGTACAATATAACAGTCGTGGTAAAGTTCATGCAATAGAAGGTACATTACTGTATAATACAACGTACATGACAGTGGAAGGACATTTTAGCTAGCCAAGACTGCACAGAAAATGGAGATAATGGACACTAATTGTGATGTTTGTGTTTGGGAGAATCGAGTAGGCAGACAGCCCGATCTACTAGCTAATGGGAGGAATGCGGCTCATGACCATTTGTTAAGCAGAGTTTACTGTTTGTGATAGCATGCCGAATCTAGTCATTTAAGCAGATCTACTCTAACGCAGGGCTTTAAAACCCTGTTCCTGGACCGTCCTGTATGTTTTCTCTCCAACCCTAATCTAGCACACCTGATTTTAATTAGCTGGTTGATCAGCTGCATCAGGTTAGTTACAACTGGGGCTGGAGAAAAAACTTACAGTAGGGTAGCGTTCCAGGTTTGGAGAACCCTGCTCTAATGGTAGCAAACTGAAATGTAGAGATATAAACCAAGCTTCCAGTGGCACGACATTTACACTTACTGTAAGGCTTTAAAACATTGCCAATTTTTTCCCCATTTGATATTTAATTCCTTTGTCTCCCAGTAATTTTTATTTATTTATTTATTTTACCGTTATTTTACCAGGTAAGTTGACTGAGAACACGTTCTCATTTGCAGCAACGACCTGGGGAATAGTTACAGGGGAGAGGAGGGGGATGAATGAGACAATTGTAAACTGGGGATTATTAGGTGACCATGATGGTTTGAGGGCCAGATTGGGAATTTAGCCAGGACACCGGGGTTAACACCCCTACTCTTACGATAAGTGCCATGGGATCTTTAATGACCTCAGAGAGTCAGGACACCCGTTTAACGTCCCATCCGAAAGACGGCACCCTACACAGGGTAAATAAACTGGTGTAAAGCCCTGTGGTTAAATAATAGTAATGGGAGTTTGTCCTAAAGGTCAACAGTTAACTTACCTTGACCTCTGATCCCAATGGGGTCGTCTGAGGATGCTGGAACGTCTTCACAGGAAGCGTTGTCTGGAGGAGACAAAGATGTGGAAATATGAGTTATGGCTGGAGGGATGGAGAAACTACAGGAGAATAGGGCTTACGAAGGAAACAAAGTATGTGGCAGATAATCTTCTGAAAGCTAGAGTATGATGGTAGGCATTCACCGGTGTCCAAATCAAAAAGTAAAAATGGAGATGAAAGAAAAATGACATTTACGATGGATTAAACAATGACTTGCTTCTGAAACACAATGAGACTTGTAGTAAATACACATTCTAGATGATAGTTCACCACACCACCAAAGGAGGATCGACTAGCGGTCCTGTAGTCTCTACCTTTGATCTTCAGGCTCCTCTTGGCCCTGTTGCCAGAGGGCAAAGTGAGGGTGGCGTAGTTGATAGCATTAGTGGAGTAGGCCATGGAGCCCAGCTCCTTCATGTGCCGACTTCTGCTGCCCCCGTTGGCCTCCACGGGCCCCTCCAGGTTCTCTGTGCTGCCCGCCCACTGGCCCCCTGCCAGGGCAATGGTCTGCAGCAGGTCGTTCATGGCTGTGGTGGAGATGGAGATAAATTAGCCGAGGGCACAGGGAGTAACGCTAGGCTAGGCATGAAGTAGCTGCTAAGTCAAAGCAGCAGCATTCAGAGATGTGCCACAGTCAGTGTGGGCAAGCCCATGTCGGCAAGGCATGCACAAGAGCTGAAATGCAGCCAAACTGAAAGACTCAATAAAAATAGCAGAGAGTGACAGATAAGTCAGGAAATGAAAGAAAAAGAGAAAGAAAGAGAAAAAAGCACTGTAAGGCTCCACTTCAATTCCTACGTGGTGGCTGTGAGTGAGAGGTGGCGAGAGAAAGAGAAAGAGCAGTGAGGTTCTGCAAAGTCATGCCGGCTCTGTAGTGAGAGAGGAGTGAGGAGGATGACAGGCTGCGCTCACACCACAGGCAGACAGGCAGAGATACAGTATATAGATGGATGGGGCCAGAGTCAATGTGCAGGCCACACACACACCTACAGACCGCACCACCCTATACAGTAAGGTACAGTAGAATGGCATACAGTACCTCCCGACTGCACTGTCACATATACAGTTGAAGTCGGAAGTTTACATATACCTTAGCCAAATACATTTAAACTCAGTTTATCACAATTCATGACATTTAATCCTTGTAAAAATTCCCTGTCTTAGGTCAGTTAGGATCGCCACTTTATTTTAAGAATGTGAAATGTCAGAATAATAGTAGAGAGAATGATTTATTTAAGCTTTTATTTCTTTCATCACATTCCCAGTGGGTCAGAAGTTTACATACACTCAATTAGTTTTTGGTAGCATTGCCTTTAAATTGTTTAACTTGGGTCAAACGTTTTGGGTAGCCTTCCACAAGCTTCCCACAATAAGTTGGGTGAATTTTGGCCCATTCCTCCTGACAGAGCTGGTGTAACTGAGTCAGGTCTGTAGGCCTCCTTGCTCGCACACACTTTTTCAGTTCTGCCCACAAATTTTCTATAGGATTGAGGTCAAGGCTTTGTGATGGCCACTCCAATACCTTGACTTTGTTGTCCTTAAGCCATCTTGCCACAACTTTGGAAGTATGCTTGGGGTCATTGTCCATTTGCGACCAAGCTTTAACCTACTGACTGATGTCTTGAGATGTAGCTTCAATATATCCACATAATTTTCCTCCCTCATGATGCCATTATTTTGTGAAGTGCACCAGTCCCTCCTGCAGCAAAGCACCCCCACAACATGATGCTGCCACCCCCGCGCTTCACGGTTGGGATGGTGTTCTTTGGCTTGCAAGCCTCCCCCTTTCTCCTCCAAACATAACAATGGTCATTATGGCCAAACAGTTCTATTTTTGTTTCATCAGACCAGAGGACATTCTCCAAAAAGTACGATCTTTGTCCCCATGTGCAGTTGCAAACCGTATTCTGGCTTTTTCATGGCGGTTTTGGAGCAGTGGCTTCTTCCTTGCTGAGCGGCCTTTCAGGTTATGTCGATATAGAACTCGTTTTACTGTGGATATAGATACTTTTGTACCGGTTTCCTCCAGCATCTTCACAAGGTCCTTTGCTGCTGTTCTGGGATTGATTTGCACTTTTCGCACCAAAGTACGTTCATCTCTAGGAGACAGAACGCGTCTTCCTCCTGAGCGGTATGACGGCTGCGTGGTCCCATGGTGTTTATACTTGCGTACTATTGTTTGTAGAGATGAACGTGGTACCTTCAGGCTCCCAAGAATGAACCAGACTTGTGGTCTACAATTTTTTTTCTGAGGTCTTGGCTGATTTCTTTTGATTTTCCCATGATGTCAAGCAAAGAGACAGTGAGTTTGAAGGTAGGCCTTGAAATACATCCACAGGTACACCTCCAATTGACTCAAAAGATGTCAATTAGCTTATCAGAAGCTACTAAAGCCATGCCATTATTTTATGGAATTTTTCACGCTGTTTAAAAGGCAGTCAACTTATGTAAACTTCTGACCCCCTGAAATTGTGATACAGTGAATTATAAGTGAAATAATATGTCTGTAAACAATTGTTGGGAAAATTACTTGTGTACAAAGTAAATGTCCTAACCAACTTGCCAAAACTATAGTTTGTTAACAAGAAATCTGGGGAGTGGTTGAAAAACAAGTTTTAATGATTCCAACCTAAGTGTATGTATACTTCCGACTTCAACTGTACATCATCTAGATTCTAGACCTAGACCAGCGATGGGCAACTTTGATGGGGGTGGGGGCCACAAAAAAATCTGAACTCATGAGAGGCAGCAGTTGGCCAATTTGCGAGCAAGACATTTTGACAGCGGAGAGAAACATTTTTAAGTTTGAGTTAATTTTGTGCAATTCTACACATTTTGCCATAGAGTGGAGAGAAATATTAGAATTTGTTAATATAATATCTGAGTGAGACTGACTAATAAAACCATTGGGGCCCCCCCGGCTGGTAAATCGACCATGATAACAAGTTTAGATAGCTGGCCGCTAAATAGCAATCCACATTTTTTTGTTGCTGACATGGGCTAATTGACTGACTATCAGTGACTGACATAACAAGAGGAAAACTGCTGATGCACAGACATATTTTTGAAATGGCACCTTGTGTATTCTACTATTGTAACTCGCAACATTAAGTTTAGACCCCGATTAAATTCTCCCCCCCAAAAATGTAGAACCTAGACTAAGACTAACCTAGAGTGCATCTACAGATACCACAACAGAAAAAACTACAGAAAAAGAACTACAGAACACCACTACTACCACTCACATTACTTCACATAAGTGTTGTTAATCATTGAAGAGTGTTAGTTTGTACTAATATCTACATTTGTTAGTTCTTGTGTGACATTACTTCGACTGTACACAAATCTAACCCAACAAAATGTGTTGTTAAGATAGATGTATCTACTATTGGTGATAAATTAGAGTACGCGTTTTGTTTATTCCTAGAAAGGAAGAATAGAAAGCAGCTAGAAGCTATGAGAAGAGAAGCTAGGTGAGGGAAGCAGGAAGGCGCAGGCCAGAGGAGGTGGATGGAGGTGGTAGGACGCCAGGCTATCGGAGGTCTTACACATGGACCGGCGGTAGGTGTCCTTCGCTTTGTCTTTCTCCTTCGATCTGTTCCTCATAAAGGGCAACCATTTCACAGCTGTCAGTTTACAGCCAAAGCAGAGAGGGGAGAAACAGAAATACCAGGGGAGATGGAGAGGAAAGGAGGGAAAAAAAACAGATAGATGTTAACGTTGGGAACCAGTGTACCGTTCTGAAGACTCAACTGGTAATAAAACAGTGTTACAAAGATATCGGGGCAAACGCTGATATGTATGCAAACAGACACATGCGCACACACACACACACACACTTTAACGCTCATTCACTCACTGTTCAAACAAAACGCCACGCACACAGCAAAGTGGGATGGCTGTGAAGGGGGTTGCCACATCGAAGACATCAGACTGCTAACAGACACATAGAATACCACACACAAAACACCACACATAGGGTGACGTTTATTAAAGGGTGCAATTAGGAGAGTACAACAGTGACACCAGGGGAACGACACTGCAGTGGAAGGAATGGCCACAGGGATCCCATTACTAACGCAAGACAAATAGTAGATCCTGGGACACTGTATAGAGACACCATTTTAGATTTCCAGCTCCACAGACAACTCCGTGTGTTCTATAGACTGACAGATTTCTGTAAATGGAGACATATTGTGTGTGTGTGTTACGTAAAAGGTTCTTTAGAATAGCTATTAAAAGACAAAAGAAACATAGTTACATCAAATATTGCCTTTAGTATAGCTAAAAAGTATTGTCAGAAGTATTACAATGTACTTCTAATCCATCTGTCTGCATATTTCAAGACATGTCATATGAGGGGGCAGAGAGATACCTGAAGGGTTGGATGATACATTTCTCGTGAATTATCTTGAAAAAGCTTATACTTAAAAACTGGACATCAACCAATCCTCCATTGTTAAGTCAATGGAGAAATGATATGCTTCATTATCTAAATATTGAAAGAGTGTGGGTGACAGAAAGGAACAAAATGGTGCGATTTGAGGATGTGGGAGAAAGTAGTGCAGACACTGGAGATAGGGGTGAGAACAGGTGTGATGTTGATGTTTGTGTGCGTCTGTATGAGATAGATATATACTATAGATAGAGAGACGTATATGTATCTATATATACAGTCCCAGTCAAAAGTTTGGACACACCTACTCATTCAAGGGTTTGTCTTTATTTTGACTCTTTTCAACATTGTAGAATAATAGAGAAGACATCAAAACTATAAAATAACAATCGAAATACATTTGAGATTCTTCAAAGTAGCCACCATTTGCCTTGATGACAGCTTTGCACACTCTTGGCATTCTCTCAACCAGCTTCACATGGAATGCTTCTCCAACAGTCTTGAAGGAGTTCCCACATATGCTGAGCACTTGTTGGCTGCTTTTCCTTCACTCTGCGTTCCAACTCATCCCAAACCATCTCAATTGGGTTGAGGTCAGGTAAATGTGGAGGCCAGGTCATCTGATGCAGCACTCCATCACTCTCCTAATTTGTCAAATAGCCCTTACACTGTCCGGAGGTGTGTTGGGTCATTGTCCTGTTGAAAAATGAATTATAGTCCCACTAATTGCAAACCAGTTGGGATAGCGTATCGCTGCAGAATGCTGTGGTAGCCATACTGGTTAAGTGTACCTTGAATTCTAAATAAATCCGAGACAGTGTCACCAGCAAACCACCGTCACACCTCCTCCTCCATGCTTCACGGTGGGAACCACACATGCGGAGATAATCCGTTCACCTACTCTGCGTCTCACAAAGACACAGCGGTTGGAACCAAAACTCTAACTTTTGGACTCATCAGATCAAAGAACAGATTTCCACCGGTCTAATGTCCATTGCTTGTGTTTCTTGGCCCAAGCAAGTCTTCTTCTTATTGTGTCCTTTAGTGGTGGGTTCTTTGCAGCAATTTGACCATGAAGGCCTGATTCACGCCGTCTCCTCTGAACAGTTGTTGTTGTGTCTGTTACCTGAACTCTGTGAAGCATTTTATTTGGGCTGATATTTCTGAGGCTTGTAACTCTAATGAACATATCCTCTGCAGCAGAGGTAACTCTGGGTCTTCCTTTCCTGTGGCGGTCCTCATGAGGGCCAGTTTCATCATAGCGCTTCATGGTTTTTGTGACTGCACTTGAAACTTTCAAAGTTCTTGACATTTTCCGGATTAAAGTAATGATGGATTGTCGTTTCTCTTTGCTTATTTGAGCTGCTCTTGCCATAATATGGACTTGGTCAATTACCAAATAGGGCTATCTTCTGTATACCACCCCTACCTTGTCACGACACAACTGATTGGCTCAAACGCATTAAGGAGGAAAGAAATTCCAGAAATTAACATTTAACAAGGCACACCTGTTAATTGAAATGCATTCCAGGTGACTACCTCATGAAGCTGGTTGAGAGAATGCCAAGAGTGTGCAAAGCTGTCATCAAGGCAAAGGGTTGGCTACTTTGAAGAATCTGAAATATAACATTTATTTTGATTTGTTTAACACGTTTTTGGTTACTACATGATTCCATTTGTGTTATTTCATAGTTTTGATGTCTTCAATATTATTCTACCATGTACAAAACAGAAAATAGTAAAAGATTAAGAAAAACCGATATATACACATACAGTGGGGAGAAGAAGTATTTGATACAGTAGGTTTTCCTACTTACAAAGCATGTAGAGGTCTGTAATTTTTTATCATAGGTACACTTCAACTGTGAGAGACGGAATCTAAAACAAAAATCCAGAAAATCACATTCTATGATTTTTAAGTAATTAATTTGCATTTTATTGCATGACATAAGTATTTGATACATCAGAAAAGCAGAACTTAATATTTGGTACAGAAACCTTTGTTTGCAATTACAGAGATCATACGTTTCCTGTAATTCTTGACCAGGTTTGCACACACTGCAGCAGGGATTGTGACCCACTCCTCCATACAGACCTTCTCCAGATCCTTAAGGTTTCGAGGCTGTCGCTGGGCAAGACGGACTTTCAGCTCCCTCCAAAGATTTTCTATTGGGTTCAGGTCTGGAGACAGGCTAGGCCACTCCAGGACCTTGAGATGCTTCTTACGGAGCCACTCCTTAGTTGCCCTGGCTGTGTGTTTCGGGTCGTTGTCATGCTGGAAGACCCAGCGACGACCCATCTTCAATGCTCTTACTGAGGGAAGGAGGCTGTTGGCCAAGATCTCGCAATACATGGTCCCATCCATCCTCTCCTCAATACGGTGCAGTCGTCCTGTCCCCTTTGCAGAAAAGCATCCCCAAAGAATGATGTTTTCACCTCCATGCTTCACGGTTGGGATGGTGTTCTTGGGGTTGTACTCATCCTTCTTCTTCCTCCAAACACGGCGAGTGGAGTTTAGACCAAAAAGCTCTATTGTCGTCTCATCAGACCACATGACCTTCTCCCATTCCTCCTCTGGATCATCCAGATGGTCATTGGCAAACTTCAGACGGGCCTGGACATGCGCTGGCTTGAGCAAGGGGACCTTGCGTGCGCTGCAGGATTTTAATCCATGACGGCGTAGTGTGTTACTAATGGTTTTCTTTGAGACTGTGGTCCCAGCTCTCTTCAGGTCATTGACCAGGTCCTGCCGTGTAGTTCTGGGCTGATCCCTCACCTTTCTCATTATCATTGATGCCCCACGAGGTCAGATCTTGCCTGGAGCCCCAGACCGAGGGTGATTGACCGTCATCTTGAACTTCTTCCATTTTCTAATAATTGCGCCCACAGTTGTTGCCTTCTCACCAAGCTGCTTGCCTATTGTCCTGTAGCCCATCCCAGCCTTGTGCAGGTCTACAATTTCATCACTGATGTCCTTACACAGCTCTCTGGTCTTGGCCATTGTGGAGAGGTTGGAGTCTGTTTGATTGAGTGTGTGGACAGGTGTCTTTTATACAGGTAACGAGTTCAAACAGGTGCAGTTAATACAGGTAATGAGTGGAGAACAGGAGGGATTCTTAAAGAAAAACTAACATGTCTGTGAGAGCCGGAATTCTTACTGGTTGGTAGGTGATCAAATACTTATGTCATGCAATAAAATGCAAATTAATTACTTAAAAATCATACAATGTGATTTTCTGGATTTTTGTTTTAGATTCTGTCTCTCACAGTTGAAGTGTACCTATGATAAAAAATTACAGACCTCTACATGCTTTGTAAGTAGGAAAACCTGCAAAATCGGCAGTGTATCAAATACTTGTTCTCCCCACTGTACATACATACATACATACATACATAGCTGGTGCATTGAACACAGGTTACATATAATGCACTACACCATTTAATAGGTATGGAATGTGGGTGCGTTCCTCTGCCCAGGCGTTGCTGACGCCTGCCAGATCTTACAACACCTGGATAGGTATTTTATGTATCAGCTAATCACATATGTTATAGCAATCTATCAGTCGATGACACAGCCGATGACGTGGCACGCAAACATTGGTTGATGCATGCAACATCTGAGTAGGGGAACGCGACCATTGACTGAAGGATGAGACACAACATGCTGACGTGCCTTGAGTGACACGACAGCTCAACTACAAGCCCCGCCCAGCCCTCCCCTCTCAGCATACCATTAGAGGAACCTTGGTTACTCTGCACATGGGAGTGCTGCACTCTCTGAGAGTCTTTCTTCCCTATCGCACAGAGAGGGAAAAACAAGCACAGGAAGCATTAGGTCCGCACAACCAGCCACCACACAGCAACAATGGGCTACTGTCCTGGTGTCTCCTGCCCTGCATACCTCACTGTCTACAACTCACCGCTGC
The DNA here is from genome assembly GCF_029448725.1 of Salvelinus fontinalis. Lineage (NCBI taxonomy): Eukaryota > Metazoa > Chordata > Actinopteri > Salmoniformes > Salmonidae > Salvelinus > Salvelinus fontinalis. The sequence continues at coordinate 58,461,507 of NC_074665.1, read as the reverse complement.
TCATGTTCTAGTGTCTGTGCCAGCATGTACTTTTCCGTCTGACCCAGTGTACTTCGGTTTCTCTGTCTGCGTGCATCATATTACCAGTGTCTGCATGTATCTGCCTCTGTCTGACCATGCATTTCCTGTGTTTAAACCGCATATATTTATTAACATACGCTCTGCTCCCAGTGTCTTATTTAACTAATATGTGATCTAGTCCTTCTTCCTGTCTGTTAGTCCTTCTGATCAGAGGAAGGGACATATTGAGTGAGAGGAAGACCTAGTCCTAGACTATGTTCTGGTCTGGAGTGGACTCTTTCAAAATATAGGTCTATTACTTCCTTCTATTGTGTCTATTTTACAGTAAAGTATATCGATGTGTTTTAATGCACTTCAAATAAGGCTCGAATTGATCTGATCTGGTGTTTTCCATGCAGGTCAGAGTGTCTACTCACTGCTGTTCCTCTTTTGTGTCAGCGTGTCGTCCAGGGAGTTGGAGCCAGAGCCTATGGAGGAGGAGTCCTGGCTGTCCAGAGGAAGCCCCAGGAAGCCCTCGCTGGACTCGGAGCACGTGGGCGTCAGTGTCAGGGAACGCATCCGCTCCAGACTCTTCGGCTTGATCAGCTTCTTCATCTTCAGGGTGATCCAATTCCCTCGTCTAAGATGAGAGCGAGGGGGTTTTGTAATTTAGGGTAAATTATTTGACTCTGGGTAGTGTTCAGTAGGCACAAAAAGAGCAGAAAACTTGTGAAATTAAGGGATGTTTTCCCATTTTGTGGCTTATTGAACCAGTGGTTTTCCAGCATCCGGGGTGTTCTTGTACAGCCTCCCAATTCCCCAGAGACAGCTATGATGATGTTAGTGAGGCATAAAGATGAACCAGAGCTTCTTGGTTAATTTGAACCATATGCAGGAGTTGGTTAGGTTCAGAAGTAAACCATATGCATTTAGTCAGGCATGGAAATGAATCAGAACTGAATGCTTAGGCACATAAGATCCAGGGCAGTTGGATATGCAATAGAATTAACCATAACCAGACAACTGCAGCAATCTACCGCAGTTATATATTTAATTTTCATGTGGGGGATGTCAGCATTGTCTCAGTCAGCTGTTTACTACGACAGAGACTGACATGGTCAAAGCACCAACCACAACGATAGCAGTGGACTCCTAGCTACTTACCTCCGTGGAGGTGAGGGGTCATAAAACTTGTACTGGTCCATGATCTTCTCTTCCAGCTTCTCCTTCTGTCTCCTCAACTCGTTCAGCTTGTCACTGAAGGAGGGAAAGACCAGTTAGGCACAGGAACAAATTACATCTAGCTACATAGCCAAGAAACAGACATCGCTCTCTTATTGAAATGTTAACTTGAACACTGGTTACAAAATGTAATAGTGGGGGTCATCTCTCACATGTACTGTCTCTGTTCTACGTGGAACAGGTCCTTGCTCTCCATGGTCTGTTCTAGCAGAGTGCGGTTCTGCAGCATCAGGGTCTGGATCTGGTCCAGCAGGTGACGGTTCTCCTCCTCCAGGTTCCCCTTCAACTGACTCAGCAACTAGGGAGAGAGAAATAGACTATTTGAGCATAGTGGTTGGTATCCAAGTTGCTTTCACATTGTTGTATATATTACACGTGGGCTGTGCCTTCCCTTCACAGTGGGTGAATACAGGTCAGACACTTATTAAGCCTTAAAGAGCATGGTATTGAGAAACCATCTAACAGACAGATATTAGGCAAACATAGTCATGTCTGGACCGAGGCCACATATCGGCTTTGAACACTTACATAACATAGGACTACATTTACCAAGAGTTACCTGTGATAGTGTTTGGAAATATGCGGAACATAATAATTATAATCTAGTGGTTGGTGTATGGGTAGGGGGTACAGATATTGTAGAACCTCACACAGGTTAGTGAGTGGGAAGGGGTGAAGGGGGACTGAGGGGTGTGTAACTGTACCTCACACTGGTTGGTGAGCTTGGTAGAGGTGATGTCCAGCTGCTGGTACTGCTCTTTGAGTTTGGAGAACTCTGCCTCCAGGCGGGTCTGTTCCAGCTTGGCACCATTCATCTGGCTCTTCAGGTTCTTATGGTCAACCTGCAGGCCCTCATTATCCTTCACCAGTTGGCGGTGTGCCATGTTCAGCCTACACACAGACGTCATGTGTTTTAAACAGCAGCTGCTTTACTCATAGCCCCCTGGTTAGTTCTCTAATTGCAACCACTTGTAATGTCTGCATATTGCCACTCAAAACATGCTAACTTTATTTCCCCCTCTCTCTCTAAAAACTTAGATGAACAGATTTCTCTGTACCTGGAATGACAGCTGAAGGATGTTCCCTTGCACCTCAAAGTAACCCTCAGGACAAATCCCCCTCTTTCGCATACAAACACACACAGGCCTCAGCTTATCCCTGAAACACTCACTTTTCATTCGCCTCCTTCAGTTTGTAGTAGTCTATAGCCGTGGCCTCGTGGCTCTTGTTCTCAGACAGCATCTTCTCCTGCTCTGCCTTCAGCTGTTTCTCCAGCTCCTCCAGCTGATCCTTCTGCCTCAGCAACTGATTATACCTGCAACACATTACCACCGGTTAGTGGATGGCAGCTGTGTGTGTATATACAGTTGTGTATATACACTTTGGTTGGAGTCATTGTAACTTGTTTTTCAACCACTCCACAAATTCCTTGTTAACAAACTATAGTTTTGGCAAGTCGGTTAGGACAATTGTTTACAGACAGATTATTTCACTTATAATTCACTGTATGACAATTCCAGTGGATCAGAAAATTACATACACTAAGTAGACTGTGCCTTTAAACAGCTTGGAAAATTCCAGAAAATTATGTCATGGCTTTAGAAGCTTCTGATAGGCTAATTGGCATCATTTCAGTCAATTGGAGGTGTACCTGTAGATGTATTTCAAGGCCTACCTTCAAACTCAGTGCCTCTTTGCTTGACATGATGGGAAAATCAAAAGAAATCAGCCAAGACCTCAGAAAAAGATTTGTAGACCTCCACAAGTCTGGTTCATCCTTGTGAGCAATTTCCAAACGCCTGAAGGTACCACATTCATCTGTACAAACAATAGTAGGAAAGTATAAACAGCATGGGACCACGCAGCCGTCATACCGCTCAGGAAGGAGACGCGTTTTGTCTACTAGAGATAAACGAGCTTTGGTGTGCGAAAAGTGCAAATCAATCCCAGAACAACAGCAAAGGACCTTGTGAAGATGCTGGAGGAAACCAATACAAAATTATCTATATCCACAGTAAAACGAGTCCTATATCGACATAACCTGAAAGGCCGCTCAGTAAGGAAGAAGCCACTGCTCCAAAACCGCCATAAAAAAGCCAGACTACGGTTTGCAACTGCACATGGGCACAAAGATCGTACTTTTTGGAGAATGTCCTCTGGTCTGATGAAACAAAAATAGAACTGTTTGGCCATAATGACCATCGTTATGTTTGGAGGAGAAAGGGGGAGGCTTGCAAGCCAAAGAATACCATCCCAACCGTGAAGCACGGGGGTGGCAGCATCATGTTGTGGGGGTGCTTTGCAGCAGGAGGGACTGGTGCACTTCACATAATAGATGGCATCATGAGGGAGGAAAATTATACGGATATATTGAAGCAACATCAGTCAGGAAGTTAAAGCTTGGTCAAAAATGGTCTTCCAAATAGACAATGACCCCAAGCATACTTCCAAAGTTGTGGCAAGATGGCTTAAGAACAACAAAGTCAAGGTATTGGAGTGGCCATCACAAAGCCCTGACCTCAACCCTATAGAAAATTTGTGGGCAGAACTGAAAAAGCGTGTGCGAGCAAGGATCCTACAAACCTGACTCAGTTACACCAGCTCTGTCAGGAGGAATGGGCCAAAATTCACCCAACTTATTGTGGGAAGCTTGTGGAAGGCTACCCAAAATGTTTGACCCAAGTTAAACAATTTAAAGGCAATGCTACCAAATACTAATTGAGTGTATGTTAACTTCTGACCCACTGGGAATGTGATGATAGAAATAAAAGCTGAAATAAATAATTCTCTCTACTATTATTCTGACATTTCACATTCTTAAAATAAAGCAGTGATCTTAACTGACCTTAGACAGGGAATTTTTTATTAGGATCAAATGTCAGGAATTGTGAAAAACTGAGTTTAAATGTATTTGGCTAAGGTATATGTAAACTTCCGACTTCAAATGTATGTGTTTCTGACTTGAGCACTGTGTAATGGTAGTGTGGACGTATTTGGCCATGTGTGGTTAACTTCTTTGGGGTAGGGGGCAGTATTTTCACATCCGGATGAAAAGCGTGCCCAGAGTAAACGACCTGCTACTCAGCGATAAAAGCTAGAATATGCATATTATTAGTAGATTTGGATAGAACTCATATGGCAGGCAAAAACCTGAGAATAAATCCAACCAGGAAGTGGGAAATCTGAGGTTGGTCGATTTTCAACTCAGCTCCTATTGAAGATACAGTGGGATATTGTTAATGTTGCACTTCCTAAGGCTTCCACGAAATGTCAACAGTCATTAGAACCTTGTCTGATGCTTCTACTGTGAAGTGGGGCCGAACGAGAGGGGATTGAGTAAGGTCTGCCATGACCTGAACATGCGCTGACCATGTGAGAGCGAGCTCTGTTCCATCGCACTTCTGAAGAGAAAGGAATTCTCCGGTTGGAACATTATTGAAGAATTATGTTAAAAACATCCTAAAGATTAATTCAATATTTCGTTTGTCATGTTTTTACGGACTGTAATATAACTTTTTTAACTTTTCGTCCGTACTTTCCGCTGGACTTCGTCGTAAGTTTGTCGTAAGTTTGGAAAGTGTACTGAACGCTAGAACAACAAGGAGGAATTTGGACATAAATTATGGACATTATCGAACAAAACAAACATTTATTGTGGAACTGGGATTCCTGGGAGTGCATTCTGATGAAGATCATCAAAGGTAAGTGAATGTTTATAATGTTATTTCTGACTTCTGTTGACTGCACAATATGGCGGATATATTTTTGTCTTGATTGGGCTCCGAGCGCCGACCTCAGATTATTGCATGGTTTGCTTTTTCTGTAAAGATTTTTTGAAATCTGACACAGTGGTTGCATTAAGGAGAAGTGCATCTAAAATTCCATGCATAACACTTGTATTTTTATAAACATTTATAATGAGTATTTCTGTAAATTGATGTGGCTCTCTGCAAAATCACCGAATGTTTTGGAACTACTGAACGTAACGCGCCAATGTACACTCAAATTTGTGAATCCTCTCTTTGGCTGGAAAAATGGCTGTGTTATTCTGTGAATAGGCCCTCACCGAAAATAATCGTTTGGTTTGCTTTCGTCGTAAAGCCTTTTTTAAAATCGGACAACAAGTGTATCTTTAAAATGGTATAAAATACATGTATGTTTGAGGAATTTGAATTATGGGATTTCTGTTGTTTTGAATTTGGCGCCCTGCAGTTTCACTTGCTGTTGAAGAGGTGGGACGCCACGTACCCTAGAGAGGTTTTAAGTGTGTGATCGATGCCAGCTGTGCTGGAGTATGCTGTAGGCACATAACAGCATCAGTTGAAATCCCACCTGTCCTCCAGGTCTCTGTGCTGTGATTCCAGGCTCTTGTGGGCACTTTTCAGGCCTCCGTGTTTGCCAATGAGGCCCTCATACTCCGAGGCCTGCCTCTCATGCAAGGCAGCCAACTTCTCATGGTCCCTCAGTAGCATCTCATAGGTGGACCTCAGGTCCTCCCTTTCCCTCATCACCCCCTCCTTCTCGTTCTCCGTGCTGGACTGCTGTGTCGCAAGCTGGGCATTCTGGGCCATGAGAGTGCCGCTCTGGGAGTTCAGGGTGGAGTTCTCCACCTAAAGGGGAAACAAGACATCTGATTGGACATCTGTGCCGTCTGAACTCAGTTACTCAGAAATGCCCTTAACTACGTCTGTTTTTTCAAGGCGTGTGTCATGTCCTTCTAGGCATTGCATTGGATTAGATTATCCAGTTATGTGGGGGGAAAAAAACAGGCCGATAACCTCACAAAACAATTTGAATAAGTGTAGGTGTCGGTTCTGAGCAATAGGGGGCACTGTGTACCCAGACAGCCTGTCCATCCGGTTGAGACATCGCATGTTCTTGTTTGATTTGGATATACATCAGTGGTCAAATGTTTTTTGAAAGTACAAATTCCCAAGCACAGACATGTTTAAAGTTAGATTTGACATGCAGCAGAATGCAGCCGAATCCTGTTCAGATGTAGATTTTACGACCCAAGATTTTGTTGAACCAGAGACAGAGCTTGGGGAGGGTTTAAACTACAATATAGGCTATCAATGTAGTGTAGACAAGGCCAGCGTATAGGGTGCAGAGCACAGCAGTGAATGAGCAACAGAGGGAACCAGGGCTTAGTGGTTAAAGCGTTGGGACAGTAACTGAAAGGTTGCTGGATCTAAGCCCCAAGCTGACAAGGTAAAAATCTGTCGTTCTGCCCGAGAAGGCAGTTAACCCACTGTTCCCCGGGCGCCGAAGACGTGGATGTCGATTATGGCAGCCCCCCCGCACCTCTCTGATTCAGAGGGGTTGGGTTAAATGCAGAAGACACATTTCAGTTGAATGCATTTAGTTGACTAGGTATCCCCCTTTCCCTTACTTGTAGTTTGGCATTCTGGGTCTGTAGGGTGGTGTTATTCTCCTGTAGAGATGCAGTCTGTCTCTGTAGAGCCAGAATCTGAGCCTGCAGGTTACTGCTCTGGGTCTCCAGCTGCTTCAGGTTGGTATGCAGGGCCTGCTTCTCTGCCTGTAGGGTGGCATTCTGAAAATGACAGACACACACACACAAGATTAACGCATGCATTAATTATATACAGAGGCCCTTCACACTTCATACAGAGGCCCTTCACATACTGTATCAAAGATTACTATTTTGACTTGTTGATTAGATTGAGTTTACGTACGTTTCTCTCCACCTCGATGAGGCGGTCTTTGACCTTGAGCAGTTCCCGGGTGGTCTCGTGGCTCTCCTTCTCCCACTTGTTGACCGCCTGAGAGTCCTCCCTGTCCCCTCTCCTGGGGGGCGAGCTCTGCACCATTCTCTCCTCCTCCTCCCTCTGTCGCAGGGCCTCATAGTTCTTCTTCACCTGGAGAGGTCAAAGGTGAATGGGTTAAACCTCCATCCCCCAAAATATGCCCTTACTTAAGAGTTCCATCTCTGTTCTGGCACCTCAGCGGCAAGGGTTCTAGTTTTTGTCACAAAGTTAAACATGTGCTGTGGAAACTATTCTCAGGGTTTTCTAGGCTCCTGGTGCCTCATGAATAGATAACACAATGGAAAAGGAATTAATAAATAATGAATTGCCTCAGAAGCATTTGAGTGTTTCTCTGAGTCACGCGTTAAAGAAGCATAACACAGGACCTCTCTGGGATAATGTTGTTTTGTACAGATGTTCATTGGGCTGCTGTTCTATATTGTTTAGGACTCACAGTTTTGAGCTCCTGGCGCAGTTGTTGGTTGAGGTTGGAGGACTCCTGCAGTCTGGCCTCCAAGGCTGCTATCTTCTCCTCCTTGATCTCCAGAGTAGATTTGAGAGTGGACTCTAGCTTGAACTCCAGCAGCTTGTACCTGCACATAATAGACATTCACAATCATTAAAAGACCAAGGATCTTTCCTGGATAGAATTCAATGTCTTGACACTGTATTGTTGGCAGAGTGTCTACTATGAACCTTAATTGATGTGGTCACAATTATTTATGGGGGGATGGGTACCTTTGAGCAGCAGCATAATGGTTTGTGTGTGTATTACCTGTCGTCGTCAGAGCTCTGCTCGTCCTGCAGCAGCCTCTCCTTGTTGAGGCCTATCTTCTCCAGCTCGTGGGTCAGTTTCTCCAGGTCATTGTTCATCTGCTGAGTCCGCAGTTTCTCACTCACCAGTTCCTGAAACATCAAACGCCAATCCAGAGTCACTCTACATTCATAATCCCTAGAATTTAATCCTTTATTAATGAATAATCCAATCTTAATGTACTTAAATGGAACATAGTTAAGTTCCATGTTTAAGAAAAAGTGTTGGCATAGTGCTCTGGTTTTATTACTTCTGGCATAACGCAGGTGCAATGATTATAGCTGAATTTAAAGGTTAGTCCCAAAATGTCAGGAATGAAGTTTTCTAAATATTTTACTTTCAAAACACATAAATACAGCCAGTATGATGCATTTTGCATATATCTTGAAAACTTGATTGCTGACATGCAAAACATTTTGGGACTATTTCAACAATGGACTAATGAAACAAACAAATACCAAAAGAGTTTTCCTTTAAATCAATATTCTAAAATGTACATTTGAAGACTTGTGGGCATTCACCCCATGCATTACCATTACAATATATATACTAACATTACAACATGCATCTCTAAGGTAGTCACTACATCATTACCTCTCGCAGAGTGACCAGGGTCTTCTTATCGATGGTGGCCTGTTTGACCAGCTCCTTGTTCTCTTTCTCCAGATCTTTGAGGCGGTTGCAGGAGTCCTTGAAGGAGGTCATCTCCTTGCCCAGCAAGCGGTTGTCCTTCTCCAGGTGGCTGATCCTCAGGTTGTCCTCGTCCATCTTGGAGTCCCTGATCTCCGCCTGCTGTCTCAGCCTTTTGTTGTCCTTCTCCAGGTGCTTCTTGTCCTTCTCCAGCTGAGAGCTCTCTTGCTCCAGAGTCTTATTCTCCTGCTCCAGCTGCTCCAGACGTTTGCTGGAGATCTTCAGTTCCTCCAGGCTCCTCTGCAGGCTCTGGTTCTCCTGCTCTATGTCCTGCAGCTCCCCCTCCAGCTGCTGCATCTTGCGGCTGCTGTTGTCCAGGGCCTTCTGCAGCCGCTGGTTTTCCGTATCCAGGCCCTGGTTGCTCACCTCGAGCCTCTCAGTTTTCTTGGAGGAGGCCTTGAGCAGCTCCAGGCTCCTTTTCAGCTGGCTCCTCTCACTCTCCAGCTCAAGGTTCTCCAGCTCCAGCTGAGCCGCCTTGTTCCCAGCCGAGCGGAGCACCTCAGCAGTCCTGCGAAGCTCCAGGTTCTCCTCGTCCAGCTGGGAGTTCTCCTTCTCCAGGGCCTCCAGCTGGAAGGATGTGCTCCGCAGGCCGTCCACCACCTTCTTTAAACGACGGCCCTCTGCCTCCAGCTCGGAGTTCTCCTTCTCCAGAGACACCACCTGAGGATTTAGGAGAATATGGGAACATTTATCAACAAAGCACTTTTCCTCATTCAAACTCCCATCTACTTTATACAATGGGAGCTGCACAACAAAGAAATAAGTGACTAATTTGGCACACAATAGACACCAGGTATATTGACAACTATAAGTGAAGTTTACAGCCACCAATGCACGCAGGGGCCGACCTTGTCACAGGTGATGCCCAGACTGGCTACTCGTTTCTGCAGGGCCTCGTTCTCCCTCTCCAGCCGCTGCGCCTCCACCTCCAGCTCCTCGGCCCTCTCGCCCTTATCCTTGTACATCTCCAGGTCCTTACGCAGCTGTTTGCGCTCAAACTCCAGCTTGTTGAGCTTGGAGCTGGTCTCCCGGATGGACTCGTGCAGCACGCGGTTCTCCTTCTCCACGTCTTTGACCCGCGCCTCAGCGCCCACCTGGGAGCGCTGCCTCAGCGATGAGACGGTCTGGGTCAAATGCTCGTTTTCCTGCTCCAAGCCTTTCACCTGGAACAGAGGATGTCTGAGTGGCGCTATGGGACAGCTTCAACTCGAGTCATGCTTCAGTATGGTGTTAATATGAACAGAGCCCCAGAGATTATCTGACCATGAAAAACTCTGCTCTTATAATACCCTAGGGTCCTGAATTTGTTCTAATCAGGTCGAGTAGTCATGAAAAGTTCCTGGCCCTAGCTCTGAACCCTGTAGTGTAGGTTCACCAGAGATCTGTTCTTCTACTGTAAACCTCATCAATCTAAACTCCCTGTGTCTGGGGCCTCATTAGATTCTGTCGGCTTTCATTACCCCCCCAAGCCACACAGAGCTCTTCAAACTCACTGGGAGAATGCAAGCACAAAGACTACGCTCTCCTAAGAAAATCATTATGGATTTGGATTGAGTTAAGTAGCAATGTCGTTTTGAGTTTCTTGGAACAAGACCAGAACAAGGTCAAATCAGTACTTTGACCCGCCTAAAATGAAAGGCTGTTTGTGTCTTGAGCATGGACATGCATGCCTCTGTGTGTGTGTGTGTGTGTGTGTGTGTGTGTGTGTGTGTGTGTACCTGTCTATCTGCATTCTCTCTCAGTGTCTCCAGGGTTTTCTCCAACAGAGCCTTCTCCTTCATCAGGTCAGTGCTGAGGCTCTCTGTACTGCACAGACTCTCCCTGCCTGTGTTCAGCTCACTCTCCAGCTGCACCAGCTGCAGGCACACACAGAGAACGCACTGTTACCATGGCACCCAGTCACTTATATCACAGACAATGACACTATGCAGTACCACATCATTACACATCACAATTGGACTCAATTACATTGTAATCCGGTCAATGAAATTGAAGAACCCACGGTTCTCAATTTAATTTCCTGATTTGCCAAAATAAAACTGAATTGACTATGATACAGACATTTATATTTCTCTAATTACAGTGGCTCCGTGTTGTGATGCATGTCCTATATTAAAGAGATGCGTAAGCGACTCCATATCGCCCTTCCCATGAACACCGGCTCCAATCTCTGTTGTCTCCTCTCCCCTCCGGAGGATGCTCTGTCAGACTGCACAAGGTAATTACCACTCATGTCACTCACACCCTCTACAAAGGGAAGGGCTGAATTATCTACAAATAAAAGCTTTTCACTCGAGCCGCTTCATCCTCAGTCTGTTCTCTCCCTCTTTCCCATTTCTGCTCAACGCATGACGCACAAACACTGTGGCACCAACAGCAACTACAAGCGCACTGTATACACATACACACACCATTCTTCAAAAAGCAGGCGGACTATTACTAATCATATCATAGATATATATTCACAAGCACTTCATTACGTCAAAGCAGCTTAACTCAAAATTGCCTTCTTATTGCTCCTGCTTGGATTCACTTTTAAATGAGCTCTTTTACAGACAGAGTGGTGTTGCCTAACTCTGTTTCGCCTGAGAAATGCACATTTCATGCAGTTTATATGCACAGAGAAGGCTTAAGTGTCTGAAAATAGCCGAGAGAGTTAGCTTGGAGAAACATTCAAGTGTCAAGTCTGAGAAATAATAAGAAATGGACTCCAGGATTTACTCAGTTCTTTCAACTCCCTCTGTTGTCATGGATCTATGAGTCCTGAAAGCCAAGTCCTGGGGTGAAATATAGGGGGCTGGAGAAAGATGCTAGTGCACTGTAGGGTTACAGAGCAGGCAGCCATTGTGTGTGTTGTTGATACAATAAGGAGCCAATGTGGAGTGGGCAGATGATTGATGGGCAGATGAGGGCCCATGTTTAGGCAGCAAGTGTGAAGACGTATGGGACAATTGTAAAAGCTGCTCTGACCCTCTGGGTGAGCCTCTGGTTCTCCTTGTCGGCCTTGAGGCGGTGTGCAGGGGCGTCCTCGCTGGCAGAGCCCCTCAGCTCCTCTACGGTTTTCAGCAGGGCCTGGTTCTCCTTCTCCAGCTTCAGCAGGCGGCTGGACGTCAGCTCATTCACCTCGTGGCCCAGTGACTTCTGAGGCACTGCACAATGAAACCAACTCTATGTTAAACACACAACATACTGCACCGAGAGACTGAAAACAGCCATCACTTGCACAGAGAGGCTGCTGCCTATATACACACACTTGAAATCATTGGCCACTTAAATAAATGGAACACTAGTCACTTTAATAATGTTTACATTTCTTGCAATACTGATCTCATATGTATATACTGTATTCTATACTATTCCACTGTATCGTAGTCTATGCCGCTATGACATTGCTCATCCATATATGTATATATTCTTAATTTCTTTACTTCGACTTTTGATTTGTGTGTATTGGGTATATGTTGTGAAATTGTTAGATATTACTTGTTAGATATTGTTGCACTGTTGGAACTAGAAGCACAAACATTTTGCTGCACCCGCAATAACATCTGCTAAACACGTGTATGTGATCAATAAAATTTGATTTGATATGCTAAAAGGTACTGTTCTAGTGTTGGGGAACTTCCTAAAGGGAAGAGGAAGTATGGGACATCCCTAAATGTAAATTATATCAGTACTGTAGTTACTGAGGAAACACACAGTGTTTATCCTGATCCAAGACCAGTTAAACAGTATTCCAAATCCAGGCCCGTTGCTAATCTGGGTCTCGGATTCATTAAATATTAATTACAGGAGCTAATCATGTGTAAATAAACCCTGTCCAATCTGTTGTGTGTGTGTGTGTGTGTATGGTGGGCCAGGGCTGGGGTTGAAGCCAGAGCCTACTGCTGCTCACCCTCTGTCAGATCAGGGGTCTTGGAGAGCTGCTCCAGCTCCCAGCCCAGGTGGAGAGACTCATCCATGCTCTGTTTCTGGGCCATTTCTAGCACCAGGTTCTCCTCTAGCAGCTCCTCAATACGCTTCCTGTCCATGTCCCGCTCCTGATGCACATAGACAAACACACAACGTACTGTCAGGATGGCTATACAATTTACTAAACCTTAAAGCCGATTTAAGGTAATTCCAGCGTTTGCATTGACAGTACAGCATTTACTGCGATGCAGCCTCTGTAGAAGTCAGGGCATTCATACTTCTTGTGCTTTGCAGAGCAGTTGTAAAGGAAGTTGTCAAGGAAGTAAGATTGCGTTGATACAGGACCTACCACCCCCACCTATCATCAACCATGTCAGCGCAGAGCTATACGGAGCCCTCCGGTTTGTTACAAAATTTGGAAGGTGCACGACAACGCGGGTACGTAGCTTGATTTGGCCTCCGCAAGCCTCCGCAATTGCATCACACCCTCCGTATAGAGCCTCTGGATCACATTTCAGGATCAAGCATAAATTGGCTTTTACAGTGAGAACCTATTCAGTACAGCATATGGGATTTTATTCAAAGAGAACCTAAAAAAATGGTTCCATAAAGTGGAAATATACAAACATACCATCATGTCTGTTTACAATTGGCTCATTCATCCCCCTCCTCTCCCCTGTAACTATTCCCCAGGTCGTTGCTGCAAATGAGAACGTGTTCTCAGTCAACTTACCTGGTAAAATAACGGTAAAATAAATAAATAAAAAACTTTCATCCCACACAAAACACAGACTTTCATTCTCAATCTTTCCCTCACCATTTCCATGTCGTGGATCTTGGATTTGAGCTGCAGGCTCTCTTTCTCCAGTTCGTGGAGTTTGTCAGAGCGAGCCCTGGTTCCTTCTAGCTGGTCCTCAAGCATGGCCTTGGTCTCCAGCAGAACCTGGTTGTCCTCCTTCAGCTCCTGTAGGGCCCAGCAGAGAGCAACATCATCAGCCCTATCACGTCTAATACACGGGGCTCACAACATTCAACAAACATTGGGGAAACAAGTCAATACATTTATGTTACACCCAATGGATGCTTCATTGACACATCAAGCTTGTTGGGTGCTGAACTGCTATTTATTTGTTTGGGTATACCTCCACTCTAGCTTTATAGAACTCAATGTCATGGAGCCTCTCCTTGTAGCGTCCCACTTCACTTTCCAGCTTGTCCACTCTGATGGCCTTCTCTCTCAGAACGTCCAGCTCGTCACGATAGGCCCTGGCAGAACGTGCATCTGACAACAACTGCAGGCTCTGGAGGGTACAAACAAAACACTTCATGTCAGTGTCACACACATTCAAGATATCTATTTTCACAGACTTATTTCCCCTGAGTGTAATAAACATTAAGAACACCTTCCTAACATTGAGTTGCACCCCCTTTGACCTCAGACCAGCCTCGATTCGCCGGGGAATAGACTCTACAAGGTGTTGAAAGCGTTCCACAGGGATGCTGGGCCATGTTGACTCCAATGCTTCCCACAGTTGGGAGATCCTTTGGGTGGTGAACCATTCTTGATACACACGGGAAACTTTTGAGCGTGAAAAACCCAGCAGCGTTGCAGTTCTTGACGCAGACCGATGCGCCTGGCACCTACTACCATACCCCTTCCAAAAGGCACTTGAATCTTTTGTCTTGCCCATTCACCCCCTGAAAGGCACACATACACAATCCATGTCTCAAGGCTTAAAAATCCTTATGCTGGGTTCGCGCCCAGGCTCTGTCGCAGCCGGCCGCGACCGGGAGGTCCATGGGGCGACGCACAATTGGGCTAGCGTCGTCCGGGTTAGGGAGGGTTTGGCCGGTAGGGATATCCTTGTCTCATCGCGCTCCAGCGACTCCTGTGGCGGGCCGGGCGCAGTGCGCGCTAACCAAGGGGGCCAGGTGCACGGTGTTTCCTCCGACACATTGGTGCGGCTGGCTTCCGGGTTGGAGGCGCGCTGTGTTAAGAAGCCCCCAATAAAAAATATTTAAAAAATTAAAATAATAAAAATAATAATTAAAAAAAAAAAGAAGAAAAAAAAAGAAGCAGTGCGGCTTGGTTGGGTTGTGCTTCGGAGGACGCGTGGCTTTCGACCTTCGTCTCTCCCGAGCCCGTACGGGAGTTGTAGCGATGAGACAAGATAGTAATTACTAGCGATTGGATACCACGAAAATTGGGGAGAAAAGGGGCTAACATAAAAAATAAAAAAAATCCTTATGCAACCTGTCTCCATCTACACTGATTGAAGTGGATTTAACAAGTGACATCAATAAGGGATCATAGACTGACCAGGTGAAAGCTATGTCATGGAAAAAGCAGGTGTTCCTAATGTTTTATACACTCAATGTACATGCATTGCGCACATGCATAATTCATATTGGTAAACAAACACACCATAGATTGAGTAGGTAGATGCGCACGCACACACACACACACACAGGGACAGACTAAAGCTCCTCTTAGTCAATAGGGTCATTAGCCAGTAATCTTCTCTGGAAAGGGGATTTGAAATGACCCCACACACACACAAGATCCTCTGCCATGCTGTTGCTGTTGTCCCTACTTTCTAGCACTGCGAATCATGTTTACAGCAAAGACTATAAATAAAAGAACATCTTTGCCTACATCTAAGGAGATAGCCAAACTATAGATAGCTCAGCCACTAATTGGTTAAGGGCATTAACCTCATGATTAAGAATGTCAAATAGGAGGCGGTGGAGATGGTTTGATGTGTTGTATAACCTTGAGAACAGTCAGGGCACAACAGGTGACATGTCTTATAGGTGGCGCTTTTGTCCAGTTGTCGGCGGGCCAGCTCTGTGTGACAGGCTTGTAAATCTGGATCGATGCCTAGCATAGCTCAGCAGCATGGTCGGTGCGTAGTTTGTGTGTGAAAGTGTGTAGCTGGAGATCAGAAGTGACATGTTTGGTCCAAGGCAGACTGTGTGTATTAAGTGGAGTCATGCTGGTGCTAAATTGTGTAATGTGACGTGGACTGGGATCTCTGACATCAGCTGTAATTGACTCCTGGTGATTACTCATCTGTGAGGTCTCAGTCTGCTCTGGGGTTGGACGGTAATGTGTTATGTTGGGCTATATGTTGTGCTAGTTTCATCTTTCTAATGCATTGTTGGAAATCTGTTCTATATTTCTTCGTGCTGTAGTAGCTAGGTTTGTTTTGTCCAGTACCTCTTGCTGAATCCTCTTGTTCTCAGTCTCCATATTGTCCAGCTCCTGTCTACAGTCCAGGAGCTGCTCACTCTTCTCCTCCCTGAAAGACAGAGTGAGCGAAAGAGGCAGAGAGCGAAAGGAAGAGAAAGAGAAATATCTTCAATCACACATGTACGCATTTTTTTTTTAAACACACAAAAATATCCTTCCTCACAAACAAGACCATAACTGTCCCACACAGTTGTTATTCTTATAATATTTTTTTCTTTACATTTTTCTAATTTGGCACAGAAACTAGAGGCCATGAGTAACTTGGTCAAAAAGAAAAGGCACCGATTGGCCTATATTTCCAGTAATATACCCTACATTTGCAACCCTAACCATGACTAATTTGCTGTTATTTGGTTAATGAGAAGTTTTTCAACAATTTTCCAAAATGGAGGAAAATATATGCTGACAGACCTTATGGGTCCTTGAGGCAGATTTGTTCAGCATGATGAAATACGCCTACATTCCAAGTTTCAAGTCTCTAGGTCAAACAGATGGCGATTTGAGGGTTTAAGTGAGACTGCTTATAACAGCGGTAGGTCCTGTATATGACCCAACTGTTAGGGTTGCAAACGGAGGGAAAATTACTGGAAATGTTTAATGTTTACTAGTAAACTACCAGAATGTTGGTCTCTTTCAAGGATTTGATCTATCACAAGACATTTAGTGGCACTTTTGGGTACTTCAGATTATTACAGGTGTCTGTCACTCTGTGGCATTATTTATGTAAAATATGGAAATAATTAAAAATGATTTTCAAATAAATAATGTCAAAGGTGTAAAACACTTCTAAATATAAACCAACTTAGTGAATGTTTGTTATTTTACAAACTTGTTTATTTTACTCTGTTAATATGTATTTGTTGTGAATGTTTTGGTGTCAAACTGGTGGCAGTTATGAAAAATGTCAATAGCGGGAAGAGTTGCAGAGTTAATTGAAAATAATGCCATCATTGATTAGATGCTTTTTTCCTTAATTATTTTTCTCTTGAAACATACAGTCTATCTACCAGAAACTAATGGAAAATATGGACACAAATTAATACTATATATGAATACGTTTTAAGTTATTTAAGTATAAATTACCAAAGTTACGATAGATTGTTAAATCTCAAAATTACTGAAGAATCCGATAACTGTGGTAAATTACCGATAGCTTTGCAACCACATCTCTTGACTTAGTTTGATAAAAATGTACGGGATTGGTTAAGAGATGGCTGAGTTATTGATAAAAATCAGTATATCAGATTTTATATGTCCATATAAATCCTTTGTAAATCCACTTCCCATTGGCCCATCAACTTGAAACCTTCTAGGGTCAAAGACATTACCATGATGAACCATGTTAAGATTGGCATTGATATCTTAAAGAAAATAAGGAAACTTAATTTACTTTTTGGAATATATAACGCTAATGCTGAAAATAAATAAGAAAATCTGCTCATGGACTAAAAGGTCAGATTCACTCCAAATGTGGTCTTTGAATTCATCACAATAGTCCCTGAAGTGTTTGAGAAAATAATGTTGATGCATTCAAAGATGGCCACACTATACCAGTAGATGCATTTTAGCACATACGCTAAAAAAAAAAAACACGTTTGTTTTCTGGGTTGGGAGATGGCGAGATATTGCATATCCAGTATTCTATTTTATACATCTGTCGATGTCATTGCTATTATATCACTAAGTACTGGCTGATGTGGGTGGGGTACAGTAGTAGTCTACAGTAACGTTACAGCAATACTGAATGACAAAGTAGGCTTGTCACTACTAGCTAGTTGGTTGATATGGGGTACAGTATAACTGAATGACAGTCACCCTACTGTTCTGTAATTCATTGGTCTTGTAATTGTTAAATTAACATTAGGGAGACACACCACACATTCACGCAGATGGACGGCGGTATACTTTTTAGCCAGTAGTTCTGAAAGTAGCACTAATGAGCCAAAAGTGGTCCCCGAAAAGTGTCTCTCTCTCACGCTCATTGGCAAATGCTGGTTAGGCCTCTTGCTAGCTGTCACTCAAATGCAAGGGGTTGAAGCTCATTGGCTAGAACTCAAATTGCTATGGGGCTCGATTCGCCGGGGAATATGGCCCACGTGTGGGAAAATGGCGCGGCACAGCTTCAAGAATAGTAGTTTCAAACTAGGGATTTTGTGTCTAATTGAGTTAGACAGTATTTCTGCATGTGTGAACTAAACATCCAGCCCAATGCAGGAGGTTTATAAAATTCTTTCTTAGCCGTCAAAGGACTGGCACATGTCTTTAAGGCTAAGCTAATCGTTAGATCCTTTGTAGGCGCGTCGGTAAATCTCCGAGCTGTTTCCCTAAACCATCGTTATTAACGTTGCACTTGAAAGTGATCATAATCTAATGCCTGCCTCAGACCACTCATAAACCATAGAAGTGCGTCGTTAGATGCTTTTTTTGCCCTCCCGCGTCACTTTATACACAGAAGAGCTCTGCTAAACATAGAATCACATGCTTTATCAGTCTCTCTGTGACAGCTGATACGTTCAGAACAAAGTTGACTACAAAGTTGCCAATGATACAAACAAGTGACATAAAAACATGCTTCAAATGAACAGATGACTGCATTAAAATATAAATACAGTAGGCTATAGGCCTATTTCAATCCTATCAATTTACATTTAATGTGCAATAAATTGAGTTATATTTTGCTGCTTGTAGGCTAGTTAGGCTACTGTCTGTAATTTGTCTCATATTTCATGATGTGTAGCCTAACATGTGCGCAATGATTTTTATTGGGTAAGCATTAGAATAAGCCGCCTCACAATTTGTTCTTCAGCTCTCGGCAGCCCCGTCCTGTAATTGGCATGTATTGGTGCTCGTACACTTAGGCCCTAAAGATTAGGCTTACGCACTAACGCCAGATAAAAAAAATACATGTAGCTTCATATGAATTGTACAAAAATTCTATACTACATGGCATACTACAAAAGTACATACTACAAAAGTATCTGCTCGTCGAACATCTCATTCCAAAATCATGGCTATTAATATAGCGTTGCCCCCCCACCTTTCCAGAAGAGCTTCCACTCTTCTAGGAAGGCTTTCCACTAGATGTTGAAACATTGTTACAGGGACTTGATCCCACAGCCACAAGAGCATTAGTGAGGTTGGCGTTCCAATTCATCCCAAAGGTGTTCGATGTGGTTGAGGTCAGGGCTCTGTGCAGGCCAATCAAGTTCTTCCTCACCGATCTCGACAAACTAACCATTTTTGTATGGACCTCGTTTTGTACACAGGGGCATTGTCATGCTGAAACAGGAAAGCCCCTTCCACAAACTGTTGCCACAAAGTTGAAAAGCACCGAATCGTCTAGAATGTTATTGTACGCTGTAGCGTTAAGATCTCTTCACTGGAACTAGCCCGAACAATGAAAAACAGCATGTAGCGTTCTCCTGGCATCCGCCAAACCCAGATTCGTCTGTCAGACTGCCAGATGGTGAAGCGTGATTCATCACTCCAGAGAACTCGTTTCCACTGCTCCAGAGTCCAATGGCGGCGAGCTTTACACCACTCCAGCAGATGCTTGGCATTTCACATGGTGATCTTAGGCTTGTGTGCGGCTGCTTGGCCATGGAAACCCATTTCATGAAGCTCCCGACAAACAGTTCTTGTGCTGACATTGATTCCAGAGGCAGTTTGGAACTCTGTAGTGAGTGAGTGTTGCAACCGAGGACAAGATTTTGATGTTCTTCAGCTCTCGGCAGCCCCGTCCTGTGAGCTTGTGTGGCCTACAACTTTGCGGCTTAGCCATTGTTGCTCCTAGACGTTTCTAATTCACAATAACAAACACAGTAGACCGGGGCAGCTCTATCATGCAGAAATGTGACAAACTGACTTGTTGGAAAGGTGGCATCCTATGACGGTGCCACGTTGGAAGTCACGGAGCTCTTCAGTACAGGCCATTCTACTGCCAATGTTTGTCATGAGAGATTACATGGCTGTGTGCTCAATGTTATACACCTGTCAGCAACAGGTGTGGCTGAAATACCCAAATCCACTGATTTGAAGCGGTGTCCTCATACTTCATTTTTAATGCATTGTTTTCTCTTGAGTCAAACCGCGCATTACTAACACACATGACAAAGCAAGTTAAACGTTTACAAAAAGACAACGTAAAAAAGCTCCATGTGCCTAGTGACTGAACGCAAAAAAAAAAAAAAAAAAAAAAAAAAAAAAGAGAGCATAGCGACATGATCACACAATTACCTGTCCGCCACTCACGTAGTTTAGCTGTGTGATTATTATCACTTAAGTTAATTCTTTGTCTATCTCAGGAGAGGACGGACATGCATGACTTTCTGCTCTCCTCCCTGCTGAGAACGATCCGGCCCCAGCAGCGCAGACATCTGCCAGCCACGCCACCACTGCCCCTGAAAGCTTCTCCCTGACCGGCAACAAGACAGGAGTTCGTCCTGGACCAAGGCCACGGCCAATGGCTGTTGATTGGCTACTGGCCAAGCACCACAGGGAGAAAGAGATCCAGAAGCGGGTGGATACCTCGGGCCGTCTGTACAAGTTCTGCCATCAGCCACTGAAAGGCCCTAACAGCCCTCCAACACATACCGGCTTCCCTGGAGTGTCAGGAAAATATCTACTGCCTAGCACAAGTGTACATGGTATTGGAGGGAGATTCAACAGTCTGCCTTTTATAAGACTGGAAAACAGAGATGGATGGTGGAGAATGGGGAGTGACTCAACAGACACGCAGAAATAAAGAAGAGCTGAAGATCTTTCCATTGATGGATGTGGTTTGTTTGATTTGCATTTATTTGACAGGCACTGTTCATTCTATTACATTACTTGCAGTGCCTTCAGAAAATGATTCATACCCCTGGACTTATTCCACATGTTGTTGTGTTACAGCCTGAGTAAAAACATGTACTGAAACACAGAAATATCTCATTTAAATAAAATCCCCTTAGGCAGCAATTACAGCTATGAGAGCATTGCACACTTGGGATTGTACAGTATTTGCACATTCCTTTTAAAATTCTGCAAGCTCTTTCAAGTTGATTGTTGATAATTTCTAGACAGCCATTCAAGCCAATTTAGGTCAAACTAACTAGGCCACTCAGGAGCATTCAATGTCGTCTTGGTAAGCAACTCCAGTGTAGAATTGCCCTTGTGTTGTAGTTTGTCCTGCTGAAAGGTGAATGTCTCCCAGTGTCTGTTGGAATGTAGACAATCAGGTTTTCCTCTAGGATTTTGCCTGTGCTTAGCTCTATTCCATTAATTTTTATCCCCCCAAAAACTCCCTAGTCCTTGTCAATGACAAGCATACCCATAACATGATGAAGCCACCACCATGCTTGAAAATATGAAGAGTGGTACTCAATGATGTGTGTTGGATTTGCCCCAAAACATAACGTTTTGTATTCAGGATAAACATTTAATTTCTTTGCCACATTTTTTGCAGGTTTACTTCAGTGCAAACAGGATTCATGTTTTGGCATATTTTTATTCTGTACAGGCTTTCTTTACACTCTGTCAATTAGGTTAGTATTGTGGAGTAACTAAACTCAGCAAAAAAAGAAACGTCCTTTTTTCAGGACCCTGTCTTTCAAAGATCATTTGTAAAAATCCAAATAACTTCACAGGTCTTCATTGTAAAGGTGTTTAAACACTGTTTCCCATGGTTCAATGAACCATAAACTATTAATGAACATGCACCCGTGGAACGGCCGTTAAGACACTAACAGCTTACAGACGGTAGGCAATTAAGGTCACAGTTATGAAAACTTAGGACACTAAAGAGGCCTTTGTACTGACTCTGAAAAACACAAAAAGAAAGATGCCCAGGGTGCTTGCTCAGCTGCGTGAATGTGCCTTAGGCATGCTGCAAGGAGGCATGAAGACTGCAGATGTGGCCAGGGAAATAAATTGCAATGTCCATACTGTGAGACGCCTAAGACAGCGCTACAGGGAGACAGGACGGACAGCTGATCGTCCTTGCAGTGGCAGACCACGTGTAACACCTGCACAGGATCGGTACATCCAAACATCACACCTGCGGACAGGTACAGGATGGCTACAACAACTGCCCCAGTTACACTAGGAACACACAATCCCTCCATCAGTGCTTATATTGTCCGCAATAGGCTGAGAGAGGCTGTACTGAGGGCTTGTAGGCCTGGTGTAAGGCAGGTCCTCACCAGACATCACCGGCAACAACGTCGCCTACGGGCACAAACCCACTTTCGCTGGACCAGACAGGACTGGTCTGGGGCGGTGTGTCACAGCATCATCGGACTGAGCTTGTCTTCATTGCAGGGAAGACATCCTCCCCCTTCATGTGGTACCCTTCCTGTAGGCTCATCCTGACATGACCCTCCAGCATGACAATGCCACCAGCCATACTGCTCGTTCTGTGCGTGATTTCCTGCAAGACAGGAATGTCAGTGTTCTGCCATGGCCAGCGAAGAGCCTGGATCTCAATCCCATTGAGCATGTCTGGGACCTGTTGGATTGGAGAGCGAGGGCTAGGGTCATTCCCCCCCAGAAATGTCCGGGAACTTGCAGGTGCCTTGGTGGAAGAGTGGGGTAACATCTCACAGCAAGAACTGGCAAATCTGGTGCTGTCCATGAGGAGATGTACTTACACCAGATACTGACTGTTACTTTAGATTTCTACCCCCCCCCCCCCCTCAGGGACACATTATTCCAGTTAGTCACATTTGTGGAACTTGTTCAGTTTGTCTCAGTTGAATCTTATGTTCATACAAATATTTACACCTTAAGTTTGCTGACAATAAAACGCAGGTGACAGTGAGAGGACCTTTTTTTTGCTGAGTTTACAATGTTACTGACCCATCCTCAGTTTTTCCTAATCACAGCCATTAAACTCTGTTTTAAAGTCACCCGCGGTTTCCTTGCTCTCCGGCAACTGAGTTAGGAAGGACGCCTGCATCTTTGTAGTGACTGGGTGTATTGATACATTATCCAAAGTGTAATTAATAAATTCATCATGCTCAAATGGATATTCAATGTATTGCTTTTTATTTAAAAAATTTACCCATCCAGGTTCCCTTTTTTGCAAATTCACTTCTTGACTGAGGGACCTTACAGATAATTGGTCAAATGGGGTACAGAGGTAGTCATTCAAAAATCATGTCAAACAACTATTATACACAGAGTCCATGCGACTTAAGGTTTTACATTTGTAAAGATTGTGTCTAGTCCAATGACAAAAAATCTAAATTTAAAGCCTTATTCTAAAATGGATTACAAAGTCTTATTCTAAAATGGATTACATAGTCTTATTCTAAAATGGATTACATATTCAGCCCCCCCCCCATCAATCTACACACAATACCCCATAATAACAAAGCAAAAACAGGTTAAGAAATTTTTGCAAATTTATTACAAATAAAAATTTAACTGAAGGGAAAAAAAGAATCACTTTAACATAAGTATTCAGACCCTTTACTCAGCACTTTGTTGAAGCACCTTTGGCAGTGATTACAGCCGAGTCTTCTTGGGTATGATGCTACACACTGGCTGGGCTACTCAAGGACATTCAGAGACTTGTCCCGAAGCCACTCCTGCGTTGTCTTGGCTGTGTACTTAGGGTCGTTGTCCTGTTAGATGAACCTTCACCCGTCTGAGGTCCTGAGCGCTCTGGAGAAGGTTTTCATCCAAGGATCTCTCTGTACTTTGCTCCAATCATCTTTCCCTCGATCCTGACTAGTCTCCCAGTCCTTGCCTCTGAAAAACATCCCCAGAGCATGAGGCTGCCACCGTGCATCACCATAGGGATGGTGCCAGGTTTCCTCCAGATGTGATGCTTGGCATTCAGGCCAAAGAGTTCAATCTTGGTTTCATCAGACCAGAGGATCTTGTTTCTCATGGTCTAAGTCTTTACGTGCCTTTTGGCAAACTCCAAGCGGGCTGTCATGTGCCTTTTATTGAGGAGCGGCTTCCGTCTGGCCACTCTACCATAAAGGCCTGATTGGTTGAGTGCTGCAGAGACTGTGGTCCTTCTGGATGGTTCTCCCATCTCCACCTCCCTGACCAAGGCCCTTCTCCCCCACTTGCTCAGTTCAGCCGGGTGGCCAACTCTAGGAAGAGTCTTGGTGGTTCCAAATTTCTTCCATTTACGAATGGAGCCAACTGTGTTCTTGGGGATCTTCAACCTTCAATGCGGCAGACATTTTTTGGTACCCTTCCCCAGATCTGTGCCTTGACACAATCTTGTCTCCGAGCTCTACGGACAATTCCTTGGATCTCATAGCTTGGTTTTTGCTCTAACATGCATTGTGAACTGTGGGACCTTGTATAGACAGGTGTGTGCCTTTCCAAATCATGTCCAATCAATTGAATTTACCACAGGTGGACAATCACGTTGTAGAAACATATCAAGGATTATCAATGGAAACAGGATGCACCTAAGCTCAGTTTCAAGTCTCAAAGCAAAAGGTCTAAATACTTATGTAAATAAGGAATGTTTTTTATTTTTAATACTTTGCAAAAATGTCCAAAAACCTGTTTTCACTGTCATTATGGGGTATTGTGTGTAGACTGATGAGGAAAACATTTTAGAATGACGCTGTAATGTAACAAAATGTGGAAAAAGTCAAGGGGTCTGAATACTTTCTGAATGCACTGTATTAGTTTATTGCCAGTGTGTGCAAATGAACAAATACCAACATTTTTATTCTAAATTGCTGTGAATGTCTTGAATAAATCAATTGCTATAGTGTGTGAAAAGGTTTGTTGTACAATGGATTGTGCTCTAACACTATCCTAAATATGCTTTTGATTTCAATAAAGTAAACCTCAACAATTTGAGAGATAAACATGGTAATGCCTTCACTGACTGCACATAAAGATATCATGTAGGAACTAAAGTGCTTGCTTTGTGTCCTATGTATCCCGTTTATTGCTGCTCACAGCTATATTTATTTCTGTTTTCTCTAAAGTAGTCTTGAAAAACTGGAATTTTTACTTAGGCCATGTAACTCATTGGTTAGTACAAACCAAGGTGTTTACCCAGCAGATAGGAATCCATGGACCTCTGTCCTTACCGGGTCAGGTCAGCTTGTTTACTTCTGCCTGTGTGGGTTGGGGGCGTGGTTAATTACCAAATTATATACAGTGCATAGTGGATTATATTTGACATTCTTAGGAGCTATTCAGACTCTGCAGGTGAGGATAATTGATTTATATGTGTAATGAACAATTGACATGAGTGTGTGAGTACGTCTTCTGTCTTTTTGATCACATGAAAACAACCTGATTTGTACTTGGGGAAAAAGAACCAAGCATACATTTCCTTCAGAGGCAAGTCAATGAACTTGAGTGGGAAAAAACAAAAACGTCTGTGTGTTATTTTACAACTTCAACTGTGACAGAGCAACTCTTTCCTCAGGACAACAAACATAGCTCAACTGAAAATATACAAAGTAGGACCACAAACACAACCTACAAATGACCTCACAATAAGCTCCCCTATGACATGCAAATCTCTAACTGTAGAGCTGCCTTGCTTTAGTTCCACCAGCTCTTTATAACAGAGCAAATCCAGATCACCAGATGTTAAGTGAGCAACAGGCCAACAGATTCCTTTCCTCGCTCCGTCTCTGACTAGACGGACTTCAAACCCCCTCAACCCAGATTTAGCAGCAAATAGAGCTCATCTGATAAAATATTCGACCGTTAATGGGTTTGCGTGATTGTAACACTACAGTAGACAGGCAATGCAACCAAAATACAGGTTGGGACTTGATGAGGCTGAGGGTGGCCAGTCCTGCAAGCTCCTGGTCGGTGAGGAATTAAGAATGTGCCACACAAAGCTTTGAAGAGACCTGTACATTCTTCAGATGAGTGGAGATGCTTTCCAGACTCCTTGGTCCACTGAACATAATTTATTATGGCCTGCTAGATTAGCGATCTGTACTGGCTTTGCTGCTTGTAGGAATTATTATCACTGTTCTGTTCTATGCTTCCTGTGATGTGCATGTTGAAATCAGAGGCTTGGGCAGCTAGCTTCGAGCATGGAATAAAACTCACGTTATGCTTCTGTTTCTTCAGCTGCTTTTGGTGAGCACACACACACACACACACACACACACACTCCAAGTGTGTACCCCTTGTGTTTAGAGTCCTTTCATCTAATCCCATCCCACCATAGATCCTGTCATCAGACATTCAGCCTAAGCAGCAAAACACCTTTCACTGTATTCCACATTTAATTAAGGCCCTAACAAAGAGAGTAGTTGACAGCCCAGGCCTAACAGAAAGCTGCTCATCCACTGTGGGTGACAGCACTGAGCCTGCAGCAGCTCTGGGTCACACTAACAACCATGGTACCATGGTCTACATGCATTTTCCAGTCTAACATTCACAATAGAAAATGCACCCTACTGTAGTTCCACAGGACCTGACAGGATTGAGATTGAGTCTTTAGGGGCTATATCATAATCTATTTCTATACAATCTATTCCTGCATTCCTCTTAACAGGTTTCATATTTAGGCAAAAAAATTAAATAAAATACGAACATTAAGCCATATTTTCTAAAGACATTCTGCAGGATGTATGGTCAACATGGTCACTTTACTGTGCCCTCAAAAGGACCTTCCGTAGAACTGAATCTCTATTTATTGTGTTTTAAAGCATGCCTTTGGCAGAGAATGGCCAGTTCCCCTTCCCTCTAGTGTTGGTGCGCCAGAGTCAACAATGGCCAGAAATCGGATGAAAGCAAGTGGAATTCAATAGGAACTGCGTAAGTAGGTCAAAAACGCATAAAAAAATAACATGCCTCTGCACGGCATCATCGGATCTGGGCCAAATCCTCAGACATCTGACCCAGCATCAGGCCTGGGTGACTGGAGGGGTCTGTGGCCATCTACGGCAATAACAGCTCCACACACATACGAGACTACAATATATGCACTCACACTCCTACAGAGAAAGTCTGCCGCGTCACTCTGATATTCTGGATATCTTATAGAATAAAAAAAAAGATACAGTACTAGTCGAAGGGTTTCTTTATTTGTACTATTTTCTACATTGTAGAATAATAGTGAAGACATCAAAACTATGATATAACACATATGGAATCATGTAGTAACCAAGAAAGTGTTAAACAAAACCAAATATATTTATGAGATTCTTCAAAGTAGCCACCCTTTGCCTTGATGACAGCTTTGCACACTCTTGGCATTCTCTCAACCAGCTTCATGAGGTAGTCACCTGGAATGCATTTCAAGTAATAGGTGGGCCTTGTTAACTCCTTTCCTTCTTAATGCGTTTAAGCCAATCAGTTGTGTTGTGACAAGGTAGGGGTGGTATACAGAAGATAGCCCTATGTGGTAAAAGACCAAGCCCATATTATGGCAAGAACAGCTCAAATAAGCAAAGAGAAACGACAGTCCA
Source organism: Salvelinus fontinalis (assembly GCF_029448725.1). NCBI lineage: Eukaryota > Metazoa > Chordata > Actinopteri > Salmoniformes > Salmonidae > Salvelinus > Salvelinus fontinalis. The sequence goes on along the minus strand of NC_074665.1, from coordinate 58,434,423 downwards.
TCATTACTTTAAGACATGGTCAGTAAATACAGAACATTTCAAGAACTTTGAAAGTTTCTTTAAGTGCAGTTGCAAAAACCATCAAGCGCTATGATGAAACTGGCTCTCATGAAGACCGCCACAGGAAAGGAAGACCCAGATTTACATCTGCTGCAGAGGACAGGTTCATTAGAATTTACTGCACCTCAGAAATTGCAGCCCAAATAAAGTGGGCTGCAAGTAACAGACACATTCAAGTAACAGAGTTCAAGTAACAGACACATCAATATCAACTGTTCAGAGGAGACTGAAATCAGGCATTCATGGTCGAATTGCTGCACAGAAACCACTACTAAAGGACTACAATAATAAGAAGAAACTTGCTTGAGCCAAGAAACACGAGCAATGGACATTACACCAGTGGAAATCTGTCCTCTGGTCTGATGAGTCCAAACTTTTGATTTTGGTTCCAACTGCCATGTCTTTGTGAGACGCAGAGTAGGTGAATGAATGATCTCCGCAAGAGTGAAGAACGGATAAGGAGTTGATGGTTCTTTGCTGGTGACAATGTCAGTGTTTTATTTAGAATTCAAGGCACACTTAACCAGCATGGTTTCCACAGCATTCTGCAGCGATACACCATCCCATGTGGTGGGCGCTTAGTGGGACTATAATTTGTTTTTCAACAGGACAATGACCTAACACTCCTCCAGGCTGTGTAAGGGCTATTTGACCAAGTAGGAGAGTGATGGAGTGAGTATCTAGTTGATTATTTGGAGCATCAGCATTTGTGGGTTCGATCACAGGCTCAAAATGGCCAGAAACAAAGCACTTTCTTCTGAAACTCGTCAGTCTATTCTTGTTCTGAGAAATGAAGGCTATTCCATGTGAGAAATTGCCAAGAAATTGAAGATCTCGTACAACGCTGTGTACTACTCAAACCAGAATAGAAAGAGTGCGAGGCCCCTGTGCACAACTGAGCAAGAGAACTATATATTAGTGTCTAGATTTAAAATTTAAAAAACCAAGTGTTTTTCTTTCAAAAACAAGGACATTTCTAAGTGACCGTTGCTGACAGGTGTATAAAATCAAGCACACAGCCATGCAGTCGCCATAGACAAACATTGGCAGTAAAATGGCATTACTGAAGAGCTCCGTGACTTTCAACATGGCACAGTCATAGCATGCCCCCCATCCAACAAGTCAGTTAATCAGATCTCTGCCATGCTAGAGCTGCCCCAGTCAACTGTAAGTGCTGTTATTGTGAAGTAGAAACATCTAGAAGCAACAACAGCTCAGCCGCAAAGTGGTAGGCCACACAAGCTCACAGAACGGGACCGCTGAGTGCTGAAGCGCGTAAACATTGTCTGTCCTCTGTTGCAACTCTCACTACCGAGTTCCAAACTGCCTCTGGAAGCAACGTCAGCACAATAACTGTTTGTCGGGAGCATCCTGAAATGGGTTTCCATGGTCAAGCAGCCGCACACAAGCCTAAGAGCACCATGCACAATGCCAAGTGTTGGCTGGAGTGGTGTAAAGCACGCCACCAATTGGACTCTAGAACAGCAGAAACACGTTCTCTGGAGTGATGAATCATACTTCACCATCTGGCAGTCCAACGGACAAATCTGGGTTTGGTGGATTCCAGAAGAACGCTACCTGCCCCAATTCATAGTGGCAACTGTAAAGTTTGGTGGCCCCTTAGTTCTAGTGAAGGGCAGTCTTAATGCTACAGCATACAAAGACATTCTAGACAAAGCTGTGCAACAGTTTGGGGAAGGTATGACAATGCTGTCACGCACAAAGTGAGGTCCATACAGAAATGTTTTGTCGATATCAGTGTTGAAGAACTTGACTTGCCTGCACAGAGCCCTGACCTCAACCCCATCGAACACCTTTTGGGATGAATTGGAACTGCGAGGAGCCAGGTCTAAATCGCCAAACATCAGTGACCAACCTCACTAATGCTCTTGTGGCTGAATGGAAGCAAGTCCCCGCAGCAATGTTCCAACATCTAGTGGAAAGCCTTCCCAGAGGAATGGAGGCTGTTATAGCAGCAAAGGGGGAACCAACTCCATATTAATGCCCATGATTTTGTAATGAAATAGTCGACGAGCAGGTGTCCACATACACTACATTACCAAAAGTACCTCAGAACCGGTTCGACCCAGCACTAAGAAGCCTGCATTACAGAACTCCAACCGTATCAATGTTATGATGGACTTGATTAAGAGATTCCAGAGTCAGCGCCTCAGTTTTTTGCATCCTAGAAAACACTTCCGTCTGAAACAGAGAATGCTTCTCGTAAAAACCCCTCCCTTTGATAAACTGACCACTGGCCTTTGTCTCTACCCAGGGTTAATGGACTCTGAAGAGGAAGTTCAATTATTTATGACAACAATGAAGGTCTAGCACTACGGCATCAGAACAGTAGTGTAGAACCATTTGTTTCCTACTGAGAGGCAAGAGGAAATGTATTCTTCTTTAACAATATCGCTGCCATAAAACTTTAAGTTCCGTAATTAGCGTCCTGCTTTTGCGGTTCTCTCCGGTCAGCATTAGAGTGCTCCATGAACTGGCGAACAGAGAATGGGATACTCAGACAGAGAGCTGAGTCACGGTTCCTAGCTCCAATGACACACCGTACTGGGTTGTTTTCCATTACTAGGCAGTCACGAGACAGCAGTAGTTGAAGGCAGAGTTTCACATTTAGAGACACTCTGCTAGACAACACGAGGCACCTACAGTACTCTTAGGATACTTGTACGAAGCTTATAGAACTTGTAAGAACCAATGATGTGTTAAGAGATCCTGGGAGGTCCAACAGTATTTGCAGTCTACCACAGACTTACTAAAAAGGGCCAATGGAGCTGGAGAAAGGCCAAGTGAGGGTACTTACAGCTCCTGGCGCAGGCGTCTGATCTTGGCCTTGGCGTCGGCCAGCTCCACAGACAGGTGCTGGCGGCTCTCTGTGCGGCGCATGCTAGGCGAGTCGTTGGGCGACTGGGCAAAGAGGGGCGGGGGAGAGTACTGTCCACAGTCCCTCTCCTGGGTCAGCTCCACAATGGTCTGGAAGGACACACAACACCATAACAGTTAGACCAGGGATGCAAACTGGTGAAGGCCCAAGAAGGTGACAAAACATTTTCTGTGTAAACTGGCTATTTTCAGAATGGGGTTGTCACTACACCAAAATGTTACTAACGATGGCCAAGTATCACGATACAGAGTGGTATCGTGATACCACACAGGGTTTGTGATAGGAGCAAACTGAGGACGGATCAACAACATTGTAGTTACTCCACAATACTAACCTAAATGAGAGAGTGAAAAGAACAGAATACAGAATACAAATACTACAATACTAGAATACAAAACACCTGTACAGAATACAAATGCTCCAAAATATGCATCCTGTTTAAATAAAGGTAAAATAAAATACATAAAATGTTGTCTCAATGAGTTAACGGCCTGTATAGAGTCTGTATTATGCGATGTTGTCTGTGCATTTTTATGGCATGTGCATCAGTTTGTGTGTATGGTTGGGGTGTGTGTGTGTGTGAATTGAACCCAGAGCAGTCTGATTAAGGACAGCCCACCTGTAGCCTGGTAGAGCAGCAGTCCCAGCATCCTATGGTCTAGGGGGGCAGGGAGAAGGAGGTGGGATTATAAGGATCTCCACTGGAGGCTAGACGCTCTTCATTAAAAGCCCATTTCATTGCGTAGCCACTGGGTTATGAACGGACGATGAGAGAGGAGGGCTGCGTGGTGAACTACAATGACGATATGTTGTCACAGACAATTTTAAACCAATGCCTTTTGCGACTCTTATCTCTGAACCCAGCCTAATATACCCTTGTTGTGTGCCGATACTTGAGCCTTAACTGCATTAGCACTGGGCTTTTCATTATGTTTGGGGTTTCCATTTAAGTGACTGATCCTGGTGGCTAGGTGCTGCTGCTCCTCCACCTCCTCTGAGGTCCGTCCTAATCAGAGTCATCTCCCTAAACTCACACCTCCCAGACTGAGCAGACAGAACAGCAGGGGAGCCTGACGCAACATAGGTTCTACTGTTCAATAACAAGGTGTCACGGTAGACTATATATATAGACTGCAATCCACACTGTCAGTATCCTCAATACTCTGTCTGACAACTGCTTTGTCCCTCATTGTGATCAATGATCTAACACTGTTGAAAGCAATTTGGTGAGAGCTGTTTTCACCCATCCAAATCTGTTAGATTACTTGGGCTGGTCACTTCAAGTAAGGAGGGAGGGATACATGTGTCAAGTATAGAGGTTGTGTGTAGGGTACATGATCCGGGTCCTCGTCTGTGAGTTGTCTACAGGGATGCAAGCTTGTTCCTTTTTGGCAATATTTGCCATTTTGATCTTAAAATATTGAGATTATTGAGCTATAAAAGAGGGGTGCGAAAGGAGCTTCTTCCCGTGTGATCACTAAATAATGGTGTATGTTTCTCATATCTAAATTATTGACTGAGCACAGAATGCATGCATAACACTTTGTATTCAGGATATTTCTTAGCCAAATTTTTGGGCAATTTTACTTTAGTGCCTTATTTTAACTAGGCAAGTCAGTTAAGAACAAATTCTAATTTACAATGACAGTCTAGGAACAGTGGGTTAACTGCCTTGTTCAGGACCAGAACAGATTTTTACCTTGTCAGTTCGGGGATTCAATCGAACAACCTTTCGGTTGCTGGCCCAACGCTCTAACCTCTTGAGTGGAGTTAAAAAGGCACCAATGTGCCCGGTTTCAGACATGTACCTCCAGCTGGTCGTCTCTCTCGTCCACCAGGCGTTTGAGATGGAAGGCCATGTTCCTGGAGAAGGAGTCCAGGTCCTCTGGGGGCAGGTCACCCCCCTCCAGCCACTGTAGGTCCACAACATTCTCCTGGTTCTGGGTCACCTTCAAAACAACAGCATTAGCAGAGTCATCACACTCTGCCAGCCAATACACAGAACTAATGTGTTGAAAGCAATGGGAAGCAAACTAATTTACTTGAACTCAAACTGCTGTGGAGGGCAGTGACAAATTTGGCTGAAAAGCTCACAGATCTGTCCTACAAGAACTCAAGTTTCCTTTTACAAAAAGATGGCCCAAAACAGACACACGAGACGCCAGGGTTTATGTTTGAACTGGATGCCTTCACAAAATGAGATATATAAATATATCTATATATCCGTCTCTCATACCTCTTGGATGTGAGATGCTATGGCAGCTTTTGTGTCAAAGTCTAGGGTCTGGATCCTCTCGATGTACTCTTCTTTCTTCTCACACTGCAAACAAAAGGAGGAAGTTTGGGGTTTGGATGACAGTCTGGAGAGTGGAATTAGAGAGGTCTTTGCGAGGTCAGCTTCCTGAACACAGGCTAGGTTGAAGATGGGAAGATTAAGACACCAGCGTCACAATACAGCAGGTTCTACCACTCTGAATCAACCATGGGAGCAGCTAAAATATTGTAGCTACGCTGCCTAGGCAGAAGGCAAGCGTTCTGAAACAGATATCAGGTTGGTGAAAAATGCATTTTAAGCGAAAGCCAGAAAAAAAGACATCGAGCCAGCTAGCTAACGTCGAGGTTGAAGATTACAAGGTTAAGACAACAGGGTTCTAATATCCCATAACTCTTTACAATTCATGGACCTAGCTTTACTAGTTAGCAACGGCACTAGTAGTTGTCAATGGCGCCGGTCCCATTAGTTTATTTTTTAATGCTTCAGCATTGAATTATTACATGGTCTTAACAGGAGAATGGCCTGGGTTCTGATTGGTTGACTTTGAGGAAAAATGCCTGTGAAGGAATATGTAGGTCAGGGGTCAGCAACAGGCCATAACCGGCCCGCAACTGATTTCCCCCCAAAGTTATTTTGCAAAGAAAAGAAAAAGGCGATTTTCATGTTTTGGTCAAACACGACTAAAACCACCAGGAATTCAACTAAAAATCAAGTTACCCTGTAAAAGAACAGTGTCACCTAACAAGTATGATCTACAAAACAACATTTAATCAACACTGACTTCACACATCACGCATATTTCCCTATCAGGAGTCCTTGAAGAAGTATCCTAGGTCAGAACTCCCTAAAACAGTGAGCTAAGTGTGAACGAGAATGACTGTGTGAGGTTAGCGTCTCTCTGGCCAGGGGTTAAGTATGATGCATCATCAGTGCTACTCTAGCCAGGCCCAGGGCAAAGACAGAGACAAGGGTCGGGTCAGGGCATACAGAGCATCCCATTGAGCAGACATACCCTCTGACAGCCCCTCTGACCCTTCTCTGGCCTGCTGCCAGGACAGAGGACAGACCACCTGTCATAGTGCCAACTCTGCTGAGGAAGAGGAAACGAATGCTAGTCTGAGTGAGAATGACTAATTTTACTCATACAACTGTAGCTGTGTTAACACTCGTCTGAACAATAGAGCCGAAGGTTATTGATGGTCAGGAACTAGTGAGTAAGAGCTACTCAAATCAGTAGAAGAGTGTTAATCCTACAGGAAATGGTAAATGGTAGACTATTGACAGTAGATGACTAAGGGGATGATGAGTGTACTGAAGGACTTACCTGGACAGCACAGCCAAGCAACAGCAACAACAGCTTCCTCATCTCCTCCAGACCTTGCTCTGCAGACAGAGATTGTCAATTAGTGTTTTACTACCATACATATTTTCATTGACTGTAGTTTTTATTGTCCTTGTCATTTTGCCTCCTTTCAAATTCATTTCATAAATCACAACCAAATTCCATAAGCTTTTTCTGTATCATATTGCAAAAAGCTAAAAAGATGTCTGCCCCCCGGCCCGGTCACACAGATAGGATACTTACTACAGCCCTGAGATGAGCCATTCAAGTAACCCCATTACACGCAAACCTACTATTGCTTACTTATAATGCGAGGTCCTGAACCAAAAAGATTGTACTGTATTTTGCAGCATCCAATCAGCTAGGTACGGTATGATGCCAAGCCACATGTAGAGGAAATGATTACACAGCTGCTAGGAAGCTCAACAAGGTTGAGGTAATCTGTAGAATTGCACTGTAAAATAATGAGCCGGTTGGTGGGTGGGTCTGCGTGTGTGTGTGTAAGCCAGCTCATCAGCCCCAAGGCCATAAACACAGATTACTAACAGGCTTTGACAACCAGGCATGTCTATTCAGAAAAAAAGGGCCACACAGCAATAACAACTACTGTAAATCCCCACCAGTAGGTACATCTTCATGGACAGCCATAACATCAATGGCAATATTTTGTTCTTCGTGTATGTTATGGTGCATCCCTCCATGTGGGTGTGTAGTGACAGAGGTAGTGGGTTTGGAAGGTTGAACTATTGGATGTAGCCTAGAGAGCATTTGGAAAGTATTCAGAACACTTGATGTTTTCCACATTTTGTTACGTTACAGCCACATTCTAAAATTGATTCAAATTGTTTCCCCCTCTCAAATCCACACACAACGACAAAGCAAAAACACTATTTCTTTTGCAAATGCATTAAATAAACCGAAATACCTTTATTTACATAAGTAATCAGACCCTTTACTAGTAGACTTGAAATTGAGCTCAGGTGCATCTTGTTTCCAGTGATCATCCTTGAGACGTTTCTACAACTTGGAGTCCACCTGTGGTAAATTCAATTGTTTGGACATGATTTGGAAAGGCACACACCTGTATATACAAGGTCCCATAGCTGAAAGTGCATGTCAGAGCAAAAACTAAGCTATGAGGTTGAAGGAATTGTCCGTAGAGCTCCGAGACAGGATTGTGTCGAGGCACAGATCTGGGGAAGGGTAACAAAAAATGTCTGCAAAGTTGAAGGTCCCCAAGAACACAGTGGTGTCCATCAATCTTATATGGAACAAGTTTGGAACCACCAAGACTCTTCCTAGAGCTGGCCAGGGGCCAAACTGAGCAATCAGGGGAGAAGGGTATTGGTCACTTAGTGTTAAGGTCGCAATGAATAACTCAAGATAATATTCTGATAGATAGGATATGGACGGAACGGACGACGATGAGAAAGTTGAGGCCCATCCTCACAAGACGTCATCAAAGCTAAACAACATCTATAAAGGCTAGGACGTACAATAGCTTTTGCCGGCCAAGAGTACTTAGCACCTCTGAACCGAGTGCAGGCCATAATTTGCCAACCATTCTTCATGTAGAATTGTGCAAAAATGTTGGCAGTCGGGAAGTCCATCAGCGGGTGGTCTCTAAAACACACCACACCGAACAAGCGGCAGATCGACAATATGTGTGGTCCTTTAGGGAATACGAGAGTAGTCCGTTCTGGATTCTATTCTGAGTACAGAAGGCCAGCTGTTACGAATGCCTTCTAAATGCTTTTTCTTCCAGCTGAAAGCCTTAAGGATTCATACACACACAGTAGAGCCTACACACAGAAGCCTGCACAGTGATTTAGAAAGGCAAATCTTCTTGAGCGCTGAAGATAAAGGAGCAGGCAGGCGCTGGATGAATAATTTAAGAAGCTGACTGAACCAAGCATGGCGAGCGAGCATGAGAGAGAAAGAAAAGAGATGGGGGAGAGAGCAAGATGTGGCGAGAAAATGAGAGAGAGAGCAAGAGGAGATAGGGGGTGGTTTAAAATAGATGGAATTTCCCTTCAGAAGCCCTGGCTCTGCTGAGGTTTGACTCCGCAGGCTTTGTTATGATAGTGCTGTATGCGCCTAGTGTGGCTCCTTCCCTCGGTTGCTACACGCCGCTCTTCCTGACAGGAAACTCACAGGGGCAGACACAGACAGTGACTAACCCCTCATTGCTGCAACCGTTCCTGCCCAGCCATTGTTCACAGGAACCTGGTGGGGGGGGGGGTCCTACCAGGGGGCAGGGGCACAAGGCCTCAGTGACGCTGGGGCATACAGGTGAAAAACCCAGCAGCGTCACAGTTCTTGACACACTCAAACCGGTGCGCCCAGCACCTACCACCATACCCCATTCAAAAGGCACTTGAATCTTTTGTCTTGCCCGTTCACCCTCTGAAAAGCACACATACACAAACCATGTCTCAATTGACTCAAGGCTTAAAAACACTTCTTTAACCGGTCTCCTCCCCTTCATCTACACTGATTGAAGTGGATTTAACAAGTGACTTCAATAAGGGATCATAGAATGACTATGTGAAAGCTGTCATGGAAAGAGCAGGTGTTCCTAATATTTTGTACAGTCAGTGTATTTTGTCAATTGGCCCAAGAATTGTTATTCATTATATCTGTCTATAACGTGAGTCAGGGACTACTCATGGTTCCTCTGATAAGAAAATACCATACTTTTGCTAATTTCACTTAACTGAAACTGACGTTATAAATCACTTATTTCCACTACTCCAAGGGCCTCATTTATAAACATTGTACACGCACAAAATATGCGTGTGCCCAGATCACGCAAAACTTGCCATTTATAAAAACTGAGCTTGAAGCGAGAATGTGCTTATCCTCGCGCAAACTTTAGACCACGTGCACGCAGTTTCTATTGGTTGAAGTATTGCATTGCAGGCAAAAGCAGTATCCTTGTGCTGAGACAGTGGAGCTCATATACCCGAAGTGGCTACACAACAAATTACCATGCACGCATCTCATTTAAAATTGGGCCTATTAGATAACTTGAAATTACAGAAGTATTTTGCTCTATGCATCCGACAGGGAGCACAGTTCATAAGATTAACAGGTGAACATGTTAATATTTTGCATTGAAGTTTATAAAACGCATGTATGGCGTGCGGCAAGTTGATCAATCTCAATATTTTTGCACGTGTGCAGTCTTTTCAGAAATGGCGCACAGATATTTAGTGTTCAATTTATGTAACGGTTATAAAATGAGACCCCAGGTGCTCGAACCATCTTCAGGTTTCTAAATGTGACTTCAGGTTTCCTGACTTTCCCACAACCCCACACAGCGTTGCTGATGATTGCCACTCTGGCCTGCCTCCACCTGTCATTGGAGAGCACATATCTCCATGCAGTTGCCATTGTTCCTGAAAAGAGACACTCCTCTGGCATCTAAACGACCACACTAGAATCACAATGTCAGCAATACAAAGTAGGTACAAACTGCTCTCCACGTGGCAGGAAACTGACACACGTGTCCAGTCTCTGAAATTAAGGCTTGATCGTTCCACCCAAGGAGAAGTTTCACTAGAAAGACACAGACAGGGCATGACTGTCCACATTGAACAGGAGATGAGCCTTTAGGAGCACATTGTGTTGTAGCTGGCCAAAGTGCTTTCCATTTTGAAGCTGGATCAGACTGAATCGAAGTGATATTCAGTGTGGAAGTCACGTCTGAGTTCAACAGACAGTCTGGGGCAGGGGGGCAGGAGGGGAGAGGTAATCAGATGAGTTAGTTGGCTCAGAGGAGTGGGGTTTTGCAGTGTTGCGCACAGAGTGGGTTAATAATCAGAGCCTGGGGTGGATTCCCATAGTGCTGATAATAGGCCCATACCCCACTGAGCCTTAATGACTGCATAATAAAAGCCCCATGTTCAATCACTTTCAGATGGCTCCAGATACCAGCACCGCTGCACACCACCAGGGTCAAAGGTCATAGGAAAGAGACTGGAATGCCACATGTTTTGGTTCAGGACTTTGAGTTGGTCTGATAATACTTTGCACATAGGAGTATCGAATTTCATGGCTGCGTTGTCTAGGTCTTGACTCTAGACGCAGATAGATACTAGCTAAGTTTCACAGTAGCAGAATGATTCAAGATTCAATAAACCAGCATAGCGTTTCCCAAATCACAGTATTTTGACAATACAACCAATGGCTGGTTTGATCTTCATTTTATTTCACCAGCCAATATTGTACTATGAAGATAACCCAGACTAATTCTAGCTGGGGGAAATCAAATCTACACACAAGGGTTTGACACAAGGAAAACTGAATTCAAGATAAAAGGGGAACGTGAAATGAAAAACAACCTACACGCAAGTTGCACAATAATGAAGTTATAAAATGTTCAAAAAGCACATTATATCCCAGTGTAAGAGAGTGTGTATTATACACTGATCAGCCATGAAATGTAACAGTGTGTAACAGTGTGCATTGTTGGCAGGTCAGTCAGATGAAGGACATACCACTGAGCGGGTTCCTGCCCAGCACCAGCACGTTGGGGAGAGGCATCGCCACCAGCTGCTGGAGGGTCTCCTGGAAGAACAAAACATAAAATACTTATCATTACAGTATTAGTTATTACAGATGTTCACAGGATTTTATACATCCTGACAAGTGTACATATTGTTTTCACTGAACATCAGAATGATTAGTGACTGCATGGAGAAGGAATCTTTAAAGGATCACTGCAGAATCATGTATGAATCCCCCCTCCCCCAAAACGTGATCGCTATAGGCTAGAGAGTTTCAGGCAGGCCGTGTACAGAGACCGTACAGGCAGAGGGAGGCCCAATGGAGATGTTATATAAAAGAGTATCAATTTGTCCAACAACGGACAAAGCAGAAGTCTCATATAGCATTGTTTGATGATGTCACCCGTCCTGTGTCTATGTGCCGACTGTGCTCTTGGCGGTCATGTGACAACGGTGACCTTGGTCTGTCTGTAGGTTGTAAATCTCAAATCCCCCTTTCACTACACAGGTGTTCATATGTCCATCATGAAAACAGGATTCCCACACTTAAAGCTCACATACAAATATCAGATACATAAGTGAAAATGAGCACATGGGAGTGCAAACACACACACAGCGCCACACTATCAGCGCAAAAGCTGTCGTCAGCTGACTAGACAACTAAAGCTGCTCATCTCCTGCTCCTCCTAGTTCAGTACTACACCACCATGCTGCTACTGGTACTCTGACAGGCAGCCAGTCATGCCGACTGGTCGATTCTCCACCCATAGGGGTGACATGCACCCCAACAATCTGAGGGAGCACAAAGTACGTGAGGATGGCTGGGGGGGGAGGGTCTTGGAGAACTAGACTGCCATTCCTGAAGTTGGAGAATTTAGCATTTTTCAAACACCCGAAACCCTGTTCCTGCAATCGAGAGCCATAATCATTATGCTTAAATTCGATGTCAAATGTTCTGCATATCTAAGCATACCTCTTCAGCTTTCTATATTAGAGGTCTGTGCGGGTTTACACTGATTTATTCATCTCGCTCCCGCCTGCAGCTTTTCATACTGCCCCCGCCCACACCTGCTGTCTGTGTGTCCGACTCCCACCCACTACCGCAAGAAATGGTCTGGAACCCAACCGCAGTATCGCTATGTTATTTTAGACGTATGTGACGACAAAGCTCACTTGCCAGCCAAGGTCGCAGCAACATTGCACCCTATAGTCAATATCAAAAAACACAAAAATAACTTAATAGGTTAAATAGATTAAGAAATAGGTTAAATTACCAGAGATTCTCACTGGGCCCATTATATTAGGCTATCGGTAGGTATTACTGGGCTATATCAACCAATAGGCTAGTTTGAAGAGAGCAGAGTGGACACTTGCACTTTCTCTTGAGATACATTTTATAGCCTACCTATAAGGAGCGGGACAATTTGCATCTGATCTGACCGCCTGCTCCCAACCGCAGCCTGAAAAATGTAGACCACGCCGCAATGCTCTCTGTCGGGGCCCGTATGTAGCCCTCGCAGTCTGAATCCTCCGGACTAGTGGTTCTTTTTTAAATACATTTTTTAAATAAACTAAATATGCTTCTCTATCTCTGATCAAATCTGGGTTATTAAAAAAATAATAATAATATTAAAATGTGAGTATTATTCAGTACATTTAGTTAAGTCCACAAACCTTGCCAGTAGGCATGCCAGCTAAAATAGACATGCTAGCTACTCAAACTTGATTGATAGCCTGAAATGGCTTCTTGGTAACTAGTTGAGGTTGGGAACCTATCCGAGTTAGCAATGTTATAAAGTTGGCTTTAGCTAGGTGGCTAGTAGTATTACAGAGAAACAAACTTTTTTTTTTTTTTATCCGAGGGGGCACGTGCCCCTGTGGGCATAACACCTCTGTCCACACACACACACACACACACACACACACACACACACACACACACACACACACACACACACACACCTTCATCTATTATGTAAAAAGCCAAGTACTCACTAAATGAGGGAGACCTTCAATTAAACAGCTTTAACTATTGATTCAGTAGTGAAGAAGTCTGTTGAACTGGTGGGACTGGAATGAGACGAGTGGGCAGTGCTGTTCTAGGGCCTGTGTAATCTCTAACAGAATGCCAGACTGACTGGCCGCCGTTTGGAAAATAACCTTTGATAATGACCTTGCTTACGGTGTAAGCATAATTAATAGTAATTAAAGCCTACGTCGGGACTTGAGCCAAAGAACTCCAACCCAAAGTAACCATTAAAGTATGTGGGGCGGTGGCCTGACCTTGTCATTTGTCCAGCGAGCAAAAATAAAATAAAAAAAGCCTTGAATGAGTAGACGTTTTATAACTTTTGACCAGTGTAGCGAGCGAGAGTGTATATATGTATATCTGTGTGTGTGTGTGTGTGTGTGTGTGTGTGTGTGTGTATATATATATAAATCTATATCCAGTAGAAGAAGTCGCAAGTTTACATACAACTTAGCCAAATACATTTAAACTCAGTTTCACAATTCCTGACATTCAATCCTAGTAAAAGTTCCATGTCTTACATTAGTTAGATCACTACTTTATTTTAAGAATGTGAAATGTCAGAATAATAGTAGAGTGATTTACACACATACTACCAGTCAAAAGTTTGGAGACCTACTCAATCCAGGGTTTTTCTGAATTTTTTACATTGTAGAATAATAGTTTAAACATAAAACTATGAAATAAAACATATGGAATCATGTAGTACCCCAACAAAAGTGTTAAACAAATCAAAATATATTTGATATATTAAAGATTCTTCAAATAGTCACCCCTTGCCTTGATGACAGCTTTGCACACTCTCGGCATTCAAGGTAAGAACAGTGCTAAAGTGCGATGGAACAAGGACATCCCAGCCGGCCAAACCATCCCCTAACCCAGACAACGCTAGGCCAGCTGTGCGCCGCCTCCCGGTCGCAGCCGTCTGTGACACATTCCGGGATCGAACCCGGATCTGTAGAGATGCCTCTAGCACTGCCTTAGACCGCTGCGCCACTCGGGAGGCACAAGGTGAAAATTATTTTGTTCATTAATATGCTCGTCTTTTGAGCGAGATTTACAGTTGTAGCCCTATATGATGTGTATAACATGGCATGAGGATAAACAGATAAGAGTGGACAAAATACTGATGCTTCAGACACCAGACACACTCTCCCTATCCACAGCACCCCTAACCTCAGATGTGTGCTAGATGCCGGTCACACTAACGAGCGCCAGGGGACGGAAGGGCTCAAGGTCATTCGTTTCCAAGGGTTACTAAGTGAGAATTTTACACGGTTGCCATGGTTTTGCGTGTCAGTCAGGATGAGTGCCAGCTGCTGCTCCACCCTGTACTGCTGCCATGCTGGTGAAGGGTGGATGGATGATTATATGGCTAACACCACAGGAAGGGAGTACCGTCACACTTCTTTTCCATGCTTCCAGAATAGAATAGATCGAATGGAATAACATGTGATTTGCCATCAAATGCTATCCCACCACAATCATTTTGTGGCATAAGGTGCTGACCGCTAAGTCAGATCCCAAGACAGCAACTATGGCTTGGATAACTATCAAATAAATGTTATTGGTCACATGCACTGAATACAATGAAATGCTTACTAATACGTGTTAAGAAAATATTTACTAAATAAACTGAAGTAAACAAATAAATACAAATGGGGAAAAATAGGAAAATAATTAGTGCAACAATAAAATAACAGTCAACGCAAAAAGTCCACGTATCCATTTGGTTAGCTGTTCAGGAGTCTCATGGCTTGGGGGTAGAAGCTGTTAAGAAGCCTTTTGGACCTAGACTTGGCGCTCCGGTACTGCTTGCCTTGCGGTAGCAGAGAGAACATTCCATGACTAGGGTGGCTGGAGTCTGACAATTTTTAGGGCCTTGACACCGCCTGGTATAGACGTCCTGGATGGCATGAAGCTTGGCACCAGTGATGTACTGGGCCGTACACACTACCCTCTGTAGTGCCTTGCGGTCGGAGGCCGAGCAGTTGCCATACTAGGTGGTGATGCAACCAGTCAGGATGCTCTCGATGGTGCAGCTGTAGAACTTTTTCAGGATCTGAGGGGGAATAGGCATTGTCGTGCCCTCTTCACGACTGTCTTGGTGTGTTTAGACCATGACAGCTCGATGGTGATGTGGACACGAAGGAACTTGAGGCTCTCAACCTGTTCCACGACAGCCCAGTCGATGAGAATGGGGATGTGCTCGGTCCTCCTTTTCCTGTATTCCACAATCATCTCCTTTGTATTGATCATATTGAGGGAGAGGTTGTTATCCTGGCACCACACTGCCAGATCTGACCTCCTCCCAATAGGCTGTCTCATCGTTGTCGATGATAAGGCCTACCACCGGTGTGTCGTTGGCAAACTTAATGATGCTGTTGGAGTCGTGCTTGGCCATGCAGTAGTGGTAGAACAGGAATTACAGGAGGGGACTGAGCACGCACCCCTGAGGGGCAGATGTGTCATTACCTACCCTTACCACCTTGGGGTGGCCCGTCTGGAAGTCCAGGATCCAGTTGCAGAGGGAGGTGTTTAGTCCCAGGGTCCTTAGCTTAGTGATGAGCTTTGTGGGCACTATGGTGTTGCACGCTGAGCTGTAGTCCTTGAATAGCATTCTCACTAGGAGTGAAACGGTACGTGTATTCGCATTGAATTGTTCGGTACAGGGTCCACGGTTCGGTACAAACCGAAAATACACTGCTCAAAAAAATAAAGGGAACACTTAAACAACACAATGTAACTCCAAGTGAATCACACTTCTGTGAAATCAAACTGTCCACTTAGGAAGCAACACTGATTTACAATAAATTTCACATGCTGTTGTGCAAATGGAATAGACAAAAGGTGGAAATTATAGGCAATTAGCAAGACACCCCCAATAAAGGAGTGATTCTGCAGGTGGTGACCACAGACCACTTCTCAGTTCCTATGCTTCCTGGCTGATCTTTTGGTCACTTTTGAATGCTGGCGGTGCTCTCACTCTAGTGGTAGCATAAGACGGAGTCTACAACCCACACACGTGGCTCAGGTAGTGCAGTTCATCCAGGATGGCACATCAATGCGAGCTGTGGCAAAAAGGTTTGCTGTGTCTGTCAGCGTAGTGTCCAGAGCATGGAGGCGCTACCAGGAGACAGGCCAGTACATCAGGAGACGTGGAGGAGGCCGTAGGAGGGCAACAACCCAGCAGCAGGACCGCTACCTCCGCCTTTGTGCAAGGAGGAGCACAGCCAGAGCCCTGCAAAATGACCTCCAGCAGGCCACAAATGTGCATGTGTCTGGTCAAACGGTCAGAAACCGACTCCATGAGGGTGGTATGAGGGCCCGACGTCCACAGGTGGGGGTTGTGCTTACAGCCCAACACCGTGCAGGACGTTTGGCATTTGCCAGAGAACACCAAGATTGGCAAATTCGCCACTGGCGCCCTGTGCTCTTCACAGATGAAAGCAGGTTCACACTGAGCACATGTGACAGACGTGACAGTCTGGAGACGCCGTGGAGAACGTTCTGCTGCCTGCAACATCCTCCAGCATGACCGGTTTGGCGATGGGTCAGTCATGGTGTGGGGTGGCATCTTTGTGGGGCCGCACAGCCCTCCATGTGCTCGCCAGAGGTAGCCTGACTGCCAATAGGTATGGTGAGACCATATGCTGACACATGCACATTTGTGGCCTGCTGAACCAAGTCAAAGGTCAAGGTCATCGAGGAGGTGGTGACCTCATACAGGGAAGTGGACTGTATTCCCCTGGATGCTGGTCCACTTACATGGTGGAAGACCAAGGAGTTAATATACCGTCATGTTGCCATATTAGCAAGGTGCTACCTGGCTGTGCCTGGGACCTCTGTTCCTAGCGAGAGGGTATTCTCCACAGCGGCTGACATTGTCACAGCAAGCCGATCTGTGCTCATTGCAGAACATGTGGATAGACTAATCTTCTTAACCTCTTGGCGCACGGATACCTTTAGCAGGATCATTTTAATCAACCGCTAAATTGCAGAGCGGCAAATTAAAAAAAAATTACTAAAAAGATTTATATTCATGAAATCACAAGTGCAATATAGCAAAACACAGTTCAGCTTGTTGTTAATCCACCTGTCGTGTCAGATTTTGAAAATATGCTTTACAGCGAAAGCAATCCAAGCGTTAGTGTGAGTTTATCGATCGGTAGACAAAACATTAAACACATCGCAGCATAGTATCTTGGTCACGAAAGTCAGAAAAGCAATGAAATGAATCGCTTACCTTTGATGATCTTCGGATGTTTGCACTCACGAGACTCCCAGTTACACAATAAATGTTCCTTTTGTTCGATAAAGATTATTTTTATATCCAAAAACCTCCAATTGGGTGGCGCGTTATGGTCAGTAATCCACAGGCTCGTGCATGTCATGAAGGGCAGACGAAAATTCCAAATAATATCCATAAAGTTCGTAGAAACATGTCAAACGTTTTTTTTATAATCAATCCTCAGGTTGTTTTTAACATAAATAATCGATAATATTTCAACCGGAGGGTAAACTATTTAATACAAGACAGAAAGAAAATGTTGAGCTACCACTTTCGCACGCATGAACTAATCAAGGACATCTGGCAGTCCACTGACGCAATTTGATAAATCTTGCTCATTTTTCAGAATAAAAGCTTGAAACTATGTCTAAAGACTGTTCACACCCTGAGGAAGCCATAGGAAAAGGAATCTGGTTGATATCCCTTTAAATGGAGGAAAGGCAGGCAATGGAACAGGAATTTTTCAAAATAAGAGGCACTTCCAGGTTGGATTTCCTCAGATTTTCTCCTGCAAAATCAGTTCTGTTATACTCACAGACAATGTTTTAGAAACTTTAGCGTGTTTTCTATCCTAATCTGTCAATTATATGCATATTCTAGCATCTGGGCCTGAGAAATAGGCCGTTTACATTGGGAACGTTATTTTTCCAAACATAAAAATTCTACCTCCTAGCGTCAAGAAGTTAAAGAAAAACTTGAAAACATTTTTAAACATTTTTATCAGATGAAGTAACCAGTCTCAAGTAGTCCTATTTTGTTTAAGGCACTGCTATGTGACTTAATTTTGATATATGCTGCTGGACTATGCACTCGTTGAAGTTCTGTTTAAAATTTTATTTCATGTTATACGGCAGCCACTGCTGTTTTTTGTAGTCCCTTTGTTTCCATATGCTCCTGGGAATTCAAGCTACCCGTGTTTACTATTATAATAAATGGAAAATTTAAATACAAATTACATTTCTCAGGCATTTATTTTGTCGATGTATCATCGAAACCATACCGAACCGTGACACCACTGTACCGTACCATGAGTTTTGTGAACCGTTTCACCTCTAATTCTCATGTAGGTGTTCCTTTTGTCCAAGTGGGAAAGAGCAGTGTGGAGTGCAATCGAGATTGCGTCATCTGTGGATCTGTTGGGGCGGTATGCAAATTGGAGTGGGTCTAGGTTTTTGGGATAATGGTGTTGAGGTGAGCCATGACCAGCCTTTCAAAGCACTTCATGACTACAAAATGTGAGTGCTACGGGTCAGTAGTCATTTAGGCAGATTACCTTGGTGTTTCTGGGCAAAGGGACTACGGTAGTCTGCTTAAATCTTGGTATAATACTGCCTCGGTCAAGGACAAGTTGAAAATGTCAGTGAAGACACTAGTCAGTTGGTCAACGCATGCTCAGAGTACACATCCTGGTAATCAGTCTGGCCCTGTGGCCTTGTGAATGTTGACCTGTTTAAAGGTCTTACTCATATCGGCTACAGAGAGCGTGATCACACATTCTTCCACAACAGCTAGTCCTCTCATGTAGGCTTCAGTGTTGCTTACCTCGAAGCGAGCATAGAAGTAATTTAGCTCGTCTGTTAGACTCGTGTCACTTGGCAGCTCGTGGCTGTGCTTCCCTTTGTAGTCTGTAATAGTTTGCAAGCCCTGCCACATCCGATGAGAGTCAGAGCCGTTGTAGTAGGATTCAAGCTTAGTCCTGTGTTAAGTTTGATGGTTTGTTGGAGAGAATAGCAGGATTTATTACAAGCGTCCGGGTTAGAGTCCCGCTCCTTGAAAACGGCAGCTCTACCCTTTAGCTCAGTGCAGATGTTGCCTGTAATCCATGGCTTCTGGTTGGGGCATGTACGTACGGTGACTGTGGGGATGACGTCATCAATGTACTTATTGAGCTTACGAAAAATATATATGATGAAAACTCGTGGTAAATAGTGTAGTTTACAGCTTATCATGAGATACTCTACCTCAGGTGAGCAAAACCTTGAGACTTCAATAATATTAGATTTCGTGCACCAGCTGTTATTGACAAATAGACACAGACCGCCATCCCTGGTCTTATCGGAGGCAGCTGTTCTATTTTGCTGATGCACGGAAAACCCAGCCAGCTGTATGTTATCCATGTTGTCGTTCAGCCACGTCTCGGTGAAACATAAGACTGCAGTTTTTAAATGTCCTGTTGGTAGGATAGTCTTGATCAGAGCTCATCCAGTTTATTATCCAATAATTGCACGTTGGCTAATAAGACTGATGGCAGATGCGGGTTATCCATTCGCCATCTGATTAATTACCAGGGACCCCGACCTACGACCCTACATCTCTGTCTCTTCTTCATGCGAATGATGGGGATTTGGGACTTGTCCGGTGTCTGAAGTAAATCCTTTGCATAGAACTCGTTAAAGAAAAAAAATCTTTGTCCAGTATGAGGTGAGTAATCGCTGTTCTGATATCCAGAAGCTCTTTTTGATCATAAGAGACGGAAACATTATGTACAAAAGCTACAAATAATGCTACAAAAAAAGTACAGAACAATTGGTTAGGAGCCCGTAAAACTGCAGCCATCTCCTCTGGCGCCACTAAACCCAAAAAGGAATAAATACAAACACCCTTTCTCTCCACCACACACATGTCCCTTCTAGCTGCTGCCTCACCTGCCGACACACACCTGTCCCTTACAACTAGCACATGTTTGCAATGCAATCACATACTGTGGCACTGTCAGGCACTGAGTCAAAAGCCTGAGTGTACGTTAGCCAGTCCACCAACCTTATCTGCTCTGTCACCTCTATTTGGGTTAAGAAGCTGAACTATCTGCTATTGCAAAGAGAGAAAACACAGGGAATGGAAAGCCTCAGATCCAGGCTAAAACGACCTCAAGTGTATTCCTTTGTTTGGTTTATGAAATCTCACTCTTTAAATCCCCAAATAAATGCTTGAAGTGGGGGTTTGGATTCTAAATAGAGCAGTGGGAGGTGCACAGATTGGCCAATGAATGATAAACTCCATGATGTTTCATTATGGATGCTTGATTAGGCAAAGCAAAACAAGCAGCATAGGACTAATTGCTAAATTAAAAGGCTAAATGAGTTGATGCTAAAAACAAGGTTAGCATATTAAAGACATGCTCTGGAAATTTAGGAATATTAAATATTTTTTTAAACCTCCCACTTTCGGCTGGATTTCTCAATGTGTAGTTCACACATGCATAATCTATGAGCACAATTAGCGTTTTACCTTAGCTACGAAATCTAGTTTTAAAGTTGTTTTTCTGGGCGCTGTGCTGCACCATGTGGATGGGGTCTAGCGTGGGGGGGGGGGGGGGGGGGGGTCTTCCTGGGGCATACATCTATAGACGGTTTGGCTAACAATGTCACAAATGTTACGTGCACATCGATGTGACTGGAAGCCGTAATTTGTTATGGTTTGTACTTGGGACGATATTTTCTCAGCTAAATCGGCAGAACATAATAGCAGCTCAATTCATAGGCCTTTGCTACAAATTAAACACATCTGGTTAGTAGGCTATATAAATCAGTTCAATGTCAATAATACATCCTAATATTTTTAATCTGATTACACTGCTAAAAATCAAGTTGTTTTTTTATATATATTTCTTGGTGCGTTGATTGAGGAAAAACCGCTTGCAATCAAGAGAAAATGTCGCTCTGAAAAAGTCTCAAAAAGGTGGATATTGAAAAGTTTCAGGGAAGAATAGACAGCGAAATAGGCATTCTTACTATATTTCTCCAATGTCAATCCAAAGTGTCTTGTTTGCAATGAAACGGTTGCGGTTTGCAAATAATTCAATAATATTAGACATCAGTATGAATCTAAACATGACACTTTCAAAAGTTACTCATCCACCCAGACAGAGGCGGCTCGCCTGATGCAGATAAATGTAAGCTTCAACTCTGGGCTACTCATCCGTAGCTTAACCCAAGAGAAGGGCTTCCCTAAAAGCTTCCCGAGTTTAAACATCTTGTCAGAAAGTGAAAAGCTCAAAT
The DNA here is from genome assembly GCF_029448725.1 of Salvelinus fontinalis. NCBI lineage: Eukaryota > Metazoa > Chordata > Actinopteri > Salmoniformes > Salmonidae > Salvelinus > Salvelinus fontinalis. The sequence goes on along the minus strand of NC_074665.1, from coordinate 58,413,018 downwards.
AATAGGGACCGAATAGGTCAATTTTCTGGCTCCTCAAAATTGAAGGCAGCATCAGAATGTCAGATACAAATAACATCCCCATAAGCATCAGTGTCACATCTTTTGTAGAGGTATAGCGGGATGAACGCGAATACCGGTATGACGTTTTGCCATGATATGGATTTTGCCATGTCGTGCATGTCATGATGAATGAATAAAATAATCCGTTGTTTCATTCAAGATTTCAGGCGAGTGTTACGGCCTATTGGGCTAGTTCAAATTGTTTCTCTTTTACTAAAAACATAGCCTTTTTTAGCAAAGAAAAAAACTAGAAGCATGGATGTTACACGCAATCTGCCTACCAATCAAAGTATACAAACAAGCTTGCGCAACTGCAGAGTAAGCAAACATTTAGTGAAGTAAACCCCTTTCGTTAGCAAATGTCCGAAAATCAAGCGCAAACGTGTAAGCGAGCATTGATGATGACTGAAGACAAGGAAAATAACTGTTGAGGTTGATTCGCAGGACGAAGAATTGATTAGAAAAAAAGAAAGAAAAGGGGGGCCTCTGTGGTTTGGAATTGGTTTCGCTTTAAGATCACTGACCAACAGTACTGTGCAAGTTGTGTCAACGCATTATGCTAGCCAGAGGTGGAAACATTAGTAATATATTTCAGTACCTGAAAACCCTGAATGTGTGCGCAAATTAGAGGTCGACCAATTAAATCGGCATGGCCGAATAATTAGGGCCGATTTCAAGTTCATAACAATCGGTAATCTGCATTTTTGGACACCAATTATATTGCAATCCGCGAGGAGACTGCGTGGTAGGCTGACCACCTGTTACGCAAGTGCAGCAAGGAGCCAATGTAAGTTGCTAGCTAGCATTAAACTTATCTTATAAAAAACAATCAATCTTCACATAATTACTAGTTAACTACACATGGTTGATGATATTACTAGGTTAACTAGCTTGTCCTGCGTTGCATATAACCAATGCGGTGCCTGTTAATTTATCGAATCACCTTCTACTTCACCAAACGTGTAGTGATTTAGCAAAAGCACATTTGCGAAAAAAAGAGCACAATCGTTTCACCAATGAACCTAACCATAAACATCAATGCCTTTTTTTAAATCAATACACAAGTATATATTTTTAAACCTGCATATTTAGTTATAAGAAATTCATGTTAGCAGGCAATATTAACTAGGGAAATTGTGTCACTTCTCTTGTTCCAGTGCAAGCAGAGTCAGGGTATATGCAACAGTTTGGGCCACCTGGCACGTTGCGAACTAATTTGCCAAAATTGTACATAATTATGTCATAAATCAAAACAAATGTATTTATATAGCCCTTCTTACATCAGCTGATATCTCAAAGTGCTGTACAGAAACCCAGCCTAAAACCCCAAACAGCAATCAATGCAGCTGTAGAAGCACGGTGGCTAGGAAAAACTCCATAGAAAAGGCCAAAACCTAGAGAGGAACCAGGCTATGAGGGGTGGCCAGTCCTCTTCTGGCTGTGCCGGGTGGAGATTATAACAGAACATGGCCAAGATGTTCAAATGTTCATAAATGACCAGCATGGTCAAATAATAATAGTCACAGAAGTTGTCGAGGGTGCCACAGGTCAGCACCTCGGGAGTAAATGTCAGTTGGATCATTGAGAGTATCTCTACCGCTCGGCTGAAGGTTGTGCAATGTAACAGAAATATTTAGACTTAGGGTTGCCACCCGTTCGATAAAATACAGAATGGTTCCGTATTTCCCTGAATGAATAAACGTTTTGTTTTCGAAATGATAGTTTCCGGATTTGACCATATTAAATGACCAAAGGCTCGTAATTTGTGTTTATTATACACTGCTCAAAAAAAAAAAGGGAACACTTAAACACAATGTAACTCCAAGTCAATCACACTTCTATGAAATCAAACTGTCCACTTAGGAAGCAACACTGATTGACAATAAATTTCACATGATGTTGTGCAAATGGAATAGACAAAAGGTGGAAATTATTGGCAATTAGCAAGACACCCCCAAAAAAGGAGTGATTCTGCAGGTGGTGACCACAGACCACTTCTCAGTTCCTATGCTTCCTGGCTGATCTTTTGGTCACTTTTGAATGCTGGCGGTGCTCTCACTCTAGTGGTAGCATGAGACGGAGTCTACAACCCACACAAGTGGCTCAGGTAGTGCAGTTCATCCAGGACGGCACATCAATGCGAGCTGTGGCAAAAAGGTTTGCTGTGTCTGTCAGCGTAGTGTCCAGAGCATGGAGGCGCCACCAGGAGACAGGCCAGTACATCAGGAGACGTGGAGGAGGCCGTAGGAGGGCAACAAACCAGCAGCAGGACCGCTACCTCCGCCTTTGTGCAAGGAGGTGCACTGCCAGAGCCCTGCAAAATGACCTCCAGCAGGCCACAAATGTGCATGTGTCAGTATATGGTCTCACAAGGGGTCTGAGGATCTCATCTCAGTACCTAATGGCAGTCAGGCTACCTCTGGCGAGCACATGGGGGGCTGTGCGGCCCCACAAAGAAATGCCACCACACACCATGACTGACCCACCGCCAAACCGGTCATGCTGGAGGATGTTGCAGGCAGCAGAACGTTCTCCACGGCGTCTCCAGACTGTCACATGTGCTCATGTGCTCAGTGTGAACCTGCTTTCATCTGTGAAGAGCACAGGGCGCCAGTGGCGAATTTGCCAATCTTGGTGTTCTCTGGCAAATGCCAAACGTCCTGCACGGTGCTGGGCTGTAAGCACAACCCCCACCTGTGGACGTCGGGCCCTCATACCACCCTGATGGAGTCTGTTTCTGACCGTTTGAGCATACACATGCACATTTGTGGCCTGCTGGAGGTCATTTTGCAGGGCTCTGGCAGTGCACCTCCTTGCACAAAGGCGGAGGTAGCAGTCCTGCTGCTGGGTTGTTGCCCTCCTACGGCCTCCTCCACGTCTCCTGGTGTACTGGCCTGTCTCCTGGTAGTGCCTCCATGCTCTGGACACTACGCTGACAGACACAGCAAACCTTTTTGCCACAGCTCGCACTGATGTGCCATCCTGGATGAACTGCACTACCTGAGCCACTTGTGTGGGTTGTAGACTCCGTCTCATGCTACCACTAGAGTGAGAGCACCGCCAGCATTCAAAAGTGACCAAAACATCAGCCAGGAAGCATAGGAACTGAGAAGTGGTCTGTGGTCACCACCTGCAGAATCACTCCTTTATTGGGGGTGTCTTGCTAATTGCCTATAATTTCCACCTTTTGTCTATTCCATTTGCACAACAGCATGTGAAATTTATTGTCAATCAGTGTTGCTTCCTAATTGGACAGTTTGATTTCACAGAAGTGTGATTGACTTGGAGTTACATTGTGTTGTTTAAGTGTTCCCTTTATTTTTTTGAGCAGTGTATTATAATGAAGTCTATGATATGATTAGCAGTCTGACTGGGCAGTGGAAGGCAGCAGCATGCTCGTAAGCATTCATTCAAACTTTACTGTGTTTGCCAGCAGCCCTTAGCAATGCTTGAAGCACAGCGTTGTTTATGACTTAAAGCCTATCAACTCTTGAGATTAGGCTGGCAATACTAAAGTGTCTATTAGAACATCCAATAGTCAAAGGTATATGAAACACAAATGGTATAGAGAGAAATAGTCGACGCGTCATAATTCCTATAATAACTACATCCTAAAACTTCTTAACTGGGAATATTGATGAACTGGGAATATTTAACCACCAGCTTTCATATGTTCTGAGCAAGGAACTTAAACGTTAGCTTTTTTTACCTGGCACATATTGCATTTTTACTTTCTTCTCCAACACTGTTTTTGCATTATTTAAATCAAATTGAACATGTTCCATTATTTATTTGAGACTAATTTGATTTAATGTTTTATATTAAGTTAAAATAAGTGTTCATTCAGTATTGTTGTAAATGTCATTACAAACATATATTAAAAAAATAATAATATGGCATCAGCTTTCTTTGGGTCCGCCAATAATCGGTATCAGCATTGAAAAATCATAAATCGGTCAAACTCTAGCGCGAATATGAAGAATCTAGCAGAATGCGTGCAACAAACCCTCAGCGCAAGTCTCAAGACATCTTCAAGTCAGACCTGCACTCAGCTATAACTCAAGGCATCATTCGTTAGTGGTACTCCCTATGACAAAAAAAGGAATGCGATAACAAATGCAGTTAAGTATCACATAACGAAAGACATGGAACCAATTAAACTGTGGAGAAAGACCGTTTCAGGAAGTTGATTTGAACGCTAGACCCAAGATACGAGATCCAGAGCTTCACAAAACATGTCTGCCAGAACTCTACACAGAATGGCAACGCTGTCCTGACAACAAAATCCCTAACGCTGCATTCTTCTTTACCACTGCCGACTTATGATCAAGCCGGACCACAGAGCCATACATTAGCCTCACGATTCATTACATTGACGACAACTGCTGCAAAGCCAATTCCTTCAAACCTCTTATTTCCCAGATGATCACACCGGAGAAATAATTGCACCTGGGCTGAGGGAGGCACTTTCCTCCTGAGGCCTGAAAGAGTTGCGTCAAGTATGTAGGACTACAGACAGACTAGGGTATTCCGGACACAGGCTATATATTGCTATTGGTAAGTTTCAAAATGTCCCAAGCACAGAGCTAGGTAGAATAATTACATAACTTAAAAATAAAGAAAAAATGCAGAACTATAGTTAAGTTCTGCTTAAAGTTATAATTGACTACACGGTCTGATCCTTCATATGTTACGCCGAATATATACAGCTACGCAAATCTATAATATTTGCAATTTGTTTACGTGTGCAATATCCAAACATTACATGGATTACATTGCTTAGTTATAATTGATACAGTTGCCTATGGTTTCAATATATGCATCCATCCTCTTTCTTTCAATAATAATTTATTGAGTAGGCTATCCTGTTTTCTAATGCAACATAGCTCTCTTAAAACACAACAGTTGTAAATCTATAAATGGATTACATTTGTAATCATGTCCAGTGTCCATGCTGTAAATGGCTGTAATTATAGAAGATGCAATATTATTTCTATTGAATAATTGTGATTCATATGTAATTCTTTTTCACCTTTTTATTTTTTCAGAGAAGAGTTTCCAAAATGAACCTCTGGTTTCCCGGGCCACTGGAGTGTGCAAGAAACTGGTCAGCACATTTTCCTAAAGTTAGAAGAAGCAGAAGGCCCTGACAAGTGCACAAGGTAAACAGAGCCTGCCCCTCCACAAACTCATCCCAGAATCCCCGACAAAGTGGGGACCTCGACTGCAGATGATAGAAAGAGTCCTGGTGCAGGAAAAGGCCATCACACAAGTCCTGGCAGCAGGCAAAAAAAGAACACCGCACATTGCACCCTCCGGGCAAGACATTGATGCCTTTGAATCTATCACTGCAGCCTCTCCAGGATTTCACAGATGCCCTGTCAGGAGAGACATACAGGAGTGTGTACTATCTGAAGCCGATCCTCAATTTGTTCAAGACGGAGGTTCAGAAATCAAATGAGGGCGAAGCCAAACTGACCCAAGAGATTATGAATGTCCTCAATTACCTGAATGACAAATGCACCAACCCTGAAACAGATGAGCTGCTCACCATGGCTACCTTTCTGCACCCAAGGTTCAAGACCACCTACATGACCACTGAGAAGATGGTGGTGAAGGTGAGCAGCTGCCTGAGACAGAAGCCCTCCTGGTAGGGAACACAGCCGTGGGAGACTTCTCTCTTGAAGAGGACCAGAGTGAGAAAGAAGCTGCCACTGCACCACAATCAGCAAAGAAGTCCAAGAAGAGCATCTTTAAAGAAAACCATTAGTGCACCTGCCTTAAGAACCCAGAGACCAATCACCGAGCAAGAGCTGGACAGCTACACTGATGATGGCAGCAGACAGTGAGGCTGATCCTTTGGAGTGGTGGCGAGTTCACGCATCCAACTTCCCACAAGTGAGTTGTCTGACAAAGAAATACTTATGCATCCCTAACTTTCTCTTCTTTCTCACTCTGGTCCTCTTCAAGAGAGAAGTCTCCCACGGCTGTGTGCCCTCAGAGATTTAGCAATGGGGGCAATGTGGTCACATGCCAGACGGCAACTTTGAAGCCTGAAACTGTCAATAGGCTGGTGTTCCTGGCACAGAACTTGTGAAGAGGGAGGCAGTGAATTGTTACATGTGAACTGAGAAACATACAGTCTGTCTGGTTAATGCCCCCTTTCTGCTTCTATAAGGTTAAAAGCAACTTTGGGCTTATACATTATTTTTTTTTGTTGATAGATTGGAATAAATGGGCTCCAACAAAGCCCTTTTGTTGTTAGTTTAGTCAAATAAAAAATGTTGAAATTACTTTCAGAACCATTTGCTGTCTACCTCTGATTATGCCTCAGCCGCTCCATAGCTGATGTCTGCCCGCTTGCAATTCTTGTTGACCACACTCTTTGTTCCTGCACTCTCTCCTCATTAATAAGTTAATGATTTAAAAAGTGTGTCTCATGACATTGCAATACATTTGGGCTCCCATCTAAGACTACAGAAAAACCCCACAGGCTACTACTCTTTCTACTGTAGGCTACATAGGTCTAATTTATGTTAAATTAATTTGATGGAGCACTGGTGGAGAGCCGCAGCGCTGCGTTTCTCCAACAGCACCCTGGAGAGGCACGCTGGGCATGGAAAATATAAATATTTTGTAGCACTGCCTTTGGCAAAGTGGGCATTGCTTATCATGGGGCGGCATCAGCACTCACCTAAATAGCCTTCATGCCACTGAGTGAGAGAAGATATTGTTTTTGGAAAGAATAATGTGAGGTGTTGTTGGAGGTGCGTCTTGGTCAGTTGAGCTCAAAAAATGCCGCCCTTGTCAAACTGCCGCTCCAGGCAGCTGCCTAATCCTAGATTTATATTTGATTCAAAAGCATCTCTAGTCAAAGACATGTCATTTAACTTTTAAAATGTATTACCTTTTATTGGGGCTCCCGAGTGGCGCATCTTAGTGCTACAGGCACTAACACGGAACCCAAACCAGCTGCGCGCATGCGCTATCGTGCATAAATTTATTTTGCCATCCCACACCTAACGCAATCACGAAAAGCAGGTTAAAATATCAAACAAACTCTGAACCAATGACATTAATTTGGGGACAGGTCGAAAAGCATTAAACATGTATGGCAATTTAGCTAGTTAGCTTGCACTTGCTAGCTAATGTTAATTTGTCCTATTTATCTAGCTTGTCCGGGTTTCGCCGGTGTAAGCCGTCATCATAAATAAGAATATATTCTTAACCCAACTTGCCATGTTCAATAAAAGGATACATTTTAAATTTAAAAAATACAGTTGAAGTCAGAAGTTTACATACACCTTAGCCAAATACATTTAAACTCAGTTTTTCACAATTCCTGACATTTAATCATAGTAAAAACTAGGATTAGGATCACCACTTGGGTCAAACGTTTTGGGTAGCCTTCCACAAGCTTCCCACAGTAAGTTGGGTGAATTTTGGCCCATTCCTCCTGACAGAGCTGGTGTAACTGAGTCAGGTTTGTAGGCCTCCTTGCTCGCACATGCTTTTTCAGTTCTGCCTACGAATTTTCTATGGGATTGAGGTCAGGGCATTGTGATGGCCACTTCAATACCTTGACTTTGTTGTCCTTAAGCCATTTTGCCACAACTTTGGAAGTATGCTTGGGGTCATTGTCCATTTGGAAGACCCATTTGTGACCAAGCTTTAACTTCCTGACTGATGTCTTGAGATGTTGCATCAATATATCCACATCGTTTTCTTTCTTCAAGATGCCATCTATTTTGTGAAGTGCACCAGTCCCTCCTGCAGCAAAGCACCCCCACAACATGATGCTGCCACCCCCGCGCTTCACGGTTGGGATGGTGTTCTTCGGCTTGCAAGCCTCCCCCTTTTTCCTCCAAACATAACAATGGTCATTATGGCCAAACAGTTCTATTTTTGTTCCATCAGACAAGAGGACATTTCTCTAAAAAGTACGATCTTTGTCCCCATGTGCAGTTGCGAACCGTAGTCTGGCTTTTTTATGGTAGTTTTGGAGCAGTGGCTTCTTCCTTGCCGAGCGGCCTTTCAGGTTATGTCGTTATAGGACTTGTTTTACTGTGGATATAGATACTTTTGTACCTGTTTTCCAGCATCTTCACAAGGTCCTTTACTGTTGTTCTGGGAATGATTTGCACTTCTCGCACCAAAGTACGTTAATCTCTAGGAGACAGAACGCATCTCCTTCCTGTGCGGTATGATGGCTGTGTTGTCCCATGGTGTTTATACCTGCGAACTATTTTTTGTACAGATGAACGTGGTACCTTCAGGCATTTGGAAATTGCTCCCAAGGATGAACCAGACTTGTAGAGGTCTACAATGTTTTTCTGAGGTCTTGGCTGATTTCTTTTGATTTTCCCATGGTGTCAAGCAAAGAGGCACTGAGTTTGAAGGTATGCCTTGAAATACATCCACAGGTACACCTCCAATTGACTCAAATGATGTCAATTAGTCTATCAGAAGCTTCTAAAGTCATGACAATTTTCTGGAATTTTCCAAGCTGTTTAAAAGGCACAGTCAACTTCTGATCCACTGGAATTGTGATACAGTGAATTAAGTGAAATAATCTCGCTAAACAATTGTTGGGAAAATTACTTGCGACATGCACAATGTAGATGTCCTAACCGACTTCCCAAAACTATAGTTTGTTAACAAGAAATTTGTGGAGTGGTTGAATAACGAGTTGTATATATATATGCTGTAGCATAAACACAACCAGTCATGTTTTTATATTATTGTCAGAATCACTTCAAGGGGCTCCTTCACTAGGCTACTCATTCACGTTGATCCACTCGCAACATATTTCCAGCCTCCAAACAGTGGTGAATGGAAAGAGACATCTGTTACACAAAACACCAAAAAGAGTAATGCCATTTTGGCGACAGAATGAATTGCTCCACTGCTGTCCGCGCGTCTCAGTGTCGGCCACTCATCTCTGCATTGGCAAAATGTCAGTGTTCTCGTCGAACCACATCGCATTTTGGAGCATAAGCTATAGACCTACCACCCGTTTTCAAGTCCATTCGCTCATCTTTCATGCCTCAACATGTAGTGATGGTAAATAGTGGTGTAATAGCCTACAGTTTTCTTGACATTTATTTTTCATTATTGTGATAGGCTCATGTTTTACCGGTACGGCATACCCCACTATTTATTTTGCCGGGACGCTGTATCGGACCGCCTTACTTTAACCTCTGATTTTCAATAAACATTTGGAAACTAACAACAGTTTACATGTCAACAATCTAAGCCAACCCAGTCTGTTTTGCCTCTGTTGCCCACGTGTCAGTTTTGTTGCTAAACAACCAACCCGTCTTTAATTCGACATATTTTTTTATTTTTTTTACAGTGGCATCCACAATTTAGCAGCTGCGATGACAGGCTGCTAAATACATATAGGGGAAACACTGAGCATGTGGTGGCAGGAATATATACTCCTCTTTGAAATGGAAAAGCCTCCATCATCCAGTGGCACACTCCATGGTGCCAGGCAGGAGGGCATCAAAAACAGCACTCAGTACATGCCTGTCTTGTGATTTGTTTTACTTCTCACATCTGCAACTTAATATTCATGGTGAGAAAATAGTAAATCTGTAAAGCAGATGTGCCAGTGTGGAGAGAGAAAGTTACAGTATGCTGTGATTAGCTTACACTTCCTCTTCACACAGTGTACTCCTGAATTATAGATCAGCTCAGAGTTCATTGCTCTTCAAGACTGGGTCACGTTACAATCAGATAAGGTGTTGCTGAAGTGCTACACCTTCAGTTCTGTAGTACTATGTATTGCTGAGATGAAACCGTGTTCTCACAGTGCATCAAAACAGAACTCATTTTTACAATGACAAGGTGTTCAAAAAATGCAGTTGCTCAAAATAACCACAACCCTCATTATGCCAGTATGTGGATCCTGTTGGCACTGTACGCCAACTAGACAGTGTTCTTTATCCCGATAAACTGGAGTATACTTATGAGACAGTGTGCTCTGCTGACAAATCATGCTTGCTGATATACTAGCCTCTCCCTAATACAGTATTCTGCTGCCGTATGCAGAATGCAGATCTCCCTCACTGGGGCTGGGCACCAACAGTATAGAGCCCCAGCCCCAGGAAGGGAGGGAAGGAGAAAGGGGAGGTTTGCTCTGAGACGGCTGTGTTTCTGTCTCACAGGACCCCAGTCTGTTTCAGCAGCTCACTACCCCCAACTCCCCAGGTTCCACTACAGGCACCTCTCAAACGGGGGCAAGTGTGCAGTAGCGTGAGAGTGTGTGTGTGTTGGGGAGGGGGTGGATAGTGGCTTGCTTGCTTATCAACTCAGTGCTTGAATCACAACCGTTCTGCACACAGTGGGTTGCCATAGCAACGACGATGGGGTTTATTCTCCCCAGCCTGGTGAATCTTCCCTGGGCGTCTCGCTCACACACACTTCTGGGAAAGGCAGTGCAGACTTAACTCCCCTACGGTACAGTACAAACGTGATGTGATTACAAATATGTAGACAGGCTTAAGCTGGTCAGATAGCAGAAGGAGAAGAGGACATGCAGAGAGGAGAGGAAAAAGCAGGAGAGAGGAAAGAGCGAGAGCAGCTCCAGAAAGCAGCACTATGGAAACGAGCTGCGCCCACAGCAGGTTTCCTCTTTCTCACTGTAACACACCAGTCTCTCACCACATGTGACAGACAAGGAAAGCGCTCCTATTGTTGAGGATTTCAAGAAAAGCTGGAGAACAATGAAAACCTTTAGACAGGATTGTAGGTCACATTCAGAGCTGAGATAAGCGTGCACAAGTGGAACTTTCACATAAATGATTCTCTCATTTAATGAGTTCAGCGCAAAGATTTCAGAATACCTCCCTGTGTGAATAGTGGCATAAAACATGGTCTCCAATGTGCTTGGTTATATCAGATCTGCTGTAATGTAGGTCAGAATCAAATCCTCTGGCCGTAAATTACTGTACACATACCAAATTTCATAGCTTTAGTGCCGATTTGGATACATGACAAACATCTCAACGCATCCATGTTATCATACCAGCTGTCACAGTCAGTAGTACCACCAACTGATCAAACGACCCCACGAGTCAGACTGTCAATGACCCTTGTTAGCAAGGCCAAATGAGAAACCAAAGGACCCAGCCAGATGGACAGACTTCATACATGTGAAGGAGAAGAGTACATAGCCATTAGTCCTGTCCTCCCTTTGTTTCCAGAGCTATCAGTTAGAGTGGTTTTAATATAGCCCCCTGGGGCTGCTGCTGTTGCTCATGACCAAGATAGAGGCACCTCCACTAGGACAGCCTTGGCCCACACTCAGAGACTAGCATCTGGTGGCAGGTACCAACACTGTCCTGTCTCTCCTACAGATCAGGCTCTTTTCTTTCTACTTTAATCTAAATTAATCTTGAAATGTGCTGTTCTTTTACACATGCTCAATAAGACAACTACAGTGTAAGTCGCTATGGAGAAGTGCACCTGCTGGAGTGGCTGCACTGTAATGTCATGACAATACTTACTGTAGATAGAAAGAGTGGTGTAACTCAAGGTCCGACAGTATCGAACTCAGGCTTGGCTAAATAAATAGGCGTATTTCTGTACTAAAGCAGGTCATGGTGACAGATCTCTTACTCTGTCACAGGGATGTCCTCAGGCAGACATCTCCCTTTATTTGATCTTCAATCTATAGGGTGCTCCCGTTGTGGCAGTTTTCACCCAAAACCCTACAGCAGGCAAAAATGGGTCTCTCTCTCGCTCTGTGTGTGTAGAAACTAGGGCTGGGAATTGCCAGGGACCTCACGATACAATATTATCCCGTTACTTTGGTGCTGGTATGTATTACGATTCCACACATATTTGGATTCGATCCTGTGATTTCATTGCGATTCGATGTTCCAAACATATTGCTCACAATATGTCTGCCGCAAAGGGACAAGAGAGCGCCAATTTCACCAGCCTCTCAACTGATTAGGATAAGGGTGTAGCTATAGGGTGCAGTTTTACTGTTAACTGGGACTCCAGGCCTGCTAGAGATCTGGTGGTACTCAACGAGGAGGCCACATAGGGGTGACTGCACCAATTATCAACCTGGGTCGCGGCTTAATATAACACTCGCCAAGCTCTTCTGCGGAATACGCTTTAATTAATTAAAAACCTCTCATTATGCTATATTAAGACAGGGGCAGTACTCATCCAATTATAATTTCTCTGAACATGGCGAGGTCACTGACACAATCTCTTTTTATATAGATAGTCATGATGCTATTCTCTATTATACTTTGCTCCAGTGTAGCTTAAGGGGCATTGGCTACACAGCAATGCAGCATCTAGATAAAGGCTTGGTTTGATCCGATCCACATTAGATCTGCGCTAATTTCTGATGGAGCCGACATGCCGGCCTTTACCGTGAATGCGATCTCTGCGAAAGTCGGGGGAAAGGCCATTAAAAGCCGCAATGTCAGCTGTCCAGCGTGCTGCGCTATGAATTGAATTCCGGCCTCAATCTATATTGCATCTGCCAAATAAAAAAAGAAACCTACAAATGACAACCCTGCAAAGACTGCTGGCGTATACCAGCTATCGGCACAGCTCTGACATCAACAGGACATTTAGGCTTAGCATGTGAGATTGCATGAGTAGATGCATTTAGCCCCAAGCTACAAGTAGCATACATGCCCTAATAAACTGATCTGCTCATGTTTCAAATGCAAAGGCCATGAAAGAAATCACTTGGGGATCAGGCATACGCGGTTCCCAAATTAAATAAATGTTGCGAAATGCCGATGATTCAAAGAAAGCAAAATAACCTCTGGCTTGAAGCTTTCCCATAATAACACACACTTAAATCTTTCCATGATGAAGTCCAAGACAAAAACAACAACATCCACCCTAGGCTCTGCTCTAGCCATCTCAGCCCTCTGGCCCAATAACAGACAGTCTTTGTGTAGGTCAGCAAGCCTCAGCCGCGATGGGAACTCAGTCCCCTGGAGCCTCCAAAACAAGCTCCACTACTCCGGGGCTCAGCATAGAGACATACAGCATTAAAGTGTCATATGTTGAGAATTATTTAGCATTTGGATGATAGCAGAGAGTATGTGAGCTGTGAGTGTGCCAACTCATCTTTAAATGGCTTCTAAAAAATGGGCATGGGGTAGGGGTGAGGTCAAAAGATACATTAGGCTCAGTGCCCTGAGGACCAAGGCCCTGTGTGTGAATGGAGCACTGTTCCCTTTAATGCAGTGAAAACAAAATGAGCTACTGCCTTAACACACCCCAAAGCAAAGCAGTGCTAAGGGGCGATGTTACACAGCAGGTCCACTCTTCAATTCACATCGGTACTGAAAAGTGTAGGCCCAGAAGTCTTTTTTTTTACTTGACGTGATGCTACGCACATGGATTTTTGGGGGCTGGGGAGAGCTCCAGAAAAATCTGCATGCATGCCAAACAGAGACCACCAAATAAATAGGCCTAACATTCATTTGGATTGAGTAACCAAGAAGAGAAACCTTCATAGGACCAATCAACAATACTGGAAAACCCAAATATCATTACTAGGAATGAAAATAATTATTATAATAATAATAAATCCCAACATCCTCCACACAGAGTCACTTAAAATGTTTGGAAAAATGTAAAATGACCATTTCCAGTGTGAACTAGAGTTAATAAGTTAGATCTCAAAACCACCTTCTGGCCTCAATCACCAGGTAGTACTCAGTGAACTGTTGGCTATTTGGAAAGCACCCCTCACAGCTTCACAGTCGAATTCAGTGGACTGTGAAGTACCTGGAAGCGATGCATCCACCAATGATTACATCAGGCCCTGATCCTAATGACCAAAGCCTAGCTAAAGGAAGGTATTACGTACAGTTGAGTAATGAGGATCCTGAAAGAACATGACAAAGAATGAATAGCCTACTTCATAAATAAAAGGCGATGCCATTTTTTAAATGAAAATCTAGTGCACTCCTAGTGTAATAAGTCAGAACTAGGAAAGCATTGGTTCTAATCAATCATTCCTTCTGACAGAAACAAGTCATGAGCATTGCTCCTTCCCTACAAAACCCAACCGCAATACAGTGTCATACCGTAGTAACACAGTATCCATGCCAACAACAATAGCACTCAATGAGCGACTAGCGCCTACAAATATTTAAGCAGCCGATCGATAAGTGCAATAGCAGAAACCTTGGGACACATGACAAAATGCATGCCAATGAGAGTTGACACCGCAATAAAATAAAATATATATATGAAAGACATTATGGAACTATAGGCCACTCCACTTTAACAACCTCTGCACAAAGTCATTTTCCACGTGTCCAAGACACTGGTGCACTAATAGGATGGATGGATGGAGGGGGGCGGGTCCCAGAGGAATGGAGGTCTCTTGTCTGACACCGGAGCTCTGAAGAGGAGAGTTAGCTTAAGTATTACATTTGTTCAGTTGCAGGAGACTTTGAACGGAGTCAGCACGATCAGTAGCTTAATAATGTTCCTCATCCCGAGATTCAAGAGTGAAGCTACACTGCAGAAGCTCGACAGACAAAAGAATGCCGCCAAACTACACAGACCCTTAGATGGTAGAGCTGCCAACATAACCACCATATATGCCAAATGAGCCCTGCAGTGTGTACGTGCCCACTTTAGTATGATGTTAACTCCATTAGTTGAAAACCTAGAGAATTGATTACATTTCCATCTGGAGCACGTAAGATTAAAAAGGGATGAATTAAAAAGGCAGGAACAACTGGGACCACAGCAAAGAAAAGCATAGACATTGACATTGAACAAAGTGCCTCTCTCTAGACTTTGATCAGCCCCAGTGGTGAATGGCTGGGGCCCGCTGGCCTGTTTTCCACGAGCCTAGTTTTGGATCAGCCAGGCAGGCCAGTCATAGAGGTTGATAACCAGCAGCACTGAAGCACCAGGGTGAACCTTAGCCAGGGCAGAGATAGCAACTTAAGGCTGGATAGTAGGCAATCCAGAACCTAGGAATAAGGAGTAGTGTGCTGGAGGATGCTTCAATTCAAGACATCAAAAATCAAGGGGTCTGTTGACCAGACCTTTAATCTGAAATTATTATTATTTATGATATTGAAATTATTTCAATATCATAAGACTGGGCTGTTCTTGTTTCAGTGGAGCAATTACTTGTTCACTAATCATCCAAAAAAATAATAATAATATTGCTGAAAGTCACAAAAGAAACGTTAAAAAAAGCCAAGCCGTGTTTGCTGGCAACTGGTCCACTGATCTCAGTCAAGTAGTTGTCATTCACACCAAAGGCCAGGCCTCCGTCAAATCTCAACCTTTGATGAATGTGAATGAGGTAATCAAGTGGATTTCAAACAAACAAGTCAAACGGACTACGCAGGTCTACTCAAAACACCACAAGAATCACTGCTGTCCACATGAAAGGAAAATGGCATGGCGTTTCCAGTTAACGGAGTAGTTGATTGTGGGTGGTAAAGCCACAACAACAATTGAGAGACTTGCTACAAACAGTGGGGGCTTCACTGGATTGACAATATATAAAACATGAGGTTAGCGCAAAGGCAGGGAAGGCTAGGAAAAGATTGATGACACCCACCCTAGAAGCACAACACGTTCATTGTGCATCTAAAGCTAATGCTTTCAGCTTGACATGGCCACTTGGAGAGTTGATGTTCTTACTTAACCCAAGCGTCTAATAAGGGTCTTAAGACTCTTGGCTTTGTGACAGATTATTTTGAAAGCCATTTTGAGAGGGCCTAGCAGAGCTTTCAAGGCTTATGACATTAATGTCGATAAACAATGGCCCTGCGTAATGAGATGCTCAAGGGATGTTTAATTGGATGTTCCAGGAAGGTCTCTTAGCCAAGCATGTAATAGCAGTGTCCAGAGTCCTGGTCATCATCCTACTCCACAATATGGTATGTTGATGAGCATTGGGCTTATGGGGATGTGACTGCGTAGTTTCTGCTTTGAGACTTGCAGATGACTATAGGAAGATCGATGGCGGCCGACTGGAGAGAACATCTCTGTCCGGATTGAGGAGAGGATTTCCCACGGTTGTGTCAGACTGTGCTGCTGGGTAAATACCCCATAGTCAGCTCCACACATTCCTGCCGTTGGTGTTGTGCATGCTGGATCAAGTGCATTTCCTGATTATCATTCTGAGAGCCAAGACACCCTGAGACGACCAATTATCTCTCCCAGCAGAAACACCAACATATCATGGCTGGAATTCTTTATCGTCCTCATGTTAGTTATTAAGTGTGTTCTCTCTCGGATGTGAGGTTGACAAAAAAGTTGGTGGACAGAGGTGCTGACAGCTAGATAAGCTTCCCTTATATTAAGGCCAGAGCCACTCCATCCGCAGTCATCGTGTATACCAGATCTTGTCATCAGGAAGCCCCGCTTCCTCCCTCTATCCATCAGATTAATGGGAAGTCTCATTACTTGAGCAGAATGGAAATGATCAACCACGCTCTGAATTGACTCTCACATGCAAGAACCTGATATGATCTAATGCAGTGAAAACATCAGCCAAGCAGCGAAACTGAGACACTACTGGCAGACAGCTTTTAAAGTTACTATAGTGGGTAAGTAACTCCTCATATTGTGTCCGTTTTAATACTGTTCTGAGCGCTCACAAAACTGAAGCCAAAATACATCCCAGATCTTCATTAGTCAAAGCGTGAGACGGAGAACCACATTAGTGTGCTGCGTTTCAGCTCCAGAAATGTCTAACATGTCTGCATGCAGTTCCCTTCCATTTATAGACGCCTCCGTGACATCTGGATGGAGGTCCCCTTGCCACATCACACCAGCCACAGATATCTTCAAATATGTGTGTGTTTATACTTATTTTCCAATGTGTGTGTGTATTTGTTTATAGGCTAGTTTAAACTTGATTTTGTGCACATGTGTGTGTGTGTACAAGGCAGTCTCCACTGAAACGTGTCTTGCTGACAAACCTCAGGGTAGAAAATGTCATTGATCCCAAAGAGCAAGGAAGCTAATGGCTTTAACAGATCAGCACAATGAACCAGACCTCAGCACCAGATGCAATCTGTATCATTTTTCCATTAGAGCTTCAGGGTTAACTGCCCACTCACCTGGTAGTACGACTTTATCTGCCGGACCAGGATGGAGAGGTTTTGTATGCGCAGTGTTGAGTCATTGTTCACTTTCTTGTTGGTTCTTTGAACAGTGGCTTTTGGATTTCTGTGGGGAAGAATTAGATGTGAATAAGAGCAGAATAGACAAATACTTTGTAAATTGTCTTTCTGCCTTTCAGTCAGTCAGTAAAATGCTGCATTAGCAGTACAGTGTTAAATCAGTGTTGACATTTCTCATGGTTGTGTTGATGTCCCCAGTACTAACAGAGCTATGTCTAAACCAGGCCTCTCCAACCCTGTTCCAGGAGAGCTACCTTCCTGTAGATGTTCAATCCAACTCCAGTTGTAACAAACCTGATTCAGCTGATCAACCAGCTAATTATAACAAATCAGGTACACTAGATTACGGTTGGAGCGAGAGCCTACAGGACGGTAGCTCTCCAGGAACAGGGTTGGAGAGCTCTGGTCTAAACTCTAGAACGTTTGTCTGTGTTGCAGAACAGTTTGTAGCAAAAACAACTCACTATTACCCGAGTCTGGTGTGAGAATCGCAGAGGGAGTGCATTCTAGTTTAGTCAAGGAGTACTATTGAGATGCACTGCCCCCAGGGCTAGGAGCGTAACTGTTATCAGGAGTGTCAACCTGCATTAACAGGCATTCCAGACATACTAAGCATGGGTGTGGTACTTCTGAACAATACGTATTTTCCTTGCTCTGAGTGTATGAGGAATGCATGACATTCCCCTAACCGACTAGGTGAAAAACCTGTCGATGTGCCCTTGAGCAAGGCACTTAACCCCGATTGCTCTTGTAAGTCGCCCTGGATAAGAGCTTCTGCTAAATGACTAAAATGTAAAAAAATGTCAATGCAATTCCAACAATCTACATTTAATTAATCAACAGTTTAGTAATTAATCATGCATTCTAAATCATTTTGCATTATTGTTTTCAAAACTACGTTCATTACACGCTATGAGGAATTCATTATGAAACAACCTGAAATTCAAAAAAAGGGGTATTGAATTGAATTCTTGAACACTGACACTGAAAAGCAGAGGAATTTCACCTCATCTGTCCTCACAGACCATCAAGGTTGACCCAATTTCTGAGTCCCTCTCGTCTACTGTCTGTTAGTTCAGAGCTATGCTTTGATGATCATCAACCAAAAGGTTTTGGACCAACATGGTTTACAAGCTCAGAGATTAAACACACGCAGGCCTCCACTGGGCTCCTTCACTGGCCAGATGGCTTGAGTTCAGTCTCTGGATGCTCTCCTCTGACCTCATTTCTTACTGAAGCCAATCTGATGGTGCGTCCATGCAGCGTTGCAGCGTTGCACTGGTCTGGAGATCTAAAAGCTTTGCTGATAAAGCGAATGATGTCACAATGTTGGAGGATGGGACAATTCTTTTTGACAACAAATTCTCTACATTTGTTGCATGGCCATTAAACCCAAATGGCATGGCATGTTCATTAAATCTATTGTAAACAGGGTTGTGTGTTTACCTGCATGAGTGCATGTATGTGTTTAGCATGTGCGTGCAGTCATACATGCGTGAGTACATGCCTGCATCTGTGATCCAAGCTTTTAGCATTCATGTCTAACACAACCTTATGTGTACACGGCTAATTTCAAATTAACCTTGCACAATTTCTCCCCTCACCGTTAACTCTGTTCTAGATTGGGCTTCCATGGAATTAGTACACTCAGTGAGGGATAAAATGCACCTCGGTCATATTACTCATAATGGAAAAATAGGCCCGTTGCCAAGCAACTGATAAAAAAGAATAAACAGAGTTTCCAGCATCTTCCCGAAACCCCCTGTATTAAGACTTAGCAGTTGGCCTAGAAAAAATAAAAATGGCACTTCATAAGACCAGAGAGCTATCATTGAACTATGCTAAATAAAATGACAACATTCATGATTTTTTATGAAAGCAACTTCCCCGAGAAGGGAAGCGGGTACAAAGCAGATGTGTTAATAGGCATTTTGATCAGCTATGCTCCCACAAACACACACTGTCCGCTCAGTCTTGCAAATCAGAAAGACAGTGTCCACTTTAAGAGTACTTGAATGGCACTGGCCACATGACCCCACCGCTCACTCAGAGCCCCTCTAGAGGAGCACTTTGAGGGGGGGGGGGGGTCGTCTTAACCCCTAATTAAATAGCATGGAGGGAGCTGTAATCCTTTCAAGCCGAGCAGTGGCTGCACTGAGGGAGCTGGGAAGGAGGATGCTAATTTAGTAACTAACTTCTCTATACATCACAGAGCCAGAAACACACAGCCAATTCAATGTGCCTTGAAAACACAATCCCAAGTTTTTTTAGTTTTTTTTAGGCAGAGGCCCTCTCTATTCCTCCTCCCTCATTGGACAACATCACCCCCAGTGTTAGTGACAGCAGGCGCCTGAATAGGGCCCTTTGTGAGGTAGACAAAACCCAAATGATGTACCACAATGATCATATAGGCTTCAGAAAATGGGGAGTCAACATAAGTCAATAGTCAATGCAGAGCACAATACTGCCCAGGGCGCTCCTGTGTTGCATTGGGAAATAACCTACTTCTGACATGCATCATCATGCAGCAAGTCAACGGGGGCAGAGTAGAGCAGGGGCCGGCTGCCCAGCACGAGGAGAGGACAGAGCCAGTGAGCCTCTCAGTCTAAACACACTAGTGGGGAGGAGTGATTACTTCCCAGGCACATGGAGGGCTAGCTGGGGGAAATCACCAGAGAGGAATGTGGATGATGACTACAGTTGTCCCACTGTGGTGAGGCGGTGCTCAGAACTATACAGGCAGGATGACAGTGTGTGTGTGTGTGATGGAGCTGCTATAGTGTTGCCCAATCATAGTAGTTTGGTTCTGTACAGAGCTTTGTGTCATTCATGTACATTTCCATTGGGCCGTTCCTATTCCTGTGAGTCTCTGCATGGCCTTGTTAAAGCAGTACCCTTTCAAGGTCACAACAGCTGCTTCCTGCATGTCTGACTCAAAGGGCTTTTTTCCAGCCTAACATCCTCCTTCAATACCATAGTCTAGCGACCATGTGAGTGAAGCACAAGACATCAGGCATAATAATAATAATAAATGCCCACTGTTTACATTACCATTCAAAAACAAAACCACTAGCTCTGTTGTGTTCACACCAACCATAGGTAGACACGGAGAGATGTTTTGGTTCAGGCAGATAAACGGAATGTCGGCCAGGAAGACGCGACGCAAGGAGGATGGTCATTAAGGTTCGGTCCGTGGCAGATAACGGGCAAGCAGCATGGTGTGGGATGTCTGTCTAGCTGGCTGTCAGTAGTAGCCTATGACTGAAGCCTTTGATTTCCAAGGAAAAATAACCTAGCTGAGGGAAATTCAACAAATACACACCAGCCGTCCAGCAAGAATCCAAACTATGCCCCGTCCTCCTAAGCAGGAGGCATGCCGCTCAGTGAAAACACAAGGAGAGAGCGTGCATGGAGGCGTGTTGTGTCTGGTTCAACAGTGTTGCAGAGGTGGTGGTTGTGATGCTGTCCTGTCTTAGCACCCATTTTTTTTCCAGTTGAAAAAAACAAAACACCTGTTTGTGTGAATTTGGGGAGCTGCTGGAGATTTTAATCCTATATGGATTAAGATAATTCAACTGTTGTCCTTCAACAGATAGCTTCCTCTAAGCTACTGCACCGCTGCGTTAATTGGCCATGTCGGGTTGGAAATGGGCCGCACTCGTCTGTGCTTTTGTCCTGACTGAGGTGTTGAGGGAGGGGCTCAGGAACAATGAGCATGTGGTTTCCCTACAGCTGCTGCACGGCTTCAGGTGAAATTAACGTGTGTGTATGGCGTGTCACATGCTCATTAGTCTCATTCATCTGAGTTTCATGGACTGAGGTGATGTTTTTGAGCACTGAAGTGGAAAATAGCACACACTTCCAGATTTGAGGGGGATGTAGTTTGGCCTTGATTCATACATTTTGCTTCAAAAACAGGTTCAGCTCTAATTTGTGCTACAATTTGGCCTTCAGGTCAACCATCCCAGACACTAAAAATGCAGCCATTCACCTTATTCCAACTGTGGACCTGAACCACTGTAATGTATGCCAGTACAACCAGAAAAAATAACTGCTTTTTGACCAATGTAATGAGAAGAGAGAAATTTCACTTCTGTCCAGTCTGTGCTCCACACAAGAAAACAGACCTACAGTATATTGCTGAAAGGTGGTCTAATTGGTTGGGCAGTAGTGACTGAGGGGCAGACAGTGACACCATGCCATCTGTGAGTCCAACTAGCCGTTAGATAATCCAGCAGGGCCTCTGTGCTTCCTGGACAACTTAAGTCTGCCTGCCTCTGTCAACAGCTTGGAGAGATATTACCAAATTAACATACAGATGCTTAAATCATTTGGAGCCCCGCTCTGTGTACAGTACATGATGAACCACACACACAGTATTTACCATGAGAAGATTCAAATGGTAGTAAGCCAAACTCACTATTTGTACAACAAGCACTGCAACTCATTTCATGTTCATTTTATGCAGTACATGATACACCTTCTACTTCAAAGCATGCCAACCTGGAGGTCTACACAGCTCTGTGCTAGAAGTATGATGCCTGTATGCCTATTAGAAATGTGTTTTTAAATGGATTGTTTGATCTTTGACATCCATTTATCTGTCTAACGGCTGCTCATGGACAAGACTGAGCACCCCTTTACAAGGCTATATTGATCATAGGCAGGTCAATACCAAGTATGCCTACCATTACGCCCCCGATAACAGCACTTAGCAGGAGTTTCAACACAGACATGGGCACTGAGAGGGCTTATTGTTGGGCAAAGCCATCAACTTTACAGACCGCTGGGCAGTTCATCTTTTCATCACTTAAAGCAGCTCTCCACTCTGCATACCAACTCAGCATCACTGCAGACAACAGTAAGTTTGGTAGCCATGACCTGTTGAATAAACTGAAGCCATATGAGATGTGACATGGTTAACATGAACTAAATCTACTCTTTTGTACAACTTCACTAAATAAACTGGAAGCCTGCGTTTTGATATGGCCGAATCAAATAAACCAAGGACAAACATGGGGGAATAATAATAACTTCATCCAGCACAAGGTAAATATTTACCAGTGAATATCTTAAACCAGCCAATGCAAGATGAACATGTAGCCTTGATGAAACTGTGAGAGCGAGACAAAGACCTGCTTCACAACAGATTTTGACAATGTGCCTTCTGTATGGGAGTCTTGCTGGGCAGACGAGTGCCAACAGCTGCCCAAAACTGACTGTGCACACACACACACACACAAAGAGCTAGGATGAAGAGACTGGCCAGCCCCAACACCCTGCCAGCCAGACAAGCACAGCTAAACTACAGGTCATTAAAACTGAAAACTGCTCTTGGGATGAGAATCAACAATTCCAAATATTAGGCTTTGACTGATTATATTGGCAATTGTAAACAAGGTCTACCGGTATGACTGGAGTAATGGATATGGATACAATACCAAATTTGCCTCAACAGACCTGAGTAGAGTTTGCAAGGTCATTGGCAACCTAGTAAGATTTGAGAGCTGATGACAGTGTTGCCAAGGCAGCATGAGCACAGCAAGTACCTGGAAACTGTGAGATAACTGATACTCTGGGCCAGTAGAGCTTAGACCTGTTAATAGAATGTGTGAGAAGTAACAAGCCCAGAGTGAGAAGGTGCTCAGCAATAACAAAAAATCTATTTATTTGATGTCTGCCTTCTAAATAACTGTTGAGGCGCAGGTTAACTTGGTTCGGGGTCATTCTACTCATACAGGATAAATAGGCCAAAATTGACATAGGCTACCTTATAATGCAAAACTAGCCCAGACAAAAGCATGGGTGGAAACCGCCTTCTTTTGTAGTGAGTGTCAGTGGTCATGGCAGAGATTGATGGATTCCTCATTTCTACTCCTCCTCAAGGGGTAGGCTGGGTGAGTGAGGTAGAATAGCCGCACTATTATTCTAGCAGGCAAGCAGAGCAAGCACCAGGGAGAGGAGGTCTTCAGTAGGCTGCAGATGACAATTCACATTCTGACATTTTTCAGTGACTGACTGCTCGAGTGGAAGATGACCTGCTGCAGACTCTGCCATCAATACAGAACTCGAGGTGAAACGATCTGCTTCAAAATACCTACAACTCATTCTGATTTGACCACCTGATCTAGTTGCATCGATGGCTGACATATATTTCACTTGCGAAATGTGTCTGTGGAACTCTTCTTCTTTTTTTTTTATTGTCCTGAATTTGTGTCATGAATCCACTGTAACCTACAGTGCAGGGCAAAATTGATGATAGTGGCCAATGGATCAGAAGCATGCATGGCCATTCATTCATGTGAAAGACAGAGAGCACCCATAAATGACAGACAGGCTACTACTTACATCTCAAGCATGATCTCGTTTAAATAAATGCCATCCAACAATTCAATGTATTCCGATAGTTTGGTGCCATCGTTTCCTGATGAATGCCCAGCCGCCTTAACCTGAAAAATATGACAATACACACCAAACCTGTCAGCAAAACCAAATCACTTGTTAAACAGGGCATTTATTTTGGATACCCTGCTTAATTGCTATGCTCAATTTCCCATAGAATGGTTAATTAGGGTGCCTTACCCAGGCGACCAAAGGCGTGAGCAGAAATTGTTCCAACAATGGCGTAAAAACCTCACTTTCCATTTCCTTGTGTTGGACAGCGACAATTCCTGAGAATTTGAATTAAACTGTATTTTCTTCTTGTCGGGGAATTTTCTTCGCGTCGCCTTTCACCCCTCTGAACGTGTCCTTAATTTAGACGCCGCTCATGTGGTTGATTTAATTAAATAGACACAAATTTTGCCGATAAAGAAAACAAGTCAATGACGTCGGGTTTAGCTGAAAATAAAATTTATCCACAAGTATCGTATCTGCTACCCTAGATAAACATGTTTTAACGTTACCCTCCTTGAGAAGGACTGCATCACATTTTTTGAAAAACCTTGAATCTCATCTATCCTGTGCCCGTTAAGGCAGCTTACCTACCTACAGCTAAATGTCTTTAACTAAGACATTAGACCTGTACAGGTAGGCTAATAATAAAGAACATGCTCCATGAAAATCTAACGTTGATCTGATAAAACACAGAGCTAGTAGTAAGCCTAAAGACAGTAACTGGTTTCCTCCAATGGACGTCGAGTTACAATATTCTTTTAAAAAATGTATTCCTTTCCCCATCACGTTCTTTTAAGTCTTGAAGATCACATATTTTCCCCCCATAAAACCAACGACTGTTCCAATAGAATTGGGCAGAGATGTCTTTCTTCTGTCATGTATTCCCTTCTTCCAGCCAAGTGACTAACGGCTGAATAGCCTACTACTGACAAGAGTTTACTGATGGCGCTAGACTAAGTACCGCCTCCACGGGCTCGACTCCGTTTTGTTTCCATTCCAGCCAACTCATCCACCCGTAGAGGACGTGTCTTCTTCCGCCAAAATCAACTGCGCTCAAGAAAATAGGGCTGCAGCACGTTGTCATTAACAGTTCCACTTCCACATTAAATGGATTATGTTGTATGTAGACTATAGACTACATTAGCAGGACATGATGATTCACATTTGATGTGTCTTCTTTGTCAATTAATATTGTTAAAGTGAGTGTGTCAGTAGGACTACGCATTGTGTGTGTGTGTGTGTGTGTGTGTGCGTGTGTGTAGCCTGCTGGCTGGCTGCCAATGTAGGTTATGGGTAGTATTCATATAAATTATCTCAAACAACATGACTAGAAAAATCATTAGTGTTATCACATAGAGATCAATAAGAATGTCCAGACAAATATTTGTATTAAGGATGGAAAGAAATCCTCATCTGCCCATCTATTGATATATCCTGATGTAATTGATTAAAAAAACAGTTTTCTTCAATTTGTGTGATACTTGCATGCCAGTGCACATATCATTTATCCTCAAACACACACAACCCTTTTATTATCCTATTGGAATGCACTGCTTTGTAGGTCACGGAAATTCATATTGGATTTTTACACTGGATTTCTACCTGTAATTACAAACACAGTGTCACAGGAAGGCCAAGTAGATAATCAAGGACCTCAGCCACCCAAGCCACAGCCTGTTCACCCCGTTACCATCTAGAAGGCAGAGAAAGTACAAGTGCATCAAAGCTGGGCATGAGAGACTGATGTTTAGCTTCTATCTCCAAGCCATCAGACTGTTAAACAGTCATCACGAGCCGGCCTCTGCCCAGTACACTGCCCTGAACCTTAGACACTGTCACTAGCTTACCGGTACTCTACCCTGCGCCTTAGAGACTGGTCACATTAATAATGTTTACATACTGTTTTACCCACTTAATATGTATGTAATGTATTCTACTGTAGTCATAACTCATCCTATATAACTACTGCTGTACACACCTTTTATATTCACATACGATCTATATTGTCTATACACACCATTCACATACATAGTATTTATATTCCATACTCTGGTCCAGAAGCTAATTCCCTGCAATTCTATCCATTTTGCCATGGGGTTTTGTGCTACGTATTTTAGTACTGTATTCTCGGCATGGCTCATTGCAATATTTCTACTACCATACATTGGGTTTTAGTTACACTGTTTATACACACCATATATTTATTTATATACTGGATTATTGACATAACCCACTCTAATATATCTACTGCTGTACAAATCACTCTTATTAACGTGGGGTAACTAGCCCCCCCACTAAAAACAATGTCCAATTGCTGACACAAAAAAAGTTTGGTAAAAAAATTGGTATGTGGATGATGGTCATGCTTAGGCAAACAAACAATGAAGTTTTCACTTTTTTAGTTATTTTGTGAAATGTTGTTTTTAAAGAAATCAAAGATTGGAACAAAATGGCAATGCACATCTCACTATTAATATGCTCACAATGATCAGTGGTGTAAAGTACTTAAGTTAAATTCCTTTAAAGTACTACTTAAGCAGTTTTGCAGGTAAGTACTTTACTATTTATATATTTTGTACAACTTTTACTTTTACTACACTACATTCCTAAACAAAATAATATACAGTACTTTCTACTCCATACATTTTCCCTGACACCCAAAAGTTCTTGTTACATTTCTAATGCTTAGCAGGACAGGAAAATGGTCCAAATCACACACTTATCAAGAGAACATCCCTGGTCATCCCCTGCCTCTGATCTGGTGGACTCACTAAACACAAATAGTTAATTTGTAAATTATGTCTGAGTGTTTGAGAGTGCCCCTGGCTATCTGTAAATAAAATAAAAACAAGATAATTGTGTTGTCTGGTTTGCTTAATATAAGGAACATGAAATTATGTTTAAGTACTTAAGTATATTTTAGCAATTACATTTACTTTTGATACTTAAGCATATTTAAAACCAAATACTTTTAGACTATAACTCGAGTAGTATTTTACTAGGTGATTTCACTTAAGTAATTTTCTCTTAAGGTATCTTGAAAAAAAAGAAAGTATCTTGATTTTTACTCAAGTATGACAATTGGGTACTTTTTCCACTACTAACTATGATTATGTTTTCATGTAAGGTACCTCTTTTCATGTTCCTGCTAAATCATGTCCAAATCATCATAAAGTATCTAAAATGCAAATGTAGATAGTATTGACTTGCATTGGATTTCCGGGGGGGGGGGGGGGGGGGGGGGGGGTGTTCCCCATAGGAGAGGTGAGTAGTGGCAGCCAGGGAAAGTGCTTTGTAAACAACAGGTGTAGACTAACAATGAAATGCATATTTACATGCCCCTCCCAACAGTGCAGAGAGAAAAAATTGGAATAATTGAAAAATGTAAAATAACATATAGTGACTAGGCTACAGGATAGATAATAAACAGCAAGCAGAATATGGGATGAGTCACAAGAGTTAGTGCAAAAAGGGTCAATGCAGATAAATAGTTAACCAATAACTACCTGGACTAACTATTTAGGAGTCTTATGGCTTGGAGATAAAAGCTGTTCATGGTCATGGTCATCAGGTTCCAGACTTGATGCATTGGTACCGCTTGGATCCAGTTGCTGGGGGGAGGTGTTTAGTCCCAGGATCCTTAGCTTAGTGATGAGCTTTGTGGGCACTATGGAGTTGAACTCTGAGCTGTAGTCAATGAACACTATTATAACGTAGGTGTTTCTTTTTGCTTAGAAAGGGCCGTATGGAGTGCAATTGAAATTGCCACATCTGTGGATCTGTTGGGGTGGTATGTAAATTGGAGTGGGTCTAGGGTTTACGGGATGTTGGTGTTGGTGTTGGGCTTTCAATGCTCTTCATGGCTACAGATGTGAGTGCTATGGGGCAGTAGTCATTTAAGCAGAGTCACCTTGGCTTCTTGGACACAGGGACTATGGTGGTCTGCTTGAAACATGTAGGTGTTACAGACTCGGTCAGGGAGAGGTTGAAAATGTCAGTGAAGACATCTGACCACTTCCGTATTGAGCGAGTCACTGGTACTTCCTGCTTTAGTTTTTGCCTGTAAGCAGGAATCAGGAGGATATAATTATGGTCAGATTTGTCAAATGGAGGATGAGGGGGAACTTTGTGTCTCTGTGTGCAAAGTCAAGTTTGTCTAGAGTTATTTTCCCTCTGGTTGCACATGTGACATGCTGGTAGAAATTAGGTAAAATGGACGTTGAGGTAAAAGTTTGCCAGCATTAAAGTCTCCGGCCACTAGGAGCACCACTTCTACAATTTAAAGATTTTACTGAGTTGAAGTTTATTTAAAGAAATTAGTCAATTGAAATAAATTAATTAGGCCCTAACCCATGGATTTCATATGACTGGGTATACAAATATGCCTTTGTTGGTCACAGATAGTGTACGTTAAAAATAAAGGTAGGGGCGGGATCAGAAAACCAGTCATTATCTGATGTGACCACCATTTGCCTCATGCAGCGTGACACATCTCCTGTTGATTGTGGCCTGCGGAATGTTGTCCCACTCCTCTTCAATGGCTGTGCGAAGTTGCTGGATATTGGTGAGAACTGGAACACGTGGTCGTACACGTCAATCCAGAGCATTCCCAAACATGCTCAATGGGTGACATGTCTGGTGAGTATGCAGGCCATGGAAGAACTGGGACATTTTCAGCTTCCAGGAATTGTGTACAGATCCTTGCGACATGGGGCCGTGCATTATCATGTTGAAACATGAGGTGATGGCGGCAGATGAATGGTACGACAATGGGCCTCAGGGTCTAGCCACGGTATCTCTGTACATTCAAATTGCTATCTATAAAATGCAATTTATTTCAATTGACTGATTTCTTTATATGACTCGTAACTCAGTTTTATTCAGAATAGTCAAATAAGAATTTCTGCTAAACTATGTATGTGACCAATAAACTTTGATTTGGTGAGCTGTCAGCAGTTAGGAAGCATATTTCAGTGGAGGCTGCTGATTGGCGGATGGCTCATAATAATGGCTGGAACAGAGTAAATGGAATGGGATCAAACACATGGTTTCCATGTGTTTGATGTATTTGATACCACCTCACTATTCCGCTCCAGCTATTACCACAAGCCCGTCCTCCCCAATTAAGGTGCCACCAACCTCCTGTGGCATATTTTGAGACCAGCCCATTCATGCATCCCACGAGATAAGCCTCACAATCAACCTAACTGATTATTTGGTCTGTCGGAACGAATGGGGAAAGGGCAATGCCACCAAAAAGGCAATTTAAAAACAATTATTTACTTGTTAATGGTTAAGTCTGAGGGCTTAGCTAAAATCTATAGCACATCACAAGCACATCACTTTCCCTGAAATAATTACTAGGGGTATGTTGTGAAAATAATTTTACACAGGGACACTAGAAGTCAATCTTAAATGAATCATTGTTTATTGCCAGTGCACTGGAGAGGTTCCAACTCAATGCACCTGTCACGTTCCTGACCTGTTTTCTCTTGTTTTATATGTCTTTATTCGTCAGGGCGTGAGTGTTGGGTGGGCAGTCTATGTTTTCTATTTCTATGTGGGGTTTTGTGTTCGGCCTGGTATGATTCTCAATTAGAGACAGGTGTGTATCGTTTGTCTCTGATTGAGAGTCATACTAAGGCAGCCAGGGTTTCACTGGTGATTTGTGGGTGTTTGTTTCCTGTGTTAGCGTTTGGGCCACACAGGACTGTTGCAGGTTAGTCACTTTTGTTAATTTGTAGTGTTTGTTGGTTTGCCATTAAAATCATGAATACCTCCTACTCCGCATCTTGGTCCGATCCATGCTCCTCCTCGTCTGAGGAGGAGAATGACATTGACAGCCGTTACAGCACCATCGTGAACATCTGTTAGGAGCTCTGCCGGGGCAGTCCCAGCAGTTGTCTTATATACAGCTGTACACAGACAAGTTATATTTGCATGATTCATTCATCATTACCATTTTGTTTCATTCATGTGACCAACCAATACTGGTTCAAGACATTTGACAGATCAATACCTCACAAAGTTTCTTGTCTCTAAGTTGAGACCTTGAAACTCAGATATCTTTCGTTCTCAAAACAAAGGTCTGGGCGTACTGCCAAATTGCAGCTACTGATAGTGGGGATCCGTTCAGTCAGTCACTTGCATGAACACAGAAAACAGTTATTAGAAAAGCACATGAATAGAACACAGACATTTGGTATTAGAAAAGCACAAACATTAAACATTTCCAGCACAGGTCATTCTCTAGTCTGCTGAGATAAGGAAGGAGAGCTTTTGAGTTCTTTTGATGGGACTTTCTGGGAACACTATCTCCCATGGATGTAGGCTTTTGTTTATGTTCAAAAAGAGGATGTTAGGTAGACATTCCATGTGTTCTCTGGTTTGGGTGGGACTTTGGACTACCATTTTTGTAGGAGGGGATTCAGATTCAAATACACAGCCAGCCAACCCACAGGCCAGGCTGAGCACAGATTCTGAAACACTTACAGGTAATTAATACTCATCAATTCATCATGACTCATGTAATGCACACCTACCACAATCTGAATACAATTATATTTAATGTGGACATTTTTTTAGTGGAGCTCCATTTTTGTTTTTTCAATGGGGAGAACAGTGTGTGTTTAGCATAAACCTTGGTTTTGAAAATGCGATTGGTCCTATGTCTTTTATTCATAAATTATTAATCATGTTTATGTGGTGCGTAACAGAGCATACTAATTCATTATTGGGTCATAGAGCAACAGCACCATTCCTTACGCAGCTTGAACACAGCAGGGAAAACAACTCTACAAATTCTTTCAACTTGGCTGGCTTCTTAAAAACGCAGACTACCCATTTGGCTAAGGAAACCTCGCTCGCTCGCTCGCTCGCTCTCTCTCTCTCTCTCTCTCTCTCTCTCTCTCTCTCTCTCTCTCTCTCTCTCTCTCTCTCGTCAGTCACAGTGGTCAGTGGACTTACTTGGAGTCGGGGAGTCGTCACCAAGAGAGAGCTTCTCCTGCTGTGCCATGTCTTTGATTCTGTAAAAGTCCTGTTGGAAGCCTTTGAAGCTTCCGCTGTTCCAACCTTGTACAAATTGACATAGGCTGTCTCAGTCTCAGGGACCCTCGTCTGATTTTCCACCCACCCTGGGCCAATACCCTCTCTCTTGACAGAGGGGTAGTGTGCTCTTATAGCAGTGTGCCATGCCAGGGGATTGTATGTGTGGAAAATTAAGTTGCTTATGTTGCCAGTCTTGTAGCAGTCCGCAGATAGTGTCTCTGGAGTCATTTTTAATTTGAGGGGAATTGTACTATGATAGTCTCTGCAAAGGGATGTAAAGAATCCACGGCTGCATTTGGGCGGGGGAAGTTGTGATTTTAATTTGCCAAGGGCTTTCACACCTCTCACTTCACTGCAAATTGAAGTTGCAGCCGGACCTGTTCTGTCCTAGCAAGCTTGGTAGCTCTGTAACCCTAATTTACCATTCAGTCTTTATAAAGTAAAATATCTAGAATTTATGGTAATGCATTTTACTTTTGGTTTGCTGGATGGTCCTGAATAGTTATTGGTAGTAAGAATCCTTCCAGGTAATTTTGTCCAAATTCCAGGTTGTAGGATTGGAGTTTTGATTTGGAGTGAAGGTTATGTTGTAGAGTGTATATGTCAAACTCATTCCACAGAGTGCAGAGTGTCTTCCGGGTTTTCACTCTTCCCTTGTACTTGAATGATGAATTAAGGTCACTAATTAGTAAACTGGTTCACCTGGTTGTCTCGGTCTTAATTGAAAGGAAAAAACTGAAACCTGCAGATATTAGGCCCACCATGGAATGAGTTTGACACCTGTCACATTCCTGACCTGTTTTCTCTTGTTTTTGTATGTGTTTAGTTGGTCAGGGCGTGTGTTGGGGTGGGCATTCTATGTTATGTGTTTCTATGTTAAGGTTCATTGTCATTTAGCCTGATATGGTTCTCAATCAGGGACAGGTGTTTTACATTTCCTATGATTGAGAACCATATTAAGGTAGGTTGTTCACACTGTTTGTTTGTGGGTGGTTGTCTTCCGTGTTTGTGTCTGTGCACCACACGGGACTGTTTTTGGTTTGTTCGTTCGTTTTAGGTAGTCTGTTCCTGTTTCATGCGTTCTTCGTGTCTATGTAAGTTCTTGTTCAGGTCAGTCTACGTCATTTATTATTTTGTAGTTTGTTTAAGTGTTTTCGTCTTTACTTTAATAAACTTCATTATGTCCACATTCCACGCTGCGCTTTGGTCCAATCCATACTCCTCCTCTTCGGACGAAGAGGAGGAGAACGACCGTTACAACACCTCTGTTGTAGAGGATAGTATCCTTTATAGGTCCTTGCGAAAAAATCTAATTTTATCTAACTCTCATGAGCTCATGACCCTTTCCTCGTTCTTGCTTGGTTCCTGTTACTTATTTACAGGTTTGGGGAGTTACTGATTACATGTAATCATTTGCATGGAATCTGATTACAAAAAACTAAAATCAGTTACGTTACCAGCAAAAATACTTTTGGAAAACACAATGATTACTTCTTGGATTACTTTTAAATTCAGAAAGGATAATTGTAAAAAAAAATACATTATGACACCTTTGTTTTCTCAATGACATTGAATTTACCATTGACAAAAGGCGCAAGTTTAAGTTTGTTCCACCTTAAGTGAGTCTGACTATAAGTCAGAGACCAATATGATGACACGCCAAATGCGTTTGATTGATCCTTTTTGTCTTCTTTTAATGCCTCAAACATAACTGAAAGTAATCAGATTACATTACTGAGTTTCGGTAATCCAAAAGTTGCATTAGTGATTACAGTTTTGGACAGGTACAGTACCTTCGGAATGTATTCAGACCCATTGACTTTTTCCACATTTTGTTACGTTACAGCCTTATTCTAAAATGGATTAAATAAAAAAAAATCCTCAGCAATCTACACACAATACCCCATATTGACAAAGCAAAAACAGGTTTGCAGAAATATTTTCTAATAATAAAAACAGATCCCTTATTTACATAAGTATTCAGACTCTTTGCTATTAGACTTGAAATTGAGCTCAGGTGCATCCTGCTTCCATTGATCATCCTTGAGATGTTTCTACAACTTGATTGGAGATAACCTGTGGTAAATTTAATTGATTGGGCATGATTTGGAAAGGGACATACCTGTCTATATAAGGTCCCACAATTGACAATGCATGTCAGAGCAAAAACCAAGCCATGAGGTCGAAGGAATTGTCCGTAGAGCGCCGAGACAGGATTTTGTCGAGCCACAGATCTGGGGAAGGGCACCAAAACATTTTTGCAGCATTGAAGGTCCCCAAGAACACAGTGGCCTCCATCATTCTTAAATGGAAGAAGGTGGTTCCAAACAAGACCAAACTGAGCAATCAGGGGAGAAGGGGCTTGGTCAGGGAGGTGACTCTGTGACTCTGACAGAGCTCTAGAGTTCCTCTGTGGAGATGGGAGAACTTTCCAGAAGGACAACCGTCTCTGCAGTACTCTGCCCGTCAGGGCTTTATGGTAGAGTGACCAGACGGAAGCAATTCCTCAGTAAAAGGCACATGACAGCTCGCTTGGAGTTTGCCAAAATGATTCTCAGACCATGAGAAACAAGATTATCTGGTTTGATGAAACTAAGATGTAACTCTTTGGCCTGAATGCCAAGCATCACGTCTGGAGGAAACCTGGCACCATCCCTACGGTCAAGCATAATGGTGGCATCATCATGCTGTGGGGATGATTTTCAGCGGCAGGGACTGGTAGACTAGTCAGGATCGAGGCAAAGTACAGAAAGATTCTTGATGACAACCTGCTCCAGAGAGCTCAGGACCTCTCCAACGCAGGAGAGGCTTTAGGACAAGTCTCTGAATGTCCTTGAGTGGCGCTGCCAGAGCCCGGACTTGAACTCAATTGAACATCTCTGGAGAGACCTGAAATTAGCTGTGCAGCAACGCTCCCCATCCAACCTGACAGAGCTTGAGAGGGACTGCAGAGAAGAATGGGACAAACTCACCAAATACAGGTGTGCCAAGCTTGTAGCGTCATACCCAAGAAGACTTGAGGCTGTAATCGCTGCCAAAGGTGCTTCAACAAAGTACTAAGTAAAAGGTCTGAATACTTATGTAAATGTGACATTTCAGTTTTATTTTTAATAAATTAGCAAAAATGTCTAAACCTGTTTCTCATTGTGTGTAAATTGATGAGGGGAAGAAAACAATATTGTCAATTTTAGAATAAGGCTGTAACCTAGCAATATATGGAAAAAGTCAAGGGGTATGAATACTTTACAAAGGTATTGTAACTAGTATCTGTAACTGATTACATTTAGAAAGTAATCTACCCAACTCTGCTTATCTATGCCTCATCACAAACATTTTGGAATCTTTATCCAAGGTGTGAATGTGTACTAAAATACATCACTATAAACCTTACACTTTGCTGGTCTTGTCAAATGATTGATGTATGCTTTTGGGATGACTGACCTATTTGGAGCAGCAGCTCCCTAACTCACTTCTCTTCATCCTGTCGGGCTGATATGGGAAATCAAACCAAATGGATCAAATCCCCCTTCTGTTGATATAAAGCCCCTATGGCAAAGGTCAGCCCAACGTTTTATAAATACATTAGATGACTGATACTAAGATGTTGTTTTGAAGCCACCGTTGTTTTGAAGCCACCGTGCCTCCATCTTGGCACTCCTCCACCATTGTAAACAATATTTTGGAAGCTATAGAAGTGAATGTATTATGGTCTACATTTGTTATTTTGGCATATTTATTATATTAGACACCTTAATACATACTCCTAAATTATTATGTGAGCTAAACAAACATTTTCAATAAAAAATATATACTAAAAAATGTAATTTTGTACATGAAATATTAAATTGAAATACTGTATAATTCCATTCATTCCTATGGAAGATTGCTCCTACTGGAGAGTGCCAATATGGCCGACCGGTGGCTTCATAGCCTGTCAATGGCCAATACATAACATCTGCAATCCAGGGTTTATATACATAATTGGGTCAGCCTGATTACCACAAAAATACCAATACATTCCCTGTTGCTTTGTTTCTGACAAGACTACAGTATCAACACCTCATTGTCATAATTAATATGTCATGTTAGAATTTCCTTAGAACTTTTTATGATACCTACAGCTCTGCTAGGCACCATGCAATTACTGCACACCTGACATGGACGATCAGTCTTCTCCACTTCAAGTCTTAGTAATCAAAATGACTGACTGTGCTCATGAGCTAATGTCCACTTTTGACAGTAAATTAGCTAAGGCAGGAGCAAGGATAATGGCCACCACATGTTGTCTGGTAAACTGGGGATGAAATGATGTAGAAAATGAAATCTAATTCCATTATCACTCACAAAATTGATATTGTACTTTTTGCACCTCAAGCTATTGTAGGCAGACTATGGCCACTGTAAAAGCAATTTCCTTTATATGTAATATCAGTGGAGGCTGCTGAGGGGAGGACGGCTCATAATAATGGGTGGAACGGAGCGAATGGAATGGCATCCAACCATGTGTTTGATACAATTCCACAGATTCCGCTCCAGCCATTACCACGAACCCGTCCTTCCCAAGGTGCCACCAACCTCCTGTGCGTCGTATTATGTTCTATCACCCATACTCTAGATATGTGTGCTGCAGACTTTCTGTTGTAAACATATTTGCACTGTATTTTTACAGAATGGTCTTATGTGTAATTCCTATCTAAGACGCAGTGATGATTGATTGCCAGACACCCTTAACCCAAATTGTCACTCCACTGTTGAAAATGTAATTGGATATGCCAAAAATGTATTACTGTGGTACTTATACAGCCTGTCGTCAGTGCCTAGCGCCACCATAATATATAGACACTAGCAATGGGTTCACTCTCTTTAACCACCGGAGTCCTGGAGTGACCTGCCCCCAAGCGCATTCTACACCAGTGGTTCCGAACTCCAGTCCTTGAATACCCCAACAGTACACATTATTGTTGTAGCTCCAGACAAACATTCCTGATTCAACTCATTGAGGGCCTGATGATTAGTTGACAAGTTGAATCAGGTGTGCTTATCTGGGACTACAATACAAATTGTGTACTGTTGGGAGTACTATAGGACCGGAGTTGGGAACCACTGTTCTACACTACACGAATGCTTTCTCAATCTTTCAGCGTGCCTTTCACAGTACAACTACAATTTGATTTCAGATACGAGGTCAGACACCTTCCAGTCCCTATAGACCAGGGGTACTCAACTCTTACCCTACGAGGTCCTGAGCCTGCTGGTTTTCTGTTCTACCTGATAATTAATTGCACACACCTAGTGTACCAGGTGTAAACCAGTCCCTGATGAGAGAGGAACAATAAAAAAATGATCACAGCACACACATGGTTAGAATTACATTTCCAAGACAAACTTTTGTAAGAAACCATGAAACAATAACAATCTAAGTGCAATCTGATGGCAACATTAAGTGAATGGTCCATAAGACACTGATGGTCCTTGCCTCTGGATATCGTCAGTACAGGAGCTCTCAACCTGTCCATATCTATGGCAACAAGATAAGCCTAATAGAATCTCTGGCAAAAAGAACTGCTGACACTAATCTGTTGTCATAACAACCACAGTCTCCCACCCCTTCCTCAGCATGGGTGCTCACACTAATCTCCTTTCATTACACCAAGATGTCCTCCTGGGATACAGCAAGGGGATCTTTTTGACACATGAGGCATGGCGTGTAATTGTGAAATTTGAACCAAAAAAACACCACACACCAAAATGTCCAGTAGAAAGCAGTAATGGCCTCCTGAATTAGCACCCCAAAGAATTGAATCTTTCTGAGAAGGTATAACAATGAAAGAGAGAGCTTCAGGTCCAAATTGTTGTTATCTGAGTGTAAGGATGGTGAACTGTAGTGTTCATAGACAAAGATGATTCAATTCAAAGTTACAAACATGATTTGGTATGAAGCATGCATCACTTCAAACATGATGCTGTGACTAGCATGCCAGTCAGGCCTATTTGCAACAGAACATGCATATCCAGTGTGCTTTCCCTCTTTATAGATGTTAGGTTAATTATGCATGCTCTTGCCGTGTCGACGATTAGGTTGCTGGCGGGTCCAACACCCATCACCAACACCAATAACGACACTGTGGTCATTATTATAGAGGATATGGTGAGTGGTTCATCCATTGAAGAAGTGAAATCCACTGACAAAAAAATGTACAGTAAAAGAGAGGAGAGCAGTTTCTCCATTCAATGGACTCATGGGTCCTGGTTGACATTAAAGAGGCTGAGAATGCACCCGCACAGGAAGAGTCCATAGGCGCAGTCAGAGTGGTTGAGAGTGGGGATGAATGAGAGCAAGGATTAATAGCGCTCACATTCTAAGTCCTCGGTAGGGGACCCTCACCACCGTTCACCACTCTGAAAGTACCAATAACTGACTCTAAAGCAGGTAAATTCGACTCCCAATATACAGTGTAAGGGACAACCAATATTTCATGATGAGAAAGCTGATAATGCTGTGTTGACCAAAAACATCATATTCCTATCTAACAAGTCTTTCAACATATCCTCACATTGTTCTTTAGGCTGGTACAGTACAGTAACAGCATGGCTGGCAAGCCTGACATTGTACAACCAAAGACTTCCGGTTCATGGGTCGGTCTTGAATTGCGGTTGCATTTGGGCATGGGATTTTGGAGAAAAGAATAGTTGTATTTATTTAAATGTATTTGGGTACATCTTCCCATTCTAAATCAACTAATATGGCAGCTTAATGACTATAACTATTTTTTACCATAAGGATAACATTGTGCCACCAGTCGGTGTAGTAACACCACCGACGGTAACATCAATGAGACATTTTTGATTTTTGAAGATTTTCTTAAATGGAGGCCACAGATGCTCAACTCTAAGGCCGTTAACACAAATAATTAAATATAGTGATATGATTAATAATTTTGCTCACAATGTTATTTCCCTTCAATTAAATTGAGTAACACCAAGTGACCCTTTGGATTTCCTGAGTGGCTCCCGAGTGGCGCAGCGGTCTAAGGCACTGCATCTCAGCGCTAGAGGCGTCACTACAGACCCTGGTTTGATTCCATAGGGTGGTGCACAATTGGCCCAGCGTTGTTAGGGTTTGGCTGGGGAAGGCTGTCATTGTAAATAAGAATTTGTTCTTAACTGGCTTGCCTGCCTAGTTAAATACAATAATACAATATTAGACATACCAAATTATCACTGAATCCTCAAATTCATGACACACTAAAAGGGTGTGATTAGCTAATAATCTTCTTTAATATAGACCACTCCGCCGGTAACAGTTTGCCACTGGAGGGAATGCTCAAATTCCTTGTCTATCTTTGTCATGAGTGATTTTCAAGGCGGTAACACCAATTACATAAAACTGAGGGACAGACATTATACTAGTAAAACATTTTTTATTTTAATAGCCTTCTTTGTTTTTATTGATCTATACAAGATATTAAATACTTTTCACTTTCTGGCATTCAAAATAATAGATATTTCTAAATCCCCAAAACATG
Source organism: Salvelinus fontinalis (assembly GCF_029448725.1). Lineage (NCBI taxonomy): Eukaryota > Metazoa > Chordata > Actinopteri > Salmoniformes > Salmonidae > Salvelinus > Salvelinus fontinalis. Next base: position 58,374,830 of record NC_074665.1, on the reverse strand, counting down.
TCTCTACAATTCTACACTCTATCTCTACTGGGACAAGACAATTTGCTTACCCTAAGTACTTTAAGCAATGCATAAACAACATTTGCAGTATAAAGGTCTTGCAATATGTTTTATCATTGATCAACAGTTTAATATAAACAAAGACATGTATGATTGCAAAGGCAAGGGAGGCCCCTGAATTCAAGAACAACCTCGTCATATGGCATTATCCTTGTGTGCGTCCCAATAATATCTAATTTCTCCTGAAACAGATCCACAGATGATGCAATCTCTATTGCACTCAACACTGCCCTTTCCCACCTGGACAAAAGGAACACCTATGTGAGAATGCTATTCATTGACTACAGCTCAGCGTTCAACACTATAGTGCCTCCAAAGCTTATCACTAAGCTAAGGACCCTGGGACTTAACACCTCCATCTGCAACTGGATCCTGGACTTCCTGACGGGCCGACCCCAGGTGGTAAGGGTAGGTAACAACACATCCGCCACGCTGATCTTCAACACGGGGACCCCTCACGGGTGTGTGCTCAGTCCCCTCCTTTACATTCTGTTTACTCATGAATGCATGTCCAGGCACGACTCTAACACCATCATCAAGGTTTCCGATGACACAACAGTGGTAGGCCAGATCACCAACAATGATGAGACAGCCTATAGGGAGGAGGTCAGAGACCTGACCGTGTGGTGCCAGGACAACAACCTCTCCTTCAAAGTGATCAAGACAAAGGAGATGATTGTGGACTACAGGAAAAGGAGGACCGAGCACGCCCCCATTCTCATCGACAGGGTTGTAAGTTGAGCAGGTTGAGAGCTTCAAGTTCCTTGGTGTCCACATCACCAATAAACTGTCATGGTCCAAACACACTAAGACAGTCGTGAAGAGGGCACGACAAAGCTTATTTCCCCTCAGGAGACTGAAAAGATTTGGCATGGGTCCTCAGATCCTCAAAAGGTTCTACAGCTACACCATCGAGAGCATCCTGACTGGTTGCATCACTGCCTGGTATGGCAACTGGCTCGGCCTCCGACCGCAAGGCACTACAGAGGGTAGTGTGTACGGCCCAGTACATCACTAGGGCCAGCTTCCTGCCATCTAAGAACCTTTAAACCAGGCGGTGTCAGAGGAAGGCCCTAAAATGGTAAAAATCTCCAGCCACCCTAGTCATGGACTGTTCTCTCTGCTACCGCAAGGCAAGTTGTACCGGAACGCCAAGTCTAGGTCCAACATAATTCTTAACAGCTGCTACTCTCTGTTTATTATCTATGCATAGTCACTTTAACTCTACTTACATGTACATACATGTACATACCTCAATTACCTCGAATAACCGGTGCCCCCCCCCCCCCCCCCCCCCCCCCCCCACATTGACTCTGTACCGGTACCCCTTGTATATAGCCTCGCTATTGCTATTTTACTGCTGTTGTTTAATTATTTGTTACTTTTATTTTTAATTTTTAACTTAAAACTTCTTAAAGCATTGTTGGTTAAGGGCTTGTAAGTAAGCATTTCACTGTAAGGTCAACACCAGTTGTATTCGGCGCATGTGACAAATACAATCTGATTTGAAGTGTGCGCTCGTTCACTACTTCCAACAAATCTAAAAGCATTGAATTGGCGGAGGCATGGGCTGGTGGGAGTTTCCACAATAATTCTTATACCAGTAATTTTCTTTCAAATCGGCAAAGGGGAGTGCAGTGCAAACTTTGGGTGGAAGGAGAGATAATTGGGGCATGGGCCATGTGGGCATCATGTTTATTGTGAGGAGAAAGTGCCCTCTTGTGTTCACATTTTTAAACAGCACTGTACCAGAGATTTTTTATATAAGGTAGCTAGCTATGTACCACTCAAAAATCCCCATGAAATAGGTACTAGCTCCATTTACTTCATGGTTATCGTGATTGTGTGGGGTACAAACAAAAATCACATTATATAAGTAAACACAAATAAATTCAAATATCACCCTTTTCTCCTCTTGAGAAAAAACACATTTAGCATTTAGTAATTTTGCAGCTTGACATACACTACCGTTCAAAAGTTAGGGGTCACTTAGAAATGTCCTGGTTTTTGAAAGAAAAGCGCATTTTCTGTCCATTAAAATAACATAAAGTTCATCAGAAATACAGTGTAAACATTGTTAATGTTGTAAATGACTATTGTAGCTGGAAACGGCAGATTTTTTAATGGAATATCTACATCGGTGTACAGAGGCCTATTATCAGGGATCCCTCCGGGATGCTGGCCTTCTAGGCAGAGTTGCAACGAAAAAGCCATATCTCACTGGCAAATAAAAGGAAAAGATTAAGATGGGCAAAAGAACACAGACACTGGGCAGAGGAAATCTGCCTAGAAGGCTAGCCTCCCGGAGTTGCCTCTTCACTGTTGACGTTGAGACTGGTGTTTTGCGGGTACTATTTAATGAAGCTGCCAGTTGAGGACTTGTGAGGCGTCTGTTTCTCAAACTAGACACTCTAATGTACTTGTCCTCTTGCTCAGTTGTGTACCCGGGGCCTCCCACTCCTCCTTCTATTCTGGTTAGAGCCAGTTTGCGCTGCTCTGTGAAGGGAGTAGTACACAGCCTTGTACCAGATCTTCAGTTTCTTGGCAATTTCTTGCATGGAATAGCCTTCATTTCTCAGAACAAGAATAGACCGACGAGTTTCAGAAGAAAGTTCTTTGTTTCTGGCCATTTTGTGCCTGTAATTGAACCCACAAATGCTGATGCTCTAGATACTCAACTATTCTAAATAAGGCCAGTTTTATTGCTTCTATAATTAGAACAACAGTTTTCAGCTGTGATAACATAATTGCAAAAGGGTTTTCTAATGATCATTTAGCCTTTTAAAATGATAAACTTGGATTAGCTAACACAACGTGCCATTGGAACACAGGAATGATGGTTGCTGATAATGGGCCTCTGTACGCCTATGTAGATATTCCATAAAAAATCTGCCGTTTTCAGCTACGAGTTATTTACAACATTAACAATGTCTCTACACTGTATTTCTCATCAATTTGTTGTTATTTTAATGGACAAAAAAGTGATTTTCTTTCAAAAACAAGGACATTTCTAAGTGACCTCAAACTTTTGAACGGTAGTGTATATACTGTATGTAATTTGGACTATAAATGAGGAGGGAATTTCTAAAGTGGTCTGGTATGTTGAAACGCCTTTGTTTTGTCGATTTCTCTTTGGTCCTATCACAGGACAAATGTATTTCTGACGTACTTCCGTGCATGTGATGAACTGTAATGGCAGCCCACATGCGCATCAAAATTGTGTAAAGGATACCTGTGCAATTCACAAAAATGTATAATGTTAGCTTTTACTTGAATATGAGACATTTACTGAGACTTGGGCCCTCGCTGGCTCGACTAAATGTGCGGTTGTGCCACCAAAGCGTCTGGAACAGTCATGGAACGATACGAAAAGTGAGAGTGGACTTCGGTGAGAAGTAAGTTGACGTATGACTTGGCTAGCTAGTTGGCTAGCTAGTTAGTAGTTAGCTAGCTTCATAGCTTGCTAATAACATAACGTTACACAGTAACAACCAGTCAAGCCTGTGGGTCAAGGTTTCAAGTTCATTATTCAATGCAGGAGTGTACTTGTTGATTTGATATTGTCATGGTCTGAGTCAGATATATTTATAAGAAGGAATATTATTTAGAATATAACGTTATCGGTCTTGAGTCTATCTAAATTTGTATTGCGGTGATGATGAATGGGCGATTGACTCACATCAATTCACTCTAACCTCAGATGTTTTCTGATTTCCCTGCTTTTAAAGAAAACTTGAGATCTCAACAGGGAAACTTGCCAGATTTGCAGATGGGTCGGCTGTTGTGCAGGTAGTTATATTTCAGTTTGCAACTTGAATATGCACAAGATGTTCAAACCAGTTACTCAGATGCATTCCACCTCTTTATTCAGCTTGGGGATACAACAGTGATGGTGACAGCTGTCAGCAAAACAAAACCATCCCCCTCCCAATTTATGCCTTTAGTGGTAAGTTAATGCTCCTGTTTTTTAAAGTGGGGTCATATTCATTTATTTTAATGCCCTTCAAACATATTGAAAAACTGCTTTTAGTCTTCCATGCAGGATGGTTCATTATGTGTAATGATCGCTTTAGTGTATTGGGCAATTACATAGTGTTTTCAGGTCCCTTGGAGTAATTCAGGTCCCTTGGCTAGAGCTGTGTGTTTTTGATTGACAGGTGGACTACAGGCAAAAAGCAGCTGCTGCTGGTAGAATCCCCACTAACCACCTGCGGCGGGAGTTGGGCACCACTGAAAATGAGATTCTGACTAGTAGGCTAATAGGTGAGAAGATTATTCTAACTTCTATCCTATGTTCCACCAATGCGGTGACTTTTGAGATGTCTACCTTGGTGAATTTGTGGGGGGGATTTCGCCTATTTTTAACAGTCATAAAGAGCACATGGTAAAAAATAAAGAAAAAACATTTTCCCATCTAAAGAGGTTAAATAAAAAATGACTAGTGAGTTCCTATTAAGTGCCAAATATAGTAACAGGGTTGATGATTTCATCTTAAATGGGCCATAAATCCCGTTATGACAGGGGAAATGGGTACTTGTTGTCAAAGCAGTGACTCGCTCCTGCAGGTTCATGCTCTACAACATCCATAGAGTACGACCCTACCTCACACAGGAAGAGGCGCAAGTCCTAAACCATGCACTTGTCCTCTCCCGTCTGGACTACTGCAACTCATTGTTGGCTGGGCTCCCCGCTTGTTCCATCAAACCCCTGCAACTTAGCCAGAATGCTGGCGTCAGCCTGGTTTTAAAACTCCCCAAGTTCTCAAATGTCACCCTACTCCTTCGCACACTCCACTGGCTTCCAGTCGAAGCTCGCATCCACTACAAGACCATGGTGCTTACCTACGGAACAGCAAGAGGAACTACCCCTCCCTACCTTAGGCTATGCTCAAACCCTACACCCCAACCCTAGCACAACGTTTTGCTACCTCAGGTCCTTTTGCCCTACCACCCCTTACTGGAGGGCAACTCCCGCTCAGCCCAGTCCAAGTTCTTCTCTGTCCTGGCACCCCAATGGTGGAACCAGCTTCCCCCTGAAGCTAGGACATCTTCTGAAAACATCTGAAACCCTACCTCATCAAACAGTGTCTTAAATAATCCTCCTCACCTCGACCTGAACCAGCACTCTAGCTCTGACCCTACTGATAGCTAGTTTATTGAGGAAAATGTACTTTCTATGCCTGTGATGTGTGGTTGTCCTACCTAGCTGTCTGGGGATGAATACACTAACATTAAGTCACTCTGGAAAAGAGCGTCTGCTAAATTACTAAATTGTAATTGTAAATGTGTGCAACAGGGAGGGGCAATTGAATGCAAGGTTCACAAACAAAATTAAATTATAAAAACATGTCTAGCTTGTCTGTCTATTGGTAACAGGGTTGATGTGTTATGCTTGACCCACTCTGTTTTCCATCATAAAACACCAGTAAATTGCCAAAAAGAGTAGAACCACCTGCTTTTACACTAGGATTTCACTGTAAGATGTTTCTTTTGAAAAAAATATTTAAAAAATAAATAGTTTCACCATATTAAATTAGAGTTCAGTTCATGTAACAGGATTGACCTTAAAATTAAAATGATTGTTATTTTTTTCTCCTTAAAATGAATTGCTAATCACATGAAATAAATAATCTTCAGAAATTACAACAAAATAACTAGGGCTTTACAATGATGGTCATAACTTTTGGGTTAAGTGGGTTAAAATCTACCTGGAATTCAGAGGGTGAAGGGTGGTAAATATCAAAATGTTGAATTTTAGCACTTTAGCAAGTCTTTATTAATAATCTGATTTATTAAATTATCCTTGTGATCTATATCAAAGGCACTCATTTTGTGTAACAAACCAACAATTACTCTAGTCATGAATTAGTACAAATACCATTAGCAGACTTTTAACTGTATCCTTTTTTGTTGTCTCACCTCAGACAGGGCAATCAGACCGCTTTTTCCAGCTGGTTATTTCTATGACACTCAGGTGAGTCATCATTTGTAGCTAATGTTGTAATCATTTATGGACTCATTACTGATATGTTTACACTATTATTACAAGCTATGCTCTTGATTGTAATACTGCTATGTATATTTTCAGGTCCTGTGTAACCTGTTGGCAGTTGATGGTGTTAATGATCCAGATGTACTGGCCATTAATGGAGGTGAGGAGAGATTGATTTCCTTGTAGAAGCAGTCACATGACCTTTGTTTGACATCCAGTGATTAAATAAACAATTTCTCATCCCTACAGCCTCTGCTGCTCTATCCCTGTCTGACATTCCCTGGAATGGGCCCATTGGTTAGTATCTCTTACAGACCTGTCCTTTTTTTTTGCACAGTGTGTGTGGCTTTAACCATATGGTCTGTGTTTCGTGGATGTTTAGGTGCAGTGCGCATTGGCCTGGTGAATGGAGAGTTTCTGGTGAACCCAACACGAAAGGAAATGGCTTCCAGCACTATCAACCTGATAGTGGCTGGAGCACCGCTCAGCCAAGTGGGTTAGTAGTCCATCTATATCGCTCATCCATTTTTCCTATAGGACTCTCTTTTACCTTACTGTAACATTCTATGATATATATTGTGTGTCATATTCAGTCTCTGTAAAAAACAAAAAACACGTATTGTTTGTGTCTTAGTGATGATAGAAGCTTCTGCTGAGAATGTGTTGCAGCAGGACTTCTGTCATGCAGTCAAGGTTGGTGTGAAGCACACACAGCAGATCATACTGGCAATTCAGCAGATGGCCAGAGAAGCAAAGGTGTCCAAGCGCACTCCTCCCAAAATATTTTCTGCTCCCCTGGAAATGATTGAGCTTGCGCGACAGTAAGGCATCAAATTTCTGTTTTAATATTTCTCATATCTGTCATGTTTTTATTTATTGATGGTAACATGACAGCACACGATTTTGCTTTCAGGTTGGCCTCTGAAAAGGTCTATGCTGTTTTCACAGACTTCACTCATGACAAAGTAAGTATTTGTGTCTGGGTGTTTTTGCTATTATGTTTTTGTGGTACTTTTTCATTCACTAAGATCACTAACTTACTATGTCCTTTCAGATTTCCAGAGATGATGCCATTAATAAAGTAAGGCTTGAAACAGAGGAACAAATAAAAGGTACATATCATTGCCTTATACCAAATAAATGTTATGCTACAAATGTTATGCTTTTTGCAACTTTCAAGGTATTGTGAGTGGTTGTTTACTGTCTAACCGCCTACATATGTCTGTATTCTGTAGAGAAATATCCTCAAGCTGAACCTTACGAGGTGATGGAGTCCTTCAACATGGTATCAAAAGAGGTTTTCCGCAATCTGGTTTTGAACGAGTACAGGAGGTAAAAAGAACATGTCTCAGTAGTATTTAGCAAATATTCATGAATACATGACCAACATATGCGATTGATGAATACTGTGTGGTTTGGAACAATAAAATAGTTTCCTTGTTTTACAGGTGTGATGGAAGAGACCTGACTTCATTGAGAAATATTTCCTGTGAGGCGGACATCTTTAAGCCCCTTCATGGGTCTGCACTTTTCCAGAGGGGACAGACACAGGTAGGGACCTGGCGTTTATAAAGATGTAGGCTCAGAGTATGCATCCTATTCATTTTGGGGACATTGGAAAGTATTGGCGGAGTCTGATTTATTTTGGGTGGCTTGTCATTCTATCTTTAGCCTACTTAATAAAGCCTTTTCTCTCTAGGTTCTGTGCTCTGTAACATTTGACTCCTTGGAGTCTAGTATTAAAACAGACATCATCACTACGGCGTTAAGGTAAACTTATACATTATTAATTACGGTCCTCTTGAAAACAAATTTCAAGCAAGTGTTAATGCAATTTATGTAGGTTAGATGAAACTAGTTGCTCTCTTTTAACAGTGGAGTCAAAGACAAGAATTTCATGCTTCACTATGAGGTGAGTATCACATTTTGCAAATACGCAGGATTCAAGGATTTGCTTATTAGTTTGGTATTGCACAAAAAAACATCTGAATGGGCTGAAATTATATTTATTTTTCAGTTTCCACCTTATGCAACCAATGAGATTGGAAAGATGAGTGGAATGAACAGAAGAGAGCTTGGTCATGGTTAGTATGCTGGTATAGATTAGACGACGCATGGGTAGTGTGGGTGGCATGGTTATTAAATTGATGCGACCATTTAGATCATATTCTGCTTCTATGGTAACAGGGGCACTGGCTGAGAAGTCTTTGAGACCTGTCATTCCCAAAGACTTCCCCTTCACAATTAGAGTTACCTCTGAGGTTCTGGAGTCTAATGGTGAGATCTATGGATGACTTCCATTTTGCTTCTACATTTTTAGACTATTACTTATTATAAGCTTAGTTGCAAAATCTTAATAATTTCATTGACTGTATGATTAGCCCCCGCTCTTTCTTTCTCTCACGCACTCTCATTCTCTCAGGGTCCTCGTCTATGGCATCAGCATGTGGAGGCAGTCTGGCTTTGATGGATGCTGGTACAGAACTTCATGTTTTTGAAGTGGAAAATAAAAAACGTAATTTGAAAATGTTGTTAATGATCTTTCTGTTTGCAGTGAAATGTAGCACTTTTGTGTTTCAGGTGTTCCTATTTCATCAGCTGTGGCAGGTGTTGCTATTGGACTCATATCCAAGGCAAACCCAGAGAAGCCATCAGAAATCCAGGACTACCGAATATTGACTGATATTCTGGTACCCAATATTACTAGTATTTTTCTCACCAATCCTACATTCGTACTGTAATAATGGGATCCCCTGTAGAACTGTTTAATTTGTGTTTTCTGTCACAGGGAATAGAGGATTACCTAGGAGACATGGACTTCAAACTGGCAGGAACAAACAAGGGTATCAATGCCTTACAGGTACTGTAGATGAACGTCCAGTGGTTTCGCTATTCTGTCGTATTTTGACTTTATTTTTGCTATAATGTATGCCTCCTTCTTCTAGGCTGATGTGAAGATTCCAGGCTTACCTCTGAAACTTGTAATGGAGGCTATTCAGCAAGCCACGGGTGAAATGAAAGACATGCTCCAGAAATATATTGTTTATGTCGCTATAAAATATCGTAGTCACCAATCCTCATTTCATCCTCATATCTTTAGTTGCCAAGAGGGAGATTTTGGGCATCATGAACAAGACCATTGCCAAGCCAAGGGATAAAAGAAAGGAGAATGGTCCAGTTGTTGGTAAGACTCTTGGTGTCTAGCCCTTATTTGATTCCTATCATTTATGTATTTCCCTTTGAAGGAATGTTTCCTGTCTGTTGCAGAGAATGTCAGAGTCCCTGTCTCTAGACGAGCACGCTTTGTCGGACCAGGGGGATATAACCTCCGCAGACTACAAGCTCAAACAGGTAACATTTAATATTTAAAAAAACATTCTAACTCCATTTGTGTCAACCCTGACACATGAGCTTTCTTCATAGGTGCATAGTGTATGGGAAAATGACAGGTTCTGTGTCATTGGATAGGTGTGACGATAAGCCAGGTGGACGAGGAGTCCTTCTCTGTGTTTGCACCTACTCCAGGTGCCATGAATGAAGCCCAGGAATTCATCACAGAAATCTGCAAGGATGATGTGAGTCCAACCTAGTCTGATTCCACTGTATTGCCTAATTTCTTACCATTCCTTAATGCATCCTTAATGCATTTTGATTCACTACAATTATTGTACTATAGACCCATTTCCCGGCCGCGTCATAAAGTTTTGTGCGCTGTTCGTCTTTAAAACCCTCTTTGTTTACCTAGCAGTGGATACGATCACGTGCAACTTCAAATGCAGCTTGTGCAAGTTAACAAACATGTAATCAGTTGGTTATCGTCTACAACATTGCAGATGTCATCAGAGGATTGATTATCTAGCAAGCCAGCGAGGCAAGGTGAAATATCACAAATAGAGCTAGATAAGGCCAGAAGAATAATATACTGTACTTGTTGAACATAGCTATAGCCATCAGTCTTGAATGTTTTCATGGTCATCACTCACTTACTGTTAAGTTTGTCAAGGTCCCGACATCAACGTTGGCTATCCTGCTACAGAGCTTTTTGATGTTGGGAAGCGCACATTACTCTAACGTGACGTTTGATGGGTAACAGAAAAGGGCTCTATATTTGCTCTCAAACTCGAGGCGACATTCTGCCTTCTCCCTACAGGTATCAGCCATTAGCTTCATTCACGACTGCCTCATGTGAACTGCAATCCCGACGCTGTGTTTTAACGTTTAGAAACCTTTCTAATAATCGCTTGCGATATGGCTTTCAAACATATGGCTCTTATCTTTCATAGTGAGGAATAATCCTTAAAATAAAAAACACTTACTGTAAATGTTTTGTATAGATCCATACAACTAGGGGAGCCTCCATCCGACGAAACTACACTTCCGCTACACTTCCCGAGTTGCGCTTACACACAGGTGTTCTTGTCTTTCAATAAACAAGCTCTATAACATAGAGATGTGGGAACACCAACCCTAACCATATCAAGATGTGTATCAATTTAACCTGTGTATTGAAAATTATTTCTCGCTCCTATGAAAGATGGGGTCCTTATGCTTCCAAAACCGTACCGCAAGCGATGAATGTTAATGCGCAGAGCGAGTGTCTGGGATCTTAACAAAACTCTCCAGAAGACGCCTTCGTCCAATGACTCTTATGTGTAATGTAATGGAACTGAGAGTCATGATCAAGGGCTAGACTATATCATCCAAAAAAAGCAATGTTTACCCACATCAATACTGATATGAATCTGAAGATACATTTTTTGTATTGCAGCAAGAGCAGCTGCTGGAGTTTGGTGCTGTTTACACTGCCACCATCATGGAAATAAGGTACACAATGTTATGTGTTATTGGAGGATGCTGTTTAATCTGTGATGCAGCTACTGTCGGTGGTTTTTAAACATAGGACTGATTAAACATTGGATTGCTAAATGGGTAGCTTCATGACTTGCTTCAATTCTGTCTCCCTTCCGCCACAGGGACATTGGTGTCATGGTGAAGCTATATCCCAACATGAGTGCTGTTCTGCTCCATAACTCTCAGCTGGACCACAAACGGGTAAGAGTCTTGCCCCAGAATACCATGCAGGGCTCACAGGACCCTCGACACAGATGTTACCATTTTGGAAAGGGCTGCATGTGTTTGCTTGTTTTCTGTTTGTCAGATGTTTCAGATAACATTTTTGACAGAGTGAAATAATTGTAAACTCTGAATTTGTACAGATAAAACACCCAAGTGCTCTTGGATTAGAAGTTGGACAGCAGATTCAGGTATGTGTTGCAGTAGGATCATTTTTCTAACCTTTAGTTGTTAATCTGCTTGATTTCTTAACTAACATTATTTCTCTGATGGAACTTTGCCAACAGGTTAAATACTTTGGGCGAGACCCAACAGATGGTAGAATGAGGCTTTCGAGGAAGGTGTTACAATCTCCAGCAGCAACAGTTGTTAAGACACTGAGTGAGAAACAGAGCATCTCCATAGGCACAGGGGATGGCCAAGCGACCAGCACCTCCTCTTGACTCCCCTTGTCCTCCTAGACTGTGACCAACTGTCCATGACCATGCATCTTTAGGACACTCTCCATTCACCCTGACTTCACTGAACTACCGTTTCTCGCCAACATCCTCCAAGCACCACTTACTGTACTCTCATTCTCTGCTGATTTCAGCAATGGGATCAGATGGGTGGCCATACTATTTTGAGTTTATATGCTGCCAGTTTCTGCATCTATTTTATACAATGTGTAATAAATATGTAAATGAACCATGTAATTGTTTCACGCTGACTTGATTTAAACCTGTGACCTCTCATGTGATGGCATATTCCAAACTTCTACATACTCATTGTTTTAGTTCTACAATATTTAGAGTTGACATCTTTTATTGAAATCAACAGCATTATTGTATATATTTTTTTTTGCCAAGGACAGACTCTGTAACAGGTCTGTCGGTTTCGATATTGCCACAATAACGCCCCGTGTACACTAGCACGCGGTACCGCGCGGTGAAACACCGCTTCCCATTCATTTTCAATGGAAGGAGAGGGCGGGGGACTTTTGGGCGGCGCGAATGTGGCGTGGGACACACCGGTTTCCGTAGCCCCTCGGAGGAGACCCCGCGGCGGTAACCGTTTGATTGACGTAGGGAAGAAAAAGACAAGATCGGATTACAAGATGGCGGTCTCTGGATGATAGTGAAGAGGCCGTCGTAGTTGTTGTGTTTTCAACGGTGAATTGTACAGTTAGATAGCTAGAAATCCGGCATTCTGCGGGGAAAATAATCATCATCGTAATATGCTCGTGAATTAGCTTTACGTTTTAGCACATTATTGCAAAACATGCGGGTAGAAACAAAGTTTGAAGTTCGGGGATAAGAAAATAGCTAGGCAACTATTTGAAATAGTGAACTAGTGGCTAGCTAACGTTAGATTGTTAGCTTTTCCGTTCAAGTAACCATGTCGGATACTCGGCGGCGTGTGAAAGTATATACGCTGAATGAAGACCGACAGTGGGATGATAGGGGCACAGGACATGTCTCGTCTACCTTTGTCGAACGACTGAAGGGAATATCATTATTAGTTCGGGCCGAATCCGACGGTGAGTTGTTAGCTAACATATCTTATTAGTAGATGGTCAGATAACGTTAGCTCGTCGCATGTTTGTTTTGTTCGTAACGCAGCTATCTAGTTGGCTGGTAACATTAACAGGCCGCAAATTCAATAAATCAATATCGCTAACTAGTTTGCGAACAATTGGCGACTGTAACTAACTAACGTTAAACCACCAACTGAACTAGCTAGCTAACGTTAGTAGCGTAACGTTACAGTAACTGCTGCCGTTGTGAATTAGTTATTCTAGCCATCACACTATTGCTAATGCTAGTTGGCTACCGTTAACTAGCTAATGGTATCTATTTAACGTTAGTTAGCTAACACATTTAAACGTTTACTTGTATTAACGCTAGCTAATGTTATTGGTGGTTGGGCTTTAAGATCAAATACAAATCATCAAAACAAATTGCTTTAGGTAGCTCGTTAGCTAATTAACGTTAGCTGTTTATTGATTCGTTTTAGTTATCTAACGTTAACTAACATTATTTACTCAAACCAGCTTGTTAGCTAACTAACCTAGTTGGATGGCTAGCTAGCCAATGCTTGGAAGTAAAGTGTGGTTTAACTGACTTGCTTTGTAATCCTGTTTTCCTTTCAATTATTTGTTTATAGCTATTTTGGTACAGTAACTAGTTAACCTTCGGTACAGTTTAAAAGTACTATATCCAGCTAACGTTAGTTAACTAACGTTACCTGGTCCAATGTTAGTCAGCTGGCTAGATAATTAACGTTAACCAGCTAGTAAACTCACTTGGCTTACTCGGTAATAGATAAAGGGACATTTGCTTGCCAGTCAAAAACATACACATTATGTAAGCTAATTTATGGGTAGTTGTCCATGTTTACATGCACAGTTCATGTTAGTAAAGGTGTGGTGTTTAGGTTTCAGCAGTAAGACTGACAATTAGTTACATCTGTCTTATTTGAAGAACATGTTCTTTCACACCCATTTTGCGAACATTTAGGCATCAACTAATTATTTCAATAAGATAGTGGGTAGCTAACTAAATTCCCATTTGTCTTTTAGGCTCACTTCTCCTGGAGTCTAAAATCAGCCCAAATACTGCATATCAGAAACAACAAGTGAGTATTCTGCCTCTATAACGGGTAGGTTAGCGTTTTTTCGTCATTAGTCTTGTTCTGGAGGCAGTGGGCACTAGCTGGCACAGCCACAGTAATACAATCTGATTTGAAAGCTAACCTTAACCACACTGCTAACTCTAATGCCTAACCCTGACCAAAAAGCAAATGTTTGTTTTCATGAATTTTTACAATGTAGCACATTTTGGCTTTGCAGCTGACCTATGGGGAAATCGCTCAGTTCTGCCTCCTGGACAAAGCTCATGACAATATGTCAACCTGTCTATAAAAGCTCATGACAATTTGTCAACCTGTCTATAATGGACTGCTCTGTGTACTTATTCCACATTTTGTTGTTACAGCCTGAATTTAAAAAAGCATCAAGTATATATTTTTTTCTCACCCATCTACACACAATATTCCATAATGACAAAGTGAAAACATGTTTTTAGAAAGGTAAGCACATTTATTGAAAATTAAATTAAGAAATATCTCATTTACGTAATTCAATACATGTTAGAATCAACATATTGATTGCGCATTATTTTCTAAATTCTTCATGCTCTGTTAAATTGGTTGTTGATCATTGCTAGACAACCATTTTCAAGTTTTGCCATAGGTTTTTCAAGCCGATTTAAGTCAAAACTGTAACTCAGGAACATCCACTGTCTTCTTGGTAAGCAACTCGTGTAGATTTGGCCTATTGTAAGGTGCATTCGTCTCACAGTGTCTGGTGTAAAGAGACTGGACAAGGTTTTTCTCTACGATTTTGTCTGTGACTGCTCAGTTTCTATTTATCCTGAAAACTCACCAGTCCTTAACTATTATGAGCACACCCATAACATGATGCAGCCACCACTATGCTTGAAAGTATGGAGAGTGGTATTCAGAAATGTGTTCTATTGGATTGCCCCAAACAGAACAAAAACACACAAGAAATAAGAACACAAGAAAATAAGCTATATAATGGGTTAGTTCCAATACCGTATTTACAATATGTAGGAATATTGGAGTGATAAAGGTAGATATGTATATGGGTTAGTTGACTAGGTATCAGCATGTATGCTAAACAGAGTAGCAGCGGTGTAAATTATGGTGGTGTGTGTAGTCGGTATAAATTAGTGTGTAGTAGAGGTCAACTGATTAATCGGCTTGGCCGATAATGTATTGCCGATTTCAAGTTTTCATAACAATCTGTAATTGGCATTTTTGGACACCGATTATGGCCAATTACATTGCACTCCACGAGGAGACTGCGTGACAGGCTGACTACCTGTTATGTGAGTGCAGCAAGGAGTCAAGGTGCTAGCTAGCATTACACTTATCTTATAAAAAACAATCAATCTTAACATAATCACTAGTTCACTACACATGGTTGATGATATTACTAGTTTATCTAGCTTGTCCTGCGTTGTATATAATCGATGCAGTGCCTGTTAATTTATCATTGAATCATAGCCTACTTCGTCAAACAGGTGATTTAACAAGAGCATTCGCAAAAAAAAAAAACTTTGTCGTTGCACCAATGTGTACTTAACCATAAACATCAATGCCTTTCTTAAAATCAATACACAAATTTTTAAACCTGCATATTTAATTAATATTGCCTGCTAACATGAATTTCTTTTAACTAGGGAAATTGTCACTTCTCTTGTGTTCTGTGCAAGCAGAGTTGGGGTGTATGCAGCAGTTTGGGCCGCCTGGCTCGTTGCAAACTGTGTGAAGACCATTTTTTCCTAACAAAGACCGTAATTAATTTGCCAGAATTGTACATAATTATGACATAATATTGACGGGTGTGCAATGTAACAGCAATATTTAGACTTAGGGATGCCCACCGTTAGATAAAATATGGAACGGTTCCGTATTTCACTGAAAGAATAAACGTTTTGTTTTTTGAAATGATAGTTTCCGGATTTGACCATATTAATGATCTAAGGCTCGTTTTTCTGTGTGTTATTATATTAAAATGAAGTCTATGATTTGATAGAGCAGTCTGACTGAGCGGTGGTAGGCAGCAGCATGCTCGTAAGCATTCATTCAAACAGCACTTTCCTGCATTTGCCAGCAGCTCTTCGCTATGCTTCAAGCATTGCGCTGTTTATGACTTCAAGCCTATCAACTCCCGAGATTGGTCTGGCAATACTAAAGTACCTATTAGAACATCCAATAGTCAAAGGTATATGAAATACAAATGCTATAGAGAGAAATAGTCATATAATTCCTATAATAACTACAACCTAAAACTTCTTACCTGGGAGTATTGAAGACTCATGTTAAAAGGAACCACCAGCTTTCATATGTTCTGAGCAAGGAACTGAAACGTTAGCTTTTTTACATGGCACATATTGCACTTTTACTTTCTTCTCCAACACTTTGTTTTTGCATATCATTAAACCAAATTGAACATGTTTCATTATTTATTTGAGACTAAATTGATTTTATTGATGTATTATATTAAGTTAAAATAAGTGTTCATTCAGTATTGTTGTAATTGTCATTATTACAAATATAAATAAATAATTTGTCCAATTAATTCGTATCGGCTTTCTTTGGTCCTCCAATCGGTATCGGCGTTGAAAAATCATAATCGGTCGACCTCTAGTGTGTAGAGTCCCAGTAGTGTACACAGAGACGGTGCAAAAATGCACGGGTCAACTCAGTCTGTGTAGCCATTTTGTTAGCTATTTAGCAGTCTTGTGGCTTGGGGATCGAAGCTGTTCAGGAGCCTGTTGGTGTCAGACTTAATGCACCAGTACAGCTTGCCGTGTGGAAGCAGAGAGTAGTCTATGGCTCATCCTTATGTATCTAAAGAATTCTGCATGTGTACAGTTGCAGTTAATTTGAGATTATTATTATTATTATTTTTACATTTATGCAAAGACCAGATTTACAAATTTCATGTTATGAAAATATGTTTTTTCAACTTGATTATGAGAATGGTTTTTCCCCTCAGGACACCCTGATTGTGTGGTCAGAAGCAGAGAACTATGATCTGGCCCTGAGTTTTCAGGAAAAAGCTGGCTGCGATGAAATCTGGGAAAAGATATGTCAGGTATTGTACCGTGTTTATACGGTTTTGTAATTCAGTGTAAAGTTTAGGATACACTACTATGCTCGTTAGTCTTTTTATGGTACCAGAAAGCACACTTAATACTACATGTCACTACTGTTGGTGACGCATGTACACAAATAAGTTAAACAACATCCTTTTGCAATAGCACATTGTCTAGAGCAACTGATTGTACTGTATTTTCTTGTTATTTTAAGCCCCAGTACTATGAATAGCCATGTCTGTGCTTAGGTCACTGGTTTTCTTTGGGGGGCAGTAAACAAACAAATACATGTCTCTTACAAAACTAAGCCATTTAATAATTAAGTATAGAATATCATGTAACTGAATTTTCTCCTTAGCAATGCGGGACTAAAGTCTTTCTCTCAGTAGTTCTTACATGTGGCCCCGTGTCTTTCCTCCCCAGGTGCAAGGGAAAGACCCTGCGCTGGAGATCACCCAGGACCCCATCGATGAGTCTGAGGAGGAGCGCTTCGAGGAGATGCCAGAGACCAGCCACCTAGTGGAGCTGCCTCCATGCGAACTGGCCCGGCTAGAGGAGATCGCTGACCTTGTGACCTCTGTCCTGTCCTCGCCCATCCGCCGGGAGAAGCTGGCCCTGGCCCTTATGAGCGAAGGTTACATGAAGAAGCTGCTGCAGCTCTTCCAGGTGTGCGAGGACCTCGACAACCGGGAGGGCCTACACCATCTGTATGAGATTATACGTGGAGTGTTGTTCCTCAACAAGGCGGCTCTATTCGAGGTCATGTTCTCGGACGACTGTATCATGGATGTGGTTGGCTGTCTGGAGTTTGATCCGTCGCTGGTGCAGCCTAAAAAGCACCGGGAGTTCCTCACCAAGACGGCCAAGTTCAAGGAGGTAATCCCCATCACGGACTCAGAGCTGCGGCAAAAGATTCACCAGACGTACCGGGTGCAGTACATCCAGGACATCATCCTGCCCACACCTTCTGTCTTCGAGGAGAACTTCCTTTCCACCCTCACATCCTTTATTTTCTTCAACAAGGTGGAGATAGTCAGCATGCTGCAGGTGAGTTACTGCAAACCACAGAACCCTCAGAAAATGTTCTCTTCCATTTTGCCGTTCTTGACTAGAAATCCGTTTGTGTTGTCTGCACTGCCTCTTCAGCTCTGGTGTTTTCAGTTTAACAGGTTACATTTTAGTGTGTTCAGTGAAGGTAATAAAGCACAATCACTTAACTCACTACATATCACAAACTTTCACACCATTGTCAATGTAGATGATGATGTTTTTCTGCTGGTGGTTTTATTTTCCTGTGAAAAGTATGAAACATTCCCTCCATCTTCAGATTTGAACATCAATTGTAATCATTACATGTATGTGATATTCTGCTGTTGTCATCAACCTGGAAATTATTAACTTTATGAATGTATTTTATTTAACAGTAATGGAATGTCATAAAATATGTTTTTGCTGCTTTTGTCTGCAGTATTGTAAATCAATGCTTGTGACTTCTCTAAGGATTAGTTCTATATCAAACTGCTTGTCTTTGGCTCTATTGTTGAAATGGTTTGTAGTTGATAGGTTATCTTCAATTTTAATCAAGGTATCTAATCTGAAATCAACAGGCCCTGATGTTTGTCTATGATCTCACATTAACAACAATGAGGTTGTGGCACGATTTACATTTAAGTTCCCTTGTTGGCACTTCGCAATATAATTATACAAGTTTAGAAGTTCAAGAGGGACTTGGTTAGGGATGTGACAGTCATGAGTTTTTGGATGATGGATATTTGTCAGTAAAATGACCACGGTCACTGTTTTATAATCATGCAAAGGGAAATAGAATTTTTTTATATACACTACATGGCCAAAAGTATGTGGACACCTGCTCGTCGAACATCTCATGGCCATTAATATGGAGTTGGTCCCCGCTTTGCTCCTATAACAGCCTCCACTCTTCTGGGGAGGCTTTCCATTAGATGTTGCAACATTGCTGCAGAGACTTGCTTTCATTCAGCCACAAGCATTGGTGAGGTCAGACACTGATGTTGGGCAATTAGGCCTGGCTCACAGTCGGCATTCAAATTGATCCCAAAGGTGTTCAATGGGGTTGAGGTCAGGGCTAAAGTCCTACATTTGACAGTGTATGTGAGAGCAAAAACCAAGCCATGGGGTTGAAGGAATTGTCCGTAAAGCTCCGAGACAGGATTGTGGCAAGGGTACCAAAAAATGTCTGCAGCTTTGTAGGTCACCAAGAACACAGTGGCCTCCATTCTTAAATGGAAGCCGTTTGGAACCACAAAGGCACTTCCTAGAGCTGGCCGCGAGAGCCAACCTGAGCAATCGGGGGAGAAGGACCTTGGTCAGGGAGGTGACCAAGAACCCTATGGTCACACTGACAGAGCTCCAGAGTACCTATGTGGAGATGGGAGAACCTTCCAGAAGGACAACCAGCTCTGCAGTACTCCACCAATCAGGCCTTTATGGTCGAGTGGCCAGACAGAAGCCACTCCTCAGTAAAAGGCACATGACAGCCCACTTGGAGTTTGCCAAAAGGTACCTAAATGACTCTCACCATGAAAAACAAGATTCTCTGGTCTGATGAAACCAACATTGAACTGTTTGACCTGAATGCCAAGCGTCACATATGGAGGAAACCTGGCACCATCCCTACGGTGAAGCTTGGTGGTGGCAGCCTCATGCTGTGGGTATGTTTTTCAGCGGCAAGGACTGGGAGTTTAGTCAGGATCGAGGAAAAGATGAACTGAGCAACGTACAGAGATCCTTGATGAAAACCTGATCCAGAGCGCTCAAGACCTACTGGGGTGAAGGTCCAGACTAGTCTCCCAGTCATCTTATGTGTATACTGTATTCTATTCTACTGTATTTTAGTCAATGCTCAATTAAATATTTGTCTTTATTAATTCCATAATTGTACTTTTGGATGTGTGTGTATTGTTGTGAATTGTTAGATGCTACTGCACTGTTGGAGCTAGGAACACAAGCATTTCGCTAACATCTGCTAAATATGTGTGTGACCAATAAAATTGTATTTGAAGGTTCACCTTCCAACAGGCCAAAGACCCTGAGTACACAGCCAAGATAGCGCAGGAGTAGCTTCGGGACAAGTTTTGAAGGGGGTTTGAATACTTTCTGAATGCACTGTGTGTATGTATGTACAGTACCAGTCAAAAGTTTGGACACAGCTTCACATTCAAGGGGTTTTATTTTTACTATTTTCTATATTGTATAATAGTGAAGACATCAAAACTATGAAATAACACATGGAATCATGTAGTAAACAAATCAACATATATTTGAGATTATTCGAAGTAGTCACCTTTTTGCCTTGAGAACTCACTTGGCATTATCTCAACCAGCTTCATGAGGTAGTCACAATTAAAAATTGTGCCTTGGAAAGAAATTTCTCAAATTAACTTTTAACACCTTAATGCGTTTGAGCAAATCAGTTGTGTTGTGACAAGGTAGGGGTGGTATGCAGAAGGAAGCCCTATTTGGTAAAAAAACAAGTCCATATTATGGCAAGAACAGCTCAAATAAGCAAAGAGAAACCACAGTCCATTACTTTAAGACATAAAGGTCAGTCAATACAGAACATTTCAAGAACTTTGGACGTTTCTACAACTGCAGTCGCAAAAACCATCAAGCGCTATGATGAAACTGGCTCTCATGAGGACCGCCACAAGAATGGAAGACCCAGAGTTACCTCTGCTTCAGAGGATACGTTCATTAGAGTTTACTGCACCTCAGAAATTGCATCCCAAATAAATGTTTCACAGAGTTCAAGTAACAGACACATCTCAACATCAACTGTTCAGAGGAGACTGCGTGAATCAGGCCTTCATCGTCGAATTGCTGCAATGAAACCACTACTAAAGGACACCAATAATAAGAAGAGACTTGCTTGGGCCAAGAAATGGGAGCAATGGACATGAGACCGGTGGAAATCTGTTCTTTGCTCCGATTAGTCCAAATTTGACATTTTTGGTTCCAACCGCCATGTCTTTGTGAGACACAGAGTAGGTGAACGGATGATCTCCGCATGTGTGGTTCTGTGAAGCATGGAGGAGGTGATGCTGTCGGTAGCTTCGGGACAAGGTCCTGAGTCCATGTTACCACGGAGACAGGCTCAACCATGTTGGCTGCAGCCGTCTTCAGTCTGCTGTTTGTTCCACAACACTTCTTGGCAATTTGTCTCCTTTCGTCTCTCCTTTCACATCGAACCACCGATTATAAAACATGCTTACTTTTACTGCTTTTGGCTAAGGTTTGTCGACTTCATAATGAAGTACGTAAAGTCCTGGTGCTTTTTCAACATGACCACAAACTGTGATGCAGTATGTTTTTGTAAACTTTTTATCCCTGCCTTGCACTACAGGAGGATGAGAAGTTCTTAACTGAAGTCTTTGCACAGCTAACAGATGAAGCGACAGATGACGGTAAAAGGCGGGAACTAGTAAGTTGAATGATCAAATTGTTTAATTAAAAGCATGCAAATACTAAGCTTTAATGCCATGAAGGTTTCAGTGACATACTGTCCTCTGTTTTCCTTCCTCTTCACAGGTGAACTTTTTCAAAGAATTTTGTGCTTTTTCACAAACCTTGCAACCGCAAAATAGAGATGCTTTCTTCAAGACTCTGGCGAATCTAGGCATTCTTCCTGCTCTTGAAATAGTCATGGTATGAATGGTTTTACTACTGTATGCATGTGCGTATTAAATGTCAAACAGGTTTTGCATATTTGTCCTAGACATTTTGATGTGACAAAGTTCTCTTGAACCCTTGAATGTGAAATGCCATCTCAACTTCAAGGGCTGCATCTTGGAAGCACGTCAAAATGTATGTAACAGTATGTCTCTTAACCCTGAACTAAAGGTATTAAGTCAGTCCAGTTTGCACCAGGCTCCTGAGCCCCTAAAGCATGGGTGTCAAACTCATTCCGTGGAGGGCCTAGTGTCTGCTGGTTTTTGTTTTTTCCTTTCAATTAAGACCTAGACAACCAAGTGATGGGAGTTACATAATAACAGAGGCGGAAAAGGTACTCAATTGTCATACTTGAGTAAAAGTAAAGATACTTTTACTTGAGTCATTTTATATTAATGTAACACAGTAAAATACTTAGACTTTAGACTTTTACTCAAGTAGTATCTGATTTTAAATGTACTTCAGTACAGTGATGGGGAAAGTACTCACTTGTCATACTTAAGGAAAAGTACAAGTAGATGCTATCCATCAAATTCCTTATATTTAGCAAACCAGGCGGCACAATTTCCTTTAGGTTTTTTGACAGCCAGGGGCACACTCAAACATTCAGACGTAATTTACAAATGAATAATTTGTGTTTTGTGAGTCAACCTGATCAGAGGCAGTAGGGATGACCAGGGATGTTCTCTTGATAATTGTGTGAATTTGACCTTTTTCCTTATACTGCTAAGCATTCAAATTGTAACTAGTACTTTTGTGTGCCAGGGAAAATGTATGGAGTAAAAAGTAAATAATATTCTTTAGGGATGTAGTGAAGTGAAAGTAGTCAAATATAAAGTACAGATACCCCAAAAAACGACTTAAGTAAAAATACTTTAAAGTACTACTTAAGTACTTTACACCACTGCTTAATAATCAGTGACCTTAATTCATGAATCAAGTCCAAGGGAGGAGTGAAAACCCACAGACAATCTGCCCTCAGTGGAATGAGTTTGACACATGTGCCCTAAAGAAACACCTTGATGGCGCTGAATGAGTTATTAGTTTGAGCACACTATCAGTTTGTGTCTCACCGTCTCCACAGGGTATGGATGACCTGCAGGTGAGGGCTGCAGCCACAGATATCTTCTCCTATCTGGTGGAGTTCAGCCCCTCCATGGTCCGGGAGTTTGTTATGCAGGAGCCACAGCAGACTGATGATGTAAGTATAGCATCAACCTTGTCATATAACTAGGTCTACATGAAATGTGACACTGGTGGGCAAATTTCTCTGCCACATCTAGGTGTCATATGGAGCTGTGATTATGTAAATAAAGGCATGATTATTTACCTAGTAAAATGTACAGTGGCTTGCGAAAGTATTCATCCTCGTGGAATTGTTCCTATTTTGTTGCCTTGCAACCTGGAATTAAAATATATATTTTGTTGGGGAGTTTGTATCATTTGATTTACACATGCCTACCACTTTGAAGATGCAAAATATTTTTTATTGTGAACAAACAAGAAATAAGACAAAAAACAGAACTTGAGCGTGCTTAACTATTAACCCCCCGAAAATCAATACTTTGTAGAGCCAACTTTAGCAGCAATTACAGCTGCAAGTCACTTGGGGTATGTCTCTATAAGCTTGGCACATCAAGCCACTGGGATTTTTGCCCATTCTTCAAGGCAAAACTGCTCCAGCTCCTTCAAGTTGGATGGGTTCCGCTGATGTACAGCAATCTTTATGTCATACCACAGATTCTCAATTGGATTGAGGTTTGGGCTTTGACTAGGCCATTCCAAGACATTTAAATGTTTCCACTTAAACCATTTGAGTTGCTTTAGCAGTATGCATAGGGTCATTGTCCTGCTGGAAGGTGAACCTCCGTCCCAGTCTCAAATCTTTGGAAGACTGAAACAGGTTTCCCTCAAGAATTTCCCGCCAGTCCCTGCCGATGGAAAAACATCCCCACAGTGTGATGCTGCCCCCAACATGCTTCACTGTAGGGATGATGTTCTCAGGGGGATGAGAGGTGTTGGGTTTGTGCCAGACATAGCATTTTCTTTGATGGCCAAAAAGCTAAAATGTAGTCTCATCTGACCAGAGTACCTGCTTCCATATGTTTGGGGAGTCTCCCACATGCCTTTTGGCGAACACCAAACATGTTTGCTTATTTTTTTCTGGCCACTCTCTCGTAAAGCCCAGCTCTGTGGAGTGTAGGGCTTAAAGTGGTCCTATGGACAGATACTCCAATCTCCGCTGTGGAGCTTTGCAGCTCCTTCAGGGTTATCTTTAGTCCCTTTGTTGCCTCTCTGATTAATGCCCTCCTTGCCTGGTCCGTGAGTTTTGGTGGGCGGCCCTCTCTCGGCAGGTTTGTTGTGGTGCCCTATCCTATTCCATTTTTTAAAATAATGGATTTAATGGTGCTGGGATGTTCAAAGTTTCTGATATTTTTTTATAACCCAACCCTGATCTGTACTTCTCTACAACTTTGTCCCTGACCTGTTTGAAGAGCTCTTTGATCTTCATAGTACCTCTTGCTTGGTGGTGCCCCTTGCTTAGTGGTGTTGAAGACTCTGGGGCCTTTCAGAACAGGTGTATATATACTGAGCTCATGTGACAGGTCATGTGACACTTAGATTGCACATGTGGACTTTTTAAAAACGAATTATTGGACTTCTGAAGGTATTTGTTGCAGGAGATCTTATTTAGGGGCTTCATAACAAAGGGAGTGATGCACGCACCACTTTTCGGTTTTACATTTTTTTAATAAATTTTTTGAAACAAGTTGTTTTTTTCATTTCACTTCACCAATTTGGACTATTTTGTGTATAACCATTTACATGAAATCCAAAAAAATATCTAATTAAATTACAGGTTGTAATACAACAAAATAGGAAAAGGCCAAGGGGGGTGTGTACTTTCTCAGGGCACTATAAAATGCTAATTGAACTGTTCCTTATAATAGGTGTTATGTTTACCCAAGCATATATTTTCCGGATCTTTTTCAGTGATTAGATGTTTAGGAAGTTCAAGGTTCCCTGTGGGTGTTGCGGCTCAAAGTTCCTCTCTGTGTGCATTAGGATGTGCTGCTGATCAACGTGGTGATAAAGCAGATGATCTGTGACTCGGACCCTGAGTTGGGTGGTGCTGTGCAGCTTATGGGGCTTCTACGCACATTGATCGACCCAGAGAACATGCTGGCCCCCACCAATGTAAGACCCTGTCCGATCTCTCACTCACTCACTCAGTCACTCAC
The DNA here is from genome assembly GCF_029448725.1 of Salvelinus fontinalis. Lineage (NCBI taxonomy): Eukaryota > Metazoa > Chordata > Actinopteri > Salmoniformes > Salmonidae > Salvelinus > Salvelinus fontinalis. The sequence continues at coordinate 58,350,088 of NC_074665.1, read as the reverse complement.
ACACAGTTCTGTCATAACACTGGGTTTAATGATTATTGTACCAAACTTTCATACATTTTAAAGATCTCTGCAATATGTCAGCATCACTGTCTAATCAACTTCTTACTTTGAATCCCATTAGAAAACAGAGAAGACTGAGTTCCTCAGCTTCTTCTACAAGTACTGCATGCAGGTCCTCACAGTCCCTCTATTGGCCAGCACTGTAGATGAGAAGAACTGTAAAGGTGAGCAGGGGGGGACCTTTTGATCTAAATGCATATGGTCTCATGTCGTGCTTGAATGGGTGTGTTTAGGTCCAGCTGTATGTGGATATGCATGGCTTTATGTTGGACAGTATAATGGCGCCGGAGGGGATGGGCCCCTGACCAGTTGTGCTTTTTTGCGCTGATCCTAACTTGTTTTTATGCCTAATGTTTGGCCATTTAATATGACCGAAAAGAGCTTCTGGACTTCAAAATAACGATTACTAACCTTGATTTGGATGAGGACTTCTATTTCAACCAATCGGAGGTGAAGGACATAACACTCATCCCAGACCAGGCCCAAATCCCTATAACTCAGAGGAGGTGGAAGCAGTGACTCTAGAGGTCGGTGTTCGGGATATCTAACCTGACTGCGACGGCGAGTGGACAAGTCGCCATTACCCTACGTTCTACTGACCAATGTGCAATCTTTGGAAAATAAACTGGATGAGCGCCGTTCAAGACTATTCTATCAGCGTGATCTGAAGAACTGTGATATGCTATGTTTCACCGACTCGTGGCTGAACAAGGACATGGAAAATATAAATCGAGCTGGTTTTTCTTTTCATTGGCAGGATAAAACAGCTGCATCCGGTAAGCTGAGAAGAGGGGGTGTACGTCGCTTGGTCAACAAGTTGGTCCCTGATCTCTAATATTAAGGACGTCTTGAGGTTCTACTCGCCTGAGTTAGAATATTTCATGATAAATTGTAGACCCCACTATTTACCAAGAGTTTTCTTTTATTTTTCGTAGCTGTCTGTTTACTACCACAAACTGATGCTGGAAAGAACACCGCACTCAATGAGATGTGTAGCGCCATAAGCAAAAAAGACAACAACAAAATTCTCGCCCAGATGCAACGCTCCTAGTAACCGGGGATTTTAATGCAGGAAAACTGAAATTTGTTTTACCTCATACCTACCAGCATGTCTCCTGTGCAACTAGAGGCAAAAAAAAAACTCTACATCACCTCTACTCTACACAAAGAAAACTCTCCCTCGCCCTCCATTTGGCAAATCTGACCATAACTCCATCCTCTAAATTCCTGCTTACAAGCAAAAACTCAAACAGGAAGTACCAGTGATGAGCTCAATACGGAAGTGGTCCGATGAAGCAGACGCTAAGCTACAGGACTGTTTTGCTAGCACAGATTGGAATATGTTCCGGGATTCATCTGATGGCATTGAGTTTACCACATCAGTCACTGGATTCATTCATAAGTGCATCGATGACGTAGTCCCCACAGTGACCGTACGTACATGCACTATACGTACCAGTCAAAAGTTTGGACACCTACTCGTTCCAGGGTTTTTCTTTATTTTTTACTATTTTCTACATTGTAGAATAATAATGAAGACATCAAAACTATGAAATAACACAGAATCATGTAGTAACCAAAAAAGTGTTTAACAAATCAAAATATATTTTAGATTATGCAACGTAGCCACCCTTTGCCAGCTTTGCACACTCTTGGCATTCTCTCAACCAGCTTCACCTGGAATGCTTTTCCAACAGTCTTGAAGGAGTTCCCATATATGCTGAGCGCTTGTTGACTGCTTTTCCTTCACTTTGCGGGCCAACTCGTCCCAAACCATCTCAATTGGGTTGAGGTCAGGAGATTGTGGAGGCCAGGTCATCCAGTGCAGCACTCCATCACTCTCCTTCTTGGTCAAATAGCCCTTATACAGCCTGGAGGTGTTGGGTCTTTGTCCTGTTGAAAAACATATGATAGTCCCACTAAGCGCAAGGCAGATGGAGTGTTTTATCGCTGCAGAATGCTGTGCTAGCCAGGCTGGTTAAATTTGCCTTGAATTCTAAATAAATCACCGACAATGTCACCAGCAAAGCACAATCACACCACCACCTCCATGCTTCTCGGTGGGAACTACACATGTGGAGATCATCCGTTCACCTACTCTGCGTCTCACAAAGACACGGCGGTTGAAACCAAAAATCTCAAATTTGGACTCATCAGACCAATGGACAGATTTCCACCGGTCTAATGTCCATTGCTTGGGCCAAGAAACACAAACAAGTCTTCTTATTGGTGTCCTTTAGTGGTGTGTTCTTTGCAGCAATTCGACCATGACGGCCTGATTCATGCAGTCTCCTCTGAACAGTTGATGTTGATGTGTCTGTTACTTGAACTCTGAAGCATTTATTTGGGATGCAATTTCAGAGGCTGCTAACTCTAATGAACATATCCTCTGCAGCAGAGGTAACTAGGTTTTCCTTTCCTGTGGCGGTCTTCATGAGAGTCAGTTTCATCATGGCGCTTGATGGTTTTTGTGACTGCATTGAAACTTGCAAAGTTCTTGAAATGTTCCGTATTGACTGACCTTTATGTCTTAAAGTTATGATGGACTCATTTTTCTTTGCTTATTTGAGCTGTTCTTGACATAATATGGACTTGGTCTTTTACCAAATAGGGTTTTCTTCTGTGTACCACCCCAGCCTTGTCACAACACAACTGATTGGCTCGAATACATTAAGAAGGAAATAAATTACACAAATGAACTTTTAACTAGGCACACCTGTTAGTTGAAATGCATTCCAGGTGACTACCTCATGAAGCTAGTTGAGAGAATGCAAAGAGTTTGCAAAGCTGTGCAAAGGGTGGCTACTTTTAAGAATATCAAATATAAAACATATTTTGACTTTACACTTTTTTTTTGGTTACTACAATGTTTCCATATGTGCTATTTCATAGTTTTGATGTCTTCACTATTATACAGTGTAGAAAATAGTAAAAATAAGGAAACGCTGGAATTAGTAGTCGGTATAAACTTTTGGCTGGTACTGTATATACAAAAGTGTGTGGAGACCCCTTCAATTTAATGTATTCGGCTTTTTCAGACACACCGTTGCTGACAGATGTATAAAATCGAGCACACCGCCATGCAATCTCCATAGACAAACATTGGCAGTAGAATGGCCTTACTGAAGAGCTCAGTGACTACCAATGTGTCACCGTCATAGGATTCCTCCTTTCCAACAAGTCAGTTCGTCAAATTTCTGTTTTGCTAGAGCTGCCCTGGTCAACTGTGTAAGTGCTGTTTTTGTGAAGTGGGAATGTCTAGGAGCAACAACGGCTCAGCCGCGAAGTGGTAGGCCACATAAGTTCACAGAATGGGACCGCTGAGTGCTGTATCATGTAAAAATAGCCTGTCCTCGGTTGCAACACTGACTACAGAGTTCCGAACTGCCTCTGGAAGCAGTGACCGCACAAGAACTGTTCAACAGGAGCTTCATGAAATTGATTTCCATTGCCGAGCAGGCGCACACAAGCCTAAGATCACCTTGTGCAATGCCGAGTGTAGGCTGCAGTGGTGGAAACGTGTTTTCTGGAGTGGTGAATCACGCTTTACCATCTGGCAGTCTGACGGGTGAATCTGGCTTTGGCGGAAGCCAGGAGAACGCTACCTGCCCCAATGCACAGTGCCAACTGTGTAAGTTTGGTTGGGGAATAATGGTCTGGGGCTGTTTTTCATGGTTTGGGCTAGGCCCAAATTTTAACACTACAGCATACAATGACATTCTAGACGATACTGTGCTTCCAACGTTGTGGCAATAGTTTGGGTAAGGCCCTTTCCTTTTTCAGCATGACAATGCCCACGTTTTCAAAGTGTTGTCCATACAGAAATGGTTTGTCCAGATTGGTGTTGATCTTGACTGGCATGCATAGAGCTCTGACCTCAACCCCATTGAACACCTTTGGGATGAATTGGAATGCTGACTGAAAAGCCAGGCCTTATCGCCCACCATTAGTGCCCGACCTCAGTAAGGCTCTCTATGGCTGAATGGAAGCAAGTCCCCGCAGCAATGTTCCAACATCTAGTGGAAAGCCTTCCCAGAATATTGGAGGCTATTACTGCTGCAAAGGGGGGACCAACTCCATATTAATGCCCGTGCTTTTGGAATGATATGTTCGACGTGCAGGTGTCCACATACTTTTGTTCATGTAGTGCATCCTAACCAGAAGCCATGGATTACAGGTAACATCCTCACTTAGCTAAAGGCTGCCGCTTTCACAGAGCGGGACACATATCCGGAAGTTTATGGTTTTTTCCCCCCCTGCTACACCCTCCTATGAACCGTCAAACAGGCAGTGTCAATACAGGACTAAGATTGAATCCTACTACACCGGCTCTGATAGTCGTCGGATGTGGCAGGGCTTGCAAACGATCACAGATTAAAAAAGTAAACCCAGCAGCAAGCTGCCCAGTGACGCAAGCCTACCTGACGAGCTAAATGCCTTTTTATGCTTTCTTCGAGGCAAGCAACGGTGAACCGCCACACCGGCGGTCACAAGTCATGATGGCAGTCAAATTCCATGTGACCGTTTAGTCACGGTAATTAGGCATTTTCAAGCTCTGATGATGCTGATGGTCATTAGTAGTCTCCCAAACTTGCTAACTGCCTGGTACTCAGCAATCTATTGTCAAGTTGAAAAAAAATAAACTCTTGACATTTTAATACAAATGTAATGGAAAATCTAATCAAACACCTCATGAGCGCTCATGTTGCGTAATATTTCTATAGGCTATGCAATTGCGTGAGAACAGAGTTTTGATGGCCTCTAATTAAATAGAGGATCCCATCAGCTTGGCCTACAGCTATTATTAAGCACATTGCTTCTCTTTGCAACAGGAGTATAGTCTACCTGGCTGGCATGAACATGAACCACGGGAAAAGCGTCCTTCATTCACTATCTAAGTGCATAGGTGACCCCCCCCCCCCCCCCCCCCCCGCCCCTGTTTCGAGACAGGTGCACAATAATGGTCCATTCTAAATAAAAACAAATTTCACACATTATTTATCTAACTACAAAATTAAATCAAGAACAGTCTGTTGGGTGACAATATTAGCCTATCACTTGTGAATGATGCCCAGCTTGTGTGCAGTAAGGCAAGAAACTGCGTATGCCTTTTTTTGCGACTTTTTCAATCATAGTTGCATTCGGAAAGTATTCAGACCCATTGACTTTTTCCACATTTTGCTACGTTACAGCCTTACCCTTAAATGCATCAAATACATTTTTTTTACCAATCTACGCACAATACCCCATAATGACAAAGCGGAAACAGGTTCTTCGGTATTTTAGCAAAAAATAATATATATACCTTATTTACATAAGTATTCAGACCCTTTGCTATTAGACTTAAAATTGAGCTCAAGTGCAGCCTGTTTCAATTGTTCATTCTTGAGATGTTTCTACAACTTGATTGGAGTCCACTTGTGGTAAATTCAATTGATTGGACATGATTTGGAAAGGCACACACCTGTCTATATAAGGTCCAACAGTTGGCAGTGCATGTCACAGAAAAAAAACCAAGCCATGAGGTCGAAGGACTTGTCCTTAGAGCTCCAAGACAGGATTGTTTCAAGGCACAGATCTGGGGAAGGGTACCAACATTTTTTCACAGCATTGAAGGTCCCCAAGAACACAGGCCTCCATCACTCTTAAATGGATGAAGTTTGGAACCACCAAGACTCTTCCTAGAGCTGGCCACCTGGCCAAATTGAGCAATCGGGGGAGAAGGGCCTTGGTCAGGGAGGTGACCAAGAACCCGATAGTCACCCTGACAGAGCTCCAGAGTTCCTCTGTGGAGATGGGAGAACCTTCCAGTAGGACAGAAAGATCCTTGATAACCTGCTCCAGAGCACTCAGGACTTCAGACTGGGGCTAAGGTTCACCTTCCAACAGGACAACGACCCTAAGTACACAGCCAGTGGCTTCCGGACAAGTCTCTGAATGTCCTTGAATGGCCCAGCCAGAACCCGATTGAACATCTCTGGAGAGACCTGAAAATAACTGCAGCAACGCTCCCCATCCAACCTGACAGAGCTTGAGAAGAATGGGAGGAACTCCCCAAATACCAAGCTTGTAGCGTCATACCCAAGAAGACATGAGGCTTATTGTGTTACTATTTACTTTGTCTTTGTTAGTTTTATTTTTAACGGCATTGTTGGGAAAGGGTTTGTAAGTAAGCATTTCACAGTAAAGCCTGTACTGGTTGTATTCGGCGAATGTGACAAATACAATTCTATTCGATTTCGACAGGCCATGATGTCTTTGTTGGGATCTGTGTTGTGTTAAAGACTTATGCATTTGTAAGACTGATATTCTTTACTTTTACTGTGTTTTCCAGATCTGCAAGAGGGGTCCACCAAGATCAACCCAGTGTGTCCTGGTATATAATCATACATTGATACTCCCAATCATAATTCTCATTTATATTAGTGTCTCTTTCCCTATTGTAAATGCATGTTTGTGTCTTTCAGATAATTTCCAGACAGCCCAACTCCTGGCTTTGATACTGGAGCTGCTGACGTTCTGTGTAGAGCACCACACGTACCACATAAAGACCTACATTATGAACAAGGACCTGCTGCGACGAGTTCTGGTGCTAATGAACTCTAAACACACCTTCCTTGCGCTGTGTGAGTCACTGGGAAACACTACAGAGGGGATATGTGTTCAAGAATAGTGGAAGCACCAATAATTGACAAACATTCTGTATGTCAGTAGACTGAATTTGTTTATTCATAATTGAATGATTTGATGAAGCACATCATGATAAAAAAAAAAAAAACGTTTGGCTCCTGGGTGGAGCATAATCATTGATATAACTTAAATGTACTGCTTGTGATGTAAATAGTTGCAATATGGAGTTTCCTCAACTCCTTTTTTCAAGGTGTTGATTGTACTGATTTGTTATGTCTTTTAACAGGTGCTCTGCGCTTCATGAGGAGGATAATTGGGCAGAAGGATGAGTACTACAACCGCTACATTGTCAAAGGGAACCTGTTTGAGCCAGTCATCAACACTCTGCTGGACAATGGAACTAGATACAACCTCCTAAACTCAGCCATCATTGAACTCTTTGAGTTCATCAAAGTGGTATGCCCATATTCACCTTTTAACATGTCTGTTTACCATTTTACCACACGTATACACCCTAATATCTATATGTCTCTACAGGAGGATATCAAGTCCCTCATAGCACACATTATAGACAACTACTACAAAGCACTTGAATCCATTGAATACGTCCAGACTTTTAAGGGCTTGAAGGGCAGATATGAGCAGGAGAAGGACCGACAGACTCTGAGACTCAACAGGTCAGTAAGGCATCATCTCCCAAAGACATGGACAACTAGAATAGAGTGGAGAAGTTAATTTGTGGTTTGTTTCAGCCAAAGAGGATAGCATATAATTTAATAGTAGTTTGTATTGAGCAGAGTAACTTCAGCAGTTTTGCATTGTCGAGTGACTTAAAACATTTTATTGGTTATTTACATAAAGCCTCTTAAAAGTAATCTTGACGTTATTCAAGCAGATATCGTAGGGATGCCCGAACGCTGGACGAGGACGAGGATGAGGAAATGTGGTTCAATGAAGATGGTGAGGCTATTGAGAAAAGCAGGCCTGAGGAAGAGTTCCCAGAGAGCTATGGAAAGTATATGGAAGCAAAAAAAGGTAAGTGCCTCCACTCTGCTCAGTGTGTGTGTTCAACCCCACAACTTGTGGAATGGTATGTTCACCCTATGTATTTCCATCTCTTTGCAGTTAAAGAGAGTGACAACAAAGAGAACTTCCCAAAGCGGACCCCAACTGGCAGCTTTAAGTTTACCTTCTCTCATTCTGCAGGGGCTGCCAACGGAACCAACGGTGCCAACTGCAAGCCAGCCACCTCGCCCACCTCTGCCGCCAGTCCCAACGGCTCCCCCGCCAAGTCGGCAACGCCACCCGCCACCCCGGTAGTCAAGGTGAGCTTTCCCTGTCAACTGCCATTCTAGTTGCCAAGGTGAGCCATATCCTCTTTTTACCTGTCAATCTGTAGTAAAATGCCCCATCTGCCACCCCAATAGTCAAAATTATCCAAACCGCAGGGTTTAGTCACTTGAGTTCTGTGACCTGTGTTCTTGTTGACAGACTGCGATGGTCGGCCTTGTAGACTACCCTGATGATGAAGACGAGGACGACGAAGATGAAGAGCAGTCCCCACGGAAACGGCCCCGTCTGGGCTCATAAGCCAGTGAAGTCCTTTGGTCTTGGTCCGCTGTGCCACTGTCACAGTCCACTGGACAGAGACCACTCCCGCCTACCCTCCCAGCCTGCTCCTACGCCCCCCTTCCTGGCCTGTGGACCAGAGAGGTTGATCAGTGCCAAGGTTTCTCTGATGCTCCGGCAGGGACGCAGCACTTCACGCAAACCTCAGCCGCGATACAAAAGGGGGAGCAGGGGCTAATGGGAGAGCCAGTCAGGCTAGCAGGACTAGCCGCTTAGTAATGGAAGCTTGATTGGCTGACCCCATAGAACTGTTAATTTGGGTTGGGTGGAGAGAACTAGGCAAAATGAGGGTTAACAAAAAAAAACTAACCAACAGAAAACAAAGTTGCTTAGTTCCGAGGAGCAGGACTCAACCGTCGAAGCTGGGGCTGCATCGCCGAGGCTCACACACACCTACATCAGCGAGGAGTCCTGTATTCATGAGTTTATTAAAAGTACTGTACAGTTATTTTTCTTTTTAATAATTTGCCCCTTAAGTGATTTTAAAAGGGTAGAGCTATACCTGCCAGTGTATTGCTTTTGCACAAATGGTGGGATCACTGTTCACCCTTTTAATTCAATTATTTGATTCATTGTATAAAGCAAGAGTTGCAATGCTGGTTTTAAAATAACATGTATTAAACGGCAGTAAAGTCATTTTTGCAGCCCACTGAGAATGTCTAAAGTCTGTGTGTATTCAGTGGCTTTGACCTACTGTGGCTCCCAGAGGTGTCTTTGTTAAGAGAAGTCATTTTTCCAGCAGATAGGTGTGTCCTTTTTTTTTAAAGGACACAAGCCCTTCTCATACTAGTGTTCCAGTTCAGTACTCATGGATTTTGTTGCTAGCACAGTCCCTGTGGGTCAGAGCATATTTAAATCCTAAATTGCAGCAGTGGTGGTTTAGGCCAGCTACTGCCATTTTATATAGACATTCCTAATGACAGATGAAGTGTGATGTCAGGGAAAGGTGGAAAGCATTTCAGTCTGAGTACGTACAACAGCTGAGTGCCCAAATGTAACCATTTCAAATATGTCTAGATTGTGTAGGTTTGTCTCCATGTGCATTTACTACCACTATTCTAAACATTTGATACGTTTTCAGATTGTGACCCTGGCATTGTGTGAATCTAGCTTTATTTTAATCTGGAGGAGTTGAATTTAACCAATGATTTATATTTACACTAGATGGCTGTTAGGGGGTGCTGTGTTGGAAGCCACAGTTCCTAAATCTTGGCACTCGGTCAGTGTAAAAAATATTTAGAATGCATTTGTCTACATTCATGTTTGGCATATTTATTCTTAGACACTTTTAATGAATACTTTTTAAATTATATTGTGAGCTAAACATACATATTTTCCTTAATGTATAATTGAGATACTGTCCCAACTTAAAAAGAGAGGACAAAATTACATGTATTTAACATTTAATTGAAATACCAAAATTCTATGGAGGAGTGCCAATACGGCCGACCAGATGCTTCAAAGTTCTCAATGGCCAATACATAGCATCAGCAATCCAGGGTTTATATACATTGAATTGAACCTGCAATACAAATGTGAACAACCTGCTTATTTTTCTGAATTGTGTTAATGCTACAACCCTTACATTTTTCATATACAGTAAAGTTTGTATATTTGTGTGCTGATCATTTCCTAATGCCTATTCACACTTAACAGGATGTATACCTCAGAGCATCTTATCTACAAGCATGGATAGTTAATTACATCGTTTCATGCTAACCACCTGTCACAGACCAGTAGGTTTATTACACAAGATCTCTGGCAGGATTTACATTTAAAAAAAATGTATTAAACCACATATTATACAAAGGGATAGTTCACCCAAATTACAAAATTACATTTTTCCTTACCCTGTAAGCAGTCTATAGACAAGGTATGACAGTAATTCATACATTGGTTTAGTTTCCCTGGCACTGTTACCACATGCTAACATTTAAGCATGTGTAGAACAAATCATATTCAAGTCATAGGACCAATATTAGAATAGTTTGTGCATCATTTCCAAATCAGTGCCAGGGAAACTAAACCAAAGCATGTATTGTTGTCACCTTGCCCATAGACTGCTTATAGGGTAAGGAAACCAATGTGTCATTCCCTTTAAGACTATCAAAACCATTGAAATAGTACATTCCATTACAAATGCACATTTCCTGTTGCCCCTTCACAAGCACAGTCCATCTCACTCCCAAGGAATTGATGGTCCAGTTTGACTACAGTTACACTCTGGGGGAGATATATTGCAGTTTTACTTTTTGATGACTTCCTCTTTCAGTTTTTCTGCCAGATGTTTTCTTTTCTGCAACTTCTTTTTTTCTTCGACAGAGATCTCCTATGAAGAGAACAAAGTGAGTCAAATTTTGAACGGTAGGCCCACTAAATCTAGTCAAGTCGCACATATCAGCCATATTGACAGGCACACGGCTGTAGCTACAGTAAGAATAGAAGCACATACGGAAGCAGCACTACAAAGTGAAATCAAAACGTCATCACAAACAGATCACCTTGGGCTGCTTCTCCTGTCCCCCCACAGGAGAGCTCACAGGCTGGGGTGTATTGACCCTCTCTTCCTTTATACTAGCACCACCCCCGTTCATTTTGGGACCATCGTCCTTTGATTGGCAATGCAGCAAAAGAAAATGACGGGAATAAAGAGCAGGAGAAAATCCAAACTTCAAAAAGGGAAGAATGTGAAAGCGGACAAAACTGAGACTAAATATCAGGGGAAATCAAGAGAAAGGATTGAAACTCACTACTAAAAACAATGAGACAGGAAGACCAGAGTTGACCCCAGGTGCAATGCAGTCATCAGCCGAGGTGTGCATTATTATCTACCACAAATTACAGCTGTTACGTGTGTCTTATGGAGGAGTACTACCCATATGTTTACAGGAAGAGACATAATAGAAGGTGTGATGTTACCGGTGTGCTGGGAGTGGGTGCTGGGGTTTCTGGCGTGGCTGGTTTGGGTCTCTGCTCTTTTTTCATGGCCTGAAGCTTGTCCCTCTGCTGCCTCAGGTACAGTGCCCTTTGCTGTAGTTGCTCCTGCTGCTCTGCTGACAACTCCTGAACACACAGAGAAACACACTCCCATCAGTTCTCAGTCTCCAACAAAACTGGTAATGTAGCATTTCAAGGTTTCCTTTCTATGTACTGTTGCCCGAGTTTTTTTTCTCCCACAATCAAGTTCGGAGGCTTTCATTCAGAGTGATTTATAGTCAGTGCATGACACACATGGCATGTATGGTATATGCAGTAGGAGAGACTCACTGTGAATGGCTTGGAGATGCCAGCCTCCTTACGTGCCTCCTCTATCCAGCCCTCTGCTGCCTGGCTGCTGCTCCCCTTCTCCCTGGAGCCAGCCGGAGGCTCAATGCCCTTCACTGGAACCCTCACTGCAGGCAGGATCCTTGGCTCTGAACTGTGCCGCTCTGCATCAACACATAACCATCTATTACTCATACACCCTCTGAAGTATATTCAACCTTTTAGCATTCATGTGCTATGTCTATACTACAGGAAAGGGGAACAGAGTAGTGTATACAGAGTCAGTACTATTACCCGATGGCAACTTAGAAAGGGCAGATGTGCTGGTCTTGGCTGGACTAATCTGCCCACCACCTCCAGCTACAGCAGGCTTCAGCTCCTCTTTCCTCTGAGATGTACTGTTCACCTACAGGGAGGGCATAGGGCAGCCATGTCATTGCATCTAGCTGTTCCAATTCTAATGCCATACTGAGCTTCATAAAGTTCAGGTTGTACAGCTAACATTTATGGACGACCATGATAGACTACAGGTCTAACAGTTCAGTGCACACAATCTGCTATTGCATAACTGGGGGGGGGGGGGGTTTGCATTGCCATTCACCAGTGCGACAGGGCTGTTGGCCCCCACTGTTCCCCACCTTCGCATGTGCAACATACAAGAGTTGTCACATGTCCCACATTAGGTTAATATACAGGCTAAAACACCACACTGTAACGATAATGCAGCAAAAACAGTGTTACAAGTCAATGCTTTAGTTTATAGGGACACAAGCCTCTTTCTGAGATGATTGAAAAAACAGCCATTGTAGTAAAGAGAGTCCATGTCCTTGAATAGGGCTGGATATCTGCCAGATCATGTACGGCTCTGCATTAGTAGATTGATGTGACTGATTGAAGAACATCTAATAACATGATATGTAGCCTATGCAGGGGCTGTAAGCAGCTGGCTGCAGTACTCATCACTACCCCTTTGTGTTGATGCTAAATTACATAGCTCAGAAGAATACTATAGCTCCAAATACATGAAATAGGACACATTTATCACACTCTGAAGAAAGGCAGACAAAAAGTCATTGGTGTTTATTATTTTTGTATTACATCACTCCAATGGGTCAGTATTAGATTCATAACTCACCTTGTTGGTGGTGTTTGTCTGTTGAGTGGAGGCGGTCGTCTGGATGCTGGCTGCTTCTAGAAGTGGCCTATCAGAGCAGCTTCTGGATGTGGAGCCAATCTCCTCCTCTGACTGCAGTCTCAGAGCCATCTCTTGGTCATACTCATCCTTTGACATCCTGTGCAAACATATAGAGGGAGATATGTTTAATATCAGTAGATTAATCCCCTATTCTGGGCCTAGATATTCGCATAACACCTATGATAAGAGAGGTTACTTTACTACAAAGAATGTGAATGTGTTACTTGTAGTTGAATAAAGGTTGGCCTACTGCCAGTCTTAAATAACATACAGTACATTAACCCACAAAGTACTGAAGTATGAGTGTTATAAAGACACTATAAGGCCCAAAGCTGGCATGAGTCCAAGCTCCTGTCCTTAGTGATCACCTTGCTGCCACTCACCATCATGATCTCTTAATTGAATTGATTAGCAGCTTAATTCAACAAGGATGAAACTTTCCATCACACAGGATTTGAAGAGAACAAAAATGTTGCAACATTTTCGATGAGCATAGCCGAGAACATAACTTAATATGAGATATGGTCTCTACGCAGAATGTGCTATAAAATAGGCCTAGCTCTTGTGAAGCACATCTCAAAGCTCTGGGTAAACTAGGAATCTAATGCCCCGATTAGACCACTTACAGTCAAAGCATGAAGACGCATCACATAGATCTATAACATGTCTCTCTGAGACTTCAAGTAGACAATCAGGACCAAAGAATGGTGGGTGGGGCCAACCCTAAAATAAAATGATAAAAACAATTCTCTCCATTGCCATGGAGTGTAAACCCTTCAATTTCAGTGTAACACTAAGGAGCTTAGTTCCCTATGGACACACAACCTTTAGTGCTGCACTTCGCTTAGCTTCAAATGCAGAAATCCCATTAGAGATAGAGCGGCTTATAGAACAAGGAAGATATAATCTCGGATGATTTGGCACTCACTGATTTACTACACTGCTATCTACTACGAAACATGACGACACAGACACATGGGTTTTCAAGAACTACTAAAATAGTGAGACCAGTATTTGTGTTGTTCCTGGCTATACATCAAATGTCATTTCCGCTCACAAGCTGATACCTCCTCCGCCTCAAACTGTTGTTTCCGAAGTTTTATAAGTGTTTGTGTCAACACCTGCTACCAACTACCTAGCTAAGTTGCAATGGAGCCCGCTTCGCCTGGAATAGCTAACGAGCGTTTCCAGCTCTGTGAGATATTCCAGCTCTTATTACGCTCTTGTCTGGGACAATATTGACAATCCGGAGTTCCAATGTGGCAATTGTTTGCTAGCGGAGGATTACAGGAATGGGGTGGCTATGCTTAGCAAGCAAATCTCAATTCTGCACGAATTTATGGGGGAAACGCCGCTCGGGCCTGATGAATGTTTCCCCGCCTTGTCATCTGTCCCTTGTCATCTGTCCCTATTCGAATGGCCTGTCCTACCTGGAACTAGCCTGCCAAAGAAGTCGTCTCCATCTGCTTCTCCTCCTCCATCTTGTAATGAAGTAGACGAGAACAGCAAGAAGACTGTTCCAATCAGCGCTGGTCCCATGTCACAAGTGGCGGAAACCGAAGGCAGCGGCATGTTGCTAAGTGGATAGGAATGACTGCGAGAGGGTCGGAGCAGATTGACATAAGGAATAGCTTTGCTGCACTGGTGCCTGATCTACCTGCGCCTTCATTGCTGGGATTGCTGGTGTTGACTCGTGTTGGAATTATTGTAATCTAAAAGGAGACTTTTAGATTTCTTCAAAACAATCAAAAACTTTTATTTAATTACTGAGGTAATGGAGCTGGTCGGTAATCACCCCTGGAGGTATCACTGAGAACTCAACGAGCTGGTTTGAGCCACAGCATTTTATAGCAAAGTCCATCCCCCTTCAGTCTACATGACAAACAACAGATGTATGGAATGGGTCACAAGGTTAAGATTTGTATGAAAAATACTTAGAATTCACAGCAGGCAATATCTCATTGTGTAGAGACCAGGGTCTGTCCCTGGAGTCATCTCTCCCTGGTACCTTATAGAACAGAAACATTAACTCATGCTCTAGAATGCAGGTATCACCCAAAGACATTGTAAATCTTCTAGAGGCCCATCCTCAGTAGAACACACACAGATGAGCGTTCTAACAACCATTTGATGCAATAACAGCATTATAACATAATCTAGTAAATTCCACCATACTCGAACTATGCTGATTCCAGGAACGGCTTCGTCGTTGAGTTTGGGTCCTTTCCTTCTCTCTGGATCTGACGGGGCACTGCCTGCTGTGGGAGGTCTGGACCTGTCGCCGGGAGCAGCGGACGTACGCTATCCTGCTTCTTGTGGATCCGTGAAAAGGTTCAACTAATTGTGTTAGGGGTAGGAATGGGCGGATTTCTCCATTCCCTTCTCAGGCCGTTGTATAGGGCAGTTCAATGGTGAGAAATGTCTCAGTCCCTGGAGTAAAAACGTTGTGCTATCCAGGAGCACGAGTACAGGACATCAATAAGCTGCCCCCAAACATTTTAAACATCAGGAAATTGAGTTTCATGGTTCATGTGGGATTCAATGACATTATGAAGGGCAGCTCAGAACAGCTGAAGATGGAATTTAAATAAACTGATTGTGTCACTGCTTGACACCAACAAACGCGCCATAATATCTGGCCCTCTGCCCTTCCTAAATCATGGCATTGAACATTTCAGCAGACTTTTAGCCCTCCATAACTGGCTCTGAGACTATTGCTGCTCTGCGGGTTTAACATGTATTGATAATTTTGATACCTTCTGGAAACAATGCTCATTTTATAAGGAGGATGGGATCCACCCAAATCATTTTGGTTCCTGGATCCTTTCACAGCATTATAAGGTTGCATAGACACGATTACTTATCAATGACCTCAGCTCACTTAATCCCTACCATTGTCATAATGCTTCAGCAAATTTACATTATCCCAGGGTCATTGGAAGACACAATGTACTGTAAGTAACCCAATATATGTCCCTCTAACTGCCTTGAATGCCTCTGCTGATCCCACAGCTATATGCAGTAATCATGTGCCTATGGATCAGAGTTATACTGTTAGAACTGAGGTGGTGTGCCCTAGTAGGAAGTCCACTGTGTGCAGCTCAACCTGCACTAACATACATAGCACGAGTATGTCTAATTCTGCTAAGCTTTCCAGTGAAGAAAACAATCAAGCAGTCCAGAAAGTGCTAAAAATAGCCCACTTTAACATGCATGTAGCCTAAGAAACAAGGTTCATGAAGTCAATAACTTGCTAGTAACAGATGACATTCATATTCTATTTCTATCTCTGAAACTAACTTAGATAATACCTTTTATGATAGTGGTAGCAATACATGGTTATAACATCTACAGAATTGCCAATGGCTGCAGTGTTGCGGTCTATATTAAGAACCACATTCCTGTAAAGCTTAGAGAGGATCTCATGTTAAATACTGTTGAAGTAATATGGCTACAGGTTCATCTGCCTCACCTAAAACCCATTCTTGTGGGAAGCTGGTATAGACCACCAAGTGCTAACAGTCAGTACCTGGATAATGTGTGGAAATGCTTGATAATGTATGTGATATCAACAGAGGTATCTTTTCTGGGTGATTTCGATAATGACTGGCTTTCATCAAGCTGCCCACTCAAGAAACAGCTTCAAACTGTACCTAGTGCCTGCAACCTGGTTTAAGTTATCAGTGAAAATACCAGGGCAGTTACAAAGAGCACAGAAATTAAATCATCACCATGTATGCATCACATCTTTATTAATGCAGCAGTAATTTCCTTTAAAGTAGTATCCAAATCCAACAATATAGTAGCCATTTCTAGGAAAACCGAAGTTCCGAAGGCTGGGCCTTTTTTAAATATTTTGCCTGAAATGACATACCCAATTAATTGCCTGTAGCTCAGGACCTGAAGCAAGGATATGCATATTCTTGATACCATTTGAAAGGAAATACTTTTCTAGTTTGTGGAAATGTGAAATTAATGTAGGAGAATAACACATCAGATCTGGTAAAATACACTGCTCAAAAAAATAAAGGGAACACTAAAATAACACATCCTAGATCTGAATGAATGAAATATTCTTATTAAATACTTTTTTCTTTACATAGTTGAATGTGCTGACAACAAAATCACACAAAAATGATCAATGTAAATCAAATTTATCAACCCATGGAGGTCTGGATTTGGAGTCACACTCAAAATTAAAGTGGAAAACCACACTACAGGCTGATCCAACTTTGATGTAATGTCCTTAAAACAAGTCAAAATGAGGCTCAGTAGTGTGTGTGGCCTCCACGTGCCTGTATGACCTCCCTACAACGCCTGGGCATGCTCCTGATGAGGCGGCGGCTGGTCTCCTGAGGGATCTCCTCCCAGACCTGGACTAAAGCATCCGCCAACTCCTGGACAGTCTGTGGTGCAACGTGGCGTTGGTGGATGGAGCGAGACATGATGTCCCAGATGTGCTCAATTGGATTCAGGTCTGGGGAACGAGCGGGCCAGTCCATAGCATCAATGCCTTTCTCTTGAAGGAACTGCTGACACACTCCAGCCACATGAGGTCTAGCATTATCTTGCATTAGAGGAACCCAGGGCAAACTGCACAAGCATATGGTCTCACAAGGTGTCTGAGGATCTCATCTCGGTACCTAATGGCAGTCAGGCTACCTCTGGCGAGCACATGGAGGGCTGTGCGGCCCCACAAAGAAATGCCACCCCACACCATGACTGACCCACCGCCAAACCGGTCATGCTGGAGGATGTTGCAGGCAGCAGAACGTTCTCCACGGCGTCTCCAGACTCTGTCACGTCTGTCACATGTGCTCATGTGCTCAGTGTGAACCTGCTTTCATCTGTGAAGAGCACAGGGCGCCAGTGGCGAATTTGCCAATCTTGGTGTTCTCTGGCAAATGCCAAACGTCCTGCACGGTGTTGGGCTGTAAGCACAACCCCCACCTGTGGACGTCGGGCCCTCATACCACCCACATGGAATCTGTTTCTGACCGTTTGAGCAGACACATGCACATTTGTGGCCTGCTGGAGGTAATTTTGCAGGGCTCTGGCAGTGCTCCACCTGCTCCTCCTTGCACAAAGGTGGAGGTAGCGGTCCTGCTGCTGGGTTGTTGCCCTACTACGGCCTCCTCCACGTCTCCTGATGTACTGGCCTGTCTCCTGGTAGCGCCTCCATGCTCTGGACCCTACGCTGACAGACACAGCAAACCTACTTGCCACAGCTCGCATTGATGTGCCATCCTGGATGAACTGCACTACCTGAGCCACTTGTGTGGGTTGTAGACTCCGTCTCATGCTACCACTAGAGTGAGAGCACCGCCAGCATTCAAAAGTGACCAAAACATCAGCCAGGAAGCATAGGAACTGAGAAGTGGTCTGTGGTCACCACCTGCAGAACCACTCCTTTATTGGGGGTGTCTTGCTAATTGCCTATAATTTCCACCTTTTGTCTATTCCATTTGCACAACAGCATGTGAAATTTATTGTCAATCAGTGTTGCTTCCTCAGTGGACAGTTTGATTTCACAGAAGTGTGATTGACTTGGAGTTACATTGTGTTGTTTAAGTGTTCCCTTTATTTTTTTGACCAGTGTATAAATACATTGATCCCCAAAGATGACATTGGATTTGCAACCAGAGCAAACACCAGCAGACTGTACAGAACACAAACACCAAAATGGATACTTTTGTAGTCAAGTGCATTAGCATACATAGCATAATGCTTTAGCATAGCATAATGCCAGGAGTTGTTCATGACCAAATGTCCTGACCAGGAAAGCCTCCAGACCCTGGTTATAGACCATCATTGGAGCTTTTTCAAGGTCTAAGGATGTGCTCAGGAAAAACTATGGGCCCTATGTATGCTCCAATGAGTAAAGGAAACTACACAAAGGCCTACATCATTGATGAGATCCTGATGAAAACACTTTTCTTATAAAATTACATCAATAAATTGCAGAGTCACAGTGCATGTATGAGATTGGGTGGAAAGGCCTCAGTTCTATGTCTCTTACTTGAGCACCTCCTGAAGAATCTTCAGCTCCTGCTGCTCCAGCTCACTCATGACATCTGCTCCATCTGTGAGACACTCAGGCAGAGCGCCTACGCACACAGGAAGGGTGAACATTAGAACAAACGGTTTAATTGGTGTCGTTTTAGACGGTGTTGGTTCATCAGTACCATAGTGTGTGTGAATGTAGAATGTAAGCAGGTATGGTAAGCAAGCATTAGGACTAGGGCTGCAAAAATATCAAGTCACTTTCCCATATTTTCTACAGAAATCCCACTTGAAAGATTCAGAGAATAATCAGGAAATCCAGAATCCTCCAAACAAGACTTCTGGAAAATCTGGACATTTCTGCAAAGTTATAGGATTCTGAAACCCTAATTGGGAGTTGTGTGACAACTCTGACAAGGCCAATAAGCCTACCATTTCTCTCTTTAATGACACGCAGCGCCTGGAGCTGCAGCTCCATATTCTTCTGTACCATGAGAGCCCTGAACATCTGGAAGTCATCTGTGGCCAGGACGGGATGGAATACAGCCTGTATCAAGGAAAACAGGACAGTAGCAGAAAACAGTTAGGCCTATCTAACAGTAATTAGGATGGACTTGAACAAACAGTCAAAAAGGGGTTACGGTAGTAACAAGTTAATAACAAGCACTAATCATTTTCAACATTATCTAACTATTTTGACTAGATCATGTTTGTACTTTCTACTGCCTCTGGGTGTGCACTCTTGGCAGTTGGCACTGTCATTGTTACAGTGGGCCAACAGCATGGTTAGGGTTGAAACTAGCGCTCTCTCTCTATCACACACCTGATGTCTTTTTCTGGCCCAGGTAAGTCCCAGAAGGCACCGCTGGATCTGGGACTAAGTAACACTCTCCATCAGGAATAGCTCCCTTGAGCTGTTCCTATATCTCACTAACCCAATTCAGGCCTGGCCCACTAATCCTGTCATAGATCAGGTCTACCTGAATTCCAGAAGCTAACCGTCTCAGGCTCACAACCCAACATCACCAGATGGAGAAACAGAATACATTATCATTATGTACAAGAACTATTTCCTATTGTGTATTGTCATGCAGGTCCATACATTCTTTGGCCATGGAATTGAACATGAAGGGACATGTTCCTCAGTCCTCGACGAGGAGGAAGCATTTCAACTAGGCTGTAAATTAACTTGAATGTTTTGCAGGAGAGCATTACATACTGACCAGACCGCTCGTGTGCGTGTGTCCGCGTGCATGTTGATTTTGTCCACCCACACCAGACGCGATCAGGACATGCAGGTTGAAATATCAAAACGAACTAGTGATGCACCGATATTACATTTTTGGCGGATACCGATATCTGATATTTCCCTTGCAAAAAAATAAAAATAAAACTATACCGATATTTACATTTTTTGCGGCCATTTAAGCATTCTAGTACAGTTAAATAGTTAACACACACACACACACACGGACGCAGTGTTCTAAGCCACTGCATCTCAGTGCAAGAGCCGTCACTATAGTCCCTGGTTCGAATCCAGGCTGTATCACATCTGGCCGTGATTGGGAGTCCCACAGGGCGGCTCACAATTGGCCCATCGTCGTCCGGGTTTAGCCGGGGTAGGCCGTCATTGTAAAGGAACTGACTTACCTAGTTAAATAAAGGTTACACACCACACTGTCGAAAATGTTATGTTGTTGGCATTTACGTATGTCCCCATTACCAGTAAAACATAATCAAAACCTATTTCTTTCACTTACTTGATGTGCTGTTTTGTTGTTCAGTCATTTCATTCTCAACCAGTATTTCTATGGAACGTTGTTTGGGTCTTTGCGTGTCAAAAAGGATACACGTCAAATAACACTATTTGACGTGTCAAATATGTTTGTTGACCAATCAGGACCTGAATATGACTGCGCGTCACATAATAATTTAACACATTCATTCATTTTTTACGTAGTTATTACACATTACAGTGCTGGTCATAAAAGAAAGCTAGCTAGTTCATGGATGCAAACAATGTTCTTCCCCAAAAACATAGCAAAACGACATAATATGTTTCAGTAGCTATAGTTAGCTAGCTAACTATATAGCTAGGTGTCATCATCTAAAATAACCCTAATTTATAAGACTGTTCTTATTTGATTAATGATGGTTGGACCCATCTACGTAAAGCTATCCACAATAAGGATTAGCCACAATAGTGGACTTTGCGGTTAGCCTTCTAAATAAAAGTATGTCATTGACAGTGATGCTAATGAATACAAATAGTAGAATTATGCCATAATTGAATAGATCATGCTAAACGAGGTTGGAATGTTGTTATTTGAAATCAACAAAAGACAATCATTTGTTAATTTGACAAATTATTAAAATCACACTGGATGTATTATACTTTAGAATTGCATTGTGGTCATACAAAATTCACTGTACAGCCTTACCTGTGGATTGTGGATCAATGACATGGGGTATCAGTCTACTCAGTGACACCCAGAGAACATTAGCGTTGTAGCTCTTATTGCGGGACTCTGAAACAACTGTGAATTGAGCCCCATTTATTGTCAACCTATGTGTTTTGAACACTATTCCCAAGGAAAAACAATACTGTGTGGATGTTTTGGAGTCTGATAACTCTGAGGAAGATGTTGGGGGAAAAATTACTTGGGTATTGAGTAGACTGATACCCCATTTCATTGATCCCCAATCCTTAGGTAAAGCTGTACAGTGCAATATGAATGTCAATACACACAATAGGCTGACTGAGGAGGTGATTTCACACAGTCACCGTCCCACGATAAGAGCTACAATGCTAATATTTGTGTAAACTCTTCACAGTTGTGTTCTGTGGGTGTCACCAAGTTGACTGATACCCCATTTCATTGCTTCATATTCAAACCTTATTTAACATGATCTAGTCTAAATATGGCATGATTCCACCAATTGTAACTTTTCAAAAAGGTACTTTTATTTTGAAGGCAAACCGCAAATTCCACTAATGTGCCTAATCCTTATTGTGGCTAGCTTCACAACACATAACCCGGTCCAGTCGAGCCTCACTAGCCAGATGAAGCTAGCTGGCTGCTTATAACGTTAGCTTTTGGCAACAGGGTTAAGTAGCTGGCTAGCTATTTATTTTCATGAACTGAAGTTCAATTTCAATAAGCGAACAACAATAGCTAATAGTTACTCACAAGGATTCCTAAATCATTGCTAAGAATAATGAAAATGACTGCAGTTTCTACTGGTCATGGTTTTCAGGCTGGTTGTATTGGTGCTAGCTACCCTAGAAGTTGAGGTCAAACAAATAATGCTTTATTACCAACGCGCTTCTGTAAACACATCGCTCGTGGCCGGTGTTTGCATGTTTGTAGACTTTTTTGTGCAGCTTTGACAGTGCTACTGATAGTAGTGGTGGTGCTTGGCTTGCACGTGCAAATTCAGAACACACAACATTCTATAATAGACCTGTGTTATTTGATATGTTAAATTAAAAGCTTATTTAACGCGCCAAATAGTGTTATTGTCAAATAGTGTTATTTGACGTGTATCTTTTTTGACACGCAATAACCCAAACGACGTTCCATAGTATGTCGTGAAGCTAATAGCAGTGATGCTATTACCGTGTAACATCTAAAAAATAGCGCACTTGGTAGTGTGTACCGGTGCTCAACCAGTCGCGAAAGCCAACATCAACCACAAAAGAGAACGGTTGATTGTCAAGGGCAATGAATCCCATTATCTTGGCATTAATTGATTTAGCCTTTGAGTTGTCTCGCTGAAATGTTCTTACTCTTTCAAATGACTGCTCGATCCACACAGCAGACATTGTGGGCTAGGTTAGGAATGCTGTGTTGCACGTGTAGCGCAAAATTTAACGTGGCGTCATTACGTCATGTACCAGCGTTATAGGTATGCACGTCTGCTTTGACATCGATTTTGCACATCAGCATTAAACTAGACATCGGGCCGATACCAATGTTGGCATTTTTAGCTAATATCGTCCGATTCCGATATGTTCGCCGATATATCATGCATCCCTACTCTGAACCAACTATATTAATTTGGGGACAAGTCGAAAAGCATTAAACATTTATGGCAATTTAGCTAGTTTGCTTTTGCTAGCTAATTTGTCCTGAGATATAAACATTGGGTTGTTATTTTATCTGAAATGCACATGGTCCTCTACTACAACAATTAATCCACAGATAAAAGGGTAAACCAAGTTTGTTTATAGTCATCTCTCTTCCTTCAGGCTTCTTTTTTGGACTTTATATGGCAGTTGGCAACCAATGTGCATTACCACTACCAACTGGACTGGAGTGTGGACTTCAGTTCATCTTTAAAATCACCCATGTGGGTATATGCTCCTAAAAACCAATGAGGAGATGGGAGAGGCGGGACTTGCAAAAATAAAAGTAATAATATTATGTCCCCCAGTTCTTAAACCAAAGATGCGCCCCTGGGTCTACAGGATAAGTGATTATTCTGGCACAAAAAGAAACACTGTAAACATAGTTTGTTTACCTACACACCCCAAAATGTGCATAACCTAGGCTGACTTCTAGTGCAAGAAGAATCACGGTTTGAATTTATCTCAGAAACCTGGTAATTGAGTTTGATTGGATATGGCCCAAAGTTACATGTTTAAATGGTAACAATATAATAGGGAGTCCTAAAAAAAGTAATATCCCATATTAGGCTACCTCAGTGGCGTTTTTAGGGACACTAGCACTGTCCACTACTCCTTCCTCCACTGTGCAATAATCATCCCAAATGACTTGATTAGCTTCCAGTTTAGGTAATCCCTATGAGCAGACCTGAAAATTGACACTTGGCTTCATCAGCAAGCAACAAGGTCTTTGGGATGTCAAAGAGCTAATCTCTACTGTTAGAGGTGTTAGGTCTGAGACGTCAGGTGTAACATTACATTAATAAGTCATCACTAATGAATTCCCTCACATACAGGAATCATTTAGGGGCCATGGGATGTTCTTCACTGAACCATAACAAATACATGACAGCCTATATGGCATTAATGGTGCATTAAATGAATTATCCTGAGATGGAGGCTATTGAATTCTGCCCGGATACAGAATATAGCCTGTTCAGTAAGGCCAGAGTCCAAAGTAAGAGACCAAGAGCTGGCAAATCTCCAGCAACCATTGGATGTCATCATCATAATACAAATCCCCTAGATATTGGTCATCACAAGAGGCAAGATGGAGCAAGTGGCAGAGCAGAGTGGCATTAATCCTGTATCTAAAAATATGCCTTACATTAAAAAGACAACTCTCCTACTGTGCAATTGTTTGTAGAGGTTCTGTTATCTGAAACCATTTGCATTGTAAAACTGCACACTCATCCATCTAAATCTACGTATCTTGCGTATTTGTGGCAGCGTATGAAAAAGATGATTATCGCGCTTACCTGTAAGGTTTTGGACTTGGCGAAAGGAGAGGAGCATGCCTCCAAAAACTGCTGCTCATTGATGCCAACCTCTTGCATGTAGGTTTCTAACAACTTCTCCACCTGAAAATAAATGTGGCTACTTGCATCACTGTTTTCCAAAGACAAAACATGTGATGTTAAGACACTGAAAAACTTTTCATGACTAGGCTAACTCATCCATTTCACATTTTGATTTAGGTCTACTTGGAATTGTAGATCCAAAGTATTTGTATTTAAGATGCATGTGTAATGTTAAATAATCAAAATAAGAAAACTTGCACAATAACCCAATGCATAGTATCAATCAATCAATTTTATTTTATATAGCCCTTCGTACATCAGATAATATCTCGAAGTGCTGTACAGAAACCCAGCCTAAAACCCCAAACAGCTAGAATGCAGGTGTAGAAGCACGGTAGTAATGTTGCAAGCCATTCTAAAGACTAGCTACTCACCAAATGCTTGTACTGCTGATGGATATCTGTGTAAGTCAATTTATTCTCATCTTCGTCATCAAAAACTGAAATAAAATCCAAATTGGTGAACTATGAAAACTTGCAGGCATAATCTCAATTAAACAACTAGGGGGACACTACCTACATTATGTATTCCTGATTTGCAGCTGTGTTTTTTAATCCATCGTCATAAACAATAGCAACAAACATCAAGTTCCATTTTCATGTGTGCCCATCTAACATCGGATTACAAAAGTTAGGCTATAGTAGCCAGCTGCTGTCTTCTATAACATCTATATATAATATATCTACACACACACACACACACACACACACACACACACACACACACACACACACACACACACATACATATATATATATATATACCATACATACATATACACACACACATATTTATATATAATTAAATGTATAGAAATGCAATTCATAGAACGGACAAATAATTGTCTTAAATTGGGACTCACATTCTATTCCTATGCATTTTATCCTATCCAATACGCAAAATCCTGATCATTTTTTAAAAACTGGCCCCTGAAACTGGGAGGTTTGGCAACTGAGGTGATTGTTATTTTGGTTAAGCACCGTTGTTGCTACAGTGTGACAGTTCCACACACGAGTGGCTTAAAGGAATGGTAGCTAACTAGCGTGAGCCAGACAGATTAGCTAGCTAGCTTCTTTGCATCAAAGTACTAATTCATAATTTCCAATAATTGGATTGATGTCACTCAAACATGTGAAGCACTGATGCATTCCAAACAATGTAAACAACTGGGGTGTATTCATTCTGTGCCAAAACAGTTCTTAAATGGATGCAAATTAAACAAAACAGGGCGGGACCTATCTGAATTTGTCCAATAGAAACAAATGTTATGGTCTATTTGCTTCTGTTTGGTTCTTAAAATGGTAAACGGTTTCAGTAATGAATACACACCTGAACTGGGGTATAATCCAATGATATTTATAAACCCTGGATTGCTGATTCTATGTATTGGCCAAGGAGAGGCTTTGAAGCCACCGGTCGGCCATATTGGCACTCCCAAGAAGAAGCAGTTCTCCATACGAACGAATGGAATTGTACAGTATTTCAATTAAAGGACAAAATGACATGTATTTTTTGTGTTAGTGGGGACAGTAACATTAGAACTTTAAAAAAATATATATTTTAAGGATAATGTTTTTATAGATTTGTATTTATGTTTAGCTTACATAATATTATGTAAAAGTATGCATTATGGTGTCTGTAATAAAATACGTGGCAAAACAACTGTATACATGAATAAATGCATTTATATAGCTTCCAAAATATATATTTTTACGTTAGGGGAGTGCCAAGATGAGGCCCAGTGGCTTCAAACAGCACCCCATGTCAGCCATCTAGTGTGTATATAAAATATTGGTGTAATCATTATTCCAACACTTTAATTAAACTATTGAACAAAGCACGCCATTCCATGATTTCAATAAATAAATAAAAATAAATATATATTCTCCACCCTGATTCCGAATATACCATTTTCATTGTCCATGGCACGCTTGGTTGGTTCAATAACTATTGACGAGAAAACCCGAATATCCAATCTAACCCGACCGTGTACCTAACGTTACCAGCGCTCTGAAAAGTCGGGTAAACAATACTTTCCAGTGGATATTTTTTCTTAAACTGAAGGACAAACTGCACAGACAACCGGTAGAATAAGTTGAAATATAATTTGATTAAACATTCTGGCTTGTAAGGAACATTTACACGATTTTGCACACAAATGTATCGGGCTGTATAGCTAAATTAGCTAGTTATACTGTACCAATTAAATTGTGTGTTACAGACTGATTAAGAGAGTAAAATCTAACAACAGTTAACGTTGGCTAGCTAAAGTACTCAGAAATGCCTTCTAACGTTAAGTTAGCTGGCTAGCTAGCTAACTCGGGTGCAAAGCATTGATTATAGCATGTGTAATCCTGGTCCTATAAACCCTTTAATAATTTCCCTTATGGTAAAAACATATATCAAATAAATGGCTTTACCTGTACATTTGTTTTCCATGAAGTCCGTAACTGGTATGACCCATTCGGGACTTGACAAATATCCAGCAATGCTCTCCACAACCCACTCGCTGTCCTCAGCCATGTTGGCTAATAACACCCTATAATATTCTTCAGGCGAGGAAGTTTAGCCCTGAAATTGTACAACAATGCACAACTGAAGTCTAAGGATCCATACATTTGTTGAGATCTAGCTAGCAAGCTAGTCCATTGTTATTATCCCTCTCCGTAGCATGTTTTGGTAGCTGCATAAAATCTGAAAAAGCGTACTCATGAATTTCGAAAGGGTTGACACCTAATCGGTCCCGGTTCCTATGGTGACCGATTACGTTCTACAAGTAGAACAGTCCGTCAAGTGAGAGCAGTGGGAGTGTGGATTGACAAGGCTGGAAGAGAGAATGAAAGGGGTTTTCACAAGAAAAATGTGTATATTGTTCTATTCTATTGTTGACACTTAAGTCTTATACATGACACTGATTATTTTTGACCAAAATGTGAATTTCTGTTCATATAGTTTTTGGGATATTTTTCTTTCTCCCATCACTCACAGCCGATCATATTAACATTTTATGGTGCTTTCAACACAACCGGGAACTCGGGAAAAACGAGGTAAATCATGACGTCAGTGGTCAGAAAGTCGGAGCTCTAGAAAGATGCCCTAGTTCCCGACTTGGAATTCAGGGTATAATGACTGTTCAAAACGATTTTTCCCAGATGGAACTCGTTTTTTCCCGAGTTCCCAGCTGTCTTGAACATACTGAAGTCTAAAGTCGGAGATTTACGAGTTCCCAGTTGTTTTGAACGCGGCATTATTGTCTTCCTCTGACGTCATGAGCCCAGCTAGCCTATCTTCATACTGTACGGTTTTTGCGTCAGGATTAAAGCTGAATGTTTCTAAATGTGAAATCTTATGTTTATTTGAATCTGATGATAAAGAAATATAACATGTTCCTGTAAAGGACTGTGTTAAATATTTACGAATACATCTGTCAAAAAACCACTTAGTCAGACAACATTTGAATTTCTCTCCTAAAATTAAGAAAACCAAAAATATATTCAATAATTGGCTACAAAAAGATCTTTCTATACTTGGCAGAGTACTTCTGTCCAAGGCAGAGGGACTGCCTCGTTTTGTGTACCCCTCATTATCGTTATGTGTACATCCTGCTACTTGTAAAGAGATGAATAAGACCTTTCTTGATTTCATCTGGAAAAATAAGTCTCACAAACTAAAAGAGTCAGTCCTTTCTAACAAAAGAGCTGAAGGCGCTCTAGAAGTGTTGGATTTTGTTGACATAAATAACACTTTCAAGATAAACTGGTTGAAAAGATGTTTGATCAATGCTGATTCAAAATGGTATTTCATTCCAAATAATGTGTTTAAAAACTTGGGAGGTCTTCAATTTTTACTGAAATGTAATTATATTCCTGAAAGATTACATGCTAAATTGGCTAGGTTTCACCAACAAGCTTTAATGGCCTGGAAAATATGTTTCCTGTACAATTTTTCCCCACATAAAGCTCTTTAGTGGAATAATTCAGACATAACTGTAAGGAATAAGTCATTGCTCTATCCCAGCTGGAATGAGAGGAATAAACAAGGGTAATATTCTCACATATGAACAATTTATAACATTGAAAGAGTTTCCAATTCCTTTCAGAGAGTTTATTTCTGTGTTCAAAGCCATTCCCAGTGGTCTAACTACACTAATGAAAACTCATCTTAGCTTTTGGCAATGATCACAAAGTTTATCCAGAACTCAGATTGGAAGACGTGGGCTTACTTGAGAAATCTTGCTGTAATAAATATATAAGACAAATTCTTCATTCACAAAACCAACTCACACCGAGAGGAAAGTTTTTCTGGAACATTTTTATTCCTGACATTGTCTGGAAAAATGCATGGTTAAAGCCTTACAAATATTGTATACCAAACAAAGTTAAGGAAGTGCACTTCAAAATTTTGCATAAGATATATGCATGTAATTCTATGATATCCAAATTTATAGCAACTGATGATATCTGTGTTTTCTGTGAAAAAGAAGGTGAGAATCTGTCTCTTGTTCTTTGAATGTAAATTTGTGTCAGAATTTTGGGAAAACCTTGCAAAATACTTATTTACCATTATGAACACTACCTATGTTTTTGACATGAAAGATATAATATGTTACTATTGCAATGATAACAAGACCACTGAAATGATTGTGATTTTTTTTATTCTTGTTGCCAAATACTTCATACACAAACAAAAATTCCCAAATTCTATACCAAAATTACACATTTGTTTTGATTGAATTCAACTATTTTATTAAAACATTAACCCTAGTGAACAATAACAAGAATAACATTTTCCTAAATCATTACAATAAGATTTTTTCAGAGTGATTACAATTGCACTAGAATTGTTTATTTTTTAAACATTTTTGTTTGTTTCAGTATTTTCTCGATAATACCTGCATTCTGTTTTGTATGATGTAAGAATGTAAATTGTTGATCTGTATTTTTTATTTTTTTATTTTATTCAATTAAAAAAAAATACTGTACGGTCTTTGATACTGCTGCCCATTTAGTGCTAGTGCGCATGTGTAGTAATCCTAGTAAGAAAAGTGGCAGCAATCATGAAACCATCGTTTCTAAACCCAGAGGCACAACATAGCGAGACTTCCGGGAACGCTTGCGAAGCAGACCAATCAGACCAGGCTAGAGTTTGGGAAGTCAATGAGAGAAGTTGAAAAAGTATTCCTTTTAGTTGTTCATTTGCTCGAAATCTAAAGGCACAACCTAGATTTGAGCCATTGTCTTAAGTAATTGAACATGTTATTACTCTAACCTCGTGAAAGTGATATACTGACACGTTTTCATTAGCCAAAAAACGTTATATTTAAGGAGTGCCTTTGATTTGACGACCATTTTTAAAAATGATATGTTTTACCTTTATTTACTAGGCAAGTCAGTTAAGAACAAATTCTTATTTACAATGACGGGTTACACCAGTCAAACCCTAACCAGGACGCTGGGCCAATTGTGCACCGACCTATGGGAGTAAAAGGCACGCGATGTCTAATTCGGTGCGAGACTACCTTTAAAGGCTGACTAAACCGCTCTCGCGCGCCAACGAGCGTCTCCGTTACCAAGGGCTAAAATAGAAGTCAGTTCTATTTCTGACACAGATCGCACTGCAAGTCCTGCCTCTCCCATCTCCTCATTGGTTTATAGAAGCAGGTACCCACGTGCCATCTCCTCATTGGTTATACCCACATTGGGTAACTATAAAGACAAATGAGGTCGGTGGTGGTAATGCATTTAATTTATGATAGTTGCCAATCGCAATATAAAGTCAAGAGAAGAAAAAGCATAGAAACGATTCGGTTGACCGTTTTATGTGTGGATTAATTGTCGGAGTAGAGGATTTTGTGCATTTCAGGTAAAATAACAACTCAATGTTTATATCACAGGACAAACTAGCTAGCAACAGCAAGCTAGCTAAATAGTACAAATTAGCTAGCAAGTGCAAGCTAGCTAAATTGCCATGAATGTTTAATGCTTTTCAACCTGTCCCCAAATTAATGTAATTGGTTCAGAGTTTGTTTTGATATTTTAACCTGCGTGTCGTGATCGCGTTTGTTGTGGGGGGACAAAATATATTTATGCACGATGGCGCACACACGCAACCGGTTTGGGTTCCGTGTTAGACCAAATTACGTGT
The DNA here is from genome assembly GCF_029448725.1 of Salvelinus fontinalis. NCBI lineage: Eukaryota > Metazoa > Chordata > Actinopteri > Salmoniformes > Salmonidae > Salvelinus > Salvelinus fontinalis. The sequence continues at coordinate 58,319,634 of NC_074665.1, read as the reverse complement.
TTCCACGCATGAGTTTAGCTAGCCAACGTCGCCATGACGTCAACTATAAGCGTGATCGGGGATTTCTATTGGAGAAGCAGTTTCTGCCTATCTTCATACTGTACTGTATTTGACGAAACGGCCAATTTATGCTTGATCCGAAAATGAGGTCGGAGGGGCTGTATAGACGCAATTCCGAAGCCTCTGGAGGCACACAGAGGACAAGTTGAGCTCAATACCACATCGCCACGTGCCTCTAAAAATGTGTACCAATGATGAGGGTCCCCAATTGGTTGACGGTAGGCGCGGGCGGGAGGTCCTGTATAAACACAAACTCACTTCCTTGACAACTTCCTTCAGAACTGCTCTGCAATGCTCAGAGAAGCACAAGAAGTATGAATGTCCTGACTTCTGCAGAGGCTATATCACAGTAAAGGCTGCAAGGCCAATGCAGAAGTTGGATTGACTGTGCAGAGCCTTTAAGGTGAGAAGGTTACATTAAAAAGCCAATTTATGCTTGATCTGCAAATGTGGTCAGAGGCTTGTATGGAGGGTGTGATGCAACTGCGGAGCCTCCAGAGGCATGCAGAGGCCAAACCAAGCTCCGTACTGCATCGCTGTGCCACTCTCAAAATGTGTAACTATGCTGAGGGCTCTGTGTAGCTACACATTGACATGAGAATTCTGTTCATTGACTACAACTCAGCGTTCAACACCATAGTGCCCTCAAAGCTCGTCGCTAAGCTAAGGACCCTGGGACTAAACACCTCCCTCTACAACTGGATCCTGGACTTCCTGACACATCGTCCCCAGGTGGTAAGGGTAGGCAACAACACATATGCCACGCTGATCCTCAACACGGGGCCCCTCAGGGGTGCATGCGTGCTTAGTCCCCCCATGACTGCGTGGCCAAGCACGACTCCAACACCATCATTATCTTTGCCGAAGACACACCGGTGGTAGGCCTGATCACCAACCGCAAGGCGCTACAGAGGGTAGTGCGTACGGCCCAGTACATCCCTTGGGCCAGCTTCCTGCCATCCAGGACCTCTATACCAGGAGGTGTCAGAGGAAGGCCCTAAAAATTGCCAAAGACTCCAGCCACCCTAGTCATAGTCTGTTCTCTCTGCTACCGCACAGCAAGTGGTACCGGAGCGCCAAGTCTAGGTGCAAAAGGCTTCTTAATAGCTTCTACCCCCTAGCCATAAGACTTTTGAACAGCTAATCAAATGGCTACCCGGAATATTTGCATTGACCCCACAATTTTTTTTTACACTGCTCCTACTCGCTGTTTATTATCAATGCATAGTCACTTTACCCCTACCTACATGTACATATTACCTCAACAAACCTGTACCTCCGCACATTTACTCAGTACCGATACCCACTATATATAGCCTCGTTATTGTTATTTTATTGTTTATTTTTTACTTTAGTATTTAGTAGATATTTTTCTTAACTGCGTTGTTGGTTAAGGGCTTGTAAATAAGTATTTCACGGTATGGTCTACACCTGATGTGTTCGGCGCGTATCACATATGCAATTTGATTTGATTTGTTTGGTTGACGGTAGGTGGGGGCGGTATAAACAGAAACTCACTTCCTTGACAACTTCCTTCACAACAGCTCTGCTCTGCTCTGTGAAAAGCAAGAAGTTGGAATGCCCTGACTTCTGCAGAGGCCATATCACAATAAATTCTGTAGGGCTACTGCAGACATTGGACTGACCATGCAGAGCCTTTTAGGTGGTGGAGACCAACCAGAAACTGAAACTGGTTACATTACAGTCAATGAATTAAGCAGACCAGACCCAGCTGCTATTGCATTGGTGTCTAAGAGATAATCTCCCTGTTAAGCAGACCAGAACTGACCTTTTTTAAATGGTAATCGGCCTGAGTGAACTATCTTCATTTATTCACCATCTATGGACCAACTACAGCACTGCTCAATTCCCTGCCATTTCGCCAATGCAGGCAGTGGGCACGTTCCACAGCTAATAAGCCGAGGCGATGCAACAACCAATGTTTGCGTGCCACGTCATCGACTGACAAATTGCTGTAAAGTGGTTAGCTGATACTTAAAATACCTATCCAGGCAAAGATCTGTCAGGTGTCAGCAAGGTCTAAGAATAGGAACGCACCCGGTGACTCTACTTCAGTCAGAAGCGTCATTTTTTGGGGTCGCTGGGACACTTTCTTCAGCTATGAACCCAGCATGAACCGGCATAGTTCGCCCATTGGTTGTTGCGTGACGTCGCTTCACCTGAGCAGAGGGAGCGCCCCTAGCCTTGCAAGCCGCCTGAGCTCACTGAACTTACATGGATATCAGTGTAGCTCTAACAGAGATAGGGTGTGTTCCTCTGCCCAGGCATTGCTGACGCATGCCAGATCTTACAACACCTGGATAGACATTTTAAGTATCAGCTAGCCACATCATGTTATATGCCGTGTTCGCCTGCTAGTCAGAACTAGGAAACAATGGGAGTTGTTGTTGCAAAGGCGGAAAAGGCAGGTGGGAGGAGGTGGGAACATTCTAGCCAATGAGAGGCCAGATATGCATGTGAACCAACAACTCCGATATAAATTGTTTTTCTTGAAAAAAAGAAGGAAAAGTTGCCGAGATGCCATGTGCGTCTAACCTGGGTACCCGTCTCTTTACCTAATCCACTCCCTGTACTCCATGTCATGTGCCAAAGCAATAACAGGACTGGTATTCAGACTAACATGCATCCACTTATATCAGTATATTTGTAACAACCTAAACATTACGAAACTTCTATTTGATCAAATAACCCTCACTCAGCAAATTAGCAATACAAATTTCAGTTGACCAAATCCGGCACTCTCTCATAGACCTCCGTCCCCACTTGTTCTGCATAGGCAGATTTTGACGGGAGTGCAGCCTCTCACTTTGCCTCTTCCTCTCTGGCGGTAATCAGTCTGCTAATTACGAGGCTACTGAGCTCCCTCTATGCCTGAATAGGGTGATTGAGTCAGTATACTTAGCCTAGTTTCAGGATTGAGAGCCCTCACCATCCCCACTCTTGAGATAGGGTTAATTAGTGCATAGGTTAAACCCCCACAGTTTAAATCACAAGTAATCTGAAATGGATAGTCACTGAGGTTGGACTGAACAGTGACATGTACAGGCTCTGAATAAAACCACAATACAATGTCAGAACACTTTTTATTAAGAGTACAAATTAAAAGTATCAATTAGATACAGGCATCAACAAGGTTATACAATAAATATACATTCCTTTTGTATTTTGAAATTCTATCATTTTAAAAGAATGCTCTGTCTATTGTACTATACAGTTCATAAAGGCAGGGCATACAAGGAGTGAGTATGCCGAAATTGAGCAAATTAGATGCAAAACAGAAATAGCATAATGTACACTGATTGGACAAAATATTATGAACACCCGCTCTTTCCATGACAGACTGACTAGGTTAATCCAGGTGAAAGCTATGATCCCTTATTGATGTCACTTGTTAAATCCACTTCAATCGGTGTAGATGAAGGGGAGGAGACAGGTTAAAGAAGGATTTTTAAACCTTGAGACAATTGAGACAGGGATTGTGTATGTGTGCCATTCAGAGGCTGAATGGGCAAGATAAAATATTTAAGTGCATTTGAATGGGGTATGGTAGTAGGTGCCAGGCTCACCAGTTTGTGTCGAGAACTGCTACGCTGCTGGGTATTTCACGCACAACAGTTTCCCGTGTGTATCAAGAATGGTTCACCACCCAAAGGACATCCAGCCAACTTGACACAACTGTGGGAAGCATTGGAGTCAAAATGGCCCAGCATCCCTGCGGAACGCTTCGTGGGGCCGAGGTGTGCAAGTCAATATTAGGAAGGAGTTCTTAATATTTTGTACACTCAGTGTATAATCAATTGGTGGGACATATTGTCCTCCAGAGGGCAGTAATTGTACTTTAATAGACGGTAGTGAAATTAACGCCTTCAATGTTGTGATGTGATGCAATGTGCTTTTGAATGAACTGTGTGGTCACCTTGACCACAGTGGTATCCTTCCAATTATTAATTTAATATTACAATCATACCTTTAATGAACAGATTTACCATTCAGTAGTAGCCTATGACATGTTGGCCTACTGTGGATTTACCAATCTAATGTAACATCTTGAGAAAACAACACAGGAGACAAGTCTAATCAAATGTAGGATATCTGTCTAATCCACAATTGATTATTTCAGACATCTTTTGTGCCTGTTTGCAGGTAAGAGGAATAGCCTTTCCTCAAACTAACTCTAGGTGGCAACAGTTAGTCAGGGACAGTTTATAGATTGTATCTAGGACTCGCCCCAAATTTGGTTTGCTCTGATCTGTTCTTAATGGGTTCGATGTATAGGTTAGTAAATGTAAGTCACTGTGGATAAGGGCGTCTGTTAAATGACAAAATATGTAAATGTTAATCCCAGCATTGCTACATCAAGAGTAATACAGTGACTGAAGATTTGTCAGCAATAAGTGATAAAAAGTGACAAAGAGCACCCTAAACAGAGTCAATATTGAGGTACTCTTTAAACAATATTCAAAATAGCCCACTCTGTACTGTTGCACCAAAAGCAGCCAGATGCCTTTGACTCCCTCTTTTTGATAAGAGGACATAGTTAAAGGGTAAATTGTTGTACAGATATTTACTCTCAGATTAAACTATTTTAAGAACATTGTCTGGCACAAGTGCAGTGTACATCATAGACGTTTGTTAATGCTACATTTATGTTCTGGTTAACACTGACAAAATATTTTCAGGAAGTGCATTGTTATTTTGTCAGTCTACTATTAATATTTTTCCTGTATCAAAATAGGTACAGATATAAAAGAACCCCAATGAAAACAGAATATGTGCAAAGAGAACCATCTGTAACCATAGAGAAAGTGTTGTCCCATTATATTACTGTAAAAAGACAATGAAAATACAGATATAAGACATTACAATTAATATAAGTATAATGCCCATAAACCACCACAGATAGGCTATTACATACAGAATTTATTAATTGGCGTGACATAATCATAAAAAGATGTTAACAACTCCTGTAGTTGACCATCTTTGATGATCAGGTGCAAAGCTTGTATCATGCGGGTGATGTAAAGAGATGCTGTGGTTATTTTCTCTCAGTGTTAAGTTAAGCAATGCATGCTGTCTTATTTCAAAACATGTCCTTAGGGGAAACTGGAAATGGTGTCTAGCAGTCTTTAAAAATTCATGCTATTGATCTTACTGACTGAAATCCCCTCCAACAACTGTTTTTTCAATATCTGGTAAATAAGTCAACATCTGCTTCCAAAGAGAGCTACAGTTGTATCACTGGTTAGACACCTTTTTTTCCAGCTGAGTTATACCAGAAAGAAACCCAATTATCCATGAAGACCGTGGGAATCAATTTCCAATATTCCATTAGGTAAAATCATTGTCTAGTCTTGTAACTTGACCAAACGAATACCTTAGACCTTAAATGGCAGCTCAGCACCTTCCAACGTTAGTGTGCTATCGACCTCTGTTGCTGCATCTCTGTTTATCATATGACAGCATATGACAGTGGTATGGTAGCATATCCATTTACAAACTAAGTAAAGCCCAGGGAAGTTTTGTTTCTGTAGTGATGGTTTTCAATACTTTCCAATATAATCAAGGAAGCAAGACACCTTTTTCCAGAAATTTAAATTTCATGAAAAATTCAGTAATAGATCAATTTCTTGATCATGTTAAAACAACACAAGAGGCCTAAAGCTCTATTTAAAGTTGAATACATATCTAGTTCTACCCTTTTGAGTGTTTCCAACAAAGACAATATACAGAATAGAATAAAATATGCAATGTTTTTTTTAATCTTAAAATTGGTTAATGTATCATAATCCTGGAAATTTAGTTAAGATTAAGATTCCAAGATCAACCCCTGGCATGGTGATATTAAACATAATCAAGTATACATTCTAGTTGATACCAAAACAGGATTTTAGATGCAATACCAAAATATATTGATGCCAATTGAGCACAATTGTCTGTACTCTGCAACAATAAACACCCGAAAGATGTCAGTAGCTTATGAGTCAGATGAGATCAAGACATGCTTCTGGTAGTCTGTTATTTTCCCATTCGGTTCATTTGATCAGCTGTTGTCCAACTGACAAATGGCACCTGTTCATTTGGTCGAGGCTGAAGGAATTCTGCACTTTAAAACTGCTGGTCCAGTTTCAACTGTTCTGCCTGCGGCTATGGAACCCTGACCTGTCCACCGGACGTGCTACCTGTCCCAGACCTGCTGTTTTCAACTCTAGAGACCGCAGGAGCGGTAGAGATACTCTTAATGATCGGCTATGAAAAGCCAACTGACATTTACTCCTGATTATTATTTGACCATGCTGGTCATTTATGAACATTTGAACATCTTGGCCATGTTCTGTTATAATCTCCACCCGGCACAGCCAGAAGCGGACTGGCCACCCCTCATAGCCTGGTTCCTCTCTAGGTTTCTTCCTAGGTTTTGGCCTTTCTAGGGAGTTGTTCCTAGCCACCGTGCTTCTACACCTGCATTGCTTGCTGTTTGGGGTTTTAGGCTGGGTTTCTGTACAGCACTTCGAGATATTAGCTGATGTACGAAGGGCTATATAAAATAAACTTGATTTGATTTGAATATTGAAGACACAAGGTAAACATCCTTGGAGTATAGATTTGTATAGGATATACAGTATCTCCACACTACTGTCCATGCTGCTGCAACTGTGTTTTGGTCAGAGAGGGTTTTAAAGGGTTGTGATAAATTATGACATTATTGGTCAAATGGATTAAACAATTAACTATATTTAGGTTTGGCAATCAATAGAAAATATATTAATTTCATCAGTTCCCTGCCCATGTCTTATGTAAGAAACAGTCATAGAGGATGAAATAAACAGCAGACTTGATAGAAAAACAAATATGACCTAAAAACAATTTGTAAATTGTATCCGATTTCAGCATTCAAACAGTTATTTTTCTCTTAAAGCCTGCATAAAACAGTCTTGTAACACACCACATGTCTTTGGATTCAGAAGGAGCCATTGGGACTCTCCTGACTCCCACTGCTCTCTGGTGGTTGAGTGATTTTGAGATGTGCCAGTTGGTTGAGCTGGTGCTTGTTGCAGACTGGGATCTTGTTAGCCTGCAGGCTCATGGTGTGGCGTGAATACCAGTCCCGCTGGAACGCAGCCCTCACCTGTTCCACCAACGTTGAGTTCCTCTCCTTCAGCCCCTCTGTCTGACTGATCACCATGCCTGCTCCAGCGTTGAACATAAACTCATTCCCCACCCAGTCAAAGTTCCCTATGGGACAACAGACACCCGCCAAAGCATTAATCAGAAATATAGATGAAAAAATACTAGCCAAAGAGTTAACCCACCTCACAAGCAAACTAATCAACCCACCAACCAGTGACACACCAATAATTGAATAAACAAATCAATCATTCGTTCATTCGAAAAATACATATTAGTCATCTGAAATTCATGGAAGTAAACTCGCCTATGTACACAGCACTGTCTGTCACTATGAATCTGTTATGGTTGATTCCCTGTAGCGTGCCATCTCTCTGCTCCCTGGTGCTGAAGAACTTCTGCACAAAACACACAGAAGGACTGGCTTAGCAGTAGTGATGAATATGTTTTACATGATATACAGTACATAAGGTTTGCAGGTACTGTAGAGATTATAATATAGGTATGATGTGCCTGAAAACATATGCATGATGAGTGATGTTATACAATTTGTATCCAGTTAATGAGGATGTAGGTGTGTGGTGTCCAATAATGTATTGTAGGTGCACACTCACCGCCTCCAGTGAACAGTTAGGGAGCTCCATACACAAGGTCTTCAGGGACCACACAAAGTTAAAGGTCAGGGGGTGTGTCTGCTCCCAGCAGCTTACTAACAGACGCACTTTGATGTTTCTCAGGATCAAGGCCTCCCGAAGCATCCCATCTATACCTGACCAGTATCTGTCCCGGTAACAAAGAGTTACAAACACTTATCTGCTTGGTAATGACTGGTAATTATACACACAGTTACACAGTTTCATCCTATCAGTTTCATTCTATCAGTTATCATTGTGTTGTATAAATGGGCATGTGATACAATGCTAACAATAAGATTATCAGGTGCTGTCAGTATTAAAGATTGCTCACCTGTGAGAATTCCTGTTAGTGAGAGGCAGGTAGTCTGTAATGGATATATAGATGAACCTCTTGGCCTTTTGGATCACATAGGATATGGCGTCGAGGTCTCTGGTCCTGTCTTTAGGGCAGAAGACATCTGGAGAGCTCTGCCACAAAATGATAACAGACACTTATTAAAATCAGTGGAGAGTAGAGAACTGAAGCCCTCATGTCAATGCCAGGGCTATATACTGTAGATGCAATCAATCATTGTCATTGTCGTAATCATCATCACCACACCTCTTGGAGTATATCTTTGTCACAGCCTCTCTAAGAGTAAAATGATGATTTCTAAAGAGGTCATTAGTATTCGAACAGCAGCGTTACCTTCTCTCTACTTGTATCTCCCTAGAACTGATCCTGTCACGATTTTATTTATTTATTGATATGTCTCACCCCCCTCTCTGCGTGTAAGCAGAATGTGGGTGTGTGTGATGAGAACAATGACAGATCACGGTTCACATGGATTGCTATCAATAGCTCCAATGATTAACGCTTCCTCTGCATTTCAGAAATGTTAATCGACATGAAGGGATGGGCAAGCCTCATTTATAGCGAGCCAACCACATGTTTTCTGTTGGAAGCAATGCCATCTTTCATCCAGTCAGCATACATAAAAAATCGAACTGATGAGTTATAGCGAGCTGTATAAGAAATAACTTTTTTCACTTAACCGTCACCTCTCTTGAAAGTTATTACAACTGTGGGAGGACGTTGCAAATATTTACATCATATCAGGACTAATGAAAAGGTTGGAGCCAAGAAAAGTCTTCGCTAGGCATATAGTATCCATAAATATTGGCAATTTCTTATCCTAATCTCAGAACGGTATTAATTAATCGAATATAAAGATGAGCTTGTCTCTCAGAGTGATAAAAAAAAACATTGATACATTAGTAACGGCATGAGTTTTTCCCTGACTATATAACCAGACATGGAAAAACTCAAGGCCCTTGTTATAAGGTCACATCGTCAGGACAAACTCCTGGCCTTAAGTATAAAGCCATGGGTGAGAATGTCACTCACAGAGAGAAAGACCTCAGCCTTGGTGTTGTTGAAGAGAAGTGGGAGGTTTTCATCTTTGTTCCACAGGGCACTCAGCCTCTTGGACCAGATGGACGGTACAAAGTCCTTATACTGCAGCTGCCAGTAGAGGTTGAATACCCTGTGCAGGTCCAGTGCCAGACAACTACAGTTGTAGATGATGATCCCCAGTTCTTTCATCTAAGAGACAACAAAGCAACAACATAGATGTTGTAAGATGTTAGCACGTGCCCCCAGGAATTTCACCCACACCCAACTTTACCCTTTCTCCACCCATCTCCTCTTCTTCTTCCTTCCCCCTTCCTCCTTTACTTCCATTCCCACCTTGTCCTCTCCTTCCATCTCCTACTCCCCACACTTCCATTTACCCTTCTCCCTTGTTCTTGTCTACCCTCCACAGCTCAGTGCTTCTAGCCTCTTCAGCTCTGCCCACCCCCCCCCCCCCCCCCCCACCCCCCCATCCTCTCCTGCCCTCTTCTGGCCCTGGACAAGGCAAATAGTCCTCCAGGCACTTCCAATCACCAGGCCTCTCCTATCCCCTCTCACAGCTGGGTTTTTCAAGTGATGCCCTTTTCAAGCAAGGGTTTATTTCAGAGAAGTGCTAAAGATAGGCAGGCTAGGTACAGTGAATGGGGTCACACTTTAATGAACTGTTGTACTTTTCCAGCTTTGAGCAGCACATGAAAGAATGTCCACATTTCCTTTTTGTCCCTACTCAATTAATTCAGTTTTCTGCCAACTATAAGGTTGCATTTGTTTCCTATTCAGTATGTTTGTGCAAAATGAGCCAATTAATGTATGCTGTTCTCCTAGGGTAAATAGCAGTGTTTGAATAAATATTTATTGCTGACTCATTGGACAAATCACCAGAGAAGATGGCTGTACACAGTCGCCTCATCATACCTGTCAAATATCAGAACTAAAAATCTAACAGATTCTGTGTAGACAATTGGTTGGTAAAAGGGTTTACGTAATCAAGGTATGGAACGTAGTCAAGATGAGGTGACCTCACAGGTGGTCTCATTGAATTGGGTAAAAATGTTACAGAAATATACACAGGTACAGTAGGTGAAATAATGTAGTGAATATACTAAGATACCGTAGACAGTGATCGCCAGTCCATGGTGGCACTGCCGATGTAGATGTGCTTCCTGTCCACCACCCAGAAAGAAGAGTGCAGGAAGCCTTTGGTCAGGGCAGTCATGTTAATGTAGTGCACCTCACCTACACAGGTGGGAAAAGACACAGAAAACGACAGAGATAGAAATCTCAACATTTGATGTATGTTAGTATTGTGTGTAAGATGGGAGTCATGATGTAATGTCCCTCCTCGAGGGTAAGTGTCAAGACTATATGAATGCGCTGCAATAAAAGTAATTTCCACTACCAATAGTAATGATATACAGAGTATTTTCTATAAAAAGTGGCAATATACAGTACCAGTTAAAAGTTTGGACACACCTACTCATTCAAGTGTTTTTCTTTATTTTTTACTATTTTCTACATTGTAGAATAATAGTGAAGACATCAAAACTATGAAATAACACATTTGAATCATGCAGTAACCAAAAAAGTGTAAAACAAATCCAAATATATTGTAGCCACCATGTAGCCACCCTTTGCCTTGATAACAGCTTTGCACACTCTTGGGAATCTCTCAACCAGCTTCACATGGAATGCTTTTCCAACAGTCTTGAAGGAGTTCCCACATATGCTGAGCACTTGTTGGCTGCTTTTCCTTCATGCTGCGGTCCAACTCATCCAAAACCATCTCAATTGAGTTGAGGTTGGGTGATTGTGGAGGCCAGGTCATCTGATGCAGCACTCCATCACTCTCCTTCTTGGTCGAAAAGCCTTTACACAGCCTGAAACATTTATTTGGGCTGCACTTTCTGAGGTTGGTAACTCTAATGAACTTATCCTCTGCAGTAGAGGTAACTCTGGGTCTTCCTTTCCTGTGGCGGGCCTCATGAGTGCAAGTTTCATCATAGCGCTTGATGGTTTTTGCGACTGCACATTTATCTTTGCTTATTTGAGCTGTTCTTGCCATAATATGGACTTGGTCTCTTACCAAATAGGGCTATCTTCTGGATACCACCCCTACCTTGTCACAACACAACTGATTGGCTCAAACGAATTAAGAAAATAGTAAAAATAAAGAAAAATCCTGGAATGAGTTGGTTTGTCCAAACTTTTGACTGGTACTGTATATGGAAAGTAAATGTAGCTGTAACTCTGTTGTTGTGGGTTACAACATGACTCACTCAGACGAGAGAGGCTCTTGAGCTCTACAGAGTCGATCATTCCACTAGCTATCTTCAAATTGACTCCCTTCTTCTTCAGCCCCTGCAGTCTTTGCAGCAAAGCCTGACCCTGTAAGCAAGAACACAATCAATAGCATCACCATAGGTCAACACATTCTGGTGTGTACTGGATGTGTTTTATAGGGGATGTTTCGAAAATTCCTAACATGGTGGGAAAATTACATACGAGCAGTGTCCAATTCTCCGAATCATCATTCATGGATATACCCCTACACATGAGTATACACATTCAGGGATATAGCCCTCCACATGAGTATACACATTCAGGGATATACCCCTACACATGAGGATACACATTCAGGGATATACCCCTAAACATGAGGATACACATTCAGGGATATACCCCTAAACATGAGGATACACATTCAGGGATATACCCCTACACATGAGGATACACATTCAGGGATATACCGCTACACATGAGGATACACATTCAGGGATATACCCCTACACATGAGGATACACATTCAGGGATATACCCCTACACATGAGGATACACATTCAGGGATATACCCCTACACATGAGGATACACATTCAGGGATATACCCCTACACATGAGGATACACATTCAGGGATATACCCCTACACATGAGGATACACATTCAGGGATATACCCCTACACATGAGGATACACATTCAGGGATATACCACTACACATGAGGATACACATTCAGGGATATACCCCTACACATGAGGATACACATTCAGGGATATACCCCTACACATGAGGATACACATTCAGGGATATACCCCTACACATGAGGATACACATTCAGGGATATACCCCTACACATGAGGATACACATTCAGGGATATACCCCTACACATGAGGATACACATTCAGGGATATACCCCTACACATGAGGATACACATTCAGGGATATACCCCTACACATGAGGATACACATTCAGGGATATACCCCTACACATGAGGATACACATTCAGGGATATACCCCTACACATGAGGATACACATTCAGGGATATACCCCTACACATGAGTATACACATTCAGGGAGCATAAAGCATAGCCATGCTCTGAAATAACATGTTACACATTCAGGTCCCCTGTCCATTTTTAAACTGAGGTTTCATTTCAGTGGAGCACAGGAAACAATTGCTGCAGGCTAAAGCGATTCGTTTTGCATAGCCTGGAGGCACCTTTTCGGGTCAAACTGCCAAGGCGAGCAATTAGGCATGACACTAATTACACTGAACAAAAAATAAAAACGTAAAGTGTTGTTTCATGAGCTAAAGTAAAAGATCCCAGAAATGTTCTCTATGCACATAAAGCTTATTTCTTTCAAATGTTGTGCACAAATTTGTTTACATCCCTGTTAGTGAGCATTTCTCCTTTGCACCGATAATCCATTCTCCTGACAGGTGTGTCATATCAAGAAACTGATTAAAAGGCATAATCATTACACAGGTTAACTGTGTGCTGGGGACAATAAAAGGCCACTCTAAAATGTAGTTTCGTCACACAACACAATACCACAGGGAGCATGCAATTGACATGCTGACTGCAGGAATGTCCAGCAGAGCTGTTGACAGAGAATTGAATGTTCATTTGTCTACCATGAACTGCCTCCAACGTCGTTTCAGAGAATTTGGCAGTAAGTCCAACCGGCCTCACAACTGCAGACCACATGTAACTTCGCCAGCCCAGGACCTCCATAACCGGCTTCTACACCTGCGGGATTGTTTGAGACCAGCCACCCGGACAGCTGATGAAACTGTGAGTTTGCACAACTGAAGAATTTCAGCACAAACTGTCAGAAACTGTCTCAGGGAAGCTCATGTGTGTGCTCGTCGTCCTCACCAGGGTCTTGACTTGACTGCAGTTCGGAGTCGTAACCGACTTCAGTGGGCAAATGCTCACCTTCGATGGCCACTGGCACGCTGGAGAAGAGTGCTCTTCACAGAGGAATCTCGGTTTCAACTGTACCGGGCAGATGGCAGACAGCGTGTATGGGGTCGTGTGGGCCAGCGGTTTGCTGATGTCAATGTTGTGAGCAGATTGCCCCATGGTGGCGGTGGGGTTATGGTATGGGCAAGCTGAAGCTACAGACAAAAAAACACAATTACATTTTATCTATGGCAATTTGAATGCACAAAGATACAGTGGCGAGATCCTGAGGCCCATTGTCATACATCATAATGCATGGCCCCATGTCACAAGGATCTGTACACAATTCCTGGAAGCTGAAAATGTCCCATTTCTTCCATGGCATGCATACTCACCAGACATGTCATCCATTTAGCCTGTTTGGGATGCTCTGGATCGACATGTACAACAGCGTGTTCCAGTTTCCGCCAATATCCAACAACTTCACACAGCCATTGAAGAGGAGTGGGACAACTTTCCACAGGCCACAATCAACAGCGTGATCAACTCTATGCAAAGGAGATTTGTTGCGCTGCATGAGGCAAATTGTGGTTACACCAGATACTGACTGGATTTCTGATCCACGCTCCTACCTTTTTTAAAAGACATTGGTGACGAACAGATGCATATTCCCAATCATGTAAAATCCATAGATTAGGGCCTAATGCATTTATTTCAATTGACAGATGTCCTTCTATGAACTGTAACTCAGTAAAATCTTTGAAATTGTTGCATGTTGCATTTATATTTTTGTTCAGTTTAACTAAACACCAGTGGGTAGATACAAGGGGCTGTCCAAAACTCAAGGCTGCCATTTTAGCCAAACCCAAGTGTACGTTTAACCTCAGTATAAGCAGGGCTGTTTGGGTGCTAATGGCTGTCAGCTGTTTTGGAGTCTGCCTGTGTGCCAACACAGTGGATGGGCTCAGCTTTGCCTGCAACCTAGGACTACTAATGGCACATTCTGGCAGAAAGAGGACATACCTAGCCTGCATATGTCTATAAATACAATGTGTGAGGTATGGATAAGACTGGGCTTAAAGTAACTGTCCAGTGTTTCCAGATTTCTATGAAATAGAACCTCTACTTATTTACAATATGAGTGAAAATGTTTTCTTTCCCAATGTTTTTAATTAAGCATGTTAAAAATCAGTTTTCTGTGTTGGAATGGTGCTGCGTACCCCAAACAACAGAATGGTGTGGGCGTATACCGGTCATAAAAAATATTCACACGTGTAGACCGCTGATTGGCCAGCTTATCCTCCTCTAGACTGCTGATTGGCCAGTTCATCCCCCTCAGGAGGATGACATCATACAGCAAGCATTTTTTAAACAGTCTGTTTGAGATAAAAGATTGAGGTGGGGATATTTTAGAGTTTTTTTCTCCAATGTATGCATTGGCCACAAATACAGGTATAGGATGAGTCAACAACATTATTTGGGTATTAGTTAACAGAATATGAACGTTTATGTTAAGGCTGTCGCTTTCCTCATCCTCAGATGAGGTGAGGAGAGAAGGATCTTCTAACCAAAATGCGGGTTCAGGGAAATATGCCATCTTTATTATATATTTGACAGCAACACGAAACAAAACAAAACACTTTCAAAACTACAAAATAACAAAACGACGTAGAACGGAACCTGAACATAAACTCACATCACAAACGTAAACTCACGAACAGGAACGTTACATCAAAACACACGAACAGCCAAACAGCTCCGAAAGTGAATAACATCGACAACGACGAAGACATCACAGGAGACAATCACCCACAAACAAACAGTGAGAATGCCCTACCTAAATATGACTCTTGATTAGAGGAAAACGCAAACCACCTGCCTCTAATCAAGAGCCATACCAGGCAAACCAAAAACAACATAGAAACAGATAACATAGACTGCCCACCCAAAACTAACGCCCTGACCATAAACACATAAAAACTAACATAAATAGGTCAGGACTGTTACAGTACCCCCCCCTCAAGGTGCGAACGCCGGGCGCACCAGCACAAAGTCCAGGGGAGGGTCCGGGTGGGCAGTTGACCACGGTGGTGGTTCCGGCTCAGGACGCTGTCCCCACACCACCATAGTCACTCCCCTCTTCTGTCTACCCCCTCCACTGACCACCCTAAAACTACTTTCCCCAAAATAAACAGCCAGCACCGGGACAAGGGGCAGCACCGGGACAAGGGGTAGCACCGGGACAAGGGGCAGCACCGGAACAAGGGGCAGCACCGGGACAAGGGGCAGCACCGGGACAAGGGGCAGCACCGGGACAAGGGGCAACACCGGGACAAGGGGCAGCACCGGGACAAGGGGCAGCACCGGGACAAGGGGCAACACCGGGACAAGGGGCAGATCCCGGCTGAAGGACTCTGGCAGGTCCTGTTTGGACGGCTCTGGCAGGTCCTGGCTGGACGGCTCTGGCAGGTCCATGCAGGCTGACGGCTCTCGACACTCATGGCAGACTGACGGCTCTCTACGCTCATGGCAGGCTGACGGCTCTCGACGCTCATGGCAGGCTGACGGCTCTCGACGCTCATGGCAGGCTGACGGCTCTCGACGCTCATGGCAGGCTGACGGCTCTCGACGCTCATGGCAGGCTGACGGCTCTCGACGCTCATGGCAGGCTGACGGCTCTGGCTGCTCATGGCTCTCTGACGGCTCTGGCTGCTCATGGCTCTCTGACGGCTCTGGCTGCTCATGGCTCTCTGACGGCTCTGGCTGCTCATGGCTCTCTGACGGCTCTGGCTGCTCATGGCTCTCTGACGGCTCTGGCTGCTCATGGCTCTCTGACGGCTCTGGCTGCTCATGGCTCTCTGACGGCTCTGGCAGATCCTGTCTGGTTGGCGGCTCTGGCAGATCCTGTCTGGTTGGCGGCTCTGGCAGATCCTGTCTGGTTGGCGCCTCTGGCAGATCCTGTCTGGTTGGCGGCTCTGGCAGATCCTGTCTGGTTGGCGGCTCTAGCGGCTCCTGTCTGGCTGACGGCTCTAGCGGCTCCTGTCTGGCGGATGGCTCTGTAGGCTCATGGCAGACGGGCGGCTTTGCAGGCTCATGGCAGACGGGCGGCTTTGCAGGCTCATGGCAGACGGATGGCTCAGACGGCGCTGGAGAGACGGATGGCTCAGATGGCGCTGGGGAGACGGATGGCTCAGATGGCGCTGGGGAGACGGATGGCTCAGATGGCGCTGGGGAGACGGATGGCTCAGATGGCGCTGGGGAGACAGATAGCTCTGTAGGGAGGAGAAGGAGAGACAGCCTGGTGCGTGGTCTAGGCACCGGCTGCGCTGGAGAGGAGGAAACAGCAGGAGAGAGAACCCGGAGAGACAGCCTGGTACGGGGGGCTGCCACCGGAGGACTGGTACATGGAGGTGGCACCGGGTCTACCGGACCGTGAAGGAGGACACGTGCTCTTGAGCACCGAGCCTCCCCAACCCTACCAGGTTGAATGAACCCCGTAGCCCTGCCAGTGCGGCGAGGTGGAATAGCCCGCACTGGGCTATGCAGGCGAACCGGGGACACCACCTGTAAGGCTGGTGCCATGTACACCGGCCCGAGGAGACGTACTGGAGACCAGCTACGTTGGGCCGGCTTCATGGCACCCGGCTCGATGCCCAACCTAGCCCTCCCAGTGCGGCAAGGTGGAATAGCCCGCACTGGGCTAAGCACGCGTACTGGGGACACCGTGCGCTTTACCGCATAACACGGTGTCTTACCAGTACGACGCCTTCTACCTCCACGGTAAGCACGGGGAGTTTGCTCGGGTATCTTACCCGGCTTTGCCACACTCCTCGTGTGCCCCCCCCCCAAGAAATTTTTTGGTCTGACTCACAGGCTCCCAACCGCGTCGTCGCGCTGCCTCCTCATACCAGCGCCGCTCAGCCTTCGCTGCTTCCAATTCCTCCTTTGGACGGCGATATTCCCCTGGTTGAGCCCAAGGTCCTCTACCGTCCAAGATCTCCTCCCAAGTCCAGAAATTCTTGTTGCGCCGTCGAGCATTCCCATACCGCTTGGTCTCTGTTTGTTGGTGGGTGATTCTGTTAAGGCTGTCGCTTTCCTCATCCTCAGATGAGGTGAGGAGAGAAGGATCTTCTAACCAAAATGCGGGTTCAGGGAAATATGCCATCTTTATTATATATTTGACAGCAACACGAAACAAAACAAAACACTTTCAAAACTACAAAATAACAAAACGACGTAGAACGGAACCTGAACATAAACTCACATCACAAACGTAAACTCACGAACAGGAACGTTACATCAAAACACACGAACAGCCAAACAGCTCCGAAAGTGAATAACATCGACAACGACGAAGACATCACAGGAGACAATCACCCACAAACAAACAGTGAGAATGCCCTACCTAAATATGACTCTTGATTAGAGGAAAACGCAAACCACCTGCCTCTAATCAAGAGCCATACCAGGCAAACCAAAAACAACATAGAAACAGATAACATAGACTGCCCACCCAAAACTAACGCCCTGACCATAAACACATAAAAACTAACATAAATAGGTCAGGACTGTTACAGTACCCCCCCCTCAAGGTGCGAACGCCGGGCGCACCAGCACAAAGTCCAGGGGAGGGTCCGGGTGGGCAGTTGACCACGGTGGTGGTTCCGGCTCAGGACGCTGTCCCCACACCACCATAGTCACTCCCCTCTTCTGTCTACCCCCTCCACTGACCACCCTAAAACTACTTTCCCCAAAATAAACAGCCAGCACCGGGACAAGGGGCAGCACCGGGACAAGGGGTAGCACCGGGACAAGGGGCAGCACCGGAACAAGGGGCAGCACCGGGACAAGGGGCAGCACCGGGACAAGGGGCAGCACCGGGACAAGGGGCAACACCGGGACAAGGGGCAGCACCGGGACAAGGGGCAGCACCGGGACAAGGGGCAACACCGGGACAAGGGGCAGATCCCGGCTGAAGGACTCTGGCAGGTCCTGTTTGGACGGCTCTGGCAGGTCCTGGCTGGACGGCTCTGGCAGGTCCATGCAGGCTGACGGCTCTCGACACTCATGGCAGACTGACGGCTCTCTACGCTCATGGCAGGCTGACGGCTCTCGACGCTCATGGCAGGCTGACGGCTCTCGACGCTCATGGCAGGCTGACGGCTCTCGACGCTCATGGCAGGCTGACGGCTCTCGACGCTCATGGCAGGCTGACGGCTCTCGACGCTCATGGCTCTCTGACGGCTCTGGCTGCTCATGGCTCTCTGACAGCTCTGGCTGCTCATGGCTCTCTGACGGCTCTGGCTGCTCATGGCTCTCTGACGGCTCTGGCTGCTCATGGCTCTCTGACGGCTCTGGCTGCTCATGGCTCTCTGACGGCTCTGGCTGCTCATGGCTCTCTGACGGCTCTGGCAGATCCTGTCTGGTTGGCGGCTCTGGCAGATCCTGTCTGGTTGGCGGCTCTGGCAGATCCTGTCTGGTTGGCGCCTCTGGCAGATCCTGTCTGGTTGGCGGCTCTGGCAGATCCTGTCTGGTTGGCGGCTCTAGCGGCTCCTGTCTGGCTGACGGCTCTAGCGGCTCCTGTCTGGCGGATGGCTCTGTAGGCTCATGGCAGACGGGCGGCTTTGCAGGCTCATGGCAGACGGGCGGCTTTGCAGGCTCATGGCAGACGGATGGCTCAGACGGCGCTGGAGAGACGGATGGCTCAGATGGCGCTGGGGAGACGGATGGCTCAGATGGCGCTGGGGAGACGGATGGCTCAGATGGCGCTGGGGAGACGGATGGCTCAGATGGCGCTGGGGAGACAGATAGCTCTGTAGGGAGGAGAAGGAGAGACAGCCTGGTGCGTGGTCTAGGCACCGGCTGCGCTGGAGAGGAGGAAACAGCAGGAGAGAGAACCCGGAGAGACAGCCTGGTACGGGGGGCTGCCACCGGAGGACTGGTACATGGAGGTGGCACCGGGTCTACCGGACCGTGAAGGAGGACACGTGCTCTTGAGCACCGAGCCTCCCCAACCCTACCAGGTTGAATGAACCCCGTAGCCCTGCCAGTGCGGCGAGGTGGAATAGCCCGCACTGGGCTATGCAGGCGAACCGGGGACACCACCTGTAAGGCTGGTGCCATGTACACCGGCCCGAGGAGACGTACTGGAGACCAGCTACGTTGGGCCGGCTTCATGGCACCCGGCTCGATGCCCAACCTAGCCCTCCCAGTGCGGCAAGGTGGAATAGCCCGCACTGGGCTAAGCACGCGTACTGGGGACACCGTGCGCTTTACCGCATAACACGGTGTCTTACCAGTACGACGCCTTCTACCTCCACGGTAAGCACGGGGAGTTTGCTCGGGTATCTTACCCGGCTTTGCCACACTCCTCGTGTGCCCCCCCCCCAAGAAATTTTTTGGTCTGACTCACAGGCTCCCAACCGCGTCGTCGCGCTGCCTCCTCATACCAGCGCCGCTCAGCCTTCGCTGCTTCCAATTCCTCCTTTGGACGGCGATATTCCCCTGGTTGAGCCCAAGGTCCTCTACCGTCCAAGATCTCCTCCCAAGTCCAGAAGTTCTTGTTGCGCCGTCGAGCATTCCCATACCGCTTGGTCTCTGTTTGTTGGTGGGTGATTCTGTTAAGGCTGTCGCTTTCCTCATCCTCAGATGAGGTGAGGAGAGAAGGATCTTCTAACCAAAATGCGGGTTCAGGGAAATATGCCATCTTTATTATATATTTGACAGCAACACGAAACAAAACAAAACACTTTCAAAACTACAAAATAACAAAACGACGTAGAACGGAACCTGAACATAAACTCACATCACAAACGTAAACTCACGAACAGGAACGTTACATCAAAACACACGAACAGCCAAACAGCTCCGAAAGTGAATAACATCGACAACGACGAAGACATCACAGGAGACAATCACCCACAAACAAACAGTGAGAATGCCCTACCTAAATATGACTCTTGATTAGAGGAAAACGCAAACCACCTGCCTCTAATCAAGAGCCATACCAGGCAAACCAAAAACAACATAGAAACAGATAACATAGACTGCCCACCCAAAACTAACGCCCTGACCATAAACACATAAAAACTAACATAAATAGGTCAGGACTGTTACAGTTTAAAAGTGAGATTTTCACTGGCTGATCTTTGAAGCTTCTCATAGAAAGCAAGTCAAAGCAGGTGGAATAAGGTGAAAAATATGTCATTTGTATTCTAGGTCAAAGAACAGTTATGAGCACCTGGTTTTGCTGACAAGAAAAAGACCATTAGTAAAACTGCAACGTAAAGTAAGCATTATGGCTAGGTGTGATAACCCACGTACCAGTGAATGGCAAGACAACTGACAATTAGACTATAGTTGCTATATTTTAATGTGAAAATAGGAGGAAAAAAAGGTTCAGGTTCAATAGAGATTAATTACATACATCTTTATGTGCACTAACTAATATCATATGCAAATAAAACATGTGGTTCAACACATTAACTAGATCTCTAACTAAATATAAATATAATAGATAAATATAATACCCACTGCTAGTAGCCATGTATTCATCCAACAGTAAATGTAATGTCCTAAAAATGTTTTAGTCATGTAATCTTGGATGAAATCTTCATCAGCGCTCATTGACGAAGCATTGAGAAGAATGCTCAGTTGGGCATCAGTCCAAAACGATCGTTCAAAACAATATTGTGAGGAAACATGCAACCCATGAACAGCAGCAGGCCCCAGAGAGGGCACAGGCGCAGGGGCAGGGCAGACACCTTCATTGCAGGATTCATTCATGTTTGACCAAATCATGGTTTTAGACGGCCCAAAAATACAGTTTCTGAGTGAAATTACAATGTAGAATGTGCTCTTTCTACATTTATAGGCACCCTTTCCGTTTCCTACGATCCATGATCTTGGCTGTCTAACTGATGATGGGGTCGGAGTGGGTCTTTTTGCTGATGGCTCGTTTGACTTTGAATGTGCGTTTGTGTGACCTCAGCCAACTGTTCAGCCACAGGCTCATTATAGATTAGGATAACAGAGAAATTGTGCAAAAATCTTTATTTTTTTACTTAACAGGCCCATGGGCTGCCATGTCACCTTTTTCATTGTTTTATTTTTATACTGTTTATATAAACATATTTATTTTCAATTTTGACCAGTTTACCCAAGAAAAAAATGGTTCGGACATCTGGCACTTGCCAGAATTGCCAGATGGCCAATCGACCCCTTCTAATGACTCACTTGGCCTGGGGGGGCTACCTGATTGGTTGTTGTGCTTACCTGCCTAGAAGATGGTAGGAAGCTTGATTCAGTGTCAGAGGAGTTCAGGTTCCATTGTGGTGACACAATCTCCACAGAACGACCAGCCACGGCCAGGTCCAGTAGGCTGTGAAGCCCAGCAGAGAGGTTGAGGTGGGCCGTACCATTCTCAGAGAAGGTGACATCTTCTGGAATATTCTCCACAAGCACTACCCTGTGATTGTAAAAGAGTGAAAAACATCCCATGTAATAAAGACAAATGGCTGTTTTTCAGGTTTGTAATGAAAAAGACCTGAAAGCCAGAGAAGTTTCATTAAATAAGCCCCCAAAAGGTTCTTTCTAACAGATGAATTTACAGCACATTGATGTGTAGTTTGAGTCTTCAAGAGCCAATTATGTCCGTCTGTATTAGCCACAGAATCATCCGCAACTTGTGCAGCTGCCTTGGGATGTTGTAAAATTAGGTCATATTCATTGACTTTCACCTATGATTACCTCCTGCACTATGTTTGAGATTGAGAACACTTTCCGTCTGGGCATTATCACTGAGATAGATTTTAGGGGTGAATAGAAGAGTGGCTGAACTGCCTTCTAACAAGAACACCATGGCAGAGCTCTTACTGAACTTTAATACATTTTCAAGGGCATCATTCTCCCCACATGCTTTCAAGTAAAGTGAATTTTAGTATCATAAATGTAATGGAAATGAGACATTAATGGCAAAAAGATTTCTATACCCAGCCAGTGAAGTCCGAAGACCAATAGTCAGTCATCAAGCCTGGGTTCAAATAGAACTTGTTTTCTTTGAAATACTTCAAGCAGTAGATTCAGTCTGCTTGGATGGACAGGGTTTGCAGTTTTGGGATTATTCCATTAGTTCCATTGCACCAGTTAAGCTCAATTAATTACAGTGAAAGTATTTTAAAGAATTTGAACACAGGCCGTAGTTTTTCTTTACCCCACCGATACATTTCAGAAACACTTTATGTACTTGTTTCTATTGTGTCTCCAGTAATTTATCCAGGCCTTACTGAAACAGGCAACCTGACAACAAACACGCAACACAGTCCTAACCGACACCGAGGTATCTATTTTAATATGCATAGGCAGCACAATGCACGTCAAACTGTGTGATATGCCCAAAAAAACATCATAACTAATTGATCATAGCTAATTTAACGCAATCTTCCAAGAATGTGCCACATTTTCCAAGAAAGTTCAGTCCAGCTATCGTGTCATTTGGGTGACAAAGAATTGTTCCCTGCTGTCCTTAATGTTTAAAACCCCATTCTAGCCCGGCAGGTAAACATATTGGATTTAATGTGTCAGGATGAGTACTTCAGACACACTGCATGCTATATCAAGCCTGAATGGCTCCTGCTTTATCTTGCCAGGTCATTGATTCATACCGATCCAATGCTGAGCACACATTCTTCATGCTGGGAATTGGTTCAATATTGGAGGAAAACACAGTAAATCATATAAAGCAGTAATGGGGTGAACGCAGTGAATGGTGAACGCAGACAACAATTCATTTCCTGGCCCTGGTTGTTTCAGCAAGCTGATGGAACATTGTCAGTGCTGCACAACCGAACGGACAGGTGATGAGACAGAAACATTGACTTACTGACTAACCACTTTATTCAGGTCACGATGTTGGAGAAAGATGAAGAATATGGTAAGGTAAGGACACTGAGCTGTTCAAATGTTCCATAATGAAAGCACAACATATCCCAAAGAGCATGGTAGTCAAATAAATGTATGTGAAATGAACTTGGATTGATTTAGGTCAGGATCAACAAAGTATTGTAGATTATTCTGCTAGCTTTCAATCTCTAAAACATGTATTGCCAAATGCAATAACATGCAATAAACAAACACTGAAAATAGCATGCATTATCACTCCATGCATTATTTACCACTAGAATTAGAAATACGAAAGGGGCACCACAGCAAATAGGACAGATGGCTCATAATAACTATCACATAATGAAAAAAGCAGGGAAATGGAAAACCAGATAAGGGGAACACATAATCTTAATAAAAAACAATAAACACAACCCATTTCCCTCAGAAAATCATGCATGGGGATTCTATATGCCTGTGGACAGCAAGCACGTTAGTGTAAAATGAGAATAAGAAGAACATTTGATTCTGCACTAAGGCAGTCCATTGATTTATTCACAGTCAGTGCGAATTACCCCACACTCCCCATGTGCAGCCGTGTGTGTTATTTGGACTGCAGGTGGAGGATCCATAATTCACATACAGTGCATCTGGAAAGAATTCAGACCCATTGACTTTTTCAACATTTTATGTTAAAACCTTATTCTAAAATGGATACCCCATAGTCACAAACAAAAACAGTTTTTTAGAATTTGTTGCAAATTCATAAAAAATAACAAACTTAAAAACTACATTTACATAAGTATTCAGACCCTTTACTCAGTACTTTGTCGAAGCACCTTTGGCAGCGATTACAGCCTTGAGTCTTCTTGGGTATGATGCTACATGTTTGGCACACCTGTATTTGTTGAGTTGGTGCCACCACCATGCTTCACCGTAGGGATAGTGCCAGGTTTCCTCCAGACATGACACTTGGCATTCAGGCCAAAGAGTTCAATCTTGGTTTCATCAGACCAGAGAATCTTGTTTCTCATGGTCAGAGTCCTTTAGGTGCCTTTTGGCAAACTCCAAGTGGGCTGTCATGTGCCTTTTACTGAGGAGTGGCTTCCATCTGGCCACTCTACCATAAAGGCCTGGTTGGTGGAGTGCTGTAGAGATGGTTGTCCTTCTGGAAGGTTCTCCCATCTCCACAGTGGAACTCTGGAGCTCTGTCAGAGTGACCATCGGGTTCTTGGTCACCTCCTTAACCAAGGCCCTTCTACCCCGATTGGTCAGTTTGGCCAGCTCTAGGAAGTCTTGGTGGTGCCACACTTCTTCCATTTAAGAATGATGGAGGCCACTGTGTTCTTGGGGACCTTCAATGCTGCAGAAAGTTCAAAGTTCAATGCTGTAGAAAGTACCCTTCCCCAGATCTGTGCCTCGACCCAATCCTGTCTCGGAGCACTACGGACAATTCCTTCGACCTCATGGCTTGGTTTTTGCTCTGACATGCACCTTATATAGACAGTCGTGGGCCTTGCCAAATCATGTCCAATCAATTGAATTTACCACAGGTGGACTCCAGTGAAGTTGTAGAAACATCAAGGATGATCAATGGAAACAGGATGCGCCTGAGCTCAATTTTGAGTCTCATAGCAAAGTGTCTGAATACTTAGGTAAATAATGTCTAAAAACCTGTTTTTGCTGGAGCAGACTGGAGCAGACTGCCATGTTAAATGGTAGAAGCTATTTTGATAGCAGCATCCAAGGCTCTGTGAATGTTACCCATGTACAGTGCCTTCAGAAAGTATTCATAACGCTTGACTTATAACACATTTTGTTGTGTTACAGTGTGAAATCAAAATGGATTACATTTTTAAAAAATCCTACCCATCTACAGACAATACGTCATAATGACAAAGTGAAAGCATGTTTTTAGAAATACAGAAATATCTAGTTTACGTAAGTATTCACACCCCTGAGGGAATACATGTTAGAATCACCTTTGGCCACTATTACAGCTTTGAGTCTTGCTGGGAAAGTCACTAAGATTTTTGTACAATATTTGCACATTATTATTTAAAAAATTCTTCAAGCTCTGACAAGTTGGTTGTTGATCATTGCTAGACAGCCATTTTCATGTCTTCCCATAGATTTTCAATCTGATTTCAGTAAAAACTATAACTAGGCCACTCAGGGACATTCAATGTTGTCTTGGTAAGCAACTCCAGTGTATATTTGACCTTGTGTTTAAGGTCAATGTCCTGCTGAAAGGTGAATTTGTCTCCCTGTGTTTATTGGAAAGCAGACAATCAGATTTTGCCTGGTCTTAGCTCCATTCCGTTTCTTTTTATCCTAAAAAATTCCCTAGTTCTTGCCGATGACAAGCATACCCATAACATGATGCAGCCACCACCATGCTTGAAATTATGAAGAGTGGTACTCAGTAATGTGTTAGATTTACCCCAAACATAACACTTTGATTTCAGGAAAGAAAGTTAATTTCTTTGCCACATTTTTTGCAGTTTTACTTTAATGCCTTATTGCAAACAGGATGCATGTTTTGGAATATTTGTATTCTGTACAGGCTTCCTTCTTTTCACTCTGTCATTTAGGTTAGTATTATGGAGTAACTACAATGTTGTTGATCCATCCTCAGTTCTCTCTTATCACTGCAATTAAACTCTGGCCTCATGGTGAAATCCCTGAGTCGTTTCCTTCCTCTCCGGCAACTGAGTTTGGAAGGACACCTGTACCTTTGTAGTTGTTGTGACTGGGTGTATTGATCTACACCATCCAAAGTGTAATTAATAACTTCACCGTGCTCAAGGGAATATTCAATGTCTGCTTTCTTATTTTTTACCCATCCACCAATAGGTGCCCTTCTTTGCGAGGCATTGGAAAACATCCTTGGTCTTTGTAGTTGAATCTGTGTTTGAAATTCACTGCTCGACTGAGGGACCTTACAGATAATTTTATGTGTGGGGTACAGAGATTAGTCATTCAAAAATCATGTTAAACACTATTATTGCACACAGAGTGAGTCTAATTCATTATGTGACTTTTTAAGCACATGTTTACTCCTGAACTTACTTAGGCTTGAGATAACAAAGGGGTTGACTACTTATTGACTCAAGACATCTCAGCTTTTCATTTTTAATTCATACATTTCAAGATAAAAATAAACATAATTACACTTTGACGTTATGGGGCATTGTGTGTAGGCCAGTTACACAAAATCTCAATTTAATCCATTTTTAATTCAGGCTATAACACAAGAAAATGTGGAAAAAGTCAAGGGCTTTGAATACTTTCTGAAGGAACTGCATGATGAATGACTAGATATGCTTGTCATAAAAGTCAGAAAAAGGTATTGTTATTATGCATTATTGTAATGCAATTAGTAATGTCTCTGATATATTGTTGAGAAATAACTCAAATACAGAGAAATTAGGATAAATTTCCCAAATAAAATGTAAGAATATCATGGCCTGGGCCTGACCCTGGGGCTTCGTTGAGTTACAATACTGCTGTGGCTTAGACAATTCATTCATTCACACTCCAAATGCTGGCAGAACTTTGAGACTGTCTGGTTACTGTATAGTACATGACCAAGGTAGAGTGTCTTGGATGCTACCGACTGAAGGTCTGCCAGAAAAAATAAACAGATCGTTAATTTACAGGGCACTGGGTGCATAGACCGACTGCCTATGAGACTGATTGCACTGGTACTCAGTAGCCAAAAATACATGTTTGACAAACTGTGCTTATGCCCCTTGATTCATTATACACTATATGACATGAAAATAATATTTTTTGAGGGACTTACATGTATAATGTCACGTATGAAGTACATAAACATAGTGTAAGGCCAGTGATAAGAACGTTAACCAGGGACACTGCGACTTCAGCGTTAGACTCAATGTTTAATGTCGGAGTGCTACACAATTTATATGTGACAAGATCCCATGTGGCTCAGTTGGTAGAGCATGGTGCTTGCAACGCCAGGGTTGTGGGTTTGATTCCCACAGGGGAGCAGTATGCACTCCCCCACCACAAAAGAAATACTGGAAGTTGCTCTGGATAAGAGTGTCTGGTAAATGTAGAAAAATTAGGCAAGAGTGTGGTTCCTTCTCCCATGGAAGAAATACCCATGAACTTTTGCTCCTCTTCCAAGAGCCAGAATAACATTTCAAAATAAGATTCCCACACATGATGTTGTCACAATAAAGGTCCCATAGTACTCTTACCGTAGGAAAATAAACTTCCATGTTTCAGAACAGCAATGTAGAAAACTGTCAAATTTGGGAACAATGTAGCTTAATTTCTACAGTCACGTAACAACATAGAACATAAGTGCTTGTTTTGTCTTTCAGTCTTTTTGTACATTTGTATTTGTGTACTTCACACCAAAGTCTCTGAAATGGTTAGACAATGTAACCAGCCTGTGCCCCGGTAATGGGGACTGCCCAAAGTCCAGTGGGGGACAGCATGACTGTGTGGATCTGCACAGTAGCATTTGACATTGTTCGCTTTTTCGTTGATTGGCCACAGGACAGGCAGTTGAAGATCAGCTGTCATATCCAGCTACAGTTTGTTTACCTGTACCTTTGTGTCTGTAAAGTGTGTGTGCATGGCGTGTACACGATGGTGTTAGAGAGTGGTGTCTCGAAGTCTGCTCTCCTCTGTGACTTTGCCTGTCATATGTGCTGCAGCTGGGGAAACGCCCGCCATGGCTGTCGTACGGGCTAGGTGATGGCGGTCGTCTTCTCGGGTAGAACTTGTCGACTGGGTAAACCTCTTGGTGGCGATGGCTGTAGCACCTAGTGGAGGCTGCTGAGGGGAGAACGGCTCATAAGAATGGCTGGAGCATAGTGAATGGAATGGCATCAAACCATGTGTTTGATGTATTTGATACCATTCCACCTATTCCGCTCCAGCCATTACCACGAGCCCGTCCTCCCCAATTAAGTTGCAACCAACCTCCTGTTGTGGCACGTCCCGCAGCGGTCAGCTCTGGTACGCTCGCACAGGGGAGTTGTCCTGTATGAGGCAGATCTAGAGGGGTGCTCAAGGGAATGAACATTAGTGTTTCTTTTTAAGTCAGTGTGTGTCAGAAAGGCTACCGCTGACTGAAATTTGTCTACTACATGGGTGAGTACATCAAGTTGGGCTGCAGCCTTCACTTTCTACTTTTAAACTCGGACAAAACAGAGATGCTTGTTCTAATACCCAAGAAACAAAGAGATCTTCTGTTGAATCTGACAATTAATCTTGATGGTTGTAAAGTCGTCTCAAATAAAACTGTGAAGGACCTCGGCGTTACTCTGGACCCTGATCTCTCTTTGGACGAACATATCAAGACTGTTTCAAGGACAGCTTTTTTCCATCTACGTAACATTGCAAAAATCAGAAACTTTCGGTCCAAAAATGATGCAGAAAATTGT
The DNA here is from genome assembly GCF_029448725.1 of Salvelinus fontinalis. Classification (NCBI taxonomy): domain Eukaryota; kingdom Metazoa; phylum Chordata; class Actinopteri; order Salmoniformes; family Salmonidae; genus Salvelinus; species Salvelinus fontinalis. The sequence continues at coordinate 58,290,910 of NC_074665.1, read as the reverse complement.
ATCCATGCTTTTGTTACTTCTAGGTTAGACTACTGCAATGCTCTACGTCACAGGATGGTAAGTTGGTGGTTGAAGATATCCCTCTAGTGGTGTGGGGGCTGTGCTTTGGCAAAGTGGGTGGGGTTATATCCTTCCTGTTTGGCCCTGTCTGGGGGTATCATCGGAGGGGCCACAGTGTCTCCTGACCCCTCCTGTCTCAGCCCTGTCTCAGCCTCCAGTATTTATGCTGCATTAGTTTATTTGTCGGGGGGCTAGGGTCAGTTTGTTATATCTGGAGTACTTCTCCTGTCTTATCCGGTGTCCTGTGTGAATGTAAGTATGCTCTCTCTAATTCTCTCTTTCTCTCTTTCTTTCTGTCTCTCGGAGGACCTGAGCCCTAGGACCATGTCTCAGGACTACCTGGCATGATGACTCCTTGCTGTCCTCAGTCCACCTGGCCGTGCTGCTGCTCCAGTTTCAACTGTTCTGCCTGCGGCTTTGGAACCCTGACCTGTTCACCGGACGTGCTACCTGTCCCAGACCTGCTGTTATCAACTCTCTAGAGACCGCAGGAGCGGTAGAGATACTCTTAATGATCGGCTATGAAAAGCCAACTGACATTTACTCCTGAGGTGCTGACTTGCTGCACCCTCGACAACTACTGTGATTATTATTATTTGACCATGCTGGTCATTTATGAACATTTGAACATCTTGGCCATGTTCTGTTATAATCTCCACCCGGCACAGCCAGAAGAGGACTGGCCACCCCTCATAGCCTGGTTCCTCTCTAGGTTTCTTCCTAGGTTTTGGCCTTGCTAGGGAGTTTTTCCTAGCCACCGTCCTTCTACACCTGCATTGCTTGCTGTTTGGGGTTTTAGGCTGGGTTTCTGTACAGCACTTTGAGATATCAGCTGATGTAAGAAGGGCTATATAAATACATTTTATTTGATTTGATTGTACGTATAGGGCCTTGCCTTCAGAGAAATACCTTATTTTCTTGGTTTAGTCCCCCACCACCAAAAAAAGATAGCATCTGTTTGCATGTGTACCAAGTTACTTTTCACTACTGCTGACCATGATTACTTCAAGTTTAGATAGCTGGAGGGTTTGGCTGGCCGGGATGTCCTTGTCCCATTTGCGCTCTAGGGACTCCTGTGGAGGGCCGGGTGCATGCACGCGAACACGGTCGCCAGTTGTACGTGTTTCCTCCAATACATTGGTGTGGCTGGCTTCTGGGTTAAGTGAGCAGTGTGGCTTGGCAGGATTGTGTTTCAGAGAATGGATGGCTCTCAACCTTCGCCTCTCCTGAGTCCATAAGGGAGTTGCAGTGATTGGACAAGACTGTAACTACCAATTGGAAAAAGTATTGAGTGCATAAAGCATTGTCCATAGTACTCGCTAACTCACTGAGCTAGCTAGCTAATAAATTAAAATCCACAATTCAGCATGGAGTTTGTAAGCTCTCATTCTTCTTGGATGAATCACCAGCAGCCACTAATTTGTAAGGCAGATAACAATGTAAACTAGAGACTTTAGCCTGGCTGACGTGACCCAGGTGACTCACAGTGCAGGGAGAACTGTGAGTTGTGTGTGACACACTGGTCTGGAAAGAAGGCTGTTTGTTAATGCAATATTTTCTCAGAAATTGTGCGATGGGTTTGATTGGTTCTCTCAAATGTAGAAAAAAATCCTCAGGGGTTGAGTTCTCTCGTTGTTTGGATTTGAAAATCCAACCATTGTATGGAAGGGGGCAGTACTCTGGGGCTGTGTACTGTAGCTGTGTGTGTGGGTGTTTGAGTGAGAAAGACACAGGAGGGCCAACCAGCGCAGACCCCTTAATTATATATATACATTATGCTGACAACATCGAAGAGCCATTCCAGACTTTCAAAGTGAGGTGTTAGCCAGACTACTGTGACTTCAGTGTTTGATGTTTAATGTCAGAGTACTACACAACTTATACGGGACAAAATTATAACATGAGCCAAGAGCATGGCTCCTACTTTCACTCCAAACTCAAGCATTCATTATCCATGAACAATGTTCCCTCAAATCTTTTGGGGCACTGAGCAAATTTCAGGTCTGCTGAGCGCAAACTTGAACATTGTGAAAATTCGGTGGAACTTCTGGTGCACATTTACTGTGAAATTGAAGCTGTACATGCTTTAAGTTACAGTTATAACAGTGGCTGAGTAGGCTACTGTGGCTATTTGATCATAATGTAGGCCTATCAGAATGGCTTACCACCAAAAACAATGGAGAAAATGCATCTCATAACATTTTAACATGGAAATAGCTTTTAGCCTACAGTAGTGGCCAATGTGTGGTGTTCAATGTAGATCTACGTTCAATGAAACTTTTGGAAAAAACATGCATTAACCTGTTTATCCACTTGTCCTTCAGACAAGGAGGTGACTAAACATGTGTTTGATACAAGAAACCACTACGAAATACAATTTATTATTATCATCAGTGGTGGAAAAGGTACTCAATTGTCATTTTATCAGGTAAGTTGACTGAGAACACATTCTCATTTACAGCAACAACCTGGGGAATAGTTACAGGGGAGAGGAGGGGGATGAATGAGCCAATTATAAACTGGGGATTATTAGGTGACTGTGATGGTTTGAGGGCCAGATTGGGAATGTAGCCAGGACACCAGGGTTAACACCTATACTTTTACAATGAGTGCCATGGGATCTTTAATGACCTCCGAGAGTCAGGACACCTGTTTAACATCCCATCCAAAAGAAAGCACCCTACACAGGGCAGTGTCCCCAATCACTGCCCTGTGGATTTGGGGTATTTTTTAGACCAGAGGAAAGAGTGCCTCCTACTGGCCCTCCAACACTGCTTCCAGCAGCATCTGATCTCTCATTCAGGAACTGACCAGGACCAACCCTGCTTAGCTTCAGAAGCAAGCCAGCAGTGGTATGCAGAGTGGTATGCTGCTGGTACTTGAGTTAAAGTAAAGATACCTTAATAGAAAATGACTCAAGTAAAAGTGAAAGTCACCCAGTAAAATACTACTTGAATAAAAGTAATACAAATATTTGTTTTTAAATATACTTAAATGGAATTTCTCAAATGTACTTAAGTATCAAAAGTAAAAATAAAAGTATATACCAGTTCTAATTCCTTATATTAAGCAAAGCAGACGGCACCATTTTTTTACGGATAGCAAGGGGCACACTCAGACATAATTTACAAACAAAGCATTTGTGTTTAGTGAGTCCTCCAGATCAGAGGCAGTAGAGATGACCAGGGAAGTTCTCTTGATAAGTGTGTGAATTGGACCCTTTTCCTGTCAAAATGTAAAGAGTACTTTTGGGTGTCAGGGAAAATGTATGGAGTAAAAAGTACATTATTTTCTTTAGAAATATAGTGAAGTAAAAGTAAAAGTTGGCAAAAATATAAATAGTAAAGTACAGATACCCCCCAAAACTACTTAAGTAGCACATTAAAGTATTTTTACTTAATTACTTTACACCACTGCACACCTTTACTACAGAGAATCAAACAAATTGTGTTACCCTCTGCCTATTGGATACTTAGCTTATTCAAGACCGTCTCAAAATACAACACTGCCCCTTTAAGACAAAAAAAAGTTCTTTACCTGACTCGCTTTTCAAATATGGCTAGAAATGCACATATTTTGTGCTCTTGTAACAAGTAACCACTCCCCCATTGAGAAATTACCTATAACTGGGCTAATAACTCACCTACTAGAAAAGAATATGAACAAATGTGCTCATGTGGCTATACTTGCAGCCACTCATGCTGTAAACATAGTCAGGTTCAAAGTTAATGGCACAGATCCATATATGCCAAGGGTCTATTTGCAAATACTGTAGGTCTACTGCAGCTCTGATTGGTTATGCTTCTGCCTACAATAAAATCTCTCGCATAGTTAGTTTTGCATACTAAATCTTGCATCATTCGTTTTGTTTCGGGATGTTGCATTGAAAGTGGCTAATATTGTGTTGATTCGATCACAATTCCCACAGTATAGGGAAACGTTGATAGTGTTAACTAAAGGGGAAAACTAGAAAGTTGAGTAAAGTTCAACTGCACTTCTCTGCGCGGGTTGATGTGTCTTCTGCGCGGCAGTCCCGGGGAGCTATGTGCCCACGCACACACGCAGCTTAGAGGGAACATTGCCCATGAACCTTTGCTCCTCTCCCAACAGCCAGAATAACATTTTTAAATAAGATTCAAACACATTATGGTCCCACAACAGTATAGTTATCCAACTGCAGTATCAGGAGCAGTGAATTTCATAGATATATTCTCATCAAAGGTCTTCCAGTAAAATAATACCAGTGTAAGGGTTTTCTAGATCCATCACCATCCGGAAACTACAGTATTTGGTTTCAAGCCTGCCACTACACAGCCTTGGATCAATACGTACCTCGTCAACAGACATTCAATACCAGCAATTAGACATATAGAGGAATGCACAATAGGATCACATCTTAGTGGCTATCTATAATGTTGTCATCAAAGAAATCTTTAGATGAACCGAAAGTGGTAAGGTAGAATATCATCATTATAATGCATTAGTTGATGTTAGGCACAAATGGTTTGATACACCTTGTATTGTAGTGTGAACAGTTTGACAATTGGGTATAGGTTGACAATTTGACATTACTCATTCAAGCCATATTTTCTGGTATCGGGAAATAAAAGCGCTTAAACAGTATATGTATGAAAAGTATGAAATGTACATCAGCACATGCAAAAGTAGCTCTTACAAGAGAAGGAGATCTAGAGAGATGCTATCAGCCCCCATACTGCTTACAGTACATTACATTCACTAAGCTCTACCATGGCATAGCAACATTTCATTTTTAAGAGAACCCCAATCATTCTAAACATCATGCCATTCACAATCTCAGGCAATTGATGCTAAGACTGGAGCCAATGGGATCAGGCAATGCAAGACGTCCTAAATTAGCCCAAGTTGACAGCATGGAGATGTAGCCACGATCAACAGTGGCTCCAAATACTGACAGCTTGCAAAGAGTCATAAGGTCGAAAGCAACACTACAGTATGTTGATCATTCTGAGCTTCTCTCTGACACACTGCGGCCTGAGCTGTTAAAATGTCTGACGCAGCACAGTAGTTTGAGCTTTCTGATCTGCACACAAGATTTTCATTTGATAAAATATTCTGTTTACATGGCCTATGTACACTTGGCCTTTGATCCCTGCCTCACAAAGGTCTGTGAGGCCTATTGGCCTATGAGACATAAAAAATTACATATGCCGGATTTTGAGATAGAAGTCATTAATTTTATCTACACCTGACTGACTTAGCGGACTAAGCTAGGTCCACTCTAACTGAACAAGCACAGTGGATTTTCCTATTCCTCAAACAATCAAATCTATGGCTCAAGATAAATGATTCCTCATACAGTGCTTTCAGATGTGCCCTGTCATCGATGCAGTCCAATAGAATGCCATCTCGTTTTAGAAGTGCGTATTTGATTCATCCCACTCTAGAGAGCATACTGATTAAAGGAAATCTGCATAACAGAAACAAACACTGTGGTTTTGTGATTTAGGCACACTGCTAAGACGCATCAGCGCAGGAGGAGCATTTCTATTTGACTTAGTGGCGAGAAATGACTATACCACCCTGGCCCTTTGATGATGCCAGGACAATACATTTATATTTTTGGTGATGTGTGAAAAAATGCCTCTCTCTCTTGTCTCCAAGTCCCAGGGGCCCCACAGAGTAACAAGAATCAATTTCAACTTTAGAAGTTGGAATTACACTTTCTACTCTCATTGAGGAGAGAGATGTCAGACAGATTGCTCTTGAGGGCGCAGATAAATGTCTGGAGAGGGAGAGAGATTCTGGTAACAAGCAACCTGAGCCAGTGCTCACAGGCAGATGATTTACTAATGGTACAGAGAGTAGAGTCCAATAGAGTAATAACCAACCATGTGCCTGCCTGCCTCAAATTAATCTGCAGAGGAAGACATGGCTACATGCACCATGAAATTGGAGAATTTATTCCCTATACTCTTTTATCTGGCTGAAATACACACAAGCCTGATTGCCGGTATCGTGTTGATGGGCTAGCAATGGAATGCAATCAAAGGGAACAGTGTACAATACATGACCAAAAGTATATGGAAACCTGCTCGTCGAACATCTCATTCCAAAATCATGGTCATTACTTTGGAGCTGGTCCCCCCTTTGTTGCTATAACAGCCTCTAAGCTTCTGGGAAGGCTTTCCACTAAATGTTGGAACATTCCATTCAGCCACAAGAACATTAATGAGGTTGGGCGCTAATTTTGAGCGATTAGGCCTGGCACACAGTCGGCGATCCAATTGATCCCAAAGGTGTTCAATGGAGTTGAGGTCAGGGCTCTCTGCAGACCAGTCAAGTTCTTCCACACTGATCTTGACAAACCATTTCTGTATGGACCTCGCTTTGTGCACAGGGGCATTGTGCTTCTGAAACAACGATTTATCTTCACTGGAACTAAGTGGCCTAGCCCGAAAAACAGCCCCAGATCATTATTCCTGGGGCAGGAAGCGTGGGGGCAGGAAGCATCCGCCAAATCCAGATTTGTCCGACGGACTGCCAGATGGTGAAGTGTGATTAATCACTCCAGAGATTGCGTTCCCACTGCTCCAGAGTCCAATGGCGGCGAGTTTTACACCACTCCAGCCGACGCTTGGCATTGCGCATAGTGATCTTAGGCTTGTGTGTGCCTGCTCGGCCTTGGAAACCCATTTTATGAAACTGCCAACGAACAGTTATTGTGTTGACGTTGCTTTCAGAGGCAGTTTGGATCTCGATAGTAAGTCTTGCAACCGAGGACATACGATTTTTACGTGCTACGCACTTCAGCCCTCGGCGATCACGTTCTGTGAGCTTGTGTGGGCTACCACTTCGCGGCTGAGCCGTTGTTGCTTCTAGACGTTTCAAAATCACCATGACAGCACTTCCAGTTGACTGGGGCAGCACTAGCAGGGCAGAAATTTTATGAAATTACTTGTTGGAAAGGTGGCATCCTATGACGGTGCCACATTGAAATTTACGGAGCTCTTCAATAATGTCATTCTACTGCCAATGTTTGTCTGTGGAGATTGCATGGCTGTGTGCTCGATTTTATACACCTGTCAGCAACGGGTGTGGCTGAAACAGCCAAATCGACTGATTTGAAGAGGTGTCCACATACTTTTGTATGTATAGTGTATTTATGTATCCAGCTGAAATAACGTACTTGATTAACAGTGTTCTTATAGTGTATAGAGAGAGGCAAATTAATATAATCTCGAAATTGAGAGATTGTGATGGCTGGAAGATATCTCACCTGCAGTTCTTGTTACAGTTCTCTTCTGTTATACCGTCTTCATCCTCTCCCCAGACATCCACCGCCGAGAAGATCAAGGCCACCAGGACAGCGAAACAGCACACCAAAGCAAAGATTACGATGCATTTCTGCTGAGACTGCAAAAGACAAGAAACAAATTGACTGTTTGTTATTTTTATTTTCGCCTAGAGATGGTCAAAGTGCCCCAACCTTGCACTCACACAGCCTGATGTATTGCACCACACAGCAAATCATAAATGATAGCAGCGTGTTACCAGGGGAATTTTACACAAACATGTACATACTGTGCATGGCCACATGTTCAGGCTCCATCATATGGCTCTACCATATGGAGAAGAGAAGCCAACAGGGAACCCACTGAAGAGGCCTTTTAATATGGCTAGGGAACCCCTCGACAACATTCCGCTGAAAAGGCGAAATTCAAAAATATTTTTTTGAAATATGTAACTTTCATACATTCACAAGTGCAATACACCAAATTAAAGCTTAACTTCTTGTTAATCTACCCATCGTGTCCGATTTCAAAAAGACTTTACAGCGAAAGCACACCATATGATTATGTTAGGTCAGAGCCTAGTCACAAAAACACACACAGCCATTTTCCAGCCAAAGAAAGGAGTTACAAAAAGCGGAAATATAGATAAAATTAGTCATTACCCTTTGATGATCTTCATCAGATGGCACTCATAGGACTTCATGTTACACAATACATGTATGTTTTGTTCGATGAAGTTCATATTTATATAAAAAAAATCGCAGTTTACATTGACGCTTTATGGTCAGTAATGTTGTGCCTCGAAAACATCCGGCGAATTTTCAGAGAGCCACATCAATTTACAGAAAACTCATAATAAACTTTGATTAAAGATACAAGTATTGTGCACAGAATTATAGATATACTTTTCCTTAATGCAACCGCGGTGTCAGATTTCAAAAAAGCTTTACATAAAAAGCTAACCATGCAATAATCTGAGTACGGCGCTCAGACATAAAAACAAGCCATGCAGATACCCGCCATGTTGTGGAGTCAGTAAAAGTCAGAAATAGCGTTATAAATATTCACTCACCTTTGATGATCTTCATCAGAATGCACTCCCAGGAATCCCAGTTCCACAATACATGTTTGTTTTGTTCGATAAAGTTCATAATTTATGTCCAAATAGCTCCTTTTATTAGCGCGTTTGATAAACAAATCCAAACTCACGAGGCGCGGGCAAGTCCAGGCGAAAGTTCTGACGAAAAAGTTCGGAAAGTTATATTACAGTTCGTAGAAACATGTCAAACAATGTATAGAATCAATCTTTAGGATGTTTTTAACATAAATCTTCCATAATGTTCCAACCGGAGAATTCCTTTGTCTTTAGAATTGCAATGGAACGCAGTTCGCTCTCACGTGTGTGCTCGTGATCAGCTCATGGCACTCTGGCAGGCCTCTGGTTGATTCAGCTCTCATTCGCCCCCACTTCACAGTACAAGCCTCAAACAAGGTTCTAAAGACTGTTGACATCTAGTGGAAGCCTTAGGAAGTGCAATATGACCCCATAGACCACATATGTCAGAGTCAAGGCCCGCGGGCCACATCCGGCCCGCGAGAAGGTTTTTTACGGCCCCTGGGATGATCTTGATTTATTATTAGAACCGGCCCGCAGACCGCAGCAAGCCGGCAGCCCGCAGATCTTTTACACGCACCAATACTACATTTCCCACAATGCAACGGTGACGCACCGAGCAGTAGGCTGCTTCATTTCAATATTTATTGGCACAGCAGTCGTCAGCATCACAGTAAAATTAACTTTCAGATACCCATCAAAAATGGCAAAACAGAAGGTGGACACTGAGAACCGGGGGTTTCAAACAAGGTGGGAGTCGGAGTATATGTTCACGGAGGTAGCTGGAAAACCTGTGTGTCTTCTGTGTGGAGAAAGTGTGGCGGTACTGAAAGAGTATAATCTGAGACGACATTATGAAACGAAACACGCGGACAAAAACAAGAATATGGACATGGAACAAAGGCTACAAAAGGCAGAGGAATTAAAACGAGGCCTCAAATCTCGACAGGCTCTGTTCAAAAAAGCCAAATCACAAGGCCAGGCTGCTGTCAAGGCCAGTTTTATTTTGGCAGAAGAGATCGCTAAATCAGCCCGGCCATTTACGGAGGGGGATTTCATCAAAAACTGCATGATTAAAGTTTGTGACGAAGTTTGCCCAGAAAAAAGGCAACTCTTTTTAAATGTGAGTCTGAGCAGAAACACCATTGCCGAGAGAGTAGACCAGTTGTCCATCAATCTAAAAGAGCAGCTTGTGAAAAAGGGAAAAGATTTCATTGCATATTCCTTGGCTGTGGATGAGAGCACCGACATTTCTGACATTGCCCAGTTGTCAATTTTCATCCGCGGAGTGGACTCCAGCCTAAGCGTGACAGAGGAGTTTTTGGCTTTACGTCCTATGCATGGCACAACTACGGGGCATGATTTGTATGAAGAGGTGTCAAGATGTGTAAATGAGATGGAGCTGCCTTGGGAAAAACTCGTGGGTTTGACAACCGACGGAGCACCTGCGATGTGTGGACACAGGAGCGGACTGGTGGCGAAGATACGGGAAAAGATGCAAGAGGAAAACGCGACAGGTGAGCTGACAGCTTATCATTGTATCATACACCAGGAAGCGTTGTGCGGTAAAGCCTTGAAAATGGAGCATGTAATGAGCATCATCACGCGCACAGTTAACTTTATCAGAGCCAAAGGTTTGAATCACCGCCAGTTCAAGGCATTTCTGACGGAGTTAGAAACGGAGCATGGTGATTTGCCTTATCACACAGAGGTGCGATGGCTAAGCCAGGGAAAGGTGCTTCAAAGATGTTTCGAGCTTCGTGAGGAGATTTGTCTGTTCTTGGACAGCAAAGGGAAAGACACAACACAACTCCGAGACGAAATGTTTCTGTGTGAAATGGCTTTTCTGTGTGACATTACGAGTCATCTGAATGCAATGAACTTGCAGCTGCAGGGTCGGGATCATGTCATCTCTGATATGTATAGTACAGTGAAGGCATTTAAAACCAAACTGACTCTGTGGGAGACGCAGATGCGGAAAGAAAATTTGAGCCACTTTCCCAGCTGCCAGACCATGAAAGAGAAGCTCTCTACCAGTGCGTTCCCGAGCGCACAGTTGGCTGATAAAATAGGTATGCTTGCCGCTGACTTTCGACGCCGATTTGCTGACTTTGAAGCACAAAAAAGCAGGTTGAAACTGCTCGGTAACCCATTTGCTGTTGACGTGGAAAGCTCACCACCAAACCTCCAAATGGAGTTGATTGACCTCCAATGCAATGATGCACTGAGGGCAAAATATGCGGCAGTGGGTGCTGCGGAGTTCGCCCGTTTCCTCCCCGACACAATGCCCCAGCTGCGCATCCAGGCTGCTCAAACGTTGTCTATGTTTGGCAGCACATACCTGTGTGAACAACTGTTTTCTTTGATGAACCTGAACAAAACATCACACAGAAGTCGACTTACTGCTGAACACCTCCACTCAATTCTGAGGATTTCCTCAGCTCAGAGCCTTACCCCGAACATTGATGAACTTGTGGAAAAGATGGGACACCACCAAGTATCACCCTCAACCTCAAACAAGTGAACATTACTGTGCAATCACATATTTAGAGTTTTTACTCAGTTCAAGTTTAAAAGTTAAAGTTTAATATTTGTTTTCACTGCATGTTACTTCTCCTTAAACAAAGTGTTGTTTTTGATTAATAGATTTTTGCACTTTATTTTATTGTATTTCAATCCAATTATATTTTAAAAATATTTCAGTTGAGTGGATGATAGAAAATTGCTATTATTGTTTTTTTCTTTGAAGTAAATTTAGCCCACTTTTGCTAAAATAGAAAATATAGGCTACTGATGGTGCCTTGAATACCGGTTTCTTTCATTTAATGTTCATGTTATGGGGATTTTTATATAAAGGAAATTTGTCTTTTGTGTCTGTTGAAAATTAAAGATTACTGACAGAGCCATAAGAAAATATTGCTTTATTTATCTGATCATATTGGAATATATTTGTTAGGTTTTCAGTAGGTTCAATTAGGTTCACTAGACTATATGCGTCATTTAAAAATTTTTCAATGAACATTCGAACAGTCCGGCCCTCGGCTTGTAGCTAAATTTTTTATTTGGCCCTCCGTCCATTTGACTTTGACACCCCTGCCATAGACACTGTATATTCGATAGGCTGTATATTCGATAATGAGTTGAAAAACTACAAACCTCAGATTTCACACTTCCTGGTTGGATTTTTCTTAGGTTTTCGCCTGCCATATGAATTATGTTATACTCACAGACATCATTCAAACAGTCTTAGAAACTTCTGAGTGTTTTCTATCCAATACTACTAATAATATGAATATATTAGCTTCTGGGCCTGAGTAGCAGGAAGTTTACTCTGGGTAAGCTTTTCATCCGAATATGAAAATGCTGCCCCCTATCCCAAACAGGTTTTAATTCCAACCTGGTATTTATAGCCACTAACTTGACATATTTAGGCTGCATCCAAATGGATCCATATGGTGAAAAGGTGACCCTTGGTTGGAAGGATAATGATGGGAAAAGGGAGAACAAAGTAGTTACAGGGAGGGCAGGGCTGGTGGTAGAGTGATCTACTGAAAATAGTTTGATTTTGCCCTAAATCAATCATTTATGAGAAAGTACTGCTTTCCAAATCACATGGGACACTTGGACCTTGGATAAGCCTAAAAAAGTGATATTGTAAGAAAATCTGCATAGTATTCAGTATATCATCACAACACTGTATTTATTAGTCTCTCTCAGACAGATCATCTAATAAAATAATTGTGGGTATTTCAATAGCTATGTCTTGAGGTCTAATGTAGTCAAATGCAATTTTATTAAAGTAAATATGCCAGTGGAAACTGTGTGAACAATATTATGTATGCTAATGGTGCACCCTTGTTACTAATTACGCTTAGATGGCATGTTCAAAGTCAATGTTATCCCTAACATGTTTCAGCTCCTCTGTGCAACTGGGAATGATCTAATAGTGCTCTCAGTACATTTGCTCTGTTGACTGTATGTGGCTGACAGAGTCTGACGTCATCTATAATGTGCCTCTGATGATGTGAGAGTGCTAAGGTATATTCCCTCTGCTAATTATGATCCTCAAAGGGCACCAGCTGATGAGCAACATGTGCCCATAGAAAGATATGCTGACTTTGAACTGGGAAATGTACTGTTGATTTATAATTAATATCATTTATACATGAATTATAATCGCTGCTTAGGCTACTTGCATGTGGTTGCTCAGAATTTCAAATGTCCTTTACTGATCTATCAAGTTAATCATATGCTTCAATGCCATGGGGCTTAAAGAAAACTTGAAAACACACTTATGGTGACATGCATTTAGCGACTGATCCACTCAAACATAACAATCAACGGAAAGCAGCAAACGAATGTGGTTGCAGTAATTCATTTAATAGTTAATTACCAAGTTATTACAGAGACCGTCATCTACCCACCCACTAAAGGGTGTTTATCAAATCACATTTTATTTGTCACATGCGCCGATTACACCAGGTTTTTATTTTATTTAAAGATGGCCTAGGAACAGTGGGTTAACTGCCTTGTTCAGGGCCAGAACAACAGATTTGTACCTTGTCAGCTCGGGGATTTGAACTTGCAATCTTTCAAACACTAGTCCAACGCTCTAACCACTAGGCTACCCTGCCAATGTACTTTGCACAGTGGTAAATCATAACTCCAACCGAAACATTGTTTAATGTGTCATTGATTTACAACCATGACCTAATTAATCCAAAACATCAAGCCTGTAAATAAAACAATATCAAATGTGTCCCAATCTCTAACTGCTGTAAAGGGAACCAAACATAATTACCCTTGAACACAAAGTGCCATTAAATGGGTAGCATCACCAAGTTCAGTACTGAAAAGAACTTGATGTCATACAATAAAAAAACAGTTATAGTTGTAGGTACATATACATTTCTCTCACATGATCATATAGGACCCCTGTGGGCACATTAGGACATATATGTGAATTATGTTTGTGTTGCTGGGAGGGGTCATATTGTATGTGCAGACTCTTGAGACTCTGCCAGATATCTGTCTCTGGAAAGAGGCCAGAGTCAATAGACCCTCAATTACCAAAATCTTTCTCCCTTGCTGAAAAACAGCCGTGCCCTCCTCGGTGAACATCCTGTTAAACAATAACGCCCACTTTGGTAAGACTGAGCAAGAAACAGTAATCACCACCAACAAGAACACAGAGTAAAAACAGCACTGCCCACCTTATGACTACCAAGTATCACACAGCAATGTCCAGTAATATGAATATAAGTATAGAGGATTATATAGGGACTCTGAACACAAAAGGCTACTCCTAATGAAACAAGTATCCAATTGGCTATAGGAACCGGAACACAATACATTTCTACTTGGTTCATGCCTTCTAGGGGAGTTTCTTCTAGCCACTGTGCTTCTGCCTCTGCATTGTGTGCTCTTTGGGGTTTTAGGCTGGGTATCTGTAAAACACTTTTTGACAACTGCTGATATAAAAAGGGCTTTATAAAATATATTTGATTGATTGAGGCAACAGACCACATCTTCGACAAAGACATTAGACACCTCATTGGGTCTCACCCTCACTACCAAGAGGCTGGACTGACTTTGCGTGAAGCCCCAGGCCTGCTCAAAGTGGCTGCTGCTTTAAAAGCTTCAAAGTTATAGTCCCTGTGAAAAGGCTGACTGGTACATGTCAGCTGGCAGGGTGCCCATCAGTCACACACCCAATTGAAGGGAAGGTCAACCTGGATGTGCATTCACATTCAGGGATCTGAGGCATACTGTAGATGCGTGCTGAATAGAGAGGGTTTCTTCATCAAGGATTAAAACATTAGGCGAAAATGTTAGAGGTGAAGGATGGAGTGGAAAGTTGGCCCGTAATAGTTATTTTCCCAACTTGTGTGTATTCACTGCCATTATAGTCAACTCACTTTCAGAATGTTATGTAAGGTGAATTAAAACTATTTTACCATGGTAGTCATGGTTCTGTGGTGTAAGTTATTTAGAGCATTTTAACTAATTAGATTACTGTAATATTGAAAAGGGTAATGTAAATGTCTAGACAAGTCACAACTTATTTTCTGAGACACCCATAGTCAAATTTGTGTCTTACTGTACACAAGCAAAAGGCAGGCAAATGTCAGGGGCCCAAATAAGTCGATGATGATTACTCCTATTTTAGAGCTACCATGTCCTTATACTTCTCAAAGGAAAGGGGTATACCAAAGCACAGGTAGAGGGAAAACACTCAGACCTCATATAGTGTTATGTTTTTATATCCTGGAATAATTTGACTAAAGTGGACTTTAAACATTGGAGAACCTCTGTAGAGAATGAAGCCCCATGGCGTGGTCGCTTTGTTTCATGAACATTTGAACAGCCAGTCTTGTTTTCGAGGCAAGTCAAGTGTCTGTCAGGCACTGCTGTGACCAGAGATTGTTTTGAGGGCAAGCCCAGTATCTCTGTAAGCCACTGCTGTGACCAGAGATTGTTTTGAGGCAAGCCAAGTATCTGTAAGCCACTGCTGTGACCAGAGATTGTTTCGAGGCAAGCCAAGTATATGTAAGCCACTGCTGTGACCAGAGATTGTTTCGAGGCAAGCCAAGTATCTGTAAGTTATTTTCCATTCCATTTGTACTCGCTGAAAATTTGATTCCAGAATAGATGAACAGCTGGAGCGTTTGCCTGTTGACTTCAGCCATTGACTTCAGCCTACATGCAGTACAATAGTTGGAAAACGCTGTCCCTTAAACACTAGCATGTATCTAGCTATCCAGCCATACAGCTTATGCCCCCAACAAACCAGATTTGTCTTTCTTTCAGCATATACTTCAAGTGTTGAGTTGTACTGATCTAAACTGACTGTGCCTGACAATCAGGGATTTATGGTTGGTTTCATACAAGTTACAATATAAATGTGCTTCACTTGGGTCGGTCATATTTATAACAAGATAATTGCAATAACTAAAAAGCAGAAATACATGCTTTAATCCATACTTGGCTCTCAGCAGTGATTGACAGATGTCTGCACACCTCTTCTGTGCGAGTTCAGTAACCTACAACTTTCCTTCATCAAGTCCCAGAGATCTCTAAGCACTCAGTTTTAACCTCTACCCACTCACAAGTTTGGTCTACCACAGTCGCTGTACCAGAAGAACTGTCATCGCTCACCAGCCTCACCCTCAGAACACCTAGAAGCCAAATACACGCACATCCAGAGATACAACTTGTAACGGAAAGGGCAGGGGAAATTACATTATATAAATATTAAACTGTAAAAGAAAAAGTAGTTATACACTTGTGTTACACATAAGTGCTCAAGAAGGTTAAACAGGAAAAGCGATGACAACTGCCAACACTGACTTAGATTGGAAATATTACTCTGGGCTTTAGCTAGGTCAGGTTTTTCAATCGTGACTTCTTTGTAAACACACCTTACTTTCCCATTAAAAAAAGACAATGATTGATCTTTTTCTGAGGAACGTCTAATCGAAGAGGAGGATTTCTTATCAAACTTGGCATGTTGTACAGACAAGCAAGAAGCAGAGTATAACTATATACTACACTCAATTTCCCATCTGTACTCTTGTGAGAGGATCTTCCCTCCTAATTTAGTAGGAAAAGTTGAGGCCTACAGCACTTCTTGACATCTAACAGCTTGGTACTTGTTAAAGAACAGGGCCCGGTTTCCCGATAGCGATGGAATTTAGGCTGACAAGTATTTTAAAGATGCATCGTTCCTACAATGTCACATGCGTTTCCCAAAACACCATGCAGAGATAATTGCGTCGTTGGAGCATATGCTGATACTAATAGGATCGAAAGATAGGGAGTAACTGCTCTCGGATCAACTTTCTCCGTTCAAATCTTTCCTTAACATTATAATTATTTCACAATACTGATGACGGATCGGCTCCAAATAAGCCCAATATGGCCCAATATGGCTGCAAATATTGAGGCGGATTATTCTATTGCTTACCCAATAAAAACACACTAAAATCACAGATTTGGCACACCAAAAAATGTTGCCTGCGCTACAGAAGTCTATATACTGTAGATCTGCTAATACAAGATTAGTAAAGTCGCAGTACACTACTATTTTTATGAATATATTTTCATGGGGTTCCCTGCTGTGTTCGACCAAAGCACCGATTGCTACCAGGTCCTCCATGATAAAAATGCTGCATGGAGATACATTGCCAATACAATTCCCTTGCGAATTTTTTTTTCAGTCAGAGTGTAGTATAACTGCAGCACACTGTAGTATAACTGTAGTTAGAATGCTGTATAACTGAACATTTACTGGCATTGATTTTTGGCCTAAAATATCAGCCATCGACCTCCTTGACCTCTAAAAATTGGTATCGGCTATAAGAAATCCATATCAGTCGTTCTGTAGTTAATATTTAAATGCAGTCATCTTGGTTTCCATTTTAAGCATGTTTTTATAGCCAATGTCACTTGTTTTTATCAATTGCAAAGACACTGGCAACTTTGTGTCTGTAGTCAACTTTGTTCTGTAGTTATCAGCGGTGATACAGATACTATAAACCTTGTGATTCTATGTTTAGTGAAGATCTTCTGTGTTTAAAGTGACGCGGGAGGGCAAAAAAAGAGTCTAACGATGCACTTAGCTGTTCTACGAGTGATCTGAGGCAGGTGATAAATTACAAGCGTTTGTAATGATGGTTTTGGGAAACAGCTCAGATTTAACGCTGCTCCTATCTTTTTGATTCTTTCTTTTTGTATTTCTTAACCCCTTTTTCTCCCCAACATCGTGGTATCCAATTGGTAGTTACAGTCTTGTCTCATCGCTACAACTCCCGTACGGACTCGGGAGAGGCGAAGGTTGAGAGGCGTGCGTCCTCCGCAACAGAACCCAACCAAACCGCACTGCTTCTTGACACAATGCCCACTTAACCCAGAAGCCAGCCACACCAATGTGTCGGAGGAAACGCCGTACACCTGCCGACCGTGTCAACGTGCACTGTGCCTGGCCCGCTACAGGAGTCGCTAGTGAGCGATGGGACAAGGACATCGCTGCCGGCCAAATTCTCCCCTAACCCGGACGACACTGGGCCAATTGTGCACCGCCCCGTGGGTCTCCCGGTCACGGCCGGCTGCGTCAGAGCCTGGACTTGAATCCAGAATCTCTAGTGGCACAGCTAGCACTGCAATGCAGTACCTTAGACCACTGCGCCACTCGGGAGGCCCAATGCTGCTCCTATCTAACAATGAACTTAGCCGTAAGATGATTTTAGGAAAAAGGGCACTGATGATGTCTCTGGTAGACTGCTGTGGGTGCTGTGACTCATGATGAACACTGACAAAGGCACCAGGGTGAAAGAATTGGAATGGATTTTGAATAATTGTTTGACACATTTCCTAAACAACAGACACTTAATGCATATTGGTGTAAGAACTGTTTACCATTTACATATAGACACTTTACACACAGGGGACTTACAGTAGTGTGGAGAATGTGTAAAATCCAGTTAAGACACACCAAAACAGTGTAATCAGTTAGATTGATTTGATAAGAAAACTTCAAGTTCTTTGGAGTACCAGATTTTTGAAAGAAAGATATCTGATTGATGGCACTGTATGTGCAATCTTAGAGATGTTCTTCCTTGAATTATAAATAAATACCTCTGAGTTTCTTTATGTCTCTGAAGGTTGGTGCTAAATCCTCTTCCTGAATAATGTTTAAAAGATATCACATTTTTCAAGATTTTCCCTTTAACAAGGACAAATGGCTTCTACCCAACATTAACAGTGAAATCTTCAGATCTTGCACCTCTCCAAAGGTGTAACTAAAACAAAGAGAAGTGGAATAAGTTAAAGGAAAAGCAATTAGAGTAGCTTTACTTCACCTAAGGTAGAAGGATAGCTACAGTAAGAAATAGTGAGGTGTACTGTATATCTATCAAACAATGGATATTGCAGTATATGGCTTTATTTGATATACTACTTAAAAGTTATTACATTAAGAAGAGTAATTAAATTATCCAGTGGATATTACATTATGTTGTACCAAGAACAAAGGGAGGGCCCTCCGTTGGGTGAGCCCACAGGAAAATCTTCATATATGTTCTTGTATACATGTTATGTAATTGTCAATGGTGTGCGTACTGGGAGCGGAGTCAGGTGCAGGAGAGCAGAGAGTTGTGAACAGGGCACACTTTATTGAGGCAGGAGAAACCAACAGACGGACGCCCCTATGTCGAAACCTCCAGCTGAATAGCAAAAGTGCAAAACGCACAAACAGTCACAATAATTATGTTCAAACAAATAAACATACTTCGTGACAAAACACGGAATAAACGAACACCAGTCTAGCGCGTCAAAATTGACAAGTAACACAAAACTATTTCACACAAAGACATGAGGGGGAACAGAGGAATAAATACATGTAGTGTGATTGGGGAATAAAAACCAGGTGTGCAGGGAACAAGACAAAACAAATGGATAAATGAAAAATGGAGCGGCGATGGCTAGACGCCGCCCGAACAAGTAGAGGAGCCGACTTCGGCGGAAGTCGTGACAGTAATGCACCAACATACAGTACATACACGTTGTTTCAAAGCAACACATAAGAGATCATACCCTAGGGGCATCATTTGAAAGATCAAAACAACTTCCTAATACACCGAAACATGGTATATGCTGAGGTCTGTAACAGTTTTGCTAAGGTTGACTGTACATCAACAATATAGGCAGTAATCGACCACTTTTAAATCAGCCTCATTTATTCATCAAGTGGAATCAATTTATTGGTACACTAATTCAGAGTGAAATTGATCGAACTTAAGCAAACGATCTGTATTCATGATATTGAATTGATAGATTAGGATTGCCCCTAAAATGGAGTTCAAGGACTTTTAAATTGATTCAGTTTAGTTCCATAGAACGGCTGCAGCCATTGGAACAAACAAAACATACCTAAAATAAATTAATGAAACAATTTTCAATAATTAATAATTATATAACATACTTATTTACAAGCACAACGATTTACAACATTTGTGTCATTGAACTATTCCCCAGAGCACAACAATATATATATATATATAAAATATCTCTCATCACCTGATGTTGCACTGTGTCTTCGGTGTGCATATCTCTGACACCTGCAACAAAGTGCTGGCAAACGTACCACCTAGTCCAAACAGTGTCTGGTTCCTCAGTCTCCTGTCTTCTTATTCACTGTCTTTCTACCGCTATGCCCATCCACACACACAGTGTTGTTCACTACAGTACTGTGCCTCCTCTTTGAATGACAGTGTGTAGGTCCCCTGAGCCAGTGAGTCAGGCCAGGACAGTGTGTCCTGTCAGCCGGATGAGTCTCTGCACATACTCAGCACATCAAGGCTAAGCACTCTGGGATGTATGGTCTTTCGCTGGACACGCTCACTCCTTTTCCATTTCCAGAGTGAAGGACAGACTGTATTCATGTTGGCTGATGGCCCAGACAAGATACTTACAGTGAAAATGGTACCATTTTTCCATGGCCCTGATATTTCCATCTAGAAGTGCGGAGATGCTCAAGTTGGGTTGGTTTAGAATTAATAATTTGTTATACTTGTTTGGTTTTGTCCAGAGGCTGGTTAAAAGCCTCTCAGATGAATATGTGACACCATGAGACAACAGTGGGACACAACAGTGCGACTTCAGAAATGTTGCAGATCCCCAGGTACCCCAGGACCAAGATTAACATGGAAATTCAACTAAGGAACAACATTCATATAGCCTACATACAGTATAGGCTACTGCAAACTGATCCTCACATTAACATAGTGCCCATAACTCTTTTGACACATTTGATCCTGTAAAGTCAGAACTGTGAATTAATGATAACGAGTTGGGCTTAGAGCTTGGCAAACAAGTCCAGCCAGCTTTATGATAGCTGTATTGGTGCGGAGGCTGTCTGGCTATATGCCAGATATTTCAGTTTCAATCCGACGGCCAGTCACATAGCTGAACCAATCAATGGAACCTGGATCTCATCTGTCATGAAGGCAAGCAGATAGGAGGTGACGGGATGGAATATCAAGGGGAAGTTTGGTTTCAAGGAAAAGTAACCTAATCAGCACTGACACAAATGATAGTAACAGCTTAGTTGAAGAGGGCTGATTTGGAGGGAGAAAACCCACTTAAAGAAAAATCCTATACTTGAAATCAATGCTGGGCTGCTAATTGCTATGTGCTAAGCTAATATAACGATTTATTGTGTTTTCGCTGTAAGACACTTAGAAAATCTGAAATATTGTCTGTATTCACAGGATCTGTGTCTTTCGATTCGTGTATGCTGTGTATTTTTACGAAATGTTTGATGATTAGTAGTTAGGTAAACACGTTGCTCATTGTAATTATTCTAGTCCATTTGTGATGGTGGGTGCAATTGTAAACTATGCCATATACCTGAAATATGCACTTTTTTCTAACAAAACCTATCCCATACCATAAATATGTTATCAGACTGTCATCTAATGAGTTTTTTTGTTGGTTAGGGGCTATAAATATCTTAGTTTAGCCGAATTGGTGATGGCTACTGGTGTTGGTGGACAAATAAAAGATGGTGGATTATGCTAATGTGTTTTTAGGTAATAGATGTACATCTTTACATATTGTGTCTTCCCTGTAAAACATTTTAAAAATCGGAAATGTTGACTGGATTCACAAGATCTGTGTCTTTCATTAGCTGTATTGGACTTTAATGTGTGAAAGTTAAATATTTTAAAAAAATATTTTTTTAGAATTTCGCGGCACTGGTTTTTCAGTGGGGGGGGGGGGGGGTGTGCCGCTAGCGCCACGCTGATCCTAGACAGGTTAAAGTGGTCCTATGGACAGATACTCCAATCTCCGCTGTGGAGCTTTGCAGGGTTATCCTTGGTCTCTTTGTTGCCTCTCTGATCAATGCCCTCCTTGCATGGTCTGTGAGTTTTGTTGGGCGGCCCTCTCTTGGCAGGTTTGTTGCAGTGCCCTATTCTTTCCATTTTTTAATAATGGATTTAATGGTGCTCCGTGGGATGTTCAAAGTTACTTGAACTCAGTGAAGCACTTATTTGGGCTGCAATCTGAGGTGCAGTTAACTCGAATTAACTTATCCTCTGCAGCAGAGATAACTCTGGGTCTTTCCTGTGGCGGTACTCATGAGAGCCAGTTTCATTATAGCGCTTGATGGTTTTTGTGACTGCAGTTTAAGAAACTTTCAAAGTTCTTGTCTTAAATTAAAGTAATGATGGACTGTTGTTTCTCTTTGCTTATTTGAATTGTTCTTGCCATAATATGGACTTGGTCTTTTACCAAATAGGGCTATCTTCTGTATACCACCCCTACCTTTGTCTGATTGGCTCAAACGCATTATGAAGGAAAGAAATTCCACAAATTAACTTTAACAAGGCACACCTGTTAATTGAAATGCATTCCAGGTGATTACCTCATGAAGCTGGTTAAGAGAATGCCAAGAGTGTGCAAAGCTGTCATCATGGCAAAGGGTGGCTACTTTGAAGAATCTCAAATTTAAAAACACTTTTTTGGTGTGTTATTTCATAGTTTTGATGTCTTAACTATTATTCTGCAATGTAGAAAACAGTACAAATAAAGAAAAACCTTAGAATGAGTACCTGTGTCCAGACTTTTGACTGGTATTGTATGTCTGCGCTCGGAGGTAGACAGGCGTGAGCTAGCTACATGCCAGTGACTGACATCTGTTTTCTAGGTTTTATTTATTCGCACCAAAGAAAAGAAGTGGAAGCCAAACAGTATAGATCAAAAACTGGTAAAAAAAGTGTGGAGTTGAAAGTCCAAAAGGTCTTAAATGAAAACCACAGCAGAAATATAAGCGCAAAGAATCTGTTAAACAAAACACATTAATGATACTTGTACATGAGATACTCAGTAAGAAAAGTGTGCTGCATGGGTTCCAACAGGTAGAGCTCTGCTGTCTGTGATTGGTTATTGGCACCCATGTCACCCACTGACTAATGCTGCTGCCAACCACACAATGGAGTGATGGGTGTTTAAATGGTATAGAGTTTAGCTCTAATGGTTCCTTGACTTTAGCATGTTCAATTGCACCAACCTGAGTTATCACCAGAGTGGATCTTTATGTGGAATCTCCTAAAGGAACTTCAACATTGGAAATGTGAGGTGAAGACGCTAATGATTGTGATCAACAATCAATAGTAACTATTCAATATCAATGTTCTCCTTTTCAATGCCAGTCAAGCAGTCAAGTTTATCATTGACGAGGTCCTCTTCCCTGTTCTTACCTCCATCACACAGAAAGGTCAGAATACAAACGCTGCTGTTTGCCTTGGAACTCGGCTGACCTCCCCACTATTAAAGGCCCAGTGCACTACTTTTGTCATTATATATATATTTTAAATTCATATTTATTATTCATATTTTTCATGGGGTGCAGCAACACCCGTAGCACCTCTACTTCCAGCGGCTATGCTCCTCTCTCCTCTGTCTCTCAGAGTGGAAGCTGGTAAAGATTGCGTCTACTATAGTCTGAAGGACTGGGAACCGCTCCCTGCCTTGCATGGCAGCTCAGCCCATTAATTACAGCCAGGGCCCTCCTGATCAATAAGTCAATTAAGCCCCCATTAGAGCGACATGAGAGCTGAGACATCCAGACACCTACTAATACCAGATGGAAGCAAACTTCCCCACAGTCCTGTGAAGCATCAGCCTGGGACTTTAATGACCAGAGGACAGCTGGTGCAGAACGAAGACCATGATGATAGGAAAATTGCGATGGGAATTCCAGAACTGCTGCACTGACAGAAAAACAGCCATTCTCCTCAAGACAAGGGATCAATTAAATACTATTTGTGTCAGAGGACTCTGCTGCCTGTTAGAATAGAAAAGCCTTGAACACTTCAAATACAATAGTAGGCAAAACAAACGAATGCATGCTGGTGCAGAAACATCAGTTTTAGCAGCTGCAATAGGCTACCACTGTTCTCCATTTACAGTAGAAGTAGTATATTTTTTGCAGACTCCTCCGGTTCTTCTAATGTTGCTTCTTGCTTCCTGCCTCAGCCCTCTCTGCATATCTATTGAGTATCATATTGCCATGGGCAGGTCACTATCCACTATCAACCTCTCTCCGTAGGGACCATCTTTACTGTGGAATCAGCACAATTTACAATGGCAGTGCCAGGATTGATCTGTGTCTGGTTTAGAGGGGGTGTAAACTCCCATCAGGACTGATCTGTGTCTGGTTTAGAGGAGGTGTAAACTCCCATCAGGACTGATCTGTGTCTGGTTTAGAGGGGGTGTAAACTCCCATCAGGACTGATCTGTGTCTGGTTTAGAGGGGGTGTAAACTCCCATCAGGACTGATCTGTGTCTGGTTTAGAGGAGGTGTAAACTCCCATCAGGACTGATCTGTGTCTGGTTTAGAGGGGGTGTAAACTCCCATCAGGACTGATCTGTGTCTGGTTTAGAGGGGGTGTAAACTCCCATCAGGACTGATCTGTGTCTGGTTTAGAGGGGGTGTAAACTCCCATCAGGACTGATCTGTGTCTGGTTTAGAGGAGGTGTAAACTCCTATCAGGACTGATCTGTGTCTGGTTTAGAGGGGGTGTAAACTCCCATCAGGACTGATCTGTGTCTGGTTTAGAGGAGGTGTAAACTCCCATCAGGACTGTTCTAAGCCGCATACTTAAAAGCCAGACTCCGCCAGACTCCGCCAGACTCTGCAAGCTAAATAACTCATTAAAGCTTTCCCAATAGGAACAAGTGTGCTTATCTCTTGACAAGCCACAGGCAAAAATTAATCATTAAGGAGGAGGTAAAAACAATGAGCAAATGTTTTGACTTCAGGGGAGATTCCAGGACATGACGGGGTTGAATTATTTGGTCTTTGTTTCAAGCAGGGTTTTTGTCGGTAAAGAACATAATCAGCGGATCGTGTAACCGGAGGTATTGTTATTAATCAAAGGAGGATTATCAAAAATATAAACGTAACATGTTGGTCCCATGTTTCATGAACCAAATTTTTTTTTTTCAGAAACGTTCCATATGCACAAAAGCTTATTTCTCACAAATGTTGTTTACATCCCTGTTAGTGAACATTTCTCCTTTGCCAAGATAATCCATCCATCTGACAGGTGTGGCATATTAGGAAGGTGATTAAACAGCATGATCATTACACAGGTGTAAACAACACAATGCCATAGATGTCTCAAGTTCTGAGAGAGCGTGCAATTACTCATGTCAATGTTGGGAACAGAGTGCCCCATGGTGGCATTGGGGTTATGGTATGGGCAGGCATATGCTAGAAACATCGAACACAATTGCATTTTATTGTTGGCAATTTGAATGCACAGTGATACCGTGACGAGTTCCTGAGGCCCATTATCATGCCATTCTTTCGCCGCCATCACCTCATGTTTCAGCATGATAATGCACGGCCTCTTGTCGCAAGGATCTGTACACAATTCCTGGAAGCTGAAAATGTCACAGTTCTCCCATGGCATGCATACTCACCAGACATGTAACCCATTGAGCATGTTTGGGATGCTCTAGATTGACGTGTGAGACAGCGTGTTCCAGTTCCCGCCAATATCCAGCAACTTCGAACAGCCATTGAAGAGGAATGAGACAGCATTCCACAGGCCACAATCAACAGCCTGATAAACTATGCGAAGGAGATGATACTGACTGTTTTTCTGATCCATGCCCCTACCTTGTTTTAAGATATCTGTGACCAACAGATGCATATATGTATTCCCAGTAATGTGAAATCCATAGATTAGGGCCTAATTAGTTATTTCAATTTCCTTATATGAACTGTAACTCAGTAGAATCTTAGAAATTGTTGCATTTTGCATTCCTATTTTTGTTCAGTGTATAACTGCAGTATTGTGTTTCATGGGGAAAGCCTCAGCATAGGGCAAATAAAAAGGACCTCACCACTGGAGGACTCCACCGCAGACATGAACATTATATATTGATGAAGACCATAAACCAATTTGGAAGTTACCAACAGGGGAGAATTCAGAGAGAAAAAGACATCTCATAACAGGAACAAGGACATTATTATGGTCCTAACATTATAATAATTGCATTACATCAAAGCAAATATTTGTCAAGGGCAACTTTGAGAGATGAAGCAGCATTGCTAGAATAAAAAAGAACACCAACACTTTGTAGTGAGAGTTCAGATAGCTGTTTTTCATCAGGAGAACTGATTGAGTGTGTGATGACGCGACAATGCATCTCTAAGCCATCAAGGCTGCGACAATGACAAGACTGCAGCGGCCACACTAATATGACATGTCTCCGGCAGCTTAATGAGCTGCCTGGGAGGCAGACAAGGAGACAGGGTAGACGTAGAAAACACTGTTACCTGAGAATACTCCTCAATGCAACACATACTGGCGATAGCTAGCTAACCACTGGTGTTGACATCAAAATGGGTTACACTAGTT
Organism: Salvelinus fontinalis; assembly: GCF_029448725.1. Classification (NCBI taxonomy): domain Eukaryota; kingdom Metazoa; phylum Chordata; class Actinopteri; order Salmoniformes; family Salmonidae; genus Salvelinus; species Salvelinus fontinalis. The sequence goes on along the minus strand of NC_074665.1, from coordinate 58,265,027 downwards.
AGCTATTAGCAATGGATTATCTTTAAGATGATAGGTATGCATACTGTGTGTATATATACTGCTCAAAAAAATAAAAGGAACACTTAAACAACACAATGTAACTCCAAGTCAATCACACTTCTGTGAAATCAAACTGTCCACTTAGGAAGCAACACTGATTGACAATAAATTTCACATGCTGTTGTGCAAATGGTATAGACAAAAGGTGGAAATTATAGGCAATTAGCAAGACACCCCCCAAAACAGGAGTGATTCTGCAGGTGGGGACCACAGACCACTTCTCAGTTCCTATGCTTCCTGGCTGATGTTTTGGTCACTTTTGAATGCTGGCGGTGCTCTCACTCTAGTGGTAGCATGAGACGGAGTCTACAACCCACACAAGTGGCTCAGGTAGTGCAGTTCATCCAGGATGGCACATCAATGCGAGTTGTGGCAAAAAGGTTTGCTGTGTCTGTCAGCGTAGTGTCCAGAGCATGGAGGCGCTACCAGGAGACAGGCCAGTACATCAGGAGACGTGGAGGAGGCCGTAGGAGGGCAACAACCCAGCAGCAGGACCGCTACCTCCGCCTTTGTGCAAGGAGGTGCACTGCCAGAGCCCTGCAAAATGACCTCCAGCAGGCCACAAATGATTGATGAAATTTATAATTGATGAAAGTGTTTTAGAATTAGTTGCTTATTATCCTGCACAGTGAGGGAAAAAAGTATTTGATCCCCTGCTGATTTTGTACGTTTGCCCACTGACAAAGAAATGATCAGTCTATAATTTTAATGGTAGGTTTATTTGAACAGTGAGAGACAGAATATCAACAAAAAAAATCCAGAAAAACACATGTCAAAAATGTTATGAATTGATTTGCATTTTAATGAGGGAAATAAGTATTTGACCCCTCTGCAAAACATGACTTAGTACTTGGTTGGAAAACCCTTGTTGGCAATCACAGAGGTCAGACGTTTCTTGTAGGTGGCCACCAGCTTTGCACACATCTCAGGAGGGATTTTGTCCCACTCCTCTTTGCAGATCTTCTTTAAGTCATTAAGGTTTCGAGGCTGACGTTTGGCAACTCGAACCTTCAACTCCCTCCACAGATTTTCTATGGGATTAAGGTCTGGAGACTGGCTAGGCCACTCCAGGACCTTAATGTGCTTCTTCTTGAGCCACTCCTTTGTTGCCTTGGCCGTGTGTTTTGGGTCATTGTCATGCTGGAATACTCATCCACGACCCATTTTCAATACCCTGGCTGAGGGAAGGAGGTTTTCACCCAAGATTTGACGGTACATGGCCTCGTCCATCGTCCCTTTGATGCGGTGAAGTTGTCCTGTCCCCTTAGCAGAAAAATACCCCCAAAGCATAATGTTTCCACCTCCATGATTGACGGTGGGGATGGTTTCTTGGGGTCATAGGCAGCATTCCTCCTCCTCCAAACACGGCAAGTTGAGTTGATGCCAAAGAGCTCCATTTTGGTCTCATCTGACCACAACACTTTCATCCAGTTGTCCTCTGAATCATTCAGATGTTCATTGGCAAACTTCAGACGGGCGTGTATATGTGCTTTCTCGAGCAGGGGGACCTTGCGGGCGCTGCAGGATTTCAGTCCTTCACGGCGTAGTGTGTTACCAATTGTTTTCTTGGTGACTATGGTCCCAGCTGCCTTGAGATCATTGACAAGATCCTCCCGTGTAGTTCTGGGCTGATTCCTCACCGTTCTCATGATCATTGCAACTCCACGAGGTGAGATCTTGCATGGAGCCCCAGGCTGAGGGAGATTGACAGTTCTTTTGTGTTTCTTCCATTTGCGAATAATCACAGAAACTGTTGTCACCTTCTCACCAAGCTGCTTGGCGATGGTCTTGTAGCCCATTCCAGCCTTGTGTAGGTCTACAATCTTGTCCCTGACATCCTTGGAGAGCTCTTTGGTCTTGGCCATGGTGGAGAGTTTGGAATCTGATTGATTGATTGCTTCTGTGGACAGGTATCTTTTATACAGGTAAGACCTGAGATTAGGAGCACTCCCTTTAAGAGTGTGCTCCTAATCTCAGTTCGTTACCTGTATGAAAGACACCTGGGAGCCAGAAATCTTTCTGATTGAGAAGGGGTCAAATACTTATTTCCCTCATTAAAATGCAAATCAATTTATAACATTTTTGACATGGGTTTTTCTGGATATTTTGTTGTTATTCTGTCTCTCACTGTTCAAATGAACCTACCATTAAAATTATAGACTGATCATTTCTTTGTCAGTGGGCAAACATACAAAATCAGCAGGGGATCAAATACTTTTTTCCTTCACTGTATGTGACTCGTTTCAGGAAGCTAGGCGTATGTCGCTACTTCATAGGAGCGGCATTTGAATGTAAACATTTTGTTTTTTTTCAAAATGTGTTTTTTCGCAGAAATGCCTTCTGGAACATTTGATGTGCCATAATAAAAATGTGGTATTCCATTCATAAATACAAGTAAAAGTGTTAAATTACGAGCCTAGTTGGTTTAGCCACGGAAAAAGACAAGAACCCTCCCGCTAGCCGTAATTGGTTGAGATAATGGATGGGCTGGACATGACAGGAGATGAGTTTGGATTGGTCTGCCATGTAGTCTGCTTCTGTCTATAATGTGAGCTTTTCAGTATGTGTTGACAGTCCTTTCTACCGTGCCGTTTTGAAAGATATAACATTAGCCATCGAGAACTACAAAAGTTTTGCTACTTTTCTCAACAACATTGATTCCCTGAAGTTAGCAGGCGCTATCGACAGATCAGTTGGAAAAAGTGATGGGCTACTTTGTGCACACGCCACGGTCAGTGTGAAACGGAGTGACTTGACACAACACTGGCCAAACAAGACATAGCTACAAACAAGTTAAATGAGTTAAATGGTCCCAGTCTGCCATGAAGCATTCATCCATGTATGCCGGTAAGAGTCCAACTACATTTTCAGATATAAGTTTCACATTTAGTCAGAAAGTCGTTTTTATTGCAAGTTAAAGCATACTGTTAGTTAGCTACTTTGGTTTTAGAAGTGGGGGGGACATAATATTTATTTATATATATTTTTATCCAGTCGGATAAACACTCCAAACAGCCTATCCGACCACTCAGAGGCATCCACATGGTCCTAAAGCACACCGTTGCCTCATTTGGTATCACATTCCAATGTTACAACTGGGGGGGACAAAAATGCAACTTCAGAATGTGGAGGGGACATGTCCACCCCCCCCGTCCCCGTCCCCGTCCCCGGTGAATGTTGCGCCACTGCGTGTATGATCTGTGTAGCGTCTAAACAAAAGACTCCACTTCGACCGGATTATTACATGACCCATCAAATTAGCCGGGTGTGTCTGGGGGTGATTACGGCCATCTATTGTATTTCATGAACATGTGTACATGTCTAGACAATAGCAACCCATCCACTTAACTAGATGTAGCTGGGGGTTGGTTATAGCATTTCCTTCACATGACCCATCAATTTAGACAAGTGTGTCGGTAAGAGTCATCTAATCATTCTAAAATATTTATGAATTATATTTTATCTGGACACTTTCTGTTTTTGATATTGAACTATGCAAGTAACCACTTCACTTTACCGTTTACATCTTCTGTATCCTGTGCATGTGACCAATACATTATTGCTCCCAGACTGGGACAATTTTATTTGATGTAGGGTGTGTTTACCACATTGCCTCACATGCGAATCCTTAAAGAGATGGGTGGGGCTAAGGCTTATGAGGGTATGAATGATGCTGAATGGGTGAAGACAAAGAAGCACTCTCCAGTAGGTGTACCCAAACATTCAAGGACCATTTTCTCAAAAGTGAGGTTACCTAGTTTAGCAACTTTCAAAGCAGAATTACTTTCCCATTGTACCTCAACTGCAGTGCATTATATACAATGTTCTAGCTCTGAGTCTCTACTTTTATCCAATGTAATAAACACCATTTCAAATGTTGCTACATAAGACCGAATCAAGGCGGGCGGTCACATATATTGATGCCCCTCAGCTCTGATTATCCACTGTGCATGCAATATCAAGTGTGCTTATAGGCTATTTAGTGTGGTCTCAATCAAATGATCCATAGCCTATAGGCTACAAAGTACATGTTCGGAGAAGGACAGACCAAAGTTATATTTCTAAGATAGCTGCTTGGATTGTGTAAATTAAACTAGCCTACATTACACACTGCAATGGATATTCCAGCCCTGAGTCCCGGCTGCCTAACCAATGGCTGTGCTGTGTAGGTCTACGGTGGCAGTTCAGGAGGAGAGTCAAAGGCTTCTTTTAAAATCTTTTTTGAGTAGACCTAGTCCAACAAATGCACCATCTTGTGGAAAGACTAGCCTATATCCTATGTTCTGTTCAGTTTGAGAAGGAGAGCGCGAAGGTGAGGACCGGAGGTCAACTTTAATAGCTTGCTTACTATAATTGATTTTAAAAACAATATATTTATTGCCAATGATGTACTGTATTTATCAGAGTTATTGACCTCACAATAAGCCAGATTCAAGTAACTTACATTGTGGTGCTGAAGCTTGAAGCAGCAGCCACAGCACAATCAATCGGAACTGGACAGCTCATGGTGCTGAAAGTAGGCAAATTCGAGTAAACATAATTAATTTTCAACATCTTAATTTTAATTAGACATAATTACTAACAACAAGAGGGTTTTGTGTTGGAGCCTATTTCTTCCTAATTAAGAAATAAGACAGACAATATTAGGCTATAGACTGCTATATCCATATATTTCTTGGGCAATTCCTCCACCCACCATGCACTCTTTAAATAGCCTAACAAGACTCGAATTGAGGGGGTATGAGAGGGTATGCCATAGGTCTACCTTTTATTAACCGAAAGTAACCGAAAGGTTGCAAGATCGAATCCCCGAGTTGACAAGGTAAAAATCTGTCATTCTGCCGCTGAACAAGGCAGTTAACCCACTGTTCCTAGGCCGTCATTGAAAATAAGAATTTGTTCTTAACTGACTTGCCTAATTAAATAAAGAAAATGGCTAAAAAAGATTTTGAAGAAAATAAAAAGGATCAGATTATATAAAGTGATCTAAAACAGCACTTTGGTCCGCGATGCCTTATGCTCGAATCAAGCAGTAAAATACCCGGGAAAGATGTGACTCCGATGCATATGGGAATATAATTATTTTCTTTCTTTGATATTCAGAGGCTGAGCTACAACCTTCTTTAGCCGAGGAGACAAAAAATGTACTTTGTTTGGGAAGTAATCTAATCTTCTGTCAATATCAATTGATTAAGTTATTCGCTTTCTGTTCAATAGAAGATGTTAAAACCCAGACAGCTTTCAGGAAAACACTTGTGACCTTCTCTCGTTGGGTTAAGGCATGGAAGAAGAGTAGCCAACAGTATATTTTTCTGCATTGGTAGGTGAAAAGTTAGGCCTAAAATTTGAAAATACCATGCTCAGATTCCTAATGAAGTCTCAGATTTAATTATTTTCAAATAGTGAGTTTTGTTGCAAACAAGACACACTGATGTGGCATTGGGCAAATATGATAAGATAAACACATAGGCTTATCTCTCTGTCCATTCTTAGCTAGTCATTTCAGAAATTTGTGTGGTATTACTAAAGAGGTAACACTTTACTTGACACCCAGTGTCATAACAAATTATAACAGGGTCATAACCATGTCATAATATGTCATAACAACTGACATAACTTGTCATAACCTGTGATAATATGGTCATAACACTGTCATGGCACATATATTTACACCTGCTGTGACATATTAGTTATTTTATGGCTGGTTATGACACCTACATAAGAGTGTCAAAACCCACATTTATTCTAATTCGTTTATTCCCTGACAATAAGTTTGCTTTCACGTGAATGTTTTTTTCTAAAATCCTTTGTTGTGGTAATGAACTATTTAAAGTCAGATGTGTTTCATCATATTTTAAATAACTTGTAGAAAATACCCTTTATGACACTGTCATGAAGCATTATGACCATTCTGTGTCACTTCACTTGGACTAAGAAAATACACTTTATGACACTGTCAAGAAGCATTATGACCATCATAATGCCAGATAGGCCAATCACGTACATACCCTGATATCAGTCATCATAAAGAAGAGCATTGGGGTAGGTGCATGTCTGACATCAATGTGTGTGCAATTACAATGATAATTTAACATGGTCAATAAAAAAAAAATATATACAGTTGAAGTCGTTTACATTGTTTTTCAACTACTCCACAAATTTCCTGTTTAACAAACTATATTTTTGGGAAGTCGGTTAGGACATCTACTGTGTGCATGACACAAGTAATCTTTCCAACAATTGTTTACAGACAGATTATTTCTCTTATAATTCACTGTATCACAATTCCAGTGGATCAGAAGTTTACATACACTAAGTTGACTGTGCCTTTAAACAGCTTGGAAAATTCCAGAAAAATATGTCTTGGCTTTAGAAGCTTCTGAACTAATTGACATCATTTGAGTCAATTGGAGGTGTATCTGTGCATGTATTTCAAGGTTACCTTCAAACTCAGTGCCTCTTTGCTTGACATCATGGGAAAATCAAAAGAAAGCAGCCAAGACCTCAGGAAAAAATTGTAGAACTACACAAGTCTGGTTCATCCTTGGGAGCAATTTCCAAACGCCTGAAGGTACCACGTTCATCTGTACAAACAATGGTACGCAAGTATAAACACCATGGGACCACGCAGCCGTTATACCGCTCAGGAAGGAGACGCATTCTGTCTCCTAGAGATGAACGTGCGAAAAGTGCAAATCAATCCCAGAACAACAGCAAAGGACCTTGTCAAGATGAAGGAGGAAACAGGTACAAAAAGTATCTATATCCACAGTAAAACGAGTCCTATATTGACATAACCTGAAAGGCCTCTCAGCAAGGAAGACGCCACTGCTCCAAAACCGCCATAAAAAAGCCAGACTATGGATTGCAACTGCACATGGGGACAAAGATCATACTTCTTGGAGAAACGTACTCTGGTCTGATGAAACAAAATATAACTGTTTGGCCATAATGACCATCGTTATGTTTGGAGGAAAAAGGGGATGGCTTGCAAGCCGAAGAACACCATCCCAACCATGAAGCACGGGGGTGGCAGCATCATGTTGTGGGGGTGCTTTGCTGCAGGAAGGACTGGTGCACTTCACAAAATAGATAGCATCATGAAAGAAAATGATGTGAATATATTGAAGCAACATCTCAAGACATCAGTCAGGAAGTTAAAGCTTGGTTTCAAATGGGTCTTCCAAACGGACAATGACCCCAAGCATACTTCCAAAGTTGTGGCAAAATGGCTTAAGGACAACAAAGTCAAGGTATTGGAGTGGCCTGCACAAAGCCCTGACTTCAATCCTATAGAAAATTTGTGGGCAGAACTAAAAAAGTGTGTGCGAGCATGGAGGCCTACAAACCTGACTCAGTTACACCAGCTCTGTCAGGAGGAATGGGCCAAAATTCACCCAACTTATTGTGGGAAGCTTGGGGAAGGCTACCCGAAACGTTTGACCCAAGTTAAACAATTTAAAAGCAATGCTACCAAATACTAATTGAGCGTATGTTAACTTCTGACCCACTGGGAATGTGATGAAAGAAATAAAAGCTGAAATAAATCATTCACTCTACTATTATTCTGGCATTTCACATTCTTAAAATAAAGTGGTGATCCTAACTGACCTAAAACAGGGACTTTTTACTAGGATTAAATATCAGGAATTGTGAAAAACTGAGTTTAAATGTATTTGGCTAAGGTGTATGTAAACTTCTGACTTCAACTGTAACATAACAATGCTGTTGACACGTAGATTAGGGTGTAATGGAATGTTTTGCCTTGCTTGGTAGGTTTTGTGGGTTTTGACACTCTTTTGTAGGTGTCATAACCAGCCATAAAATAAGTCAATATATGTCATAACAGGTCTAAATATATGTCAAGCGTTCAGGGAGGGTTTAGTTCAAATATATTTTCTTGAAGGGAGGGCCATCCATTTTCATTTCAGAGAGGTCAGATTTTCTCCGTGTAACCCTCATTATAAATATAAGTTCACTTATTGTGGGGAATGGACATAGTATATGCAAATGCAATAATGTAGTATTTACTATAGTTAGAAATGTGTGTTTTTGTTGACATTACTGTAGTATTAAGTGAAGTGTTTTTTTGTGGATAATACTGTAGTATTTACTGTAGAATTCTACAGTGTACTACAACATTCTATAGTAAGCACTACATTTGATTGAGGGATACTACAGTGTGTAGGATAGTATTCTACTGTATATCACAGTTTACTATAGTAAGTACTGTAGTTTTCTGTAGTAAACTGAAGTATTTTTTCATGTGAGTTGGTAGAAGAATAGAGAGAAGGTAGAATATCTGATAAAATAATCACTTCAAGCATCAACCAAGCTATCTCAAAGACAATTCAAAAGCATTTCCCTCTCCCTTTGTATCTAATCATGTTTTTTTTTTAATTGGACAGTGCACACACTCCTTAGATCTCATTATCTCTGGAGGGGCACCATTTGTTTTCTCCAGTTAAGGGCCAATTCGGAGAGGGATGATCAATGATGTGTCTCCCCATGCTGCAGTATCAGTGAACCTGCCAGGAATGGTAGCACTGTTTCTGTCCCAGTCCCTCCCTCCTGGAGCCTCTATAGGCTGCAGCCTGCAGCACTGTCTGGGTCATTACAGTCTCACAGAGACCTCAGAGCTCCTGAGACCTGACCATGACGGATCTGTGGTCAGCCCATCCGCTCATCCATCCGCTCATGCAATCCAGAAAAAGTTCTCAAGAGCTCTGTGTGACCTAATGCACTTGGGAAGTGGAGGGGTACAGTAGGGTCTATTCCCCTGTGTTAGTTTAGGGAAGTGACATGAGCAATAAAGTAAGATTTTTTAAAAGCGGCTCTTATGTTGCTGTTGTGATTTTCCCCAAACTATGAAAGGTTATTTGCCGCAATTAAAGTTCCTTAAATAGAATACAAGTGTATATACATTGCATTCATAAAGTATTCCAACCCCTTGACTTTGGCCAGTCAACGACATTCAGAGACTTGTCCCGAAGCCACTCCTGCATTGTCTTGGCTGTGTGCTTATGTTCGTTGTCCTGTTGGAAGGTAAACCTTCACCCCAGTCTGAGATCCTGAGCGCTCTGGAGCAGGTTTTCATCAACGATCTCTCCGTACTTTTTTCTGTTCATCTTTCCCTCGATCTACTAGTCTTCCAGTCCCTGCTGCTGAAAAACCTCCCCACAGCATGATGCTGCCACCACCATGCTTCAGTGTAGGGATGGTGCCAGGTTTCCTCCAGATGTGACGCTTGGCATTCAGGCCAAAGAGTTCAATCTTGGTTTCATCAGACCAGAGAATCTTTTTTCTCATGGTCTGAGAGTCTTTTAGGTGCCTTTTGGCAAACTCCAAGTGGGCTGTCATATGCCTTTTACTGAGGAGTGGCTTCCGTCTGGCCACTCGACCATAAAGGCCTGATTGGTGGAGTACTGCAGAGATGGTTGTCCTTCTGGAAGGTTCTCCCATCTCCACAGAGTAACTCTGGAGCTCTGTCAAAGTGACCATTGGGTTCTTGGTCACCTCCCTGACCAAGGTCCTTCTCCCATGATTGCTCAGTTTGGCCAGGCGGCCAGTTCTAGGAAGTGATTTGATGTTTCCAAACGGCTTCCATTTAAGAATGATGAAGTCCACTGTGTTCTTGGGGACCTTCAATGTTGGTAAAATTTTTTGGTAGCCTTCCCCAGATCTGCTACTCTCGGTGCGCTACAGACAATTCCTTCGACATCATGGCTTGGTTTTTGCACTGACATGCACTGTCAACTGTGAGACCGTAAAAAGACAGGTGTGTGCCTTTCCAAATCATGTCCAATATAAGTGGATGCATGTTAGTCTGAGTACCAGTCTCTTAAGCTAACATTCCACTCCTTGTTATTGCTTTGGTACATGACATGGAGTACATGGAGTGGATTAGCTAAAGAGACTGGAACCCAGGTTAGGCACACGTGGCATCTCGGCAACTTTGAGAAAAAAAACATTATATCCGAGTTGTGCCTGTTATCACACTCGTATCTGCCCTCTCATTGGCTAGAAAGGTCTCACCTGCCTCCTCCCGACTGCCTTCCATTTTTGAAGACGTTTATTTTCATTGTTAGAGCAGCCAATGGAGAATCTGGTCAATATAATGGATAATCTGGTTTCACACATCCCCATGTCTTACATTCCCCCCTCAAACTTACTCAACAGTGACCCAAGCGTTGAGCTGAGCACAACTGTAGATCCGGGTCACGGCACCACTGTAAAGAACGGCACGCTTAGTGAGTAAGGGTAAGGATGCTGAGGAGTAAGTTTCCCACATCCCCATGTGCTACACTTCCATATTTTACCAGTCGGCAGTATGTGTTATTTCTGAAATAAGATTTAGCAAATGGTACAGAATTCTGTCCAGGGAACCGTCTCACAGCATGAGGTCTGAGAGAACGATATTAGAATGTCAGTACGCTTCCCACACGCACGCACGCACGCACGCACACACACACACACACACACACACACACACACACACGTGTACAAAACAAACACTGAAACATACCATAAACGAACACGGTCTGCCAATGTGTGGGACTAAGATAGAATTCTCTTAGATACAATGTTACTCATACCGTCATTAGAGACTGTAAGTCATAAGTAGCAATGTTATCCTCAAATGATCCCACCAACTCTGTTGCATAAGATGACTCTGTTGCATTAGATGGAGCTACCTGAGGAGACAGTGATTATGTTTCTATGGGTACCACTCCAAGTGCTTTTGTCTCCTCTCTCCTATGGGCTTTCTGCTGGATGAGTTCTGTAAGCTCAATGTGTGTGTGTGTGTGTGTGTGTGTGTGTGTGTGTGTGTGTGTGTGTGTGTGTGTGTGTGTGTGTGTGTGTGTGTGTGTGTGTGTGTGTGTGTGTGTGTGTGTGTGTGTGTGTGTGTGTGTGTGTGTGTGTGTGTGTGTGTGTGTGTGTGTGTGTGTGCGTGAATGTGAGTGTGAATGTTGGCACGTTCTGTGCATAGAGATCCTGTCTGTGAGTGAAATTCAGAGAGAACCCCCCCCCTTCCACTCATCTCCCCACACACCAGTAGAATAGCAGGACAGTCAGTGTCATATTGGCTGCCTGCTTTAGTTGTTAGACTTTGTTTTGTGCAGCGGGGCTGAAAGAGTGACGAGCGACGCGAAGGACAGTTGCTGAAATTTGCGCCTTCCCTAACCACTAAGTGAGCTGTGATACCGCCAAAGAGGATCCCAGGCAAAACATTGTCAGCCTCACAATCTTCAGCATCTCAGAGGTGTCAACCGCAATGTGACAACAATATGACAGATGAAAAAATTACTTGAAGCACACAAAATTACAAAAACATTTGCCAAATATGCAAATGAACAGCAATTCCAAATCCTCATGAAAGTTTTCACTCACTAACTGTATAAACATTTTAAATCTATTTCATGTCATAACTGCAGTATGTCATTAATTTAGTGATAGACGCCTTCACAAACTTTCTTTAGTCTTCATCCTCAAACAAATAACATGGCACCACAGCACACCAGCAGCATCTTAAGCAACTCTCTGCTTTCCCCTCAACCATGTACTGTACATCCCAGCCCCCACTCTACCGAAGAGCCCAAATCCCTCACCCATGATCATTGTCTTCATCGTCTTCAACTACAACCAATTGTAAAGGACGTCACACTGCTTGCTTAGTGAGGGCCGCTTCCTCCTGATCCGGCTCTTATGAGGCTGGAACGCAGGACATCTGCCTCGCAAACACACGTGACCACCCTCCCGAAGCGTCTTACCTAGGCAGCGCAAGTGGAGACACTTCAGGATGAGGAGTGAGTTCAACAGATCCCCCATCTGCTACACCAGCACATTCACCCAAACAACACAAAGCCTCCCTCACTCTGGTTCATATAATTACTGCAGACATTGTGCACTGGCAGACCGCCAATTAACCACCTGGATGTGAAGTAGTTCAAGGCAAGCAAAACATACATTTATAACTTTTTGAAACAATCAGACGACTCTCCGCTAAGCAGATCGTATATACTGTAGCATTAGGATCTCAGCGAACAAGATTGTTCACAGGGCAAAAACACATTCACCTGTTCTGAATTTCAAAGTCTCATTGAGAGCTACAACACAGCCACACACTGTCCCATGTAAATGGACACAAATCAAATCAAATCAAATGATGACAAGGCAGCTGGCAATGTGCCCAGTGAAACAGTACAGTAGCTGCTGACATACAGTAAAGTGTTGACTTCCCCTCAAACTATATGTCACTCTGGGTGAGTAGAGCTCACCTTCATGGTGCATCCCTGTGTTCTTCGCAGCACACGTGCGAGTGTGTGTGTAGTTTGTGTGTGTGTCCTGGGCAGGAGCCGCACTCTGTTTCCCACAGGGGAGGGAAAGCCGTCCCCTCACAAGCTGATACTCCTGTTTCCTGTACAGCGTCCAAATGAAAGGTATAATGTAGAGTGAAGAAACAGGACGCTACTGAGTCCTGACATGATGCTATCAATCTCCCCCCTCTCCATTTCTCCCTCTCCTTCTTCCTCCCTCTCTCTCACGTTCTCCCTCTCCTCTCTTTCTATACCTCTACTCCTCACACTTCTCCACCCTTTAGTTGGAAACACAGATCGAGAGAGAGATTGGGAAAGATAGATGGTCCATTCTCCTCACCCCTCCTACCCTTTATGATCCAACCCCTCTTCTATTCCATCCAATACAAATCCTCTCCAGCCCTCTTCCCCTCCCTCTGTTCGAGCCATACTGAGTGAGAGTCTCAGCCAGTGGCAGACTGGAGAAAATAACACCCCCTGTAGCTTCTCAGTTCTTTTCACACAAAATCAGACACAGGCATTGACACACTGTATAAATTGATACATGCATATGCATGATTAATATTAAGGAGCTCACATGAATCCAAAGGAAATTGTAGTTGACAGGTCTGTACCAGACAAATGATAAAACCCCAGCGAGTATTATCCATTATAAACTGTGTGGTTCAAGCCCTGAATCGTGATTGGCTGACAGCCGTGGTATATCAGACCGTATACCATGGGTATGACAAAACATTTAACTTACTGCTCTAATTACATTGGTAACCAATTTATAATAGCAATAAGGCACCTCGGGGGGTTGTGGTATATGGTCAATATACCCTGGAAAAGGGCTGTATCCAGCCACTCTACTTTGCGTTGTGCCCAAGAACAGCCCTTAGCTGTGGTATATTGGCCATATACCACACCAACCTCGGGACTTATTGCTTAATTATACAGTTGAAGTCGGAAGTTTACATACACTTAGGTTGGAGTCATTAAAACAAGTTTTTAAACCACTCCACAAACTTCTTGTTAACAATTATAGTTTTGGCAAGTCGGTTAGGACATCTACTTTGTGGATGACAAGTAATTTCTCCAATAATTGTTTACAGACAGATTATTTCACTTAAAATTCACTGTATCACAATTCCAGTGGGTCAGAAGTTTACATACACTAAGCTAACTGTGCCTTTAAACAGCTTGGAAAATTCCAGAAAATGATGTCATGGCATTAGAAGCTTCTGATAGGCTAATGGACATAATTTGAGTCAATTGAAGGTGTACCTGTGGATGAATTTCAAGGCCTACCTTCAAACTCATTGCCTCTTTGCTTGACATCATGGGAAAATCAAAAGAAATCAGCCAAGACCTCAGAAGAAAAGTGTAGACCTCCACAAGTCTGGTTCAGTCTTGGGAGCAATTTCCAAACGCCTGAAGGTACCACGTTCATCTGTACAAACAATAGTACGCAAGTATAAACACCATGGGACCACGCAGCCGTTATACCGCTCAGGAAGGAGACGCATTCTGTCTCCTAGAGATGAACGTGCGAAAAGTGCAAATCAATCCCAGAACAACAGCAAAGGACCTTGTCAAGATGAAGGAGGAAACAGGTACAAAAAGTATCTATATCCACAGTAAAACGAGTCCTATATCGACATAACCTGAAAGGCCTCTCAGCAAGGAAGAAGTCACTGCTCCAAAACTGCCATAAAAAAGACAGACTACGGTTTGCAACTGCACATGGGGACAAAGATCATACTTCTTGGAGAAACGTACTCTGGTCTGATGAAACAAAATATAACTGTTTGGCCATAATGACCATTGTTATGTTTGGAGGAAAAAAGGGGAGGCTTGCAAACCGAAGAACACCATCCCAACCGTGAAGCACGGGGGTGGCAGCATCATGTTGTGGGGGTGTTTTGCTGCAGGAGGGACTGGTGCACTTCACAAAATAGATGGCATCATGAGGGAGGAAAATGATGTGGATATATTGAAGCAACATCTCAAGACATCAGTCAGGAAGTTAAAGCTTGGTCGCAAATGGGTCTTCCAAATGAACAATGACCCCAAACATACTTCCAAAGTTGTGGCAAAATGGCTTAAGGACAACAAAGTCAAGGTATTGGAGTGGCCATCACAAAGCCCTGACCTCAATCCTACAGAAAATGTGTGGGCAGAACTGAAAAAGCGTGTGCGTGCAAGGCCTACAAACCTGATTCAGTTACACCAGCTCTGTCAGGAGGAATGGGCCAAAATTCACCCAACTTATTGTGGGAAGCTTGTGGAAGGCTACCCGAAACGTTTGACCCAAGTTAAACAATTTAAAAGCAATGCTACCAAATACTAATTGAGTGTATGTAAACTTCTGACCCACTGGGAATGTGATGAAAGAAATAAAAGCTGAAATAAATTATTATCTCTACTATTATTCTGACATTTCACATTCTTAAAATAAAGTGGTGATGCTAACTGACCTAAGACAGGGAATTTTACCAGGATTAAATGTCAGGAATTGTGAAGCGCTGAGTTTAAATGTATTTGGCTCAGGTGTATGTAAACTTCCGACTTCAACTGTACATACAATGCAAATGTGTAGATTCTTAACAAGTGGCCAACAGCAAAGGAAAGACATGACGAACACTGTTGGTGGCGTGGAGTGGCGAACTGTCAGCTATGTCCTTAAATCTCATGTGAATTACATCCAAATTTTACCAACAGGCTAAGAACCCACACAGAAATGTATTGTATAGATGAAGATTTAAAGCCACAATGATGACAAAAGAGTGACCTTTTTTAATATTACAGGTGTCATGATGTGGCCCTTTCTGGGTGTAAGTCGTGGCTTCCGCCTCTCTGACCCTCTCCTACATCCAGGTTCTGTTTTCTCAGGTCGTAAATTCCCGGTGGAGAACAAAGGATTTCACTTGGCCGAACTCCTAAATCCCCAAAATGGGGAAATGAAACTATATGTCCACTTGTGAGAATGTGGGAAGGGTCCGTGGACCATTAAGGGACAGTTATGTTGAGTGTGTTTCATTTGGTCACAAAGAACAGGAAACACACATAACTATATCTCTGAATGTTTAGATTTCTCAATGATGGTATTTGCATCTAATTCTTGTATAAAATTAATGAGTAAAGATGAAACTATTTGTGAAATGATGTAATGTGATGTTAAACCTTTAATATGAGAGAATTGTATTCCCTTTAAAGTTTAACTAAGTCATTGGCCCGCCCCCGTGAGCACAGACATGATCAGGCGTCATGGAACCGCCCTCTTCTACTGTTACAAATAAAAGCCCCTCCTAAAAAAATCCTTTTCAAACTAAGCAAACCCACAGCGTGAGCTGGGATTGCGAATAGTTATTGAATTCCTAACCATACCACGTGGAGCGGAGCATTGGCTACACGGCTGTAAATGGTTAAACTCTGAGACTATCGATCCCTACAGAATAAGAGCAAATCTTAGATACTAATTACTAGTCTGTAGCTAGAAATTATGTAAACCTGGGATGCGAATACCGACAACCGCCGAACCATCTATCCTATGAGAACATTTTTGAATGGTACTCTGAAGTATTCATTCTAACCACGAAAGACTGATCTTCAGGGAAACAGAAAGAGAGAGAGAGAGAGACTCGGCAGACGGACCGGATTCCAACAGAGAAGACAACAATGACATACACTGTAAATATGTACTTGCAATTATTCTCGAATGAGCGGCCATTCATGTGCGAAGGATTAGCATTTCAATGTATATAATTATAGACTGTGTAATGAATCCATTTTGTTTTTCCCGCTCTCTCTCAGTCCACACCCCCTTCCCTTTGTCCACCAAGCCGTCATATCGGTTTAGCCCACTAGGGAATCTTCCCTATCATTGTTAGTAACCAATATCTACTGTTGGTTTGTTTATGCATTTCTGTGATTATTTAGTTAGTTAGTAAATAATTGGTTAAGCCAACTGGTGTATGGATGATTTATAGTAGAGGCTGGGTTCGTGCAGATAACCATCAATTTACGACGTTCAGATGAGACTGACCTGAGGTAAAGAATAATTAATTAATAGAAGACTAATTGATCAGATATTAAAATATCTGAAGAGCTATATTCAGAAAATTATAACAGTGTAATCTGAAGATTTTCCGTGGTGCCCTGACTTACTAGTTAATTAAATTTACGTGATTAGTTTAATCACGTAATAATAATTTCAGAGAATTGATTTGATAAAATAACAGTCTTCACCTTTAATGACGCCAAAGACACGACATAGGATTAACTTAATGATCTATTGAAACTAATCAATTAGATTAATATGTCACAATTCTAAGTAGATATACACAATGTCTCCCATTGTGATAGTGGCACTGCAGTGTGTTTGTGCAGTCAGGGAAGGAGATGCTGTCTCTACTTTGTGTGCCAAGAGAGAGCGTTAGAAAGAGAGAGGGCAGCTCGCAACACAAGTCTCCCCACACTGTGCACTGACTGAAAATTGTTTAAGCAACAATTACCAAGCTATTGCAAAGTACATACACAAAAACACTTTGTATTATGACTCATGGTATTTCCACAGTCTGATTTAAATTATGATCCTGTCTTGGCTGTCAAGAAACCTTGATCAGAATGTAATGTTTTGTAGACTCATGAACACCCTATCAGAGCATCAACCTTCCCTGCAGCACTATCATAACAAACAGCCACCAATAGAGGACAGTCTCATCACACCGTTTTCCTATAACACAGGCAGATCTGCCATTGACTTCCATCACCAAACAGAAGTAAATCATTTGTGAGGGTGTCATTGTGAGCATCTGGTCAAATCCATAGGTGTCTAATCTGTTTTCTGTCTAGTCTTTTGGGATTGCTGTGTGTTTACCCCTCCGTCTGTCTGTGATAGTCCATCTTCTCTAACCTGCCAGATCTGATTTGTTAGTTTCGGTAGATCTATCAGAGCACCCTAGCTGAATTATCGGATCCATCTTTGTCTTTGCTCATCTGTCTGCTATGTCTATCTAGCTAACGGCTGATCTGCTTTGCTGCTGTTCTATCGGATCTATCGCTGCTATTCAACCTTAGTGTGCTTTACAGTATTTATTACTGACTGTACAGTTTTATCTCACACATCTCTATTCTAATTGGTCAGTGCTATCTGATCTACAGAGTGCATCTGTGTTGTGCTGTGTTAGACAGTGAGTGTGTGTGCAGTTCTGGACAATGAAGCACCCAGCTGACTCACGATCAAATAGGGAACAATAAACATTTCACAGACCCAAATCCAGGAAAGCCATAAATCAGATCATTGGAAATGAGAGGGGGGATAAAGACATGCTGTATACTACTTGAGAGGGGTAAAGGGACTGGGCTGGCAAGCATATTCCCCACAGATGACAGCTAGCAGAGACAAAAGCAGACTACCGCACCATCGTGCCTACCAAATTACAGTATCTTATACAATACAATAGAGCCCTCTATGAGTACGTAATGAAGCAAAAACAAAGCCATTGATATTACAACGCATGGTTCAAAATCACAGACGACAGCTTGAAAAACAAAGAATTAACAAACAATGATGCCAGCTGTTTGATCAAACTGACAGATAAACACAGCTAACTATCTCGGAATGTGTTCACATGGAAAAACTACACCAGATGGCAGTTGTTCCTGAAAACTCATCCATCCACTCAGTAAAGTTCCTCTTCAGGAGATGAAAAGATTGTATTGCAGAAGAAAATTAAGCTCTGATCTTCAGTCACTCTTCAGTCACTCTACTGAAAAGTTTTCCCCACTCACTTATTTACAAACCGTACCTTTCAGAGACTACAGTTATAAACACCCAGTGAAAATATGATGCTGACCATAAAAAGCTTTATCAATTATCAAATCAGGATGACACAATCAAAAGTGGTGATTCACATTAATGTAATGTCGTGAAATATCAATTCCAGTTCCAAATGTTGACGATAATGATTTTTTCATTAACAATCACGTATTTCCACTGACGTCTAATTATCACAGTTGCATTAAATTGCATTTGATGCAATATATCAGGGATGTGAAAATATATAATGGGAATGGGGGTAGAGGGGTTGGGGTGTGGTGGGATGGCAGAGAAAGAAATGTACTAATGTACGAGTGATATATGTTGCAATTGCCCTTGGCATATACTTTGTGCAATTTAATTAGATTTGCATTGAATTATGCTCACTTCGAGGCAAGCAACACTGAAGCATGCATGAGAGCACCAGCTGTTATGGACGACTGTGTGATCACGCTCTCCGTAGCCGATATGAGCAAGACCTTTAAACAGGTCAACATTCACAAAGCTGCAAGGCCAGATGGATTACCAGGACGTGTTCTCAAAGCATTCGCGGACCAACTGGCAAGTGTCTTCACTGACATTTTCAACCTCTCCCTGACTGAGTCTGTAATACCTACATGTTTCAAACAGACTACCATAGTCCCTGTGCCCAAGAAAGCGAAGGTAACCTGCCTAAATGATTACCGCCCCGTAGCACTCACGTCGGTAGCCATGAAGGGCTTTGAAAGGCTTGTCATGGCTCACATCAACACCATCATGCCGGAAACACTACACAACTGACAGACCCATTAATAATATACACTGGAAGGCCACTCCCTGTCCCTAAGCTTCTCCATATGTTCCTATTTATGATCTCAAATGTATCTGTGAAGAAAAGGAATGAAAAGTGCATAAATAATGTTGCAATGGCCATGCAGTGAAGCGATGATAATACGGTCACTAGTCAGGATTTAAGGTGGTGTTATCCAGCAGCAGCTCTTTAAAGATATATCCAGTCATTCAATTGCTTTATGAATGAGTAAGAGGGAGAATCAGTGATGAAATAACATTCAAGTACATGTTATTTTATTTTTACTGTCAATACAGTGTACAAACCAAATTAACCAACAATATTCACGTCTGATAAACAAAAGAATAACATCAACTCTTGTCTCTCTCCATTGTCACGGCCTGATCTTTTCTGGACTCCATTCCCGCCTGCCTGACCATTCTGCCTGCCCTGACCTCGAGCCTGCCTGCCATTCTTTACCTCTGGAACTCTGAACTGGTTTTGACCTTTTGCCTGTCCACGAGCATTCTCTTGCCTACCCCCTTTGGATTGTTAATAAACATCTTGGACTCTAACCATCTGCCTCCTGCATCTGGGTCTCGCCTTGTGCCCGTATCCATTTAGACTTTGCCAAACAGGAGATGCCCGGGAGGCTTCTGAGAACAAGATTCTGTTCACTTCAACAATGCTGATTACAGTAGTGATAACTTCAACAATACTGAAGACTGTAGCATGCAGTAGAAATGCAATTTTCTGAAAGCTATGATTAATAATAGACCAACTCAGTGGCCTTGTGGTTAGAGTGTCTGCCCTGAGATTGGAAAGTTGTGAATTCAATAGCAGGTCGAGTCATACCAAACTATCAAAATGGCACCTGATTTGTACTGTCCAGAGGGGTGAAATTGTATATCAAGCTGCCTCATGCTACAGAAACAGGAAATAGGCTCTTGCCCTATGAGCTGTTCTGTCTTGTGCAAGGCTACTTTAATTACTATGATTAATAATGCTATTATAAAACAATGGGAAATGTGTGATGCATTGCTGAGATCCATTTATCTCTACTGATCTCGCATATGGTCAATTCAAAGGATTTCAACAGCTATCTAGTAAGGCATGGAAGTTTAATGCAAAACACTTTACCAAAAGTGCAGAGGGGATTTGAGTTAACTGGGGATATTAGGCTAATGTGGCTGATATTAGGCTAATGTGGTGTGTAGAGGGTAAAGTTCTTGTGCGTGTCTGGGATTTGGGAACATCTGGTACTTGATCAGGTCTTGAGGGTTGGGGCTGAACTGTAACTGAAGCATGTTACCCTATGATTGTTTACCGGGTCAGACCTAACATTTGAGATGAGATGAATAAAAAGCAATTGTAGTCGGATGCATGTGAAGAATACACAACTAACTGCTGTATTAACCTGACATACAGTATCATAGAAGTTGGGTAAGAGGATAGTTTACTATTCCAATTGATTTAATCCAAAATAGCTGTTCAATAGATTTTTAAATCTACTGTAGCTTTACATGAGTTGTTTTAATGATAGTGATGCACCTTACCATTTCAAAAATACGTACAGTTGAAGTCGGAAGT
Source organism: Salvelinus fontinalis (assembly GCF_029448725.1). Lineage (NCBI taxonomy): Eukaryota > Metazoa > Chordata > Actinopteri > Salmoniformes > Salmonidae > Salvelinus > Salvelinus fontinalis. Next base: position 58,244,488 of record NC_074665.1, on the reverse strand, counting down.
TTACATACACCTTAGCCAAATACATTTAAACTCAGCTCTTCACAATTCCTGACATTTAATCCTAGTAAATATTCCCTGTTTTAGGTCAGTTAGGATCACCACTTTATTTTAAGAATGTGAAATGTCAGAATAGTAGTAGAGAGAATGATTTATTTCAGCTTTTATTTCTTTCATCACATTCCCAGTGGGTCAGAAGTTTACATACACTCAATTAGTATTTGGTAGCATTGCCTTTAAATTGTTTAACTTGGGTCAAACGTTTCGGGTAGCCTTCCACAAGCTTCCCACAATAAGTTGGGTGAATTTTGGCCCATTCCTCCTGACAGAGCTGGTGTAACTGAATCAGGTTTGTAGGCCTCCTTGCTCGCACATGCTTTTTCAGTTCTGTCCACACATTTTCTATAGGCTGGAGGTCAGGGCTTTGTGATGGCCACTCCAATACCTTAACTGTTGTCCTTAAGCCATTTTGCCACAACTTTGGAAGTATGCTTGGGGTCATTGTCTATTTAGAAGACCCATTTGCGACCAAGCTTTAACTGCCTGACTGATGTCTTGAGATGTTGCTTCAATATATCCACATCATTTTCCTGCCTCATGATGCCATCTATTTTGTGAAGTGCACCAGTCCCTCGTGCAGCAAAGCACCCCCACAACGTGATACCTCTACTCCTGTGCTTCACGGTTGGGATGGTGTCCTTCGGCTTGCAAGCCTCCCCCTTTTCCATCCAAACATAACGATGGTCATTATGGCCAAACAGTTCTATTTTTGTTTCATCAGACCAGAGGACATTTCTCCAAAAAGTTCGATCTTTGTCCCCATGTGCAGTTGCAAACCATAGTCTGGCTTTTTTATGGTGGTTTTGGAGCAGTGGCTTCTTCCTTGCTGAGCGGCCTTTCAGGTTTTAACGATATAGGACTCGTTTTACTGTGGATATAGATACTTTTGTACCTGTTTCCTTCAGCATCTTCACAAGGTCCTTTGCTGTTGTTCTGGGATTGATTTGCACTTTTCGCACCAACTGAATGTCTAAAGTATCCATTACATTCTTTTGAAATATGAACACAGAAATACTGGACATTTTGAACTCTTGAATCGGTCTTTGTCTCAACTCGGACACGATTCGCTCCGGTCTTGGTCTTGAATCGGTCTCGCTTTAGGTGGTTTCGAACACAACACTGCTCTTATTATTTGTTCACACCCTCCCCTTACCAAGTAGGTCTATGTCATTACGGAAAGAGTTGGTGCGTGTGAAAACGTTTGATCTAGGAGCCTCAGTGACAAACATTCCATTATTATAATTCATTACACCCGCACTTCCATCCAAACCTCTTTAAATCCCGTACAAGTACCCGCCTCTGCCAGTAATGAACTTGGCCTCAGATCTTATGTTCAAATGTATTATATATAAATAAAACACCCATATTTCATTATATCAGAAGCCATCATGATATATAGAAAATCAATATACCACTGTACAGAACAATATATTCTGACACCAAGAAAGACAGCATAGGAACAACAAATAAACAAATTTGAAGTCATTTCAGGACATCTAATCCACATATTCATTGATTTTGAATGCGTTCCCATTTCCATATATCTCAGTGTTAGACTTCACAGCTGTGCTAAGTAGTGCTATTGAAAGCTTCACTATGGTGTTGATGCAGTTAGTGCCCTCTGTCACAGACAGACAGTAAGCTTTTAACTTCCCACGGGAAGCTAATTAAAAAGCAGACATTCTCACACATTGTTATGGAGCCATCATGTAAAGTGAGGCTCTGCACACTGCACATCATCCCTTTCATGAGGCCATAATGTTGTGATCCTTAGATCTTTTTGACTTGGCAATAGCACCCTCTGCTGTATCTGTGGTTATAGTGACCAATGTGCGCTGACAAATACTGGACAGTAAGGCTCTAGTGTTTGGTTTATTCTTGTTCTATAATATCAAAACCAATGCCGGCCAAGCTAAACTAAAACTTCCTTTTCTCTTTCATCTCCATGTTCTCCCTCTTCTGGAATATTCCCCAGGCTTATGGTTTTATTTGCCTGTACATTTAGTTGGAATTCTGTCTTGCCACTGTCAACTCAGATGTAAGGCAAGCTCAATCTCAGTGCATAAAATATCAAATAAACCCAACATTTGTGGATGACATGTTTGAATTAAACTATGATGACGACATGATGATGAAACAGCAGTTTCACCCATGCCCTTGGTAGAGGACGAAGTTTGAAAGTTAAAGCTTAATTGGCAAGTCTACAAGTTGATGTAATGTTTCTTGTCATTTCAGGTCATAACTATACTACTAACTTATTCTACTGAGCCATTTACTTTCTTCGTATTCTTATATATATTCTTACAAAAATTGTTGTTGTCGAGAAGGAACCTGCAGGTAAGCATTTCATTGGACGGTGTATACCATACGTATTCTGTACATACAACTAATAAAACTTTAAACTAACACTCAGACGATCGGGGATTGAATGTGTGGCATCAGCAGAGAAAAGGTGGTGACTGAACTGTCCCTTTTCTTTAACTCTAACAGACATTGTGGAAATGGGTGAGAAGGCAGCCAGCCAGACATGGCAGCTGATCCCATTAGTTTTACTGTCACAGCTAGGGCTTCTCCAATCTCTCCCTGAGAAGAAAACAGCTCTGGGAACAGAAATACTTCATTATCCAGACACCCTGCCCCCCGTTGGGAGACTGACATTTGCCTCAGTAAAAAGGTTCTCTTGCATCAATACACTCAACCTGTAAAGTTCAAAGGCACTTTAACTAAGGCAATGAGTCTTACATCTTTAGATCAAAAATGTCTTCACATATAGCTCTGCTTCATATTGAACTACATTATGCCTCACCAGTGAGATGATTTGCCTAGCTGCTAGTCTGTTTTGTTATAAACAAAGCAAAGATAGGCTACTGATTTGTTTATTTAGAACCCCAATTAGCTTTTACTAATTGCAACAGCTAGGCTACTCTTCCTGTAATTCAACATATCAAACACTAGATGAGTGGCACAGTGGTCTAAGGCACTGCATCGCAGTGCTAGATGTGCTACTAGAGATTCTGGGTTCGAGTCCAGACTCTGTCACAGCTGGGCCGTGACCGGGAGACCCATGGGGCGGTGCACAATTGGTCCGGGTTAGGGGAGGGTTTGGCCGGCAGGGATGTCCTTGTCCCGTCGCGCAATAGTGACTCCTGTGGCGAGCCGGGCACAGTGCACGCTGACATGGTCGTAAGGTGTTTCCTCCGACACATTGGTATGGCTGGCTTCCAGTTTAAGTGGGCATTGTGTCAAGCAGCAGTGCGGCTTGGCTGGGTTGTGTTTCGGAGGATGCACGGCTTTCGCCTTTCCTGAGTTTGTATGGGAGTTGCAGGGATGAGACCAGACTGTAACGACAAATTGGGGTAAAAAAAATAAACAAAAAACACTAGCTGAGTTATGTGAATGATTATCTTCCTGCCTCATGTCCATAGATATACAGTTGAAGTTGGAAGTTTACATCTTCCATAACCCTAAACCATAACCATACACAAAATAAATCTAAACTCAGTTTTGCACAATTCCTGACATTTAATCCTAGTAAAAGGATTAGGTCAGTTAGGATCACCACTTTATTTTAAGAATGCGAAATGTCAGAATAATAGCAGAAAGAATTATTTATTTCAGCTTTTATTTCTATCATCACATTCCCAGTGGGTCAGAAGTTTACATACACTCAATTAGTATTTGGTAGCATTGTCTTTAAATTGTTTAACTTGGGTCAAACGTTTCGGGTAGCCTTCCACAAACTTCCCACAATAAATTGGGTGAATTTTGGCCCATTCCTCCTGACAGACCTGGTGTAACTGAATCAGGTTTGTAGGCCTCTTTGCTCGCACACGCTTTTTCAGTTCTGTCCACACATTTTCTATAGGTTGGAGGTCAGGGCTTTGTGATGGCCACTCCAATACCTTAACTGTTGTACTTAAGCCATTTTGCCACAACTTTGGAAGTATGCTTGGGGTCATTGTCTATTTGGAAGACCCATTTGCGACTAAGCTTTAACTGCCTGACTGATGTCTTGAGATGTTGCTTCAATATATCCACATCATTTTCCTGCCTCATGATGCCATCTATTTTGTGAAGTGCACCAGTCCCTCCTGCAGCAAAGCACCCCCACAACATGATGCTGCCACCCCCGTGCTTCACGATTGGGATGGTGTTCTTCGGCTTGGAAGCCTCCCCCTTTTCCATCCAAACATAACGATGGTCATTTTGGCCAAACAGTTCTATTTTTGTTTCATCAGACCAGAGGACATTTCTCCAAAAAGTACGATCTTTGTCCCCATGTGCAGTTGCAAACCGTAGTCTGTATTTTTTATGGTGGCTTTGGAGCAGTGGCTTCTTCCTTGTGGAGCGGCCTTTCAGCTTATGTCAATATTGGACTTGTTTAAGTGTGAATGTAGATACTTTTGTACCTGTTTCCTCCAGCATCTTCACAAGCTCCTTTACTGTTGTTCTGGGAATGATTTGCACTTTTCGCACCAAAGTACGTTCATCTCTAGGAGACAGAACGCGTCTCCTTCCTGAGTGGTATGACGGCTGCGTGGTCCCATGGTGTTTATACTTGTGTACTATTGTTTGTACAGATGAACGTGGTACCTTCAGGCGTTTGGAAATTGCTCCCAAGGATGAACCAGACTTGTGGAGGTCTACAATGTTTTTCTGAGGTCTTGGCTGATTTCTTTTGATTTTACCATGATGTCAAGCAAAGAGGCACTGAGTTTGAAGGTAGGCCTTGAAATACATCCACAGGTACACCACCAATTGACTCAAATTATGTCAATTAGACTATCAGAAGCTTCGAAAGCCATGACATAATTTTCCAGCTTGGAATTTTCCAAGCTGTTTAAAGCCACAGTCAATTTTAATGTATGTAAATTTCTGACCCACTGGAATTGTTATACAGTTATATATATGTTATGTTATAAAGCTTACTGTCTGTCTGTGACAGAGGGCACTAACTGCATCAACACCATAGTGAAGCTTTCAATAGCACTACTTAGCACAGCTGTGAAGTCTAACACTGAGATATATGGAAATGGGAACGCATATATGTTATATAAGTTAAATAATCTGTCTGTAAACAATTGTTGGAAAAATTACTTGTGTCATGCACAAAGTAGATGTCCTAACCAACTTGACAAAACTATAGTTTGTTCACAAGAAATTTGTTGAGGTGTTGAAAAACGAGTTTTAATGACTCCAACAGAAGTGTATGTACACTTCCGACTTCAACTATATGATGATTAAGTGATAATTCCCTCGAAGCCGGTGTTTGGAGGATATATTTTCACGTGCCGATATGCTCCAAACACATTATCACTGTTATACAACGTGTTACCAACATATTCAAATAATGATTGACATATTTTAATTCAAAATATTATTATGATTAATTTATTCATACTCTTTCTACCTTCCAGAAGATATAGTCCCGAAACAAATCTAGGGTTGCTAGCAAAGCCGGCTGATCGTTCCTTCTTGTGGTTCGGTTGTCAGAGACGCGACCCAGTCGTTCAGTCTTTTTGTTCTATATCTATGGATGCGACCCAGTCATTCGTTCTAAATGTTGCATTGCCATACTGGCTGGCAACTTTCTTATTATTGCTTGCTAGCTAGCCAACTACGGCTAACTTACAGTCACGCAAAACAGTGCAGAAATAATAACAGCAGTAGCTGCATTTGTTTAAGCTGTTTTCTAGTGACATTTATTTGGATGCATCCATAACAATGAGCTAATGAGGTGTAGCAGTGTGATGTTGTTCCCCTAGATTACGCACCAAATTGCACACAAGGACCAATTCAAATAGGCCAGGTCAAGAGGGGATGTTAATAATCTGATAATAATAATAATAATTCAGTGTATTTTTTTATTTAATTACAGCTGCATAGCTAATGTTTTTATTTGGTGTACAAACACTTTTTCATACCAATATTGTACATACAAGTGATTGTAAAAGTTTTGTATATTTTGGTTTGGCCCATCGCGGGTTATCTGTATCCCCATACCACTTTATCATTCTCTTTTGCCTGACCCTCGGCTAGCAAGGTATGTTGTCCTTGGCTCCGAAACTGTTTAATATAAAACCGTCATAAGGTTATACAATGTACTGTTTTGCAACCATACGTTTGTTATAGTGTGGACAGTGTAGGAATTTATGTTAACAAGTTTCACAGAGCTCACTGACTGGGGTATCTGTTGTAACTTCTAAGTACTTGTGACAGTGGTTGAGTGAGTGTACATGTGCTCGCGCAGGTGCCGGATAGCTGTGACTGCACCAAGGGTAACGTGTGTGTTGTCTCTTCGTGTGCAGGTATGTCTTTTATTTTGTCAGAATTATGTTCTGTATAGTTTTACTTGTATATGCTGTTGTGCAGCGAGTGTGTGCACGCAGCACCTGTTAATTCCTTTTGGCGCTCTTTTGCCTGACCCTCGGCTAGCAAGGTGCCGGATAGCTGTGACTGCACCAAGGGTAACGTGTGTGTTGTCTCTTCGTGTGCAGGGCAAATAAAAAGATTTCAACGAGCAGACCATCAGTTGTGGCAGCGTCTTCATTAAGAATTACACAACGCAGAACGAACCACGCTACAAACTGGTGCCGCGACCTGCCGACTGGTTAGCTCAAGCTGACCACCGGAGCTGTGCATGTGGAGGAGATGTGCGACCCGCGCATGCGCACTTGTTGATGGTTTGCTATAAGTGAATGTATACTGTAAATAGTGAAGGTGAATGTAGCATATTCACTAGATAATTGTATTGGCGTTTATTTGCATGTTTTGAGGGAATTTGTTTATTGCATTTTTTTTTTGTATTTGTATGCAGTAAATTACATTGTAGTTTAGTTCTCTATTGAGCCATGGAAGACTCAAGTCCATAAGATGAGTTATGCTGGGGATTTTGGTGTGGTTAGTGTGGGTAGAGGGAGGGGTGTCCATGCATTTACACCATTGGTACAGTCAGCTCCTGGGAGTAGAGTGGCTGCTAGTCCTGAGTTTACAAGCACTGGGAGGGGTAGGCTGTTTACTCCACCTGACCAGGGTATCCCACCTCTGTCTCTTGATGTACCATTGTCCCCAGTCCTCAGTAATAATGGGACACCGAGTCAGCTTAGTGACCTTATAAAGCAGATTGGTTCAGAGATAGGAGAATCTATCAGGGCGAGTTTACTGCAGCCTGGGGCTTCAAGTCTTTCTCCTGCCCATTCCCCTGACCAATCACAGCAGTTTCCCCGGCCTGAACAATGTGGGTCAACTTTTATTGATGCGTCCAAGCTGAATCTGGTTGTGAAGTCAGAGGTTAGTGCTCCACCTTTCTTCAGGGGTGATGGCTCAGATAAGTACTCTGTCCTGGAGTGGGAGGAGCTAATGGGAGTCTACCTAGAGAAGAGGGGTTACACTGGGTCTGAGAATGTTGGGGAGGTGATGTCTAGGCTCATGGGGAGGGCACGGGATGTGACCAAAGTCTGGATGCGTAACAACCCTGTTGTCACAGATGTTAAGGCAGTGTTCAGTGTTCTCAAGCAACACTTTGGGGATACTGTCTACTCAGGTATGCCATTAGCTGACTTCTATTCAATGAGACCATATGCTAATGAGGGTCCACTAGATTTCTGGATTAGGCTTAACAAAGCTGCAGAAGCAGCTGAACAGTACCTTGTAAGTGAGGGTAGAACCTTGCCCAATCAGTGCTCAGAGTTGGCAGTCATGTTTGTACGTAACTGTCCTGATAAAGAGTTGGCCCAAGTGTTCAAATGCAAACCCCTTCGTGACTGGACAGCCAGTGAGGTACAGGATCGTTTGGATGAACTGTTAAGGGAGCGTAAAGCATGTAGAACACAACTTTCACAGCAGGTGGCTGCTGTCTTCGACTCCCCCCAGGAGGAAGTGGATCCTGAGAGCAGACCTAATGTGTCATCTTTTTCTCGATGTGGCCGTGAACCAGAACAGGCCCAGTCTGTATCTGAGGGTGGGACATTAGAGAAGGTTTTGATTATGCTAGAGAAGGCTCTTGTCAGCAATACTCAGTCTGTGAACAGAGGGCCCCGTAAACAGTTCCCCAAACGTGAGCGTGAGTGCGCTGTCTGTGGAAGCACTAATCACTGGACCAAAGCTCACTGTCAGATGCACCAGCTGTGTTTCAAGTGCTTCTCTCCTGGCCACATGAGCTTTGACTGTAGTGAGACTGGGAAGCGAAAGAGCCCTGTATGTGGGCAGACTGGCAGGTCTCAGGAAAACTAGAAAGCCTCCATTCTGAGGAGGGCAATGTGAGGCAGTCTAATTTTTCCTCCACTGATGATGATATCCAATCTGTTTATTCTTATTTTTGTGAGTCAGTACCCAAGAACAACACAGTAATTTTTCAGAACACAATGAGAATTTCTCAGAATGACAGTTTGTTTTACACCACCGTGCTAGTACAGGATAAAGTTGAGCTGAAGGGGATGTTAGATAGTGGGTCCATGGCTACTACTCTGCGCGCAGATATTGTACCTCGGTTGAGGGAGGCAGGAGTGGTAGAGGGGAACTTTCTAGCTCCTTCAGACATCATACTGGTGGGTTGTGGTGGGACGCAAACTAGCCCAGTGGGCATGTGTGACTTGAAACTACAGCTTTATGGCTTCAGTTATGTAGTCCCAGTGCTGATTGTAGATGGGCAGGTTGATGAACTCATTGTTGGCACTAACGTGTTGAAGTCTCTGATTAGACAGTTCAAATCAAATGACAGCTACTGGCAGGTGGTGGGTACGCCAGGTCCCTCTGGACAGTGTGAGGACAGCCAGTTCCTGCGTCTCCTATCAAATCTGGAGAGATGGAGAGGAGACTCCATCCCAGATAAAGTGGGCACCATTAAGTTGAAGAGGGCAGTAACGCTCCAACCCATGAGTGAGCATCTTGTGTGGGGCCGCTTACCCCCAAAGACAAAACTCTCTGTGGGCAGTACTGTTGTTGTCGAACCCAGCACGTCTCGTTGTGTGAATCGACACATACTAGTAGGGAGAGTAGTTACGCCTCTGTGGGGGGATGGATGGCTCCCTGTGAAGATTGTGAATCCAACAACTTCGCCAGTTACCCTGAGACGAAATGCTAAAGTGGCAGATGTGTACCCTTGTATTGCATTGGAGGATTTTGATGATGTCAAGCAGAAAGCTGCTTACCAGAACGTGGCAAAAGCACAATGTGACAGCTCACATGGCAGTCTTACAGCCAAGAGTTCAGTTGATGGCAGTGTAGTTAATGGAAACAGTACACTGAGCAATCTTGGACTTCAAGGCCTGTCGGTTGAGGAGTGTCCAGTCTCACAGTTCTGGAAAGACAAACTTGTCGGTTTAATTGAGAAGTATGACACGGTGTTCTCTAGACATAGCCTGGATTGTGGAGAGGCAAAAGAGTTCTGCCATCGCATACGGCTGACTGATGACCGCCCATTTCGATTACCTTATCGTAGGCTTTCTCCAGCTGATTACCAAAAACTCAGGGAAACACTGGATGATATGGAGGAAAAGGAAATCGTCAGAAAATCCAGCAGCGAGTATGCCTCACCATTGGTGCTGGTATGGAAAAAGAATGGGGACTTGCGTCTATGTACTGACTTTAGGTGGTTAAACGCCCGCACAGTGAAGGATGCTCATCCCCTGCCTCATCAGGCTGATGTACTGGCGGCGCTGGGAGGTAATGCCTTCTTCAGCACAATGGACTTGACATCAGGGTACTACAATGTGCCACTGCATGAAGAGGATAAGAAATACACTGCCTTTTCCTCTCCTTTAGGTCTGCACGAGTACAATCGTTTGCCTCAGGGCCTTTGCAACAGCCCGGCTACGTTTATGAGAATGATGCTGACCATCTTTGGGGACCAAAACTTTCTAAGTCTCCTTTGCTATTTGGATGATCTGATGGTTTTTGCTAAGACGGAGGAAGAGAGTCTGCAGAGACTTGAGATGGTTTTCCAGCGGTTGCAGGAGCACAATCTTAAACTGTCTCCGTCTAAGTGCAAGTTTTTGAGGAGGTCTGTTAAGTTTTTGGGCCACATCATTTCTCAGGAGGGCGTAGCCACTGATCCTGCTAAGATTCAAACCATTTTGAATGTGACTGAGAGTGAGATGATGGAAGCTGATGGTGTCACTCCGTCTCCTAGCAAAATCCGTTCTTTCCTTGGTATGGTAGTATACTATCAACACTACATTGAGAATTGTTCCATGGTTGCTAGGCCATTGTTTCAGCTGACTACAGGTCAGAAGAAGCCTAGGAGAGGCAAGGGCAGAAAGAGGCCTGGTCCCTCTCGCAGGCTCACTGCTGCAGACTGGACTGCCGAGTGTCAACTCGCTTTTGAAGCTTTGAAAGCAGCACTAGTTGACCAGGCACTGCTGGCTCATCCAGATTTTTCTCAGCCATTTTTGCTTTCTGTTGATGCATCTACTAGTGGTTTGGGAGCGGTACTATCCCAAGTGCAAGATGGGAAGGCCATAGCCAGGCCAATAGCTTTTGCTAGTAAATCTCTTAATCATGCACAATCCAAGTATCCTGCTCACCGGCTGGAATTTCTAGCCATGAAATGGGCCATTCATGATAAGTTCAGCCATTGGCTGCGAGGGCATAAGTTTACGGTGTGGACCGACAACAATCCACTCAAATATATTCTTACAAAGCCGAGACTTGATGCATGTGAGCAGAGATGGGTTGCAAAGCTGGCACCTTTTGATTTTGATATCCAGTACATACCAGGGCCCAAGAATGTCGTTGCTGATGCTTTGAGCAGAGAGCCATTTGTCCGCCCCAAAGTTCTGCACCGACTGACAAGAATTCCATATGATGTCCTGCTGGAGGAAGCCAGAGGTCTTCGACTGGATGATGTACAAGACATGTTCCGTCTCTCCTGTGAGCAGCCCGAGGCTGGCTGTGGAACGTCTATGGCTCCTGGGAGTGAGTTGAGTAGAGCTGGAGACGATGTCAGTGGGTTGGTTTCCTGTGAAGAGGTGTCTGCTGTCCTCCAAGCCCATCGCCGATGGGATGATGGTGCCACAGTGAGGTCCGTTTCACATGTGCAGCACCTTGAGAAGTTGATGTCCATGGGTCAGAGCCCTTTACCTGTCCTTACACACAAGGAGCTGTATGATAACCAGTCACTGGATCCTATCATCAGCAGAGTAATGTTCTTTGTAGATAGAGGCCGGCGCCCATCTAGGAGAGAGCGAGTCTTTGAAGCTAAAGAAACAGTTTATACTCTAAGACAGTGGGGGAAACTCACCACGCGGTTAGGGATTCTGTATCGTGTCTCAAAACACCCAGTGAGTAAGAAAAAAATATTCCAGTATGTCGTACCTGTGTCTTTGAGAGGCCTTGTGTTGAAGGGAGTTCATGATGATGCTGGTCATCAGGGTCAGCAGCGCACATTGTGGCTCACGAGACAGCGGTTTTACTGGGAATCTATGGAGAAGGATGTCAAGGAATATGTGGCCCACTGTAAGAGATGTGTGTTGAGTAAAGCACCTGAGCCTGAAGCAAGAGCCCCACTTGTCTCCATTGTGACAACGGCACCTTTAGAACTTGTGTGTATTGATTTCTGGACTGCCGAAGATTCAAACAACAAGTCTATTGATGTGTTAGTAGTGACTGATCACTTTACTAAGCTGGCCTGTGCGTATCCATGTCCAAACCAGTCTGCTAAGACTGTTGCTCGTGTTCTCTGGAATAATTTCTTCTGCATTTATGGGTTCGCTGATTGCATCCATTCTGACAGGGGTGCAAACTTCGAGAGTTTACTTATTGCAAAATTACTTCAGTTATCTGGTGTTGAAAAGTCCCACACCACACCTTATCATCCCATGGGTAACGGTCAAGCAGAACGTCTGAATCGCACACTGGGTGGGATGATTAGAGCTCTGCCAGCTAGGTCTAAGGCTAAATGGCCTCAGATGTTGAACACATTGACATTCTCCTATAACTGCACTGTTCATGAGACTACTGGGTTTCCACCCTTCTTCTTGATGTTCGGACGCACCCCTAGGTTGCCGGTAGATGTTATGTTTGAAAGTGTGCTGTTGGATGGGGACACAGTAGATGTGGATAAGTATGTCCAGTCTCTGGGTGAGGATCTGAGAGAGGCCATGACATTGGCCCAGCAGCATGCCAGTAAGCAACAAAAGAGACAAGCCGAGGTCTACAACAGACGGTCTAAGGGTCACTCGGTGCAGAAGGGAGATAGAGTTCTACTTGCTAACAAGGGGGAGAGGGGCAAGAAGAAACTGGCTGATCGCTGGGAGAGTGTGGTGTACATAGTGGTTGCAAAGAACAGCTCACTGAACACATATCGTATCCAACACCCTACCACTGGACGCATCAAAACTGTGCATAGGAACCTGATTATGCCAGTCAACTTTCTGCCTTTACCTTCGTGGGAGGAACCTGAGGGTCACGGATCTCTATCGAGTGGTGACGTGATCTCTGAGATGTCTGCAATGTCCAGCCAAATGGATGGGAGTGACGCCAGGACTGTCCACTGGGTAGCAGGCCTTCCTGAGTCTTCTGGGAGGATACTCCAAGAGGATGGTGAAGTCCCGGCTGATGGAAGTGAGGTGGAACAACCGTATGAAGTCCCCTTAAGTGAGGTGTGCTCAGCAGAAGTGGACCAGAGAGATATCCCCGAAGCCTACAAGAGTTCTGATTGCGAAACTCCATTCAGTGTGGATGATGTTACCTTGGTTGAAGATGCTTCGTCAGTGTGGTCTGTGACAATCTACCAGGATTCTGATCAGTCGTCTGACACTACTAGTGTTGAGTCGGTAACTGAAAGTGTGCTGGCTCCGGAGATGCGGATCTGTAGTACTCCCCATCCTGAGGTTGGACCTCTTAGCAGGGTTAGTGCTGTCTGTGACATTCCTGCTAGGTTTGTGGGTGAGGGTGTTCGGACTAGACTGGGTAGACTTATTAAGCCAGTGGATAGGTTAATCCAAACTATGTCTACACAGGAAATGAAACAGTTCTTGGTTTCTCAGTGATGGTAGGATATTGCCTACCTTTTCTTTTGTAGGAATGTAGGAAATCTAAGCATGTCTTAGAATGATTTGTGGGTTTGTCTAATATATTTGACAATTCATGTAACTTTGTGTGTAGTCCATCGGCATAAAATGTATATGGCATTTTTCGTATACGGTTGAATAAGGGATTAGCTACCCCTTATTTTTCCTAATCCTTCGCGGGATAGCTTTTCAGCTGATCGACCATTTGTGGGTCTAGAATTAAGGGACTACACTGGGTTACTCTGTCGCCCTGTGGGTGTGAATTTTTTTTTTTCTCTTTCTTTGCTTTGTTACCTTTGAGGTAATGTGTTTTGTTTTGGGTCTATAATCTAGTGTAAAACAGTGGGGGTGAATGTAGCAGTGTGATGTTGTTCCCCTAGATTACGCACCAAATTGCACACAAGGACCAATTCAAATAGGCCAGGTCAAGAGGGGATGTTAATAATCTGATAATAATAATAATAATTCAGTGTATTTTTTTATTTAATTACAGCTGCATAGCTAATGTTTTTATTTGGTGTACAAACACTTTTTCATACCAATATTGTACATACAAGTGATTGTAAAAGTTTTGTATATTTTGGTTTGGCCCATCGCGGGTTATCTGTATCCCCATACCACTTTATCATTCTCTTTTGCCTGACCCTCGGCTAGCAAGGTATGTTGTCCTTGGCTCCGAAACTGTTTAATATAAAACCGTCATAAGGTTATACAATGTACTGTTTTGCAACCATACGTTTGTTATAGTGTGGACAGTGTAGGAATTTATGTTAACAAGTTTCACAGAGCTCACTGACTGGGGTATCTGTTGTAACTTCTAAGTACTTGTGACAGTGGTTGAGTGAGTGTACATGTGCTCGCGCAGGTGCCGGATAGCTGTGACTGCACCAAGGGTAACGTGTGTGTTGTCTCTTCGTGTGCAGGTATGTCTTTTATTTTGTCAGAATTATGTTCTGTATAGTTTTACTTGTATATGCTGTTGTGCAGCGAGTGTGTGCACGCAGCACCTGTTAATTCCTTTTGGCGCTCTTTTGCCTGACCCTCGGCTAGCAAGGTGCCGGATAGCTGTGACTGCACCAAGGGTAACGTGTGTGTTGTCTCTTCGTGTGCAGGGCAAATAAAAAGATTTCAACGAGCAGACCATCAGTTGTGGCAGCGTCTTCATTAAGAATTACACAACGCAGAACGAACCACGCTACAGAGGCACGATTTCGCCTGGCATAAAAAGTGCTCTCTCTTTAGGACACTGTTGTTCAGAGGAGCTAGCCAACAACACAGCTAACAAAATAACTTCAAACTGAAGCTGGGAAGACTGTAAACTAGCTGCACTTCATTTAATTTCACCTTTTTTCAATTTACATTTCTTTGTATATATCCATAAAAATTATGCCAGCTGATTCGACTTGCTGAGAAACGCTGCCTGCCTCACTCTCTCATCCCGACTCCCGACCCCTACACGTGTGCATTACTATCGAATTTGGATATCGAATTTGAATTTTGAAACAATGTTGCAAATGTCGGATGGACAGACAGTGTGCAGATGCTCTTCTCTAACAGTATCCCGTGGGTTGTGTGGGTGAACCCCTGCTGAACCTATCATATCACACCTCACAGTTTACAACGGGTGGGTCTAATCCTGAATGCTGATTGGTTAAAAGCACATTCTACCCGGTGTCAATTCCACAAGTTACCACCGGCTAAATCTATGACGTAAAAATGCCTATTTACTCCATTCCACTTGACTGCGCAATCCACTGTTTCATCAGCCCAGGCAGGGAAGTTATAAACTTGATCTCCACTATAAAAAGCATCGAGACATTATCTCACATTTCTTTTAGACTAACATTTCGTTTTCAACAGCGGAGATTTGTATAAACCTTCAACACCATTCCATTTACAATCTTCACTGCTTTTAACAGCAAGCATAATACCTATGCTGCTTCATGCCGCAGCACGACGCTCCCAAACAATTTCCCTAGGCCTCTCTGCGCTCGCGGTTTATGAGTTTGAGTTCTCAGAGCAAAACAAAGATTATGCCCTATTCACAGTTGATTTAAGGTGGGTGACTGTTAAATAAAGGTGAAATAAAAAAATGTGCACTTATATTGCCCTGTTCCGAATTCAATGAAGTTGCAGACTTTTTCAAGACTTAATTGTTGCAACAAATTTCACAGAGTGAAACTCAGAAAGGAACTAGCTTCCTTTCTGGGGGGGTTGTAAGAGCTGGCTAACTGCATGGTGTGACAGGATGAGCAGCCAGGAGGGGGGTTAAGCACGTTTGAAGAGGCTGCAGCTGCAGACTCTCCTCTCCTCCTCTTTGGATATGCAGACAGAGCAGAGAAAGCTAGGTTGGTAAAGCATCACTGATAACGCTTACATTTAAGTTGCCCCTATAACTATGTAACTAACACAGTAATAACTGTTAACAGTAGTTACATAGATTTTACTACATACTACATGATAATAGTGGTTGTTGCGAAAGAAATTATTACACAATTGGAAGGTTGCTGAAGGTTATTCCACATGTGTAACTACAGATGCTACTACACATTTTCTTGTTCCACTATGTAACTGTTTTGTAATTACATGTTTGAAAGTCACCTGTGAATTACCATGTTAATAACTCAAACCATAATCTGATCTTGTTACATGTAGCAACAAGGTGCCACTACCATCTAATCCACATGTAATACCAGGGTTGATAAATAGGCTAGGACCTGGTAACAACAATTGTAACAATTTCACTTTGATTGGCTGAGTTTCATGAAGTGATTTAAATAATGCAGGTGATTGGACAACACACAGTAGTATGGAGCGCTGTCTGGGTCCTTCCCAGCGCAGTATGTGTACATTGAAAAAAAAGGGTGACCGTAAACAAAAAGATGAGCTGTGTGAAAAGTCACATACCAATGTCACGTACAACAACAGCAAGAAAGAGTGAAATAATAACAGAGGATGTATTAACACAGCTTGATGAAGCTATTCGGAGTGCACCCTGCATAGCATTAGTTGTTGATGAATCTACTGATGTGAAAGATAGTGCCCAGCTTCTCTGGTGTATGTTAGATTTTACCACACAGAGAAGAATAAATTCTGTGAAGACCTGTTAGGTGTAACACCACTCGAGACACATACAAGAGAAAAGGGCATAGACATGGCCATAAAGGAGATGCTGAGAAAGAGGGGGATAGATCTAAAATAAGTGGTGTCTATCACCTCAGATGGGGCCCCTGTCATGATAGGAAGAGAGAGAGGAGCTGTGGCACGGCTGAAAGAGGACAACCCTGATCTCACAGCTTACCACTGCATCATTCATCAGTCTGTCCTGTGCGCCAATCTGTCAGAAGAGTATGCTGAAGTGATGAATACAATGATGAAACTCATCAACTTCCTCAGGGCATTCCTGAAAGATTCCTGAAAGAAGTTGAGGCAAATGCAAATTACCTACTGGTGCACAACAACGTAAGATGGCTCAATAAAGGCAGGGTGTTGGAACGCTTTTGGTCCATTCATAAGGAAATAACAGTTTTCCTAGAACAGCTCAAGAGTCAGAAGGCAACCCAGTTTTCACTTTTCTTGCAAGACAATTGCAAAATGGATATTGCTGCTTTTTTTGGTAGACATCACATCACACCTTAATGAGCTCAATGTGAAACTACAGGGTAAGAACAATTCAGTTTGTGATTTGATATCTGTCCGCTCCTTCCACAGGAAACTGGAAGTGTTCAAGGAAGATCTTCAATGAGACTTTGCACACTTCCCAAACGTGCAGGAACAGATTCAGGCTGAGAGATATTTCTCTCTTCATAGATAAGCTGATAGGAAACTTCAGAAATCGCTTTGACAGCTTCAGCCTTCCACAGCAGCTCCTTCTTCCAATTGAGAATCCATTCCTCATCACAGATGTCAGGGGATTTTCAACGGAGGTGACACAGACCTTCAAGTGGGCACATGCTGGATCTCTACAGATGGAACTGATTGATCTGCAAGCAAATGTTGCGCTAAGAGAGCACTTTCAACTAACTGATCATGACACTTTCTGGCTGCAGGCAGAAAACAGTTCTGAGACTGTTTCCCCTGGTCTAACCAAAGTAGCACTACATACCTTGACCATGTTTGGCTCCACATACAGCTGAGAATCTTCTTTCTACACTATGAACATCATTAAAAATAAGTACCGTTCTAGACTCACCAATGAGCACCTACATTTGTGCATGAGAATGGCACTGACTCCATTCCAGCCAAGGTTCAAATGACTGGCAGGACAAGAAACAGCCCATTTCTCTCACTAAAGAAGAGAGATGGAGAAGTAAAGTGGGAGAGAGTAGGAAAGGTAAATATTAATCCTGTGGTTTCTTATCTGTTCAAAAATCATAGCACTTTTTTCAGAAACAGGCACTTTTGTTATTTTTTTGTGAAGATGCAGTCTTGTTTTGCTTGAAATGAAAACATTTGTGATAGGCCTACTTTTATTTATGGTTAGTCTGCATATTTATTTTACCTCGTGTTTAATGTGTCTGCATTGAAAATGTGCAATAAATATTGTTGAAATGTTATTGAAATGTAGTACTTTGTTTATTAGCTATACATATACAAGAACTACATATGCACGTTAGACATTTTAATGGTTTGGACCTTTGGGGGGAGAAAATGTTAGTCACTGGACCTCTTTGAATTCGAATTGTGCACCCCTGCACTAGATGAACAATCCACTGGACTGTATCTACATGTACATTTGCATTTTTATAGATGCCTTGATAGAATATGAATATAAGCCTTTCACTTTGAAGACACTGACTGTAAGAAAGCCAAAAAACAAAGCTTTTCTCTAAGTCTGACTCATATTAACTTCCTTCAATAAGAAGAGCACATTGAAACATTACTTATAACAGCACATGAATAAATCGTTGTGAGTCATAGTACAGCTACGAGGAGCAAATCGTTAAACAATGCCAGAACCTCTCTACATCAGGCTCAGGCTCCATTAACAGCATCAACTGAGCACTGGGAGAATTAACACATTTATTTAATTTTTTAATGTTTTATTTAACCTTTATTTAACTAGGCAAGTCATTTAAGAAAAAAATATTATTCACAGTGACGGCCTACCAAAAGGCAAAAGGCTTGCTGCGAGGTTGGTGGCTGGGATTAAAAATATAAATACATTAAATAAAAATATAGGACAAAACACCCATCACGACAAGAGAGACAACACAACACTACATAAAGAGAGACCTAAGACAACAACACAGCATGGCAGCAACACATGACAACACAGCACGGTAGCAATACAACATGACAAAACATGGTAGCAACACAACATGGCAGCAACACAACGTGGTAGCAGCACAAAACAGGGTACAAACATTATTGGGCACCGACAACAGCACAAATGGCAAGGTAGAGACAACAACACATCATGCTAAGCAGCCACAACTGTCAGTAAGAGTGTCCATGATTGAGTCTTTGAATGAAGAGATTGAGATAAAACTGTCCAGTTTGAGTGTTTGTTGCAGCTCGTTCCAGTCGCAACCCAGGGATGTGTGTGTTTTGGGGATCTTTAACAGAATGTGACTGGCAGAACGAGTGTTGTATATGGAGGACGAGGGCTGCGGTAGATATCTCAGATAGGGGGGAGTGAGGCCTAAGAGGGTTTTATAAATAAGCATCAACCAGTGGGTCTTGCGACGGGTATAGATAGATGACCCGTTTACAGAGGAGTATAGGGTGCAGTGATGTGTCCTATAAGGAGCATTGGTGGCAGATCTGATGGCAGAACGGTAAAGTACATCTAGCTGCTCAAGAGCACCCTTACCTGCCGTTCTATAAATTACGTCTCCGTAATCTAGCATAGGTAGGATGGTCATCTGAATCAGGGTTAGTTTGGCAACTGGGGTGAAAGGAGCGATTTCGATAGAGGAAACCAAGTCTAGATTTAACTTTAACCTGCAGCTTTGATATGTGCTGAGAGAAGGACAGTGTAACATACAGTGCAGTCTGAACCCAACTTCTACACTGATAAGGAGAGCAATTAATAATGCAATAGCTGTCTGCAGCAATAAAGTCAAACTGTATAATTTATGTCAGACAATGCAGTCGCTACTGAAGCAGATAAGATCATGCAGCAGCCAGTGAATACATATAACAAAGAAGCACTGGAACTGCTAACCCAAAACAATCAACTATAGAAACAACCAGATAGAAAATACCTAACACCAACACCAACTTACAAATAACGATAGACCCACAATGCTGTTCTATAGATTTCACAAGTACAGTACATCAGACAAACATCTGAAAGCTTACATGCTCCAGTTTTTTCTCTTTCCTGCGGAGCCATACGCCTGCAGAGTAGTCCTGCTGCTGGACGGTGCTGTAGATGGTTTTCGCCGGGACCACCAGGGGACCACCCCCCTTCAGCTGGAGCTCCATAAAGCCCACTGACGGCAGCCCGGCTGAGCGCATCTCCTTCCCCTCATGTCAGGCTAGGCTGGAGAAGCCCTCTGCTCAGACCCCTGGCTTGGGGCTCACGGATCCCATGTGTTGTGCTGAAGGAGGAAGAAGAAACTGACGGAGGAAGAAGAGACCCGCCTGGATCAGACCCCAGTAGAGACAGCAACACTGCCTGTCGGTGCTGGCAGAGTTAGGGAGGCAGGCTGCTCCACCCTACCCTGTCTCTCTCTCTCTGGCACTTTTATCCCCCTCCCTCCCTGCTTCTCCTGGTTTCTAGGTCTTTCTATCTCCTCTGTCTCTACCTTCACCACTCTCCACCTCAAGCAGTGATATCCCTGGTTGTCTGGAGGGAGCCTTCACAGACTAATCAAAAAGATATGCACACACGCAAACATAAACAACTGAATGTGTACACACAGTTACACACACACTGTTTTATCATGCTTTTGCTCACATTTTGCCATGAGGCTAAAATAATTTTTTCATATGCCATCTGGGATGCACTGCGCGCACGTTCGGTAATCCGGCCCTGGGTATGACATCATTTTGTATGATCTGTGGAGACACACAGGTATGACATCATGTATGATCTGGAGTAACCTCTGTTTTCCTCAGCCCATCAAATGCCACACAGGCAATAGAGTTTGATGTCTAATTGCCCAGACAGAATCTGCTTTCCCAGAGCTACAGTCAGAGCTCCTTAATTTGGACACATTGTAGCATGAAAGGCTGCCTTCCTGACAAATAATGAGATAACAATGGCTTATTTTCACCTATGCTACCCTTTTGTTTGTTGGGAGTTTGTTGGGACCCACACATTTGTAGGTGGATACCTCAGCTTGATTCTTCAACTTTCACCATTGTTATAGCTACTGTAGGTGTTACGTAACTTGAAGAAATTACTTTGTAAAAAAGGCAGGTTATGGGAGATTGCTCATCCAGCCTATCAATGATAGCTGTGTCTAGCTGCTTTAAATAAATTCCATCTTTCTGTCTTGGATAATCCACGTGTATGTTCAAATTTAGCAATGAGTTTGGAGATGTCGATTTAGCCCTCCCAAATGTAACACAACTGTATAGCTATGTCAGAAGATTGACAATAGCGATGTTTTTCAAAATATATCATTTATTTAGGATCAATAGCAGTGTCTGATTCTTATTTACCTGAGTATCTTAAAGGACAATTCTGCCACTTTATGCGGTTAGTATATGTGCACTATTGTAAGATTTGATACACATTGATTTTATTGTTTTTATTAGTCATACTGCACGATTCCTTGTTTGTCATTTTGAAGCTTCTGTATTGCCCTCGTCTACAGAATACTACGATTCCCAGGGTGCATTTTGTCTCCGATGATGCAATGCTCCGCATAGTTAGCCTGCATTTAGCTTAGCCAGAGATACTTTTCAAGACACGGGGAAACTCGATTGGGATCGGATTGCGTATTGCTTTTTTGTTTTTACATTTACTGATAGTTTCAAAATAATATTTAAATTCTATCTTAAATAATGTGAAAAGGGGTTTGTTTTCTGCGCACTTCATTTTATGGATAAAGAATCTTCCATGAAAGATAAACAAATTAAAAATGGAAGTTAAATCAGGGTCCATATCATTTGGATCAAAATAAAACATAATATCAGAGTCTCTCAGATGAACATTAATAGTCATTTCTTTTAAAATAAAATCTTCTAACTCACTCCAACATCTTCTGATGTAAGAACAGTCCCAAAATAAATGGTCAAGAGTTTCTGGGTCACAACCACAAAATACACATTTGTTATCAATAGCTATTTTAAATCTGTGTATAATTAAGGTCTTTACAGGATAGATTCTATGAATGAGTTTGTATGATACTTCTTTCAGCTTATTAGATATACAATATTTACAAGATAACAATGAAACTTTGTTCCAGTTCACTTGTCCTACGGCTGCATTCCAGTACATCTTAGCAGAGGGAATAGTAACATATTGACATAGTTTCCTTATATACATGTTATTACATATATATCGTTTAAAATGTAAATTCCTTCTAGTTGTATTGAGGTTACAAAATCCTCAACAGTTGCACTTGGAGTATTGTTATATTCTCCTAAAAGAAGAATAGCACCTTTAGGGACAGCTCTAACAGCAATTTGATACTCTTCAGGAGTGAATGTAGCATTGTGTGTTCTAATAAATTCTGGATAATCATATAATTGTCCATCATTATTCAATAATTGTTTAACCCAAATAATGTTGTTGTCAAACGAGTTCTGGAAAAATAAAGACTTGTTTTTGTATTTTATGTCTTTATTATTCCAGATTGTATACCTATGTGGGGAAAATTTGTGTTTGTACATGAGGTTCCAAGTTAGAAGTACTTGTTTATGAAAGTTTGCAAGCTTAATAGGGATTTTACCCATATCTAAGTTGCATTTGTGTAAGAATTCTAGACCACCAATCTGTTGGCATTTTAAATTAGGGATGATATTCCAAATGCAATCCTTATTTCTTAAATAGTTTTGTATCCATTTAATCTTAAATATTATATTAGAGGTTTTAAAATCCAGAGCATTCAACCCTCCCTCACCTTGGGTGCTACATATTACCGCTTTTCTTAAACAATGAGGTTTATTCCTCCATACGAAGTTAAATAATTTAATATCAACCATTTTAGTTACTGACAGAGGAACATCTAAAGAAAGGAACGTATAAACTAATCTGGACAGACCTTCAGATTTTGATAAAAGTACACATCCAGATAAAGAGAGATCTCTTAATAACCAGGAGATAAATCTCTTTCCAATTTTCTCGACAATAGGAGAGAAATTTAAGTTGTCCCTTTCTTTCTGAACTTTGCTAACTTTAATACCAAGATATGTGATCATATCTTTTACAGGGATATTACATACTGAGTTTGAGTCATATCTTTTCAACACAAATAATTCACATTTCCTAATATTCAGAGACAAACCTGATACATGTGAGAAGGCATTAATACACTCAATAGCTTTCCTGACTTCATTATGATCTTTAAAAAAATGGTGGTGTCGTCAGCCAATTGTGAACATTTTATCTCTTTCTCTTGTATCTGAATACCCCTAAAACTATCCTTATTTATATGAAGTGCCATAACTTGTGTGACCAATAAAAATAAGAAAGGAGAAATTGGGCATCCTTGTTTAATTCCCTGTCTAATGTCGAATCTCTGTGAAGTTCCATGGGATAATTTAACAGAGCTGTTACTATTATTGTAAAGTGTCTTAATTACACCTTGAAAATATTGACCTAAACCAATAAATCGAAGAGTCTTAAAAATAAAATAATGTTCAACTGTATCAAATGCCTTGTAAAAGTCTACAAATGAAAGCTATCCATCATTGTTCATTAATGTGATTGGTCTCCAATTTTCTAACATCATAGAATCTTTGTTAGGTTTGGGTATTACATAAATGAGGCCTTGTGTCATAGAAACAGATAGGACCCCTAAATCAATTGCCTCCTTAAAAACATGAAATATAAATTCAATAATGTCCTCCTGAAAATATTTATAGAATTCACTAATAATGCCATCATTCCCTGGAGATTTGTTTATTTTAACTTGCTGATACATTTTTTTATTTCATTGATAGAAATCATTTCATCACAAGACTTTTGAAAGTCTTCATCTATGAATTTTGCACAGTCTTTGACAGAGTCTAGAAAGGCAGATATGTCACTAGTAGGACAGGCATTACTGGTTTAAAGGTTACCATAGAATTCTGAAACATATTTTGAAATATATTTGGGGTTTTCATTTTCTTTGCCATCTATATTAAGCTTATGAAACTATATTAAGCTTTTTCTTTCTAAATTGTAAAAGTATTTTGTATTTTTTTCAACTTCCTCCAACCTCCTCTCTCTTTATACATTCGGCCCATTTATAGTTGTAAAGAGAATAACTGACCCTTTCCTTCTTCATCAAGGTCCTCTATGGAGATTAGAGAAAGTATTTCCTTAACAAGTTTATCTTCCCTCATTCTTTTAAGTTCAGCAATTTCTTTACCTCTCTTCATGGCTGTTTGTCTTATTTCATACTTCATTAATTCCCAATATTTCCCATAAGACTTAAATAGTTGTGCTTTCGTCCAATTGTCTTGTATAACATCTTTGGCATCCATCTTGAAATTATCCTCTTCCAACAGTCTACTATTGAGTTTCCAATAACTCCGATTCGGTTTAACTTAAGATCCCTGAATATTTAAAGATAAGAATATAACTTTATGATCTGTAAGAATTGATTGTTCAATTGATACCTTGACTACAGAAATATCTAATGAATTAGAAATCAATTCTTGACTGTCTGGACATGTCCTTGTTACTCCAAGTGAAGTCCTTTTTATCAGGATATTTAGATCTCCAAATATTGACTAATCCAAGACCAAGACATAGGTTATTAAACTCAGGATTAACAATGCTGGATCTGTTAGGAGGGGGATATCTGTCAATCATCACATTAGATACAAAACTAAAATCTCCACCTAAGATAATTTGATATCCTGAAATACACCTCTAATTGTATTAATTTCTTCTTCAAATTCTTGAAATAATATCCTGTTGTTTTGTTTGTTGTTGGATGCATAAATATTCACTAATAAAAACATTTCACTGTTGAAATTCACTGTTAAAATAAATTAACCAACGTCCAGAGTGGTGAGTCTTACTACTGATGACCTTCCATTTAAATGCACCTCTTAAAACTGCTACACCTGCAGAGAGGTTGTTGCCATATAATAACCAAATATCGTTACCCCATTGATTTTTCCAAAAAGATAGATTGGAAGAACAAGCAAGTCTCTTGTAGAAAGTAAAAGTCTACATTAAACCGTTTGCAATACAGGAAAATAGCCTTACATTTGAATAAATTACGAATACCCCTGACATTAATTGAACAAAGAGATAAAGACATAAACTTCAACCAACAACCTTATGCTAATATAAGCTTTTCCAAGAATATGTAATTCAAAAGGATTTCCATCCCATTATTAACCTCTCCAACCAAAAAAACTAAGAAATATTGGTCATAAAGTTACCAAATTATTCTTATTCCCACAAGGGGGAGACATTGTGTAGACTTTACAATAAGCAGTTATTCACCTATAGTTAGTGTTTAGTTGACCAATTCTCAGGTCAGCCTTTTCTCATTCAAGTGTTTGTGTACATTTTTTATAATAAAAGGCTGCTTTTCACCTGGCAATCAGTTTTTTGGCCTGACAGTTCTGTCCTATTTAGACCCTGGCTCTCTCTCAAATGTTCTGATTTGACCGCATTTCTTTCCCATCGATGATCACTCTTGCACCGATAAAAAATGCAGTTTTCCCTGCCTTTCGAGCTGCAGCCACCATCGGCCACAGTTTCTCTCTTGTCACTTTGTCTGCTGAGGTCAGATCCTCCGTGAACCTCAATTTTTGCTTGATGAGGAATTCACAATTCTTCGCTCGCCTCCAGAGAAGATCCTGTGTAGATCTGTTGGTGAACAAGATGATGGTTGTCCTCTGTCTCTTGTCTTGATCCTTGAGTCTTCCAAAACGATGAACGATGTCTACATTTTCCTGAAGTTTGGATCTTGATTCGGGAATGACAGCTCCACAGATGTCAACAACTCTGCATTTGATGTCCTCACCCGCGTGCTCTGGAATTCCATGGAGCCTCAGGTTTCACCTGCCTTGTTATCTCTCCGCCTCATTCACCTTTTGCTCGAGTTCAGACACGTTTTTTTTCATTTTCCTGGCAGATAACTTCCACTTTCTTCATGTCACTTTTGAGGGTTTTCACTTCTCCAAAGATAAAGTCAACAGATTTTTTCATGGCCTTAATTTTCATTGTATTCTCCCTAAACATGTCCTCCAAGCCATTTGCCCTTTCATCTATCTTTGCTGTCAAAAGCATTACAATATTGTTTTGCATCTCAGGAAGTGACATACCCTCTTGGCCTCTCATCTTTTTCCCATGGGGCTTGACTGGAGTGCCGGAGTCGTAAGGTAACGGCCTGAGCTGGGGACTGGAGGCGCGCAAGTTGTGAGCATTGTTGTCCACATTTTCATCACCCATTGCAGTATTTCCCCCCACAGTTGCATTCTGAAGAGGAGTACCCAAAATCATAATTTTGTGGATAATTGTCCATCTGACGATCTCTCCATTTCTTTCCTTTTGGTTCTGGTCGTGGAAGTTTCCATGTACGTTCGACAAGCTAGTTTTCGAGCTAGCTAGCTTATCTGGCTATCTAGTGTTGTCGCAAACTTAGTTTTAGAGGTGAATAACTTGCAGAAAGTAATCAATTACTTTGGTAAACAAACTAAACCATATTCATATGGGGTTTTATGATCGTAGAAATGACCCAATGGTCATATTGGGCGGCAGGGTAGCCTAGTGGTTAGAGCGCTGGACTAGTAACTGCAAGGTTGCAAGATCGAATCCCCGAGCTGACATGGTACAAATCTGTCATTCTGCCCCTGAACAAGGCAGTTAACCCACTGTTCCTAGGCTGTCATTGAAAATAGGAATTTGTTCTTAACTGACTTGCCTAGTTAAATAAAGGTAAAATAAATAAAAAAAATATTTGGGTAAGGAAATCTAATAATTCCTTCAGCTACCAAAACAGATTTTCTGCACTGACCGCCATCTTGCATGCGCTCAACCATAACTCAGTTACCACAGAGTTTCTAAACCATACTGTACTGTCTTTGGAGTTACTGTATCTAGCTGCATACTAGCTAGCACGACTGCTAATTTTGCATCCGAAATAATGTTTGCCACAATGACAGCCGAGCTTCCTCTAAGCAACTGTCTTAAACAACAGTCCAAACAAGTAGGCCTGTTAAAAGTACACAACACTTATTAGGAAATTTACAGACAAATTATTACAAAATCGTAGGCTAAACCTGTATCTTTGTTGCTAACGTTAGCAATGCTAGCTAAGTAGCTTAACCTGCTGCATCTGAAATAAGGGAGCGGTTGAAATGTGCATCATTGTTATCTGGAGGAAAATAGGTTTAGGTCATGCTTTTCAATTTCAGCCATGGAGAGGGTTTAGTATTATTTTATTTAGTCCAGGGGAGGGTTATATATATCTAATCAATTAAATGTCATGTTGCTTAGTGTTTGAGAGTAAGTTGCTTAAAATGGACTACATGTTCACCCATTAGATGGTTCTCCAATCGAACGTGTTCCCGAATATAAATACTTAGGCTTTTGGATTGATATAGATTTTTTTACCCCCTTTTTCTCCCCAATTTCATGATAACCAATTGCGATCTTGTCTCATCGCTGCAACTCCCCAACAGGCTCCGGAGAGGTGAAGGTCGAATCATGTGTCCTCCAAAACATGACCTGCCAAGCTGATTCTTAACACCCGCTCGCTTAACCCGGAAGCCAGCCACACCAATGTGTCGGAGGAAACACCGTTCAACTGAGTCAGCTTGCAGGCACCCGGCCAGCCACAAGGAGTCGCTAGACCGCAATCCCTCCACTAACGACACTGGGCCAATTGTGCGCCGCCCTATAGGACTCCCAGTCACAGCCAGTTGTGACACAGCTGGGATATAACCCAAGACTGTAGTGCGATGAATTGCCTTCGACTGCTGCACCACTCAGGAGGGATCCATATCAATTTGACATTTAAAAAACATAGATGAGCTGGTTAGGAAGCTAAGATTTAAAGTTTGCTTTTTCTACTGAAACAGATCCACATGCCTTTCTCTAACTAGTAGGAAGGAGATTATTCAGTCAACCTTTTTTATTTGTTCTTGACTATAGTGATGTTATTTATCAAAGTGCAGCTGCTACTCTTAAACCTTTGGATGCCATCTACCAAAGTGCCCTTCGTTTTGTTACAGGTGACAGTTTTGATACTCATCACTGCATCCTGTATCAAAAGGTTGGCTGGACTTAAAGATGTATATTTATGTTGTATTATACAGGGCGCATTTGTAAAAGAGACCTAGGTCTCAATGTCTTCCCTGTTAAAATAAAGGTTAAATATATATTTTTTAATAATCTCTCGATGTCTGCTGGGCACGCAATATCAAGTGTGCCTAGTGTGGGCTCAATCAAATGATCCATTGCCTATACTATAGGCTATAGGCCTAGGCTATATAAAGAGCATGCTCGGAAAGCACAGAGCAAAGTTATATTTTGAAGAAAATGTACTTCCTTCCCGAGTTTTTGCACTTCTGGGATGGTGTATATAAAACTAGGTTACTCTGCATTACACACTGAAATTGATAGGCTATCTCAATCATGAGCCCTGGCCTGCCCTGCTCTTGCTGATGTAAACTATTTTGTGCTAACTAAGAAGGCCAGTCAAAGGCTTCTTCCGGAAAAATGTTTTATTCCTTTAACGCTCATCTATTTTCAAACTTTTGCGAAAGGTTTGGTAATTTACCTGTTCTATATCAGCTCTCTTGCGCTCAGATGGGAGAGGTGGAAATTTGAGGGGTGTCCTTAAAAACATGATCCTAAGTGCTCATTTCAAGCAGCACTGGTATGGATATTTAAGTCCAAAAGCTGGTTTTAGCAGTAAAGTGGTTGGCTATGGTATGACTTTAGGCAGCATAAACACAGCCTATCCAGCCCCTGCCCATATGTGCATGGAACAAGAGTGATGTGCTTTTGGTGACTGTATACTTTGTATTTCAAAACATAAACTCATGTTTTTTATTATAATTTAAAAAATTTAAAACCAAGCAATGAAGGCTGTTTTCTTTTTTCCTGCCCAATGCAATCTAGTAGTCAATACCGTCGATAAATGGTTTGGCTCTTGAGACCACTTGGAAATAAATCTTAATCACCAAAGCTTTATTAAAAGTTTGAGGCGAGCAAAACAGTAAGCTGACGTTACCTTTTTTTTGTATTGTAGGCAGGCCTACATTATTTTTGCCATGCAGCAGCTCCCGTTTTGGACATGGGTAAAAGCCCTCCATGATGTATGCTAGATGTGTCCATGCCCATCATGAAACGAGAGAAGAACACCTCGTGAATACCGGTGAACCTTGCATTTAGAAGTTATTGTCCTGTAAGAATTGCTTGATTTCCGTTTCATATGTTTAAAACCCAAGCCCCCAATAGGCTACTCATACCCTATGCAGTGGCGACCCGTCATTCAGGGCAGGTGGGGCTCAAAACAGGTGTCGCACTGCCCCACCTGCCCTGAATGACGGGTCGCCACTGCATAGGGTATGAGTGCCTATTGGGGGCTTGGGTTTTAAACATATGAAACGTAAATCAAGCAAATGTTTAGCAAATCAAATAATATATATATATATACAGTATATTTTTTATGTTAATTGGGCAATGATACTTGTCACATATCAGTTTGCAAACAATGTAAAAAAATAAATAATTTAGTTAATAAAGCTGCATACAAACATGGTCTTTTTTTTGCTTTCTTGGGTAAGGTAGCTCCAAAATGCAGGTGTGTCAGCCTATTTCAGTGCTTTCTGTGGTGGTGGGGCAGCCAGCGGAAAGAACAGAGTGTAGTGGTTGGAAATGTTCTCTAGTTGCGCCGTGATTGTATCACTGTTCTGTCATTCATGGGGACACTAAGTCACTGCAAAATCTATAGGGAGAGCTTGAAAAATTCAAGCCCCTTGGGCGCTGCCATAGATTTACATTAGAAGTGCCCATCCAAGAAGGCTCAAGGTCATTGGCCACAGATAAAATGATGTCAAATCACGTTATATCTACCATAGCTTTGATTTGACTGATCATGTCAACATCATACTTTCAAAATCTTAGCTAGCAAGCTAGCAGTCATCAATCAAGTCGACAATCTACTGCCAAATAATTTTCAATTCTTGTCATATGAAGATAATTTATAGATAAAACGTATCGGTACTCATCGGCAATTGGAAGTCGAAGTTTACATACACTTAGGTTGGAGTCATTAAAACTCATTTTTCAACCGCTCCACAAATTTCTTGTGAACAAACTATAGTTTTGGGAAGTCGGTTAGGACATCTACTGTGTGCATGACACAAGTAACTTTTCCAACAATTGTTTACAGACAGATTATTTCACTTATAATTCGCTGTATCACAATTCCAGTGGGTCAGGAGTTCACATACACTAAGTTGACTGTGCCTTTAAACAGCTTGGAAATTCCAGAAAATGGTGTCATGGCTTTAGAAGCTTCTGATAGGCTAATTGACATCATTTGAGTCAATTGGAGGTGTACCTGTGGATGTATTTCAAGGCCTACCTTCAAACTCGTACTTTGGTGAGAAAAGTGCAAATCAATCCCAGACCATCAACAAAAGACATTGTGAAGATGCTGGAGGAAAAAGGTACAAAAGTATCTATATCCACAGTAAAACGAGTCCTATATTGACATAACCTGAAAGGCTGCTCAGCAAGGAAGAAGACACTGCTCCAAAACCACCATAAAAAAAGCCAGACTACGGTTTGCAACTGCACATGGGGACAAAGATCATACTTTTTGGAGAAATGTCCTCTGGTCTGATGAAACAAAAATAGAACTGTTTGGCCATAATGACCATCGTTATGTTTGGAGGAAAAGGGGAGGCATGCAAGCCGAAGAACACCATCCCAACCGTGAAGCACGGGGTGGCAGCATCATGTTGTGGGGGTACTTTGCTGCAGGAGGGACAGGTGCACTTCACAAAATAGATGGCAACATGAGGAAAGAAAATTATGTGGATATATTGAAGCAACATCTCAAGACATCAGTCAGGAAGTTAAAGCTTGGTCGCAAATGGGTCTTCCAAATGGACAATGACCCCAAGCATACTTATATAGTTGTGGAAATATGGCTTAAGGACAACAAAGTCAAGGTATTGGAGTGGCCATCACAAAGCCCTGACCTCAATCCCAATGAAAATGTGTGGGCAGAACTGAAAAAGTGTGTGCGAGCAAGGACAACAAACCTGACTCAGTTACACCAGCTCTGTCAGGAGGAATGGGCCAAAATTCACCCAACTTGTTGTGGGAAGCTTGTGGAAGGCTACCGGAAACATTTGACCCAAGTTAAACAATTTAAAGGCAATGCTACCAAATATTAATTGAGTGTATGTTAACTTCTGACCCACTGGGAATGTGATGAAAGAAATCACTCTCTCCTATTATTCTGACATTTCACATTCTTAAAATAAAGTGGTGATCCTAACTTACCTAAAACAGGTCATTTTTACAAGAATTAAATGTCAGGAATTGTGAAAAACTGAGTTTAAATGTATTTGGCTAAGGTGTATGGAAACTTCAGACTTCAACTGTAAATAGTTAGAAATCGTAAATTCCGCAATGAGTGGTTTGGAAGGAATCAGTGGCTAACTGCAAGCGTTGCAAAGCAATCACTAGCCTGCTATTCAGTGGCGAGGGTGTGTTCTCCAAGTCTGGGTTTAAGGGTCTCATTTACAAGCTTAAAATGATAAACATTCCCTTGCAACACCATGGGCCAGAAAAGGTTGAATACATTGGCAATGCTGTCAATCCAGCAAGACTTCTGCCGTGTTCAAAATAACTGGAAACTCAGAACTGGGAAATCTCAGACTTCTGTAAGTTCAAGACATGTTGTTACATATAAATTATTCATGCACTTCACATGGTACTTTTATACATGGTTAGCCTTCGGGCTCGGGGACCACGCCTAACCCCGCACGATCGGGAGTCTGTGTATGTTTCACTCCAGCGGGCTTTCAGTTCTCCCCGGAGAGTGAGTCATGTTATTAGGCACACCATGCTTATCTCTCACAGGGTGCAGCCATACTGCCTAGACTCTTGTGTGTTCCTCGGGGAATGAGCTATGCAGTAGCTAGCTTAACGAGAGCAGACCACTGCAGGACTAAGCACACTCCTTACATCCTACCAACACCCCCACGTATAGTAGAATCAACTATAACGTGGCGTGAGTTACAGCTGACCAAGACATATTAACTAAGATTGAGCTAAAGTGTGTGAGTTTGTGTGCTCTGCCCCTCCCCCCACGATCAGACAGTTCACACCACACTGTTGGCTTCACTTCCACAGAGAAACTACTTAACTATTATGGTGTTTCATTGTGAGAGATGCGGGGTACCCCTGCCTACGGGCCTGCCTACGGGGGATGCACACTGCCTGCATGAGCTGTCTTGGGTTAGATCACGCACGGAGAGCGGTTAGAGAACCCAATAGTTGCTTGGCCACAGTACCATCTGTAGCTGGGAGCGCCGCTATAGAGGCAACCCCGGTAATGACGGAAGCAACAGAGGAGCTTTTAGCGAGAATGGCTACCGCCATTGATATCAAGCTGTAAAAAACTAAATCTAAGCAGCTCCTTATTCCCATCTGCCCCAAGTTTGCTTTTGCTTTCTGTGAATACTGGAGCAAAATGGGAGGGTGCTTCCGTTGCGACAACCAGAACAGGCTGTGGACTCTCCTAATGGATACAGAGTCCTTGGGGGCAGACCACTATCCGGTGATGCTTTGGCTTCAGTGGTGACTTCACGCCACAATCTTTGGCTGGCACAGTCTAAACTGCCACTGCCATTTCAGAAAACATTCTTGGTGTTCCCCTTCACGCCAGGTTCCACCTTTGGACCAAGGGTCGACAACATCATACAGCAGACTACAAAACTGCGCAAAGACAGAGACTTTGCAGGAGTTCTTGGCAACTTCCCGCTCTACCGCCACCCCTCGGAGGAGGCCAAAGACAGGGCAGGATGTTTCGAGGGTGCTCCAGCAACATCTTGGCCCCCCTCCTCCCCTGAAGAGACACCAGGAGCAGGGAAACGGGAACTGGCATTTTACACCCCAACAGCACAAGGAAGGGTGTTGTGACCACCCTTACAAGCCGCGGCATACGGCTAAGAACGATGGGCCCAGCAGTCCTCCTGAGTTGCTTGCGTTCGGCTTCTGCCATCTCTCCCAGGCCCAAAGGGCAAACTGGGAGAGGCAGGTGGAGTCTCCCTGGGTACTAGGCAATGTCCTGGGTGGGATACAAACTCCAATTCCGATGTCGACCACCATCCTACAGGGGCATCTGGGTCATCTCAGTGGCAGATGGGGTGAGGAAGGAGGCTTTCCAGTTGGGGGTAGCCTCGCTCCTTAGCAAGGACGCAATCAGGAAGGTGGAGCTGCTAGAACAGCTAACTGGGTTCTACTCCACATATTTCATAGTTCCGAAAAAGGACGGCAGCTTTCAGACGATCCTGGAGCTGCCACTGAGACCCGACCTGCTCTCTCAGGCTCGTGGGACACTTTGGCATCCGGACCCATGCCTCCTCCAGCTTTGGGCTTTGCCCCTGAGATGTGTAAATGGGCAAGTCTAGGCATTCAGGACAATGTGGTGAACCTATTGCAGAACTCCATGGCTTTCTCCACCAACACGTCATATCAAATGCAGTGGGACATATTTTGTACTTGAGGGTCATAATGTTGCCCCCGAATCGTGTGATGTACAAACGGTTTTACACTTTTTACAGTCACTGTTTGAGGCAGGCCGAGCGGCATCTACTTTGAGAGTGTATTTGGCCACATTTTCGGCGTCCCATGATGATGCCCTGGAGGGACCCATGGGTGGCCAGCCATTGCTCTCCAAGTTTATGAAGGGAGATTGACGTCTGCATCCAGCGAAGGCCCGTTTGGTGCCAAACTGGGACCTTAACGTGGTGCTGTCAGTACCTATCCATGAAGGTGACATTTCTGTTGGCTATAACTTCCGCTAAGAGGGTTATTGAACTTCATGTTCTTTCAGTGAGTGCTGAATGTTTCTGAATGGGTGCAGACAAGGGGAGTGTTATCCTCCGGCCTAACCCCTCTTTCTTGCCAAAGGTCCTGTCTGACAGACATGTGAACCGGCCCTTACATTTGTCCTCATATGCACATCCCATGGCTAAGAGTGTGCTGTGCACTAGACACCTAAGTTATACGGACTAAGACATTATGACAGTCGGACAGTCATTCTCATATTGGATTGTGGACACTATTACTAAAGCATAATCAGCTGGCCAGCCGGTCTTTGCTGTGGTGGTGCATTTTACTAGAGGAGTAGCTACATCGTGGGTCCTGCTCCGAGGAGTTCCCCTCGATTAAATTTGCGCCTTGCCCAGTTGGGCATCGTCTAGCACTTTGCTAGGTACTATCGAGTCAATGTTACTGCCGCCAACCCGGTCTGGACGGCCATGTTGGATGTTGCCTCCACTTCCCTGGAGGGGGATGGAGTGACACAGCAACCATGATTGCCCTTAGCTCAGTCCTATGGAATTTTGCTCTTGTCTGGCCAAGCCTAGTTCACCGATTAATCTGGTATTGTGATACCATATTGAAGTGATCCAATATAGTGCTACATAACGAAGGTTACATATGTAACCACGGTTATGTGAGCTATTGGATCACTCCAATCCTCTTGTCTGTGATCTACGGCGCCTCGAAAAGTACACAAGGCGGGAGTAGTGTGGCGACAGCTATTTAATATGGTCAGCCGCAGCACTACCCAGTACATGGGACTAATGACTTTGTGGCTGTGGTAACTAGTGATGACTGCGCTGCAACTTCGGTCAGGGATGGTGGGATGGTTTTGCTGAATGAAATCATGGGAGTTTCTGTATAGAATTCTATAGGTTTTTGAGAGTCTATTTCAAATATTTACAGATGTTATTAGACAAAGTCAACCAGAGCAACATATAGCAGGGAGTTCCAATATGATCAGAAAACTACAGGCGGTTTATGTAGATCGCTGAAAATGGTTGTCCATAATTGATTGTATTAGTCATCCCAGGGATCCTGCTTTGAAAACGTCACAGAGAAGCAATTTCTGATTTTGCTCATCACTTTATCACTAGACATGAAATCATACAATTGCGCTAAAAACATCACTAAATACTTCAAAATAACAACCCAAATGTTAAAAGTGGCAGAGTTGTCCTTTAACATTTCAGACAACCATTTACACAGTGTACAAAACATTCCTAATATTGAGTTGCACCCCCTTTTGCCCTCAATTCATCGGGGCATGGCCCTTACATGGTGTCAAAAGTGTTCCATAGGGATGCTGGACCATGTTGACTCCAATGCA
This sequence comes from Salvelinus fontinalis, assembly GCF_029448725.1. Taxonomy (NCBI): domain Eukaryota; kingdom Metazoa; phylum Chordata; class Actinopteri; order Salmoniformes; family Salmonidae; genus Salvelinus; species Salvelinus fontinalis. The sequence goes on along the minus strand of NC_074665.1, from coordinate 58,209,942 downwards.
TCCCACAGTTGTGTCAAGTTGACTCGATGTACTTTAGGTGGTGGACCATACATTTCGTGGCAATTTCTTGTATTACCAAATGAGGAGAGTTACAAACCACACACCAGTCAGAGTTATACTTAAACTTCATCTTTAATAATATGAGCTTTACCACAGCCCTGTTACTTTCAACAATTCACTATCTATAATGAATTATTGAGAGTCCCAACATAATGGCAACTGAGATCTTTTATAGCAAAGATACACCCCCCTAGTCGACATGACAAACCACAGATAATAGGAACTGTTCACAAAGAAAGACTTTTACTTGAGAGAGGAGTATCCCTTAGCCAGATTCCATTTGCTATAAATTATTGCTCAGTTTGGTCTCTAAAACTAGGTTTTAATCTTGTTCCTGATACTTCATAGTACAAAAACATTACCTCACTATCTGGAATGCTCTTTAGGCTTTATTGGCCAAAGACATCGTAAATCTCCTCTGTCAGTTCTATCTCATAGAGGCCCATCCTCAGTGGAACACACACACACAATAGTCGACAGATTCTATTCTGTCGAATAAAACAACCATTCTACTGCAATACAAAGATTATAATATAATCTTACAAGCACTATAACATAATCTCGCAATTTTCCACGACAACACATGGGAAACTGTTGAGTGTGAAAAACCCAGTAGCATTGCGGTTCTTGTCACAGACCGGTGCGCCTGGCACCTACTACCATACCATGTTCAAAGGCACTTACATTTTATGTCATGTCCATTCACCTTCTGAATGCCACAAATACACAATCCATGTCTCAATTGTCTTCTTTAACCTGTCTCCTCCCCTTCATCTACACTGATTGAAGTGGATTTTACAACAATAAGTGATCATAGCTTTCACCTGGATTAATCTGGTCATTCTATGTCATGGGAAGAGTAGGTTTTCCTAATGTTTTGTACACTCAGTGTATATTCTGACTGAAGCGTCCACATTACTCTATCAATATATGTACTGCATTAAACATCAAGTGAAGCCGAGTCATGTCTGTATCTTTGCAAGGAGAGGGGGGTGTTGTACCCTCCTGCTGGTTCTTGGTTGCAAGGAGAGGTGGGTTGCTGTCCATCCCATTATATTCCAATCACATTCTCTATCAGAAAGCCTATCAGAGAAGCATCAGGAGTCCATCCAGCATAGAGAATATTGAACTCTGGCCAACACTATAACTCTACCTCAAGGCCAACATTCTGGCTCTAGTTCAGAGACTAAAATGTAATTGATGTTGATCTGACAGAGTATTATGCTATAAACTTAAAAAATAGAATTTAAAATACTTGGGTTCACTGCCATTTTACTATGTGGCAATTAATTATTAAAACTAATGCCAGTATGACTGAAATGTTTCCAAAGCGGTTTTCCCTCTGAACAAATAAAGGAGAATGTGTGGAATAAGTCATTAAAACAGTTATGTGGATGACATTATCCAATCTTATTGTCCAATCTTACCCAGCAGCATTTAAATGAGCCATGAAATGACATAGTAACCTCATCAGTGGGACTGAAACCAATCTAGCCGCGTATAGGTTACAAAATATGTGCAAAAATAAAAGTGCAAAAATGGTCAATGCAGATAGTTAAGTAGTCTGGGTAGCTATTGATTAGCTATTTAGCAGTCTTATGGCTTGGGGGTAGAAGCTGTTCAGGGTCCTGTTGGTTCCAAACTTGGTGCATCGGTACCGCTTGCCATGCGGTAGCAGAGAGAACAGTCTATGACTTGAGTGACTGATCTTTAACAATTTTTAGGGCCTTCCTCTAACACCGCCTGGTATAGAGGTCCTGGATTGCAGGGAACTCAGCCCCAGTGATGCACTGGAACGTACACACTACCCTCTGTAGCGCCTTGTGGTCATATGCCATGCAGTTGCCATACCAACCAATGACGCAGCCAGTCAAGATGCTCTCAATGGTGCAGCTGTAGAACGTTTTGAGGATCTGCTGGCCCATGCTGAATATTTTCAGGCTCCTGAAAATATTAAAGCCTATGGCATTTTGTCCTCTGTCCCTGGAATTGGGCCTGAATTGTAATTGCCTTTGTGACAATCACTGTATAAACCAGATTATAATTAGTATTCACTGTGCATGAAATTGAGGATAACGTTTGTTAATTCGTTGAGTCTGTCGACTGCTTAAAATGTACAGCCTAGAAAGGGAAAGGGAAAAGGGGAGACCTAGTCAGTTGTACAACTGAATGCCTTCAACTGAAATGTGTCTTCCCGCGTTTAACCCAACCCCTCTGAATCAGAGAGGTGCAGGGGGCTGCCTTAATCGACACATACCATTATATTGTTTGAGCTAAGAAAACATATAACTTGCAGTGAATAAACTCAGCAATGTCATATGCATTGCACCTAATGATTACTCAGCATATGCCTCAGACAAAGTTTATCTCAAAAAACGATTTAGTTGAGAAGTTTAACAGGACATTATCTGCATGCATCTTTTTCAAATGCCAGTCTCTTTGTTTTGGGATTCATTAGTTTTAACATTGGCTGCATTTACACTGGCAGACCAATTACATTTTAGTCATTTAGCAGACACTTACCCACAGCAACTTACAGTAGTGAGTGCATAAATTGTCATACTTTTTTGTACTGGTCCCCCGTGGGAATCAAACCCACATCTCTGGTATTGCAAGCGCCATGCTCTAAAAACGGATCCACACAAGACCCCAATTTTTATATATTTTTCTCCGCTATTGGTCACAGATTTTTTCACAAATCCTTTTCAAAGCTGATTGGTCAAAAAATATCAGAATTGGGCTGCCTGTGTAAACTCAGCCAAAGTGTCCCATACAGTACCTTCAGTAACTATTCATACCCCTTGGTTTATTCCACATTTTGTTGCGTTGCAGCCTGATTTAAAAATTCATTAAATTATTTATTTTTCCTCACCCATCTACACACAGTACTCCATTATGGCAAAGTGAAAACATGTTCAGAAATGTTAGCAAATTTATTGAAAATGAAATACAGAAATATTTAGTTTACATAAGTATATACATGTTAGAATCAAAATTGTGAATCTTTCTGGGTAAGTCTATAAGAGCTTTACGCACTTGGAACTCTTGGAGCTCTGTCAAGTTGGTGGTTGATCATTGCTAGACAGCCATTTTAAAGTCAAAACTGTAACTAGGCCACTCAGGAACTTTCAATGTTGTCTTGGTAAGCAACTCCAGTGTATATTTGGCCTTTTAGGTGTTCTAGGTTATTGTCTTGCTGAAAGGTGAATTTGTCTCCCAATGTCTGTTGGAAAGCAGACAAGCAAGTTTTCCTCTAGGATTTTGCCTGTGCTTAGCTCTATTCCATTTATTTTAATTTAAAAAAATCACTAGTCCTTGTCGATGACAAGCATACCCATAACATGATGCATCCAAAATATGAGGAGTGGTACTTTGAAAATATGAAGAGTGGTACTCGGTAATGTGTTGGATTTGCCCCAAACATAACACTTTGTATTCAGGACAAAGTCTATTTCTTTGCCAATTTTTTTGAAGTTTTACTTTAGTGCCTTATTGCAAACAGGATGCCTGTTTTGGAATATTTTTATTCTGTACAGGCTTCCTAGTTTTCACTCTGTCATTTAGGTTAGTATTGTGGAGTAACTACATTGTTTATCTATCCGCAGTTCTCCTATCACAGCCATTAAACTCTGTAAGTGTTTTAAAGTCACCATTGGCCTCATGGTTAAATCCCTGAGCTGTTTCCTTCATTACCGGCAATTGAGTTAGGAAGGACTCTTGTATCTTTGTAGTGACTAGGTGTATTGATACACCATACAAAGTGCAATGAATAGCTTCAGCATGCTGAATGGGATATTCAATTTCTGCTTTTTTGTTTTACCCATCTACCAATAGGTACCCTTCTTTTACGAGGCATTGGAAAACCTCCCTGGACTTTGTGGTTGAATCTGTTTGATATTCACTGCTCAACTGAGGGACCTTACAGATACTGTAATTGTACTCTATGTGTGGGGTACATAGATGAGGTAGTCATTCAGAAATCATGTTAAACACTATTATTGCACATTTGCTCAACAAGTCACATAAGTCCATGCAACTTATGTGACTTGTTGAGCAAATTTTTCCTCCTGATCTTATTTAGGCTTGCCATAACAAAACAGGTTAAATACTTAGATTCAAGACATTTCATTTTTAAATTTTTAATACATTTGTAAAAATGTCTAAAAACATACACTTTGACATTATGGGGTATTGTGTGTAGGCCAGTGACAATCTCAATTTAATAAATTTTAAATTCAGGCTGGTCAGCCCAATGCTAACCCTGAATTAAAGGTTAATTAACATTGTGCTTTGCAGAAATGCTTAACAGACTCATGTCCTCGGTGGACAATAAGGAGAGTAATATAGCGGAAAAGTTTATAAAGTCGATTGATGTTACGGTTGCCCTTTCCATGTCATTTAAAGTGAATATACTATTTGTTTGCTACCATTTTGGGGGATGGTCAGACATTTACCCATGACCCTTTGAGGCGTCAGATACTTTATTTTGTCATTCCATGCACTTAAGTTTTCTTCTGCGGATTTGGTGTGATTGTTGGAAGATGACTGTTTGAGTTCAGCACAATGAATAATGAATGTGATTCAGTTCCTGTGTGTTGTCTGTGCTTCTCCTATAAAGTCCACTGGACCATGGAAAGCACCTCATGCCTTTAAAGCCCACTGCGGATAGACTGTGCAGCTCTGACTATCAAGGAAAGGAAACAATAGCTTCTGATACTTCATTAACTGGGTTCTTCTGAGACACCCTGTGCCAATAGAGTGAAATTATTCATGTTACTTACCCTGTCTAAAAGTGTGTCATTGTGTTACATTTTGGACATGGTCACCTTGACAACATTACCCAGACTTACAATAGAAAATGACTGTCAGCATCAAAAGATTATCATATTTTCTCTCTTGTATTTCCTGCGATTCTTATAAATCATAGCAACTTCTATTCTACATGGCTTCATAGCAGTACTGTTCTGGTGATTTAAGATGGCCAGTTACTGTAGGTGTTTTAATAGGGCACGTCTCAGACGCCCACCAAAGTTCTCAAATAACCTCTAATGAGAGCAGCTGAGACCCAGGAGACTGATGAAGAAGCAGTGGTGGAAAAAGTACCCAATTGTCATACCTGAGTAAAAGTAAAAATACCTTAATAGAAAATGACTCAAGTAAAAGTGAAAGTCACCCAGTAAATTACTACTTGAGTAAAAGTGCAAAAGTATTTGGTTTTAAATATACTTAAGTATCAAAAGTAAGAGTATGAATAATTTAAAATACCTAATATTGAGGAAACCAGACGGCAAAATGTTCTTGTTTTTTAAAGTTACGGATAGCCAGGGGCACACTCCAATAGTCAGACATTATTTACAAATGATGCATTTGTATTTAGTGAGTCCGCCATATCAGAGGTATCAGAGATAACGATAATTGTGTGAATTGAACCATTTTCTGTCCTGCTAAGCATTCAAAATGTAACAAGTACTTTAGGGAAAATGTATTATTTTCTTTAGGAATGTAGTGACATAAAAGTAAAAGTTGCCAAAAAATATAAATAGTAAAGTAAAGTACAGATACCCCAAAAAACGACTTAAGTAGTACTTTAAAGTATTTTTACTTAAGTACTTTACACCACTGTGAAGAAGCTCTAATGAAACCATAATAAAGACTTCATAGCTGACACAGAGCTCACCATACTGTTGTAGGAAGGTTCTCCCTTTCATGCTAGGAGCTCTGTTTAATTACTGCAAAAACTGTCACTGGGCTGACACAATTAGTTAAGTGGGCTTTTTAGCCACTCTGTAAGATTTGCTAATCAGCAAAAATGTGTAAGTAACTTTTCTGGAGTAGAATATTCAAATTAGGTAACAACTGATTGGCTAGCCCTGAAAAGTTGGTGCTAACCCTGCTCCAGAGCAGTGCCAGCTAGCCCTGGGCTAAGGTTGGTGCTAGCCCACTTTCTGCACAAGAGTGTCTTAGCTCTGGCCCAAAAGCTCCCTTAGCCCAAGTAGCATGGCTACTTATTCAATTTCTGAGTTCACTACATTGCAGACATTGCATTGCATCAACCAATGGTTGTGTGCTACCTCGTCGACTGGGCAGCACTCGTTTTGTTGCCATCTAGTGGATGTTTGTGTGGCTCAAAAGCTCAGCACTTCAGAAACTGGTCTTAAATTATGTCAGTTTATCTTGAAATAAATAATATTAGCAATAATATTTTAGAATATTATATATTATTCATATATATTATATATATATATATATACAAACATATATTATATATATATATATATTTGCATTAAAACTGCAGTGGACTATACAACTTAGTTTGGTCATGTAAACATCCATGCTATATCAAAGGGCCACACCTAATGTAAGAACAGTTTCCTATATTATCCATTATTTTTGACTGATTCTATTAATCCATTAATTGTTGTTATTGAGTAATTGTGAAATAGAGACCTTCATTCCATTGTATAAATTGAATTTATGTGCTCTTTTCATTCAGTGCCACAGGAGAGCCATTGTCACTATAGTGGTTAGACCTACTGGACTGTGGTCACAAGAAATACAACAAGCCGATACTACTTTACCCCTTTGTTTATACAGGAACAAAGAGGAGCTCCCAAATAAGGCTAAGGCTACATGACACAGGCAATTAAATGAATGATAAGAAGCACTATGCAGTTCAAAAAGTGTAATAGTTTATTTTCACGTAAGCACGTTTCTCAATTGCTTGAACACTTCTCGAAACAGGTTTCAGTCAACGCAGCCCACTAAACTGAAGTGCATTTACCAAACGCCACATTTCTCTTGCTAAATGCTCAAACACCATCAGAATATAAAATACCAGTCACAAAATTTGAAATCAAATGATATTGATAAAAATCACCTTGTCCTAGAGAGATTTACACAGTTACCAAAACATCACAGCAGGGTAAGCCTACACGAAACACAGCCCTTATTTGAAGCATTTCTAATATCCCCTTTGGGAAAAATTAATGGTGGAAAAAACAATTGAACCATTTCCCTTTTTGACCACTAGGTTTTATGGGTATTATGACTCATACTGTGGTACTCTATTGTGGGGGACATCTAAAAGGTCCCTCCCATTACATGCTAATGCTCTGCTCATAACCAAGTGGGAAGGTGGTAATTTCCAGTTGTTTTGAAGTAAATACTGGTTGGATGCACCGATTGGCTAATGGCAAATCACATGCATCAACCATAAACTAAAATTACAGCTATTGTGCTGGCAAGCAAATTATAGTGTTCAACAACCATATCAATAGATTTATTTTTATAAATAATGTTTTGTTTCATTTAACTGCAGAAAATGCTGTTATGGAGATAGTTGGCTTAGTAGGTGATATCAAAAGTCAGCATGTGGGAGAAGTCAGAGCTCAGAGATGTTAGATGAGTTTCTCACTAGTAATTACCAGTTGGAGGGGCGTTCAAGTGGATTTTTCCCAGTCATATGTGGTAAATACCAACTTCCCACTTGGTTATGAATGCAGGGTTATGCTCCACTATGGTGAGGCATGTAAAGACATTTACATTTACATTTAAGTCATTTAGCAGACGCTCTTATCCAGAGCGACTTACAAATTGGTGCATTCACCTAATGACATCCAGTGGAACAGCCACTTTACAATAGTGCATCTAAATCTTTTAAGGGGGGGGGGGGGGCAGAAGGATTGCTTTATCCTAGGTATTCCTTGAAGAGGTGGGGTTTCAGGTGTCTCCGGAAGGTGGTGATTGACTCCGCTGTCCTGGCGTCGTAAGGGAGTTTGTTCCACCATTGGGGTGCCAGAGCAGCGAACAGTTTTGACTGGGCTGAGCGGGAACTGTACTTCCTCAGTGGTAGGGAGGCGAGCAGGCCAGAGGTGGATGAACGCAGTGCCCTTGTTTGGGTGTAGGGCCTGATCAGAGCCTGAAGGTACTGAGGTGCCGTTCCCCTCACAGCTCCGTAGGCAAGCACCATGGTCTTGTAGCGGATGCGAGCTTCAACTGGAAGCCAGTGGAGAGAGCGGAGGAGCGGGGTGACGTGAGAGAACTTGGGAAGGTTGAACACCAGACGGGCTGCGGCGTTCTGGATGAGTTGTAGGGGTTTGATGGCACAGGCAGGGAGCCCAGCCAACAGCGAGTTGCAGTAATCCAGACGGGAGATGACAAGTGCCTGGATTAGGACCTGCGCCGCTTCCTGTGTGAGGCAGGGTCGTACTCTGCGGATGTTGTAGAGCATGAACCTACAGGAACGGGCCACCGCCTTGATGTTAGTTGAGAACGACAGGGTGTTGTCCAGGATCACGCCAAGGTTCTTAGCGCTCTGGGAGGAGGACACCATGGAGTTGTCAACCGTGATGGCGAGATCATGGAACGGGCAGTCCTTCCCCGGGAGGAAGAGCAGCTCCGTCTTGCCGAGGTTCAGCTTGAGGTGGTGATCCGTCATCCACACTGATATGTCTGCCAGACATGCAGAGATGCGATTCGCCACCTGGTCATCAGAAGGGGGAAAGGAGAAGATTAATTGTGTGTCGTCTGCATAGCAGTGATAGGAGAGACCATGTGAGGTTATGACAGAGCCAAGTGACTTGGTGTATAGCGAGAATAGGAGAGGGCCTAGAACAGAGCCCTGGGGGACACCAGTGGTATAGACTGTATAGACTGGTGACGTTCCTGCCTGACCACATTGCAGGCTCATGCCAGAACTCACAATGCCTGGATAGGTGGTTAACATATCAGTTAACCATACCATGTGATATTGCAATCTGCCCGAGTGCTGCCCAGTCGACGAGGTAGCACACAACCATTGGTTGATGCAATGCAATGTCTGCAATGTAGTCGGACAGGAACTCGACCACTGTGTTGGCACACCTAATAGTCATCCATACATGAAAGACTCCCTGATCATACCATAGACTTAGATTGACAGCTCTAGTACCACAAAGCCTGTTTTAGCATGGGCTGCACCATTAAGGACATTCACGATTTTGAAGAAGTCAACTGGGTGGGATTTCCTTAAGGTTAAGGAAATATCACATAATTTAATCCAGGTCATCAGGAGGGATCAGCCAATTATTATACTGAGCAAATATTCCATGACTGCAGAAGGCAGAAAATCACCAACATTGCCTTTATACCCGTTCTGACGACACACTCCAGGTGATGCACCTTTTCAGTTTGTTTACTGTCTCAGAAGTAGAAGAAATATACTACTTTAAAATGGAGAAAGCCCTCAATGGCGCTGCCCATGCTTTTACAGAATCCATAAAAGCACAGGTGCTAAGAAGGGCCCTCTATCCACCTCTATGGATTTTACCATTTAAAAACAGGATGTCTCTAACCATTTAATATTGCGTTAGTGTGTTTGAAATGTTTTATATTGCTGTCAACATCTTTCTCTCTCTCTCTCTTTCTCTCTCTGTCTGTCTTTCTCTCTCTCTCTCGCACACATGCACTCATGCATACACGCACAAATGCATGTACGCATGCACACTTTCCCTCACTCTGTCCATTGTGTGTTGATGTCTCCCATCAGCAGCTTCTCTTGTACTCTTATGAATGGATAAATGGCCTTATTCCGAGAAACAGGATCCCCAACAATGTATAGTGTGGAGACTATACACTATACAATGGGCTACACTAGGCTACATCTCAGGGCCTTCTCTGTTGTGGGGAGGTGCAGATAATTTGTGTAGAACCTGTGTTTCTTATTCATTTGCTGTATAGATTACTCTAATTATGGTACATTTCATATAATGTAATGTTTGATTGTACAGTATGGTAGACATCTTCATCCAATAATTTTTTACTTTTCCTGACGCGACAGCAAAATAATTAATTGTGCTGTCACAAGAAAAATCATATGTAATAGGGAAAATATTCATTTAACTCATTCTATCGCTAAAATTTCAACCACCCAAAAGAAAAACAACAAGAAAAACATTATCTGGATATTATTAAAGCGTGCCATGATTTTGGTGTAAGGAAATTGGATTTGTGCTTTATCAAGGATCATTAGGCTCCAATTACTGCGGAGGCTTCTATCTGCAGACTAAGCTATGTCCTTATTTCACTGTGTCCCTCAAACAGGCAAACACTGAAGCAAAAAACAGCAACGGTCTCTGAAGCCAAGGGTCTGTGGGGTCTGTTAACATGGCCATATCACTCACACTGACAAGTCATGCCCTCCTAGCCTCAGTTCTTTTAGGCCTAAATATAATGATATGTTTGGTGATTGCAGTCTTTTGTGTTATTGCAACCATAACCAAGGTCATACTGCAATGCTCATTCTTATCTTGATAACATTATATATAGACAAATATTATCTGCAGACTGCAGGAATGTTAGTCCGCACTGGATAGAGGAGGCAGACTCAATGCCGCAGGATTGTTTTGAGAATACTGATTGGAATATGTTCAAAGATTCATCCATCAACATTGAGGAATACACATCATTAGTCACAGGCTTCATTAAGTAATGTGTTGATGATGTTGTACCCACAAAAACAATCAGGACAACCAAAAACCCTGGATGAAAGGAGATATCCGTACAATGCTGCGAGTCTGTACTGCAGCAATCAATGTCAGCAGAAAGAACCCTGATGATTCAGTGGTGTGCATCGTGTACAAGGAAAGCAGGTACGAGCTCCGCAAATCCATTAGGGATGCAAAAAGACAATAGAGACAAAATCTTGAATTGATGTTCGACAACTCAGACTCGCGTCGCATGTGGCAAGGACTACAGACTCACAGAATACAAAGGCAAATCCAGCTGTGTGGAGCCCACTGAAGCCTCCCTCCCAGACGAGCTTAACACATTCTATGCTCGCTTCAAGGCAGAAAATAAGGAGCCATCCGGGAAGACTCTCGTTGCTCTGGACGACCGGTTGCTTTTGCTCTCCGAGGCTGACGTGAGGAAAACTATCAAAAGAGTGAATTCTCACAAAGCCTCTGTCCCAGATGGGATCCCTGGCCGCGTCCTCAGAGTGTGTGATGGCCAGCTGGCAGGTGTCTTCTCAGATATCTTCAACCTGTCCATGTCCCAGGCTGTAGTCCCCACCTGCTTCAAGGAGACCACCATCGTCCTAGTGCCCAAGAAAAACAAGGTGACATGCCCAAACGACTATCGCCCCGTCGCGATAACCTCAGTCATCATGAAGTGCTTCGAGAGACTGGTCATCGCTCACATCAAGGCTAGCATGCCAGGCACAGTGGTCCCGCTCCAATATTCCTACCGCTCCAACAGATTCACGGAAGATGCCATTTCGATCACTAATCACACAGCTGTAACACATCTGGAAGAGAGGAACACCTATGTGAGAATGCTGTTCATTGACTACAGTTCAGCATTCAACACCGCTGTTCCCTCCAAGCTCAACACCAAGCTCAGAGCCCTGGGTCTGGACACCACTCTCTGCAACTGGATCCTGGACTTCCTGACGGGTAGAACACAGGCTATGAAGATTGGCAACAACACCTCGACCACACTGACACTTAACACTCGGGCCCCCCAAAGTTGTGTCCTCAGTCCTCTGCTGTACTCCCTGTTCACCCACGACTGTGTGGCTTTGCACGACACCAACTCCATCATCAAGTTTGCTGACGACACCACGGTTGGTTGTAGGCCAACAATGATGAGTCAGACTATAGGGAGGAGGTAAGTGAACTGGCATTGTGGTGTCATGATAACAACCTCTCCCTCAACGTTGACAAAACAAAGGAGTTGATTGTTGACTTCAGGAAGCAGAGGAGGGGGGGGTTCTTGTCATGGACCAACAACACCACCACTCTTGTCAAGAGGGTGCAACAGTGTCTCTACTTTCTAAGGCGTCTGAAGAAATTGGGTATGGACCGTCCCAGGTCCTCTCCAAATACTACCGCTACACCATTGAGACCGTTCTGACCGGTTGCATCACGGTCTGGTAGGTTAATTGCTCCGTCCACAACCTCAAAGCCCTCCTCCAGCAGATGGTGAAGACGGCCCAGTATATCACTGGGACCGTGCTCCCACTCATCCAGGACACCTACTAGAAGCAGTGCCTGGGGAAGGCACGCAGCATCATCAAGGACCACACACACCCCAGCCACGAGCTGTTCCGTCGCTTACCGTCGGGTAGACGTTATCGAATTTGAGGTCTGATACCAACAGGCTCAGAGACAGTTTCTATCTACAAGCCATCAGACTGCTGAACTGGACTGACCACCTACTCTGATTCTCCGCACCTTAGCACACATGCACTCACTCATGCACTCACTCATGCACACACACACACACACACACACACACACACACACACACACACACACACACACACACACACACACACACACACACACACACACACACACACACACACACACACACACACACACACACGCACACACACACACACACATACACACACACACTCATGCTAAACACACATCACAACTGCTGCAACCAAACTCTCATTATACTGCTCAGTTTATACACTGCCACCCATTCCCCCTTCCCCAATACACTTTTAAATATTGGACTTTAAATGGTCTCTTCCTGTATTATACTTATGCTGTAATATTTATTCTACTGAGCCATTTACTTTATGTTCGTATTGTCTTTTATTATTTGTTATTATTGTTGCATTGTCGTGAAGGAGCCTGCAAGTAAGCTTATCGTTGGACGGTGTATACCATACCTACTGTATCCCGTGCATATGACTAATGTCAAGGTCCTAACATGCACTACCATTCAAAAGTTTGGGATCACTTAGAAATGTCCTTGTTTTTGAAAGAAAAGCAACATTTTTTGTCCATTAAAATAACATCAAATTGATCAGAAATACAGTGTAGACATTGTTAATGTTGTAAATGACTATTGTAGCTGGAAACAGCTGATTTTTTAATGGAATATCTACATAGGCGTACAGAGGCCTGTTATCAGCAAACATCACTCCTGTGTTCCAATGGCACATTGTGTTAGCTAATCCAAGTCTGATTAAAGAAGCAATAAAACTGGCCTTCTTTAGACTAGTTGAGTATCTGGAGCATCAGCATTTGTGGGTTCGAGTACAGGCTCAAAATGGCCAGAAACAAAGAACTTTCTTCTGAAACTCGTCTGGCTATTCTTGTTCTGAGAAATGAAGGCTATTCCATGCGAGAAATTGCCAAGAAACTGAAGATCTCATACAATGCTGTGTACTAATCCCTTCACAGAACAGCGCAAACTGTCTCAAACCAGAATAGAAAGAGGAGTGGGAGGCCCTGGTGCACAACTGAGCAAGAGGACAAGTACATTAGAGTGACAGCTTCATTAAACTGGAAGCTTCATTAAATAGTACCCGCAAAACACAAGTCTCAACGTCAATAGTGAAGAAGTTGCAAAGAAAAAGCCATATCTCAGACTGGCCAATAAAAAAAAAGATTAAGATGGGCAAAAGACACAGGCACTGGACATAGGAACTCTGCCTAGAAGGCCAGCATCCCGGAGTCGCCTCTTTCCTGTTGACATTGAGACTGGTGTTTTGTGGGTACTATTTAATGAAGTTGCCAGTTGAGGACTTGTGAGCATCTGCTTGAGTGTGATCATATTTAATCCCCAGTAGTACTCATGAGTACATTTTATACATTCAGCTTTGTGCAGTTGCCCTACATGAGGACCGTATCGATAGACACAGCTTTCAACAAAGTCCTAACAAATGAACTATCTGCAAGTTTTTACCCTAATCTGCACGGATCTGATACAAAAATCACAAAGAAATCCCATATACTATATATATAAATGACAAATAGAATATATTGTAAAACCATGACCCTAACATGAAAACAATGGGACGTTTGGGCTATACGGACCTAACACAAGCATCACAGGGAGAGGGATAGGGACAGCAGAGAGAGAGAGAGAGACAGAGTGATGGGACCTGATTTAAACCCGGACTGCAGAGAGTGTTTGACCCTGGGGAATATACGTCATTGAAGAAGAGGGGCACAAGTTCTCATGACATAACAAGACGGATGATCCTGTCAGTGCTTTAGCTTAGCCCAGGCCAGCCTCAGACCTCCCTGTTTAGACACACTGCAAATTGAAGGCAGGACAGATGGCAGTGTTTCATAAACCCTCTCTGGCATGAGCTGCTCAGAGGATATGAAATCACATTTTCATCCTCATCAATGATCTCCCTCACGGTTTGCAAACAGAAGCTACTGACAGGATTGGTCTGAAATGGGTCTGACCTAGATTTGGTTTTGCCCTCTGCCCTCAATCACTAGGACTGAATCATTCTCTTTGGACTATCATTATTCAATAAAATGCTTTTTGTTTGTCTACTGCACCTGGGTGAACATTTTGGTGTTTGCACTAGCACTATATTTCAAAGGCCAGTGTCTGATAATTCCCTAAGTGTTAATTAATTTGTTTACATCATTAAGCCTTTATGTATGTGTTACGAATGACCAAAGGTGTCTGACTGTATAATAAGTACAGCGTCATAATACATACTGTAAGGCATTTATGTATGTGTTATAGTGACCAAATGGGTCTGACTTTATACTAAGTGTAATGTCATATGATACAAGGCATTTATGTATGTGTTATAGTGACCAAATGGGTCTGACTTTATACTAAGTGTAATGTCATATGATACAAGGCATTTATGTATGTGTTATAGTGACCAAATGGGTCTGACTTTATACTAAGTGTAATGTCATATGATACAAGGCATTTATGTATGTGTTATAGTGACCAAATGGGTCTGACTTTATACTAAGTGTAATGTCATATGATACAAGGCATTTATGTATGTGTTATAGTGACCAAATGGGTCTGACTTTATACTAAGTGTAATGTCATATGATACAAGGCATTTATGTATGTGTTATAGTGACCAAATGGGTCTGACTTTATACTAAGTGTAATGTCATATGATACAAGGCATTTATGTATGTGTTATAGTGACCAAATGGGTCTGACTTTATACTAAGTGTAATGTCACATGATACAAGGCATTTATGTATGTGTTATAGTGACCAAATGGGTCTGACTTTATACTAAGTGTAATGTCATATGATACAAGGCATTTATGTATGTGTTATAGTGACCAAATGGGTCTGACTTTATACTAAGTGTAATGTCATATGATACAAGGCATTTATGTATGTGTTATAGTGACCAAATGGGTCTGACTTTATACTAAGTGTAATGTCATATGATACAAGGCATTTATGTATGTGTTATAGTGACCAAATGGGTCTGACTTTATACTAAGTGTAATGTCATATGATACAAGGCATTTATGTATGTGTTATAGTGACCAAATGGGTCTGACTTTATACTAAGTGTAATGTCATATGATACAAGGCATTTATGTATGTGTTATAGTGACCAAATGGGTCTGACTTTATACTAAGTGTAATGTCATATGATACAAGGCATTTATGTATGTGTTATAGTGACCAAATGGGTCTGACTTTATACTAAGTGTAATGTCATATGATACAAGGCATTTATGTATGTGTTATAGTGACCAAATGGGTCTGACTTTATACTAAGTGTAATGTCATATGATACAAGGCATTTATTTATGTGTTATAAATGACCAAAGGTGTCTGACTTTAAATTAAGTACACAGTCATGCGATATAGAGTCTTTATGGATGTGTTATGAATGACCGAAGGTGTCTCACATCAAACTAAGGATTACAGGACACTACATAAAGTGTCAATGAATAGGTTATTAACGTTCTGCTGATTTATGACGGTTCTCTCATGATCCACAGGTTTACTGTAGGGTGTGAGATGTATTTAAATGGGTTGACGGACTGCAAATCTTGTGTGTGTGTGTGTGCGTGCGTGCGTGCGTGCGTGCGTGAGAGAACCAAGATGATTTGGAATAGTCCAACCTAAGACTCCCGCACCAGGTAATCCTCTTCTTTTTCCATGCTGGAGAGCAAGACTTGATTACAACCTGTTACAATTGTGCCAACATTTTGTGGCTGATCTTTCACTGGGGGAGTTGGTGAATGTGTCAAAGACCTGATTGTGCCCAGAACCTTGCGGTATGGCTCGTTTTTGTTGTGTGCATATTGTTGTACTGAGGAACATGTAACTTGGTTCCAGAAGAAAATACACTTTCATTGTCTTTAGGTTGGGGGCTTTCATCAAGGTACAGTTGAAGTCGGAAGTTTACATACGCTTAGGTTGGAGTCATTAAAACTTGTTTTTCAACCACTCCACAAATTTCTTGTTAACAAACTATATTTTGGGAAGTCGGTTAGGACATCTACTTTGTGCATGACACAAGTAATTTTTCCAGCAATTGTATACAGACAGATTATTTCACATATAATTCACTGAATCACAATTCCAGTAGGTCAGAAGTTTACATAAACTAAGTTGACTGTGCCTTTAAACAGCTTGGAAAATTCCAGAAAATTATGTCATGGCGTTAGAAGCTTCTGATAGGCTAAATTACATAATTTAAGTCAATTAGAGGTGTACCTGTGGATGTATTTCAAGGCCTACCTTCAAAATCAGTGCCTCTTTGCTTGACATACTGGGAAAATCAAAATAAATCAGCCAAGACTGTTGTAGACCTCCACAACTCTGGTTCATCCTTGGGAGGAATTTCCAAACGCCTGAAGGTACCACATTTATCTGTACAAACAATAGTACGCAAGTATAAACACCATGGGATCACGCAGCCGTCATACTGCTCAGGAAGGAGACGCGTTCTGTCTCCTAGAGATGAACGTACTGTGGAAAAGGGCCAAAATTCCCCCAACTTATTGTGGGAAGCTTGTGGAAGGATACCCGAAACGTTTGACACAAGTTAATCAACTTAAAGGCAATGCTACCAAATACTTATTGAGTGTATGTAAACTTCTGACCCACTGGGAATGTGATGAAAGAAATAAAGCTGAAGTAAATAATTCTCTCTACTATTATTCTGACAATTCATGTGGTATTTGGTTAAGGTGTATGTAAACTTCTGACTTCAACTGTAAGTGTTCCTTGGTGTAATGTCGTCTCCAGCCTATTGCACACACAGCACATATAAGCCTGGGATATCAACCATTCAAAGTTGGCCTTAGTGGGAGTGACCATAGAATTCTATAGGAGTGACCTTACTGAGTAAAGTATTTGTCATCGTCACTACTTAACAGTCAAAAAGTGATTTTAAACCTAACCCTCGCTAATGAAGGCCAAGTTTGATGCATTTATCCACCAGACCTTCCGCATATTTGGGCAGAAGTGTCTGGGAACGACATTAGTTGTAATGTGACTAACATGACATAATTTAAGAGCGCATAACATCCTTCAGCACAACATGTCACTCTTTATAAAGCACATGTTTATATCATATTCAACCTAGTGGGTTATGTCACATTTGACATGGTGATTATGTCACACAGTTATGTCACATTTATGAACCCTTTATAAAGCATGACATACGGTTGTAAATGCTTTGTAACATGTTTATGTAGTGCTTATTATCATGTAGTGCTTATTGTCATTTCACAGGCCTTTGAAATATTTTGCCGCTTTTTAACAAACTTCGCAGGCCAAAATATTTCTCTGGACAAAATATTTTGTAGACTTTTACCAAACTTTATAGCCTTTTACCAAACTTCACAGCCTATTATTTTGAAAGGTAGTTTGCCCCTTAGCGCCACAGTATTGAATACTTGCAGTAACAGTTTGTGGACGCATGAGGGAACCAGCGAGTAGGCAAACAGACTCTGTTATACTAACCAATGATTCATATATTATCTGGCTATGGTAGGGACAGATGGCAGAGCTGAGGGGTATACTACAAAGCAGCATAAGGGAGTTAGCCAGCTAACTTGCCTAAATATTCTGAAATACTTTTTATTTTAAATAGAGATAAGCTTGAAATGGGAATGGTCTAATAGACTCAACAAACAGAAACACATATATACAGTACCAGTCAAAACTTTGGACACAGCTACTCATTGCAGGGTTTTTCTTTATTTTTACTATTTTTTACATTGTAGAATAATAGTGAAGACATCAAAACTATGAAATAGCACATATGGAATCATGCGGTAATGAAGAAAGTGTTAAACAAATCAAAATATATTTTATATTTGAGATTCTTCAAAGTAGCCACTCTTTGCCTTGATGACAGCTTTGCACACTCTTGGCATTCTCTCAACCAGCTTCATGAGGTAGTAACCTGGAATGCATTTCAATTCACAGGTGTACCTTGTTAAAAGTTTATTTGTGGAATTTCTTTCCTTGTAAGGCATGACGCTGGAGAATAGAAGCAGGTACGGGGAGTTGACATTTAATTAGGAACAGACATGCAACAGGACAGGAACATCGAAACACAAAGACAGACGACAAGCAATGCAGCAGCGGGGAACAGAGCTGGTTGAACTGGGGAGGTAATAACAGGGGAGATAATAAACAGGTGATTGAGTGAGTCCAGGTGAGTCCAATATTGCTGAAGCACATGACGAAGGAAAGAAGGTGTACGTAAATGATGGTGGCAGGAGTGCGTAATGCAGGGCAGCCTGGCGCAGAACGAGAAAAGGCGTGACATTCCTTCTTAATGCATTTGAGCCAATCAGTTGTGTTGTGACAAGGTGTCACGCCTGTTCCCGCTCTGCCTCTCCAGCACTCAAGGGTACCAGACTGCCTTCATTACGCACACCTGTCACCATCATTATGCTCACCTGCACTTCATCACCGGTCACCATCACGCGCAGCAGTGCTTCTTTGAACTCAACTGGACTCCTTTAATTTGTTGATTGCCTTTCCCCATGTGTTCCCATGTGTTCCCTGTATCAGTATTGTTGTGGTTTCCGTTTCCCCTGTCCAGACGCTGTCCGTATTCTGTTTCATGTCCGTAATTCATTAAATGTTCACTCCCTGTACCTGCTTCAGTCCTCACACAAGGTAGGGGTGGTACACAGAAGATAGTCCTATTTGGTGAAAGACCAAGTCCATATTATGGTAAGAACAGCTCAAATAAGCAAAGAGAAACGACAGTCCATTACTTGAAGACATGAATGTCAATCAATCCGGAAAATTTCAAGGACTTTGAAAGTTTCTTCAAGTGCAGTCGCTAAAACAATCAAGCGCTATGATGAAACTGGCTCTCATGAGGACCGCCAGAGGAAAGGAAGACCCAGAGTTACCTCTGCTGCAGAGGATAAGTTCATTAGTGTTACCAACCTCAGAAATTGCAGCCCAAATAAATGCTTCACAGAGTTCAAGTAACAGACACTGCTCAACATCAACTGTTCAGAGGAGACAGTGTGAATCAGGCATTCATGGTCGAATTGCTGCAAAGAAACCACTACTAAAGGACACCAATAAGAAGAGACTTGCTTGGGCCAAGAAATACGAGCAATGGACATTATACCGGTGGAAATCTGTACTTTGGTCTGATGAGTCCAAACTTGAGTTTGTTGGTTCCAACCTCCATTTCTTTGTGAGACGCGGAGTAGGTGAACGGATGATCTCCACATGTGTGGTTCCCACCGTGAAGCGTGGAGGAGGAGGTGTGATGGTGCTTTGCTGGTGACACTGTCTGTGATTTATTTAGAATTCAACGCACACAACTGGCATGGCTACCACAGCATTCTGCAGCGATATGCCATCCCATCTGGTTAGCGCATAGTGGGACTTTAATTTGTTTTTCAAAAGGACAATGACCCAACACACTTCCAGATTGTGTAAAGGCTATTTGACCAAGAAGGAAAGTGATGGAGTGCTGCATCAGATGACCTGGCCTCCACAATCACCCGACCTCAACCCAATTGAGATGGTTTGTGATGAGTTGGACTGCAGTGAAGGAAAAGCAGCCAACAAGTGCCCAGCATATGTGGGAACTCCTTCAAGACCGTTGGAAAAGCATTCCAGGTGAAGCTGGTCGAGAGAATGACGAGAGTGTGTAAAGTTGTCATCAAGGCAAAGGGTCGCTACTTTGTAGAATAATAGTGAATACATCAAAACTACGATTCTTCAATGTAGAAAATTGTAAAAATAAAGAAAACCCTTGAATGGTGTGTCCAAACTTGTGACTGGTACTGTATGTTTAGCTTTCTTAATTAATGCAAAAATCAACAGTTATTTCTGGTTGACTATCAAAATTAGCTGGCCAACTCACTGATCCTGTTTTGTAGTATACCCCTTTTATGATGATCTAGACATATATGTTCTGTTCATCATGTGATGCTCTTATCTAGGCCCAGTGTCTAAAGAAAGGATCAGTGTCCACTGTGTAATTTTATACAAAACCATTGTCTTTTCATCACCATTCGATAAAAAAATCTTAATAATGCATCTAGGAAATAAAGACCTGTGAACACAGAGATACAATAGGCAGAAATATCATCTAGGAATATGTATGATGAATGTAAGCTTACCTTTTTAGTAGCTGATTAATAGATAACTTTCCAAGTCAAATTTGCTCTCTTTCAGTGCTGGATGGTCCTGCCTGACAGTAAAACAAACAGTTACACATGTTCTTTTATGTTGTGGCTATACTCAGACACGGAACACTGTACTTTTTTTTCCAGTCAAAGGTTCCTCTGTGGATTTTATATGTTCAGCCCATACTCTTGCAATTACGTTAGGGGGCGTCCATATTGACGTCCACAATCCAACATGGCTGCCACAATACCATTAAATTGTGGTTTAATCACCTGTATAACCGCTCTACATGTCTTAAATGAAAGACAATTTTCAGATTTGTGTACTGTACTTATGACCTATAATCAAGACAATTTGTATGTAATTGAATTATGTTGGGAATCCAATATGCCCGCCATAATTACACTCAAACACCTTTGTCTGGATATAGAAATGGCAGCACCAAGTATTTTAAGACACAAGCCTCTTTGAGGATCAATGAGGCAACTTTGAGGCTCCAATGAAAGGAAAGAGAATCCAACCCTGGACTCGGAAACCCACTCCCTAGTATTACAACTTGCCCCCACTGTGGTATAACTTCTGCCTCCAGGATTGGGTTATTAAGTCACCTCCTTATCATTTAGAAGTGAGCTTTGATTCATTGCTAATCCAAAACGGCAGCCTAAATCTAACATGAGCTTCCACTGGCTCAGTGCATTCGTGATGCATATTGGTATGTTCCGGTACACTCTTATGCTGTTTGGGTTGTGCCGGCACATTGCTTCTTCTAGAAAATCATGTCTACCATCCTGGCTGTCTGCCCTGGAGCTGCAGTATACTTGACTTGGTGACATTATGGTGAATGGGGAGGATGCATCCACACATAATAACAAGTGCATAAGGCAGGTGTTCACCACAATGTACAAACACAACCTGAGACTCTTAGACAAGAAATGCCATCAACTTAGTGTGCCTTCACATGTCATAGGAATTGCATATCTTCAATGTAATGTCAATGCCATCCTGCATCTCCCAAAACTGTCATTTATAAGCCTAATTCACCATCAGTCCCCCCCTCTGGCAGTTACTAACAATTTTTATTTAAATGTTTGAGCCCACTTCTTTTCCTTGGAGCCAATTATAATAACCACAACATTAAAAAAACATGTAACTATGTATTTTTGTCAGGACCATACAGCACTGAATGCGAACAAATTTGACTTGGAAAGTTGTCTAATACTCAACTACCAAAAGTAAAGCTTACATTCATCATAAATGTTTATGGTTGATATTTCCGCCTATTGTTTTTCTATGTTTACAGGTCTATATTTCCAAGATTAATTAAGATATCCTTACACTAATTGTTTGTGTATGTATGGCAAACAACTGACTACTTGTTTTTCGTTATTTCAGAGCTTGCAATGTTGGGTAACATTAGTGTGGCCCATGAGTTTAGAGGGTGTGTCACAATATCTATCAATTTAACCACTTTTGCAGTGAAATATTTTTACACAACCATCCATTTAATAAATTAGAGACACCATAGATTTGAAAATACATTGTTCTGTTTTATTATACCTCGGGTACGGGTATTTACAATTTTTGGGGGCTTTGCCACTAGCCTATATCTTCAAGGTATTTCCAGCTAGGATCGCTACTTCAGCCCCACTCACAGCTGTTGGGCAAAGAGGAACAGTTTGGGATTAATTTTATTCAAAGATCTCTCTAATGTTTTTCTGGGCCTGCAATAAACATGCAATATAATGTAATTATTTGTGTGTTGCTCTGTTTCTAGCAATGGAGATACAATAAACATGCAATATAATGTAATTTTTTTTGTGTTGCTCTGTTTCTAGCAATGGAGATACATTCCTCTCCTCCAAAGTACATTCACTTAGTGGAAAGTAATCCCGCCCAAACAAAATTGAACATGACCTCTTCTACATTTCCCATGAGAATCTTAATCTTTTGTATTTTATGGAAACAAATACTCATGTTTCTTTTACTAAAGCAATAAGTGACTTTTTACCATTGGCATGTGTAAGCAGCTTAATTATATCACCCAGAATAGCAAACGGATGATAGGGCCTAATGATGATGACCATTTAGACTGATAATGCTACTGAAGGTGATGATGAACAAGGTCAGACCTGAATCCTCATTACAACTCTGAAAAATTATAAAAATACCACAGCGAACCATTTATGCTGGCATTGTATTCTTGTTGCTTGGGTAAATTCCATTATGCAGCTTAGAATTTTTCTCACCCCGGTGTCAATGCAGAAATATTGATTGGGTCACATAGACCCATCGTGAGGAAAATTAAAAAGAAAAATGTATATTGATTCTTGACAATTCGATTGAAACCAAAACAAGAAATTGCATTTATAATTATAAAACTCACTCAACACATCTAGGCCTAGGCAATTCTATGGCAAACCAGTTACATTTTTATAAT
Source organism: Salvelinus fontinalis (assembly GCF_029448725.1). NCBI lineage: Eukaryota > Metazoa > Chordata > Actinopteri > Salmoniformes > Salmonidae > Salvelinus > Salvelinus fontinalis. The sequence continues at coordinate 58,187,079 of NC_074665.1, read as the reverse complement.
GATAGCTTATTTTCTTGGTCGGGTAGAAAAGGCTGAATCCATGGTTGGTTATTGTACTTGTTCAACAGCATCCATAATCAATCATCTTCCTGGCCTCAAGTCAAGTGTGTGCCATTTAAAACAAATTGAGATTAAATATATTAGCAGAGCCAAGGGAACTTGAGGTCAGTAACAAAGACAGAAAAACATTTCTGCCACAATGGTTTGAAATTGCCCATGGGAAAAGTATGTGATGTGATTGTGATAAGGTTCTGTATAGCGACCATAGAGATCCTATTAAATCACTATAGCGGTATGTCATAAACCCACAAAGTTCCAGAATGGAGGTGAAAATGGCAGCCATAAAGGTCAGGAAGAAATCCAAACCAGTCTAATCAGAAAGAATGGCAGTAGAGGCATAATCCTGAAGGCATGTGATAAATAAAAAATGTTGCAATAGAATTATTGTCAACCTAAAATATTGTCATATAATTATAAATACAGTTTATATGGGTTTTATACACATTTTCTGTATATAGCCTCTAAAATATATGTAAACAGACCATAAATGTCCACATTTTTGTTTTCTTGGAAAGCTGTGAGTTCTATTATATGATACAACATAAGTAATTGTTGCATTTACAACATTTACAATCCTATCACATCAACAGATTTCAACCAGCTGTGAATTGACTGCATTTTTTAAAGATACACTATGCAGAAATCGCTCCGCCATTTCCTAGTTGCTTAAATTCTAACTTCAGTTTATGTGACAAAGCAAGCAAGTATAATGTAGAAAATCATTGTACCATCTAAACCACTGTGAAATATTGTATTTTCAGCTGTTTGAAGCTAGTGTACAAAACTGAAAGTAAAAGACCCCAAAACAAAATGTAATTACGGGAAGCATAGAAATAGCGCACATAGAACAGATCTACCTCTTCTTGCTTTCAATGTTTACATTTCTATGTGAAATTGGTCTTCACCCAGAAAGTTACATATTGCAGCTTAAAATGTAATCTTGGCATATTGTCAGTTCATTTGAAAAATGTTTGGAATCATTACTCTACACAATATCTTATCACAGCACTGGTAAACCATGGTTGACCAACTACCGGACCAAAATGGCTGACATTTATCCCAACATAAGCAGGTTCTAGTTGTTCTAGTATTGTAATTCCCAATTCTACGACAGGAACACTATCGCTCCATATGGCTGAATCGTGTAGCTACTGTCTCTTTAAATGCGTAATTTTGCACTGCTCATGCTCGGAGCTTTGTCCAGGAGTTTCACCGTTGAAAAACCAGCTGTGCGAGCATCTTCACGTAGGGAACTCGTGTTGTTATTCATCGGTGAATATCGCTCTCTCTGACAAGGATTAAAAGGATTTTAATGCAAATAACTCGTTATCTTCGGTGAATGCGCCTAACCTGGACGTGGGAAAAAGCGGAACGGAGAACGGTCAACTTGATCTATTTGTCCGGGTTGCTGCATTCTCCACCGCAGCGAACAACATCCAAAACCGACTCTTGCAATGGAAATAGGAATCCAGAACTAACATACATCCTGTGACCAACTCTTTTCTTCCAGTTTTTCTGGAAACATTAGGATGGCGAACTTGAAAATTGCTTGGAAAATACTTCATTTAGAATAGGCCTACAACTTATACACAACAAATTTCTTTGGTTTTTTAAAATGGCTTCTTAGCCTCTGGGAATAACGGTGTGTGCATTCATTAGTTCAAGAAAGTTTAAATGAGTGCATTAACGTCAGTGCAAATTTGCAGGCTTCGTTGTCCGATGATGCTCTAACGTTAGTTGCCGGAGATGACTCTAGCAATATGCTCAGATTTCAGAGTTATGTTTCTATAGCCTATAAATAAGCCTATTTGGATGTTGAGTGTATGCATTATTACGCGTTATTACTAGGCTATCCCATGCATACGCCAGTGCTTTGTTTACAAATTATGTATTACCAATAAGTGACATATAGTTGAGTCACTCCAGCTGTTTAAGTGTGAATAAGGGAGTCTTCACCAGAAAATTAGACCTTTACCTGTTTCTAAAGTAGAATGGGTGGGGACTGCCGAGGAATGCGTCGACGCACATGGACTAAATATTCAAATACGAGACCCCAGGACATACAAATATATTTTGGGGCATTTCTTATGCTGTACTTGGTGTTTTACACCGAAGCATCAGTCTCCAAGTCCTGTGATAAAAACTGCTTCTCTGGGAAATGCACCAATGGGACTTGCGTCTGTGACCAAGGATGGGTTGGAGACCTGTGTCAACACTGTCAGGGAAGATTCAAGTAAGTATCCACAAATATAATGTTTACAAGTAACATTCTAATGGAGTATTGCGTGGTTGTGTCTAGACTACTTTGTAACCTTTGTTCAAAGACAAATTCCACTAGACATTATTACAACCTCGGTCTGAAGTAGACAGTTATTGGCTTGCCGCTGATGCTTCAGAATCTTCAACCAATATCGAGAGTCATGACTCCGTAACCCGGCGCATTCCTTTGTTATTGCTCTCTGGCCATGCTACGATATAAAGTCTTTACATTTCCCGCAAGGGTGGTTTTTGTCCAAATAATTCTCTCAGGGGAACCTTATCGATGTCCCAATCAAGTAGGCCTAGCAGTAGTCACCTGTAGACTCAACAGATATGTAATGCATAAAGCCATGTTTTTTTGATCTTGTGGTTGGGGCTTGCAATTGCTGTCATTTTATGGCTATCCTAATTTAGCAGGCGTTAAATAAATGCCCGAGCAGAGTCCCCACGTCCAGTTTTCAGGGGAAACTGGAAGCTAGGTTGAAGATACTGTATCCCCCTGAAAACTGGATGCATCTAGGTGTTGCTCACACCACTAAGGGTGATTCCTGGGACACACTATTTAAAGGAGAAGTTTACCCAAAATCCAGAAACTCACAAGTAATTCCACACATTAAAACTAGTTCAGTGGAGTTTGTTCTATCCCTGTAGTGCTGTACTGAAACAACTGTCAAAAAAACAGATTACTTGACTCATGATGTTGCCAGATGTACACCCAATACAATTGCAGTCAGTCTATAATCGTCAACGATAATCAGAATTCAACCGATATGAATCAGACAGTGGGGCGCCGCCTGACACACTAATTGGTCAGAAAGTTCAAATCAATGTTTCATAATCGTGGTGTAGATGTACTGTAGACGAATTGCACTCAAAAAATGTTCTTCCATACTATGGGTCATATTAGCGGGCTATCCCGGGGTTAAAACACTTATATATCCATTACGTACCTTTGACGAAGGGAAAGGACATCAGAAGATCTTCTCCTAGTTTCAGTTACAGCACAATAAAAAATTATCATTACCGCCTACTTGGAAATTACGTTATGAAACGTTGATTTGAAGCTTCTGACCAACTAGTGGGTCAGGCGATGCCCCACTGTCTAGTGATTTCTGATGATTGTTCACGACTATATCGACTGATTGGTTCTGTAAGGGGTGGGATGTAGGCCTAGCTCTGCTACACTGGCAGTGAATTCATGATTCAGAAAGTGTGGGCAAATTCGCTGTTTTATTGAGCTACTTTTGTCAAAAGTACTAACGGATTTCAAATCAAATTTTATTGGTCACATACACATGGTTAGCAGATGTTAATGTGAGTGTAGCGAAATGCTTGTGCTTCTAGTTCCGACCGTGCAGTAATATCTAACAAGTAATCTAAGAATTTCACAACAACTACCTTACACACACAAGTGTAAATTAATGAATAAGAATATGTACATATACATATATGGATGAGCGATTGCCGTGCAGCATAGACAAGATGTAGATGGTATAGAGTACAGTATATACATATGAGATGAGTAATGTAGGGTATGTAAACATGATATAAAGTGGCGTTGTTTAAAGTGCCTAGTGATACATTTATTGCATCCAATTTATAATTAATAAAGTGGCTAGAGATTTGAGTCAGTATGTTGGCAGCAGCCACTTAATGTTAGTGATGGCTGTTTAACAGTCTGATCGCCTTGAGATAGAAGCTGTTTTTCAGTCTCTCGGTCCCAGCTTTGATGCACCTGTACTTACCTCACCTTCTGGATGATAGCGGGGTGAACAGGCAGTGGCTCGGGTGGTTGTTGTCCTTGATTATCTTTTTGGCCTTCCTGTGACATCAGGTGGTGTAGGTGTCCTGGAGGGCAGGTAGTTTGCCCCCGGTGTTGCGTTGTGCAGACTTCACTACCCTCTGGAGAGCCTTACGGTTGTGGGCGGAGCAGTTGCCGTACCAGGTGGTGATACAGCCCGACAAGATGCTCTCGATTGTGCATCTGTAGAAGTTTGTGAGTGTTTTCGGTGACAAGCCAAATTTCTTCAGCCTCCTGAGGTTGAAGAGGCGCTGTTGCGCCTTCTTCACCACGCTGTCTGTGTGGGTGGACCATTTCAGTTTGTACGTGATGTGTACACCGAGGAACTTAAAACTTTCCACCTTCTCTACTACTGTCCCGTCGATGTGGAAAGGGGGTTGCTCCCTCGGCTGTTTCTTGAAGTCCATGATCATCTCCTTTGTTTTGTTGACGTTGAGTGTGAGGTTATTTTACTGACACCACACTCCGAGGGCCCTCACTTCCTCCCTGTAGGCCGTCTCGTCGTTGTTGGTAATCAAACTTACCACTGTAGTGTCGTCTGCAAACTTGATGATTGAGTTGGAGGCGTGCATGGCCACACAGTCATGGGTGAACAGGGAGTACAGGAGAGGGCTGAGAACGCACCCTTGTGCTCAGTGTTGAGGATCAGCGGGGTGGAGATGTTGTTTCCTACCCTCACCACCTGGGGGTGGCCTGTCAGAAAGTCCAGGACCCAGTTGCACAGGGCGGGGTCGAGACTCAGGATCTCAAGCTTAATGATGAGTTTTGAGGGTACTATGTTGTTAAATGCTTAGCTGTAATCGATGAACAGCATTCTTGCATGGGTATTCCTTTTGTCCAGATGGGTTAGGGCGGTGTGATTGCGATTGCGTCGTCTGTGGACCTATTGTGGCGGTAAGCAAATTGGAGTGGGTCTAGGGTGTTAGGTAGGGTGGAGGTGATATGATCCTTGACTAGTCTCTCAAAGAATTTCATGATGATGGAAGTGAGTGCTATGGGGCGAAAGTCGTTTAGCTCAGTTACCTTAGCTTTCTTGGGAACAGGAACAATGCTGGCCCTTTTGACGCATGTGGGAACAGCAGACTGGAATAGGGATTTATTGAATATGTCCTTAAACACTCCAGCCAACTGGTCTACGCATGCTCTGAGGACACGGCTAGGGATGCCGTCTGGGCCGGCAGCCTTGCGATGGTTAACACGTTTAAATGTTTTACTCACATTGGCTGCGGTGAAGGAGGTTTTGGTAGCGGGCCGTGTCAGTGGCACTGTATTGTCCTCAAAGCGAGCAAATACGTTGTTTAGTTTGTCTGGGAGCAAGACGTCGGTGTCCGCGACGGGGCTGGTTTTCTTTTTGTAATCTATGATTGACTGTAGACCCTGCCACATATGTCTTGCGTCTGAGCCGTTGAATTGCAACTCTACTTTGTCTCTATACTGACGCTTAATTCTTGCCTCAATTCTTTGAGTTAAGAAATGTGTACTTTTTCACCTAAAACATTTGAGATGATTTTATATCATTATTTTATGAAGCTGACTGCCACAGCAGCGGAGATGGGTAACAACTGCACATGTGTGCTCTCGGGGGAATCCCTGCTACGTAGAAACTGCAAGTTATGCCCTTATCCACAGATGCAAGTTTTCTTTGGCGGATAAGTGAAGACAGCGTTACACGTTAGTTATACAAATGAATCAAACAACCTACAAATATGTCTGACTATGAAATACTCACGAGTGATGAAGAAAACAACTGGAGGTGCACAGATCGAACCGTATTCATTTGAGCCTGAGTATTCGGGCGAAGAATTGAGGCAAATTAAGCTTCAGATGGCCGCTGCTGCTCTTGCCACCTAAGACGCAGCAGTAGCTGTACTACAGATCCAACCCATCCCCAGGATCAAGACCGACTGGTCATGCAGTTGTGACAATTGCGCTCCAATTCCTCAAAGGAGGAATGTATGTGCTGTGGAGAATTCGTATACGTGACTACAATACTTACAAAAATGGAGGATGATGATGAGGAGCAGTTAGTTTGCTTTTGCGACCACTGGGACTTTGCTGCCAACAAACTCTGGACTCCTGAAAAAAATTATCTGTATTCCAAAAATGAATGGGAGACGCTGACCCTGTTGGACAGTTATCTAATGAGTAAGTAGCCAAACCTTATTGAATGATCGCTTATCATAAACCTCTATGAGCGGGATCGTTAGTGGGTCCATGTTTTCACATTAGCCCAAAACTCTAAAGCCTATGTTTTATTTATCACCATGATTTTTGGGATATTCTATTCTGCAGTGTAAGGTTACAGTGTCTCTCTCTTACACTGATGTTTAGGATAACATGGTTCCATATTAGTTGATAACTGATATTGAAAGGTGATATGATGCAGTCTAAATGAAAGAAGTGGGAAACCTGATCGCATTTCACTCCATTGCATTGGCTTGACAGGAGAAAACAGTTCTGCCCAACTCAATTTTTTAACAGACAGCTGTGTTCTGTTCATTCTAGGCTTGCTAGCCAGCCAAGTTATTTGTTTATTCTGTTGATCTAGCTTGCTAACTAGCTGCATGCAGTGTCTGTTTACCTAACTTTAGGTTTGGTGTTACTAGTTAAAATTAGAGGCTGAGTTATTTTACTCTTCTGTAAAAAACTGAACAAGCCTAAAAATATGCAAAACTGTTAACAAAAAGATTGGACATTAATAGCAGAGGTTAATTTCTCCCTCCTTGTCTCTGCTTGAAGGACATATCACCCTGACACCCTGCAGATGTAAAGAACTTGTTGGGAACCTCCCAGCCACTAGGATAGTCACCATATCCCAGGATTTTATTGTGGAGTGTGCAACATCACAGTGTTATATAGAAATAGATTCACCCATGTTATTGTTTATCATGCAGATTTGTCAGGCCATTGTAATTTATGAAGCTCATTCTTCTTATTCAGACGTGATTTTCTGTCCCAGGGGATTGCACTGTGTGCAAGTCTTCAATTTAGACCACAATTAGTTGAATGCGGTGTTAGTAAATGGCTGGAACAAAAACATGTAAACTCCTGTCCCGTGAATGAAAATAAATGTGTCGGTCATGACAAAATGTGCCTTCATGTACTGAACAAGTTTATGAATGTTGGAAGTTAATCTACTTAAAATGTCCCTCACTTGGGAATTACCTATTTTGTACAATGGACTTTGTTTTAAGGACTCGTGCATAGATACAGGAAAACCAATAAAAGTGTTAATATTTATTCAAAATGACAAGTGTTGATGTCTCCATGTTTCTGGTTTTGAAGTTTGGGCATCTGGTGCCTGCAGTTCATCTGTCTAATCCCCTGCAAGGAGATTGAAATGCATCAATAACATTACAATGCTGTATTCATTTCATTGAATATTTACAGTACCAGTCAAAAGTTTGGACACACCTACTCATTCCAGTGTTTTTCTTAAGTTGAACTGTTTTCTACATTGTAGAATAATAGTGAAGACATCAAAACTATGAAATAACACATACGGAATCATGTAGTAACCAAACAAGAGTTAAACAAATCAAAAAAATATTTTATATTTGACCTTCTTCAAAGTAGCCACCCTTTGCCTTGATGACAGCTTTGCACACTCTTGGCATTCTCTCAACCAGCTTTGTGAGAGTCACCTGGAATGCATTTCAATTAACAGGTGTGCCTTGAATGAGTAGAAACTGAAACACTGGAATGAGTAGGTGTCCAAACTTTTGACTGGTACTGTATATGTTTGATATGCATTTCTATAATTATAATGGACATGTTATCCTTCATCACATGCCAGTATTTGTATCCAATGCATTTAGCTTACATTAGAATGAAGTAGCCTAGGCCGCCTTATCTAGTTAGCTTCTTATGGCTGCAATCCCACTAACGGGATCGATATGACAACAGCCAGTGAAAGTGCAGGGCGCCAAATTCAAACAACAGAAATCTCATAATTAAAATTCTTCAAACATACATGTGTCTTATATCATTTTAAAGGTATTCTTGTTGTTAATCCCACCAAAGTGTCCGATTTCAAATAGGATTTTCAGCGAAAGCACCATAAACGATTATGTTAGGTCACCGCCAAATCACAGACAAACAGTCATTTTTCCAGCCAAAGATAGGAGTCACAAAAAGCACAAATAGAGATAAAATGAATCACTAACCTTTGATGATCTTCATCAGATGACACTCATAGGACTTCATGTTACACAATACATGTATGTTTTGTTTGAACAAGTTCATATTTATATAAAGAAATCTGAGTTTACATTGGCGTGTTACGTTCACTAGTTCCAAAAACATCTAGTGATTTTGCATAGCCACATTGATTCAACAGAAATACTCATCATAAATGTAGATGATAATACAAGTTATACACATGGAATTATAGATATACCTCTCCTTAATACAACCGCTGTGTCAGATTTCCAAAAAACTTTACGGAAAATGCAAACCATGCAATAATCTGAGACGGCACTCATAACAATAGTCAAATTAGCCGCCATGTTGGAGTCAACAGAAACCAGAAATGACATGATAAATATTCCCTTACCTTTGATGATCTTTATCAGAGTGCACTCCCAGGAATCCCAGGTCCACAATAAATGCTTGATTTGTTCGATAATGTCCGTTATTTAGCTACTTTTGTTAGCGTGTTTGGTAAACAATTCCAAAGTCACGAAGCGCGTTCACTAAAACCTGACGAAATGTCCAAAAGTTCCGTAACAGTCAGTAGAAACATGTCAAACGATGTATTGAATCAATCTTTAGAATGTTGTTAACATAAATCTTGAATAACGTTCCAACCGGAGAATTACATTGACTTCAGATGAGCGATGGAACGGAGCTCCCTCTCATGTGAACGCGCATGGTCAAAGAATGGTCACCTCTTGGCAGACGTGACTAATTCTCCTCTCATTCGGCCCCACTTCACAGTAGAGTCATCAGACAAAGTTCTACAGACTGTTGACATCTAGTGGAAGCCGTAGGAAGTGCAAACCCATTCATATCTTGCTGTGATTTCAATGGGATCTTGGTTGAAAATCCACCAGCCTCAGAATTTCCACTTCCTGTTTGGATTTTTTCTCAGGTTTTTGCCTGCCAACAGAGTTCTGTTATACTCACAGACATAATTCAAACAGTTTTAGAAACTTCAGAGTGTTTTCTATCCAATTCTAATAATAATATGCATATATTAGCAACTATGACTGAGGAGTTGGCCGTTTACTCTGGGCACCTCTGTGCACCTTTCATCCAAGCTACTCAATACTGCCCCTGCAGTCATAAGAAGTTAAAACAAATGGGGAAAAAACTATTTGCTACATGTCTTTAGCTGGCTAGCAAGTTCATTACTTCATGATATAAAAACACATTGCAATTTACACATTGCTGAATCTACAATTAGGCCTAGTTTTTTTAGTTGGTCATCTCTAAACAGCCGATAAGCAGGACTAGAGTTCGCCTACTAACGTTAGCTAGCTATCACGTCCAACGTGTTAGCTAGCTAGCTAGCTTGGCAATGGGCTGATAAACAACATATGAAAGTCATTTGTTGAACATTTTAACATAATTTGGTGAATAAATCAACTTTATAGTTACATTTCGCGAAGTTCTCCTTATTATTTTTCTCCCAAGTGGGGACTTCTGTCTGTCTGTCATTATTTCAAAAAAAAATGTTTTCCTGCGCTGCAAGGTGTTATGGGATAGACTTCCTAGCGAAGGATACATGGGATGCTGCCTTCATAATCGCCCGAATGGAGGCACCTTAGAAGGCAGCGTGTCACGCCCTGACCATAGTTTGCTTTGTATGTTTCTATGTTTTGTTTGGTCAGGGTGTGATGTGAGTGGGCACTCTATGTTGTATGTCTAGTTTGCCTATTTCTATGTGTTTGGCCTGATATGGTTCTCAATCAGAGGCTGGTGTCAGTCGTTGTCTCTGATTGGGAGCCATATTTAGGTAGCCTGTTTTGTATTGTGGGTTGTGGGTGATTGTTCCTGTTCCTGTGTTTGTGTTCACCATACGGGACTGTTTCATTTTCGTTCGTTCACTTTGTTGTTTTTGTTCAGTGTTTCTATTTGCTTTATTAAAATATGGAAACTTACCACGCTGCGCATTGGTCCTCCGATCCTTCCTACTACTCCTCCTCAGAAGAGGAGGAAGACGAGCGTTACACAGCATTTTAAGGTACCTTGGGCTTGGGACAGGCCAATTTTTACGTCCTGCCTAGAAATGCTGCCTTTCCTTGTCGATTGGGACACAGCCCATATCTCGTTCATATGCATCGTCTCTGAAGTGCTTGCTACACGCGCAGTGGTGCAAGGTTGGCTGCAGGAGTATTTACATTGTATTTACTATTTCAAATTGCTACTAACCATCTTCTGCATCTCTCTGTATCTTTTATCGGAGAACAGTATAATTTGGTGCCTTCTTCCCTTGATTTCCTGTGCATAGTGCAGCCAGGGACCGAACACCAGCTTGCTCTTGCTGCCATCTCTTTTTCCACTTTGCGTAACTAACTTTACCTGCGATATGCCTAACTCTGTCAACTGTCGCACCAGTGTCTTCTCCCCCATCCCCCAATTTTTTTTATCTGTGACATCAAGCTCCATAAAAGGGCATATACATATTTCATGTAGCAGGGTCTCCCCCACAAGGGCGCACATATGCGGTTGCTACCCATCTCCTCTGCTGTGGCAGTCAACTACAGAAAATAATGATATAAAAGTACACATTTACTGAACCAAAACCGATAGTACTTTTGACAAAAATAGCTCATTCTGCTAGACGCTTCCAATAAAATAAGGAATTTGTCCACTTTTTTAAACTTCTGAATCATTCACTGGCAACGGAGCTAGGCCTACATCCAGCAACGTCACGAGTCACGTGACCTGTTTTTGGCAGCTGTTTCACTACAGCACTAAAGGGAGAGAGAGGAGGAGGAGGAGAGGGAAAACTCCCCCAAACTAGTTTTAATGTATGGAATCTCTTGGGAGTTTCTGGATTTTGGGTAAACTTGGGTACATTTTGGCATCCACGTGCTTTCTATCCAAATCAGTTTGTGCATATTTAATGATGACATTCTGTCATGTTTTGGTCTTCGGCAAGGGATTTTTCGTCTGCTTGTGCACGTAACTCTAGCTGAAGTCTATGCCCCTTCGTCGGTGATCAACTGTAGGGATTCTTCAATGTAGGGTCTGTTGTCATTCAACGAGAGACGATTTCATGCACATTTTTCTTGAGAAATACTGGACCAAACATCTTAGTTAGATGTAAAATTGCATGACTAAGACTTCCTCGGCAAAAACGTCAAAATGAATGACAATTTCTTGAGTTATCTTAGATTAATTCAGACTATTTTGAGGAAGTGTATACTGTCTACGGCGTCTCGAGGGACGTTTTTCAAGTGTTTTTTTAAGGGTGTATGTGAGGCACAGATGTTCACTTTGCCTAGCCAAGTTCAGCCAGGAGAAAACCGAACATAATATGCAAATGACTTAACACTCCCCCATCTTTCTTTTTCTGAGAGCTGAGCCAGCTGACGTTTTTCTGAGAGTTCAGCCAGCTGACGTATGATCCATGCCTTGTTTCAAACCACATATGATTAGAGGTTTAATCATGTTGTTGGGATGTATTTGCTTGACTGGATGTTTCATCAAGGTCTGATCTCTTTTTTATGCCTTATGTTTTATAATGTGATATTATTTAGTCATCAAATATAAATTGTCAGTATCCATAATGACATGGCCATATCCATATCTGGTGTCAGAATGCTGAATGGACAGCGATACAGACGTCAAGTGGAATATGATCATAAGCTAGGTCACAAGGTACTGATACTACTGATACTGAGCTAAGCTACTGATACGGTTCTGCAGTGGCATCACTAAACACCACTGCAATGACTCTGGTGCTCAATGCAGTTCTATCTCTGAGTCCACCATAATAGTGCACATAGAATGATCTGCCAAGTCTAGTTCTGTAGTCTGGAAAAATTCTCGATTTCAGTAGACATCCAATTTATTGATCATGACGTTGGACTTGCAGTGGGCCTTTTGGCAAGGCAAGTATTTGGGCCCCACCCCATTTCGTCGAGAAGGGGGTAGCTGCAGCTCAATATGACGACCGGCGAGTGGGTGTGTCGAAATGAAAGTAGTGGGCGTGTGGAAAGGAGTGGGTGTGTCAAGCGCTCTGCTATAGGTTAGACGATTTTCATTAGGCAGTGTTTTTTTGTTTCTTACCGCGCAACTAACGTACCGCAAAAGTTTGGACTTCTGTTTTGAAGCCAGAGGATGAATCTGAGTTACCACTGCTGGCTTGCTTCTGAAGCTAAGCAGGGTTGGTCCTGGTCAGTCCCTGGATGGGAGACCAGATGCTGCTGGAAGTGGTGTTGGAGGGCCAGTAGGAGGCACTCTTTCCTCTGGTCTAAAAAATATCCCAATGCCCCAGGGCAGTGATTGGGGACACTGCCCTGTGTAGGGTGCCGTCTTTTGGATGGGACGTTAAACGGGTGTCCTGACTCTCTGAGGTCATTAAAGATCCCATGGCACTTATCGTAAGAGTAGGGGTGTTAACCCCGGTGTCCTGGCTAAATTCCCAATCTGGCCCTCAAACCATCATGGTCACCTAATAATCCCCAGTTTACAATTGGCTCATTCATCCCCCTCCTCTCCCCTGTAACTATTCCCCAGGTTGTTGCTGCAAATGAGAACGTGTTCTCAGTCAACTTACCTGGTAAAATAACGGTAAAATAAAATAAAATAAATAAAAAATTTCACTGTTAGTTTTACACAAATAATGGTAAATGTTCAGTTATAAAACTGACAATTGTTTTTATTTTTTATTAAAAGTACTGATGGTCTACTGTTGCTTCATGCGTTGTATACGTGTTCTTATATGTGAATGTCGCCCTGATATTGGCTACTAGGTAGCTACTACCTACGCCGTTGCTGAAGGACTCAGTCTCAGTGTTGTTGCCATTCATGCCCTCTACATGCAGTAGTAGATTGTAGGCCTATGCATGTATCAAGGTGACATGTAGATGGTTATCAATATTAGTTATTTCTTGTGTAGGTTGCTATCCTACTTTTAATAAAATCATGGGAGGGAAACTTGCCACGTCAGCTCCCGCCGGCGACACAGCTGTGATAGTCGCCCAGTAGGAACCACCTCAGGTCAGCAGGCACGTCGATACAACACCGGTGCACTGGTCGCCGGCTTATCGACTCATTGGTCTAGATTGGCAACAAATCTGCCCAATTAGCTGATTTGCTTTCCATACACCGACTCCTTTCAACACACATCCGGTCACCATAATTGGGCTGCCATTAACCATAGTTGATTTTGCCCGGAAGGCGGTGCTATACATAACAGTGGGCGTGGGTTTCTAAGTGCAAAGACAGTCCGATGCGCATCCAGGTTCAACCGAGAACCCTCCCCCTGGGACCTCATTCATAAATTAAGCTATGGTGGCTTTTATACATTTACAGTTTACAGTTGCACTTTCATATTAGTACATACTTGTCTTCATTTGAACTAACAATAGTTAGCTACCAATTCAATTCAATCTCAAATGTGAACAATGTGTAACGTCAAGTTTTGCTTGCTAGCCAACCAACAACATCAATGCCATATTAAGCCAATCTACTAAATTTACCTGAATCAAATATATAAACTGATCATGACTAGATTTAATCTAATTATCTGTGATTGGTTAGTCAACATGCAATAATACCTGTATACTGTCAATCACTAGCTAGGCTTCCATCCAATTCATTTTCATGCAGATATTCTAGAATCTGCATAAAGAAAATATATGCTTTTTCCCACCAGTGGTATGTTTCCACAAAATAAACTTATTGTGGATAAAAATCAGTGCGTGATGATGTAGTGTACACAAAATGTACTTTTTTGCTTAAAGGGAGGCTTTAGGATTTTGTCATTGAAGACCTTTATTTACTTCTCCAGAGTCAGATGAACTCATGGATACCATTTTTATTAGAACCCGACCGATAAATCAGTTTACCGATATTATCGTCCGATATTGGCCTTTCACATAAATATTTGTATCGGTCTTTATTCAACAGATAAAGCACCGATATTATATACATAGAATAAACAAATAAGTCTGCTCATTTGCGGTAATTTTATTAACATTTTCAATGCTTGCCTGTAGAGGGCGCACTAAGAGCGGCTCATTGAACATCACTCAGCCCTAGGTCACAAAGTGAGCGAGAGTAGGCATGGCGGTTTGACAGTGAGTAGCTTGCCACAGCCAGCGTATTTAAAAAGTAAATAATCAAAGTACACTTCACCAAGCAATTAGCAGCCCTGTCCTCATAACATTCTCACTTAGTTAACTTTAACTGGCTAGCTAGCCAGCAAGATAGTTAGCTTAGCTCTCTAGTGAGCAAGGTAGTTAGCTTAGCGAGCTAGCAATCTGTACTACTTATGTGCCAACACTAGACTGGCACCAAAGTGAACGCTCTTCCTTAATACAAAAATAACACTGTTACTGTCTGGGGATACTATGATAGCTAGGGTGCTTATTTATTTAGTTTTCTGAAATATGCAATCTGCAAAAAGCAATACAGTTGACTCAGACCTATTAAGTCATGGGGCAGCAGGTAGCCTGGCGGGTAGGAACGTTGGGCCATTAACTGAAAGGTTGCTGGATCAATCCCTGAGCTGACAAGGCAGTTAACCCACTGTTCATCGATGACGTGGATGTCGATTTAAGGCAGCCCCCCACACCTCTACATGTCAGTTGAAGTCATTCAGTTGTACAACATTCATGATAAGTAGCTAACGTGAGTTGGCTTACATTAGAATGTGTGACCAGTGCGGCAAGCATTTGCCTGCATAAATGTTTGCAATCATCAGTGCATGCCCTTTTGCAGTTGAAATGTATAGCCGATAAGGAACATATGGGTTCTGTAAGAAAACATTGTCGTAATGAACAGTTAGCTTGTGTTAGTCACAATGTACTGTCATGGTTCGTGCTATCCGGGATCGTTATGACGTGCCTACCCTATTGAAGTTGATGTTTAAAATACACTGCTCAAAAAAATAAAGGGAACACTAAAATAACACATCCTAGATTTGAATGAATGAACTATTCTTATTAAATACTTTTTTCTTTACATAGTTGAATGTGCTGACAACAAAATCACACAAAAATTATCAATGGAAATCAAATTTATCAACCCATGGAGGTCTGGATTTGGAGTCACACTCAAAATTAAAGTGGAAAACCACACTACAGGCTGATCCAACTTTGATGTAATGTCCTTAAAACAAGTCAAAATGAGGCTCAGTAGTGTGTGTGGCCTCCACGTGCCTGTATGACCTCCCTTCAACGCCTGGGCATGCTCCTGATGAGGTGGCGGATGGTCTCCTGAGGGATCTCCTCCCAGACCTGGACTAAAGCATCCGGATGGAGCGAGACATGATGTCCCAGATGTGCTCAATTGGATTCAGGTCTGGGGAACGGGCGGGCCAGTCCATAGCATCAATGCCTCCCTCTTGCAGGAACTGCTGACACACTCCAGCCACATGAAGTCTAGCATTATCTTGCATTAGGAGGAACCCAGTGCCAACCGCACCAGCATATGGTCTCACAAGGGGTCTGAGGATCTCATCTCGGTACCTAATGGCAGTCAGGCTACCTCTGGCGAGCCCATGGAGGGCTGTGCGGCCCCCCAAAGAAATGCCACCCCACACCATGACTGACCCACCGCCAAACTGGTCATACTGGAGGATGTTGCAGGCAGCAGAACGTTCTCCACGGCGTCTCCAGACTGTCACGTCTGTCACATGTGCTCAGTGTGAACCTGCTTTCATCTGTGAAGAGCACAGGGCGCCAGTGGCGAATTTGCCAATCTTGGTGTTCTCTGGCAAATGCCAAACGTCCTGCACGGTGTTGGGCTGTAAGCACAACCCCCACCTGTGGACGTCGGGCCCTCATACCACCCTCATGGAGTCTGTTTCTGACCGTTTAAGCAGACACATGCACATTTGTGGCCTGCTGGAGGTCATTTTGCAGGGCTCTGGCAGTGCTCCTTCTGCTCCTTCTTGCACAAAGGCGGAGGTAGTGGTCCTGCTGCTGGGTTGTTGCCCTCCTACGGTCTCCTCCACGTCTCCTGATGTACTGGCCTGTCTCCTGGTAGCACCTCCATGCTCTGGACACTACGCTGACAGACACAGCAAACCTACTTGCCACAGCTCGCATTGATGTGCCATCCTGGATGAGCTGCACTACCTGAGCCACTTGTGTGGGCTGTAGACTCCGTCTCATGCTACCACTAGAGTGAAAGCACCACCAGCATTCAAAAGTGACCAAAACATCAGCCAGGAAGCGTAGGAACTGAGAAGTGGTCTGTGGTTACCACCTGCAGAACCACTCCTTTATTGGGGGTGTCTTTTTAATTGCCTATAATTTCCACCTGTTGTCTATTCCATTTACACAACAGCATGTGAAATGTATTGTCAATCAGTGTTGCTTCCTAAGTGAACAGTTTGATTTCACAGAAGTGTGATTGACTTGGAGTTACCTTTTGTTGTTTAAGTGTTCCCTTTATTTTTTTGAGCAGTGTAGTTAAGGTAAGGGTTAAGGTCAGGGTTAGGTTACGATCCCATATCGGTCAGGCTCTAATTTTTATGTCTCTGTCCAGTATGAAAGAAGTTAGAGGTAGTTTAATGAGCCAATGCTAACTAGCGTTAGCACAAGTAATGGTATTCAATGGCTATCTGCTAGCACACTAGTCAGCAATTCTATTAGCGCTAGTTAGCAACTTCCTTCAAACCGCACGCAGAGACATAAAAATGGTATCCACGAGTTCATCTGACTCTGGGAAAGTTGATAAAGGGTCTCATTGCCAAGATCCTGAAGTATCCCTTCGAACTTTCATGTACCGAATAAAAAATCAAAAGTTCAATGTGTTTCCATCGCATTTTCATCTCTACTGATAGGTTTGTCACAAAAACTGGTGCATTAAATAGCAAATGTGCACCTGCACTCTAGCCAACAGCTTGCAGTGCGGGTTGGCTAGTCTACATAATGAGATTATTAGGGATAAGAGCGAGAATATTTTTATTTGTCAAACGGCAGTCAAGCATCGATCATCATGTTGCCAGAATAAGAACCCTCGATATTTATTGGAAAGCAGCATCAAGCTCATCCAGTTTCCATCACAGTTGTTGTGTTTTTTTTTCAATTAAAACTGTGGATGGAAAAGTGGTTACTCAGAGGAATTATTTGTGTTTCTGGCTTCTTTAAAGGCCCGGTGCAGTCAAACTAGATTTTCCTGTGTTTTTATATTTCCACACTATGAGGTTGGAATAATAATGTGAAATTATGAAAAGAATGATAATGCCCTTTTAGTGTATGAGTTGTTTAATTAAAAAGACTAAAAGACTTTAAAAAAATCGTCTGTCCTTGGTTGCAACACTCACTACCGAGTTCCAAACTGCCTCTGGAAGCAAGGTCAGCACAATAACTGTTCGTCGGGAGCTTCATGAAATGGGTTTCCATTGCCGATTAGCAGCACACAAGTCTAACAGGCTGACTACACCACTCGCGTTGCAAAATAAATGTAGAAATCTATATTATTCAGTTATTGCACCCACACTGCTCGCGCGCGCCAACAAGCTTTTTAGCCCTGTGTCCAAGGGCTAAAATATAAGTCAGTTCTATTTCTGACGCAGATCGCGCTGCAAGTCCTGCCTCTCCCATCTCCTCATTGGTTTATAGAAGCAGGTACCCACCTGCCATCTCCTCATTGGTTATATCCACGTGGTGACTGAAAAACGAAATAGATTGGTATGGTAATGCACCTAATTTATGAAAGTTGCCAATCGCAATATAAAGTCAAGACAAGAAAAAGCCAGGAAGGAGGAGAGATGACTAGAAACGATTCGGTTGACCATTTTATGTGTGGATTAATTGGTGGAGTAGAGGACCTTGTGCATTTCAGGTAAAATAACAGCTCAATGTTTATATCCAAGGACAAATTAGCTAGCAACAGCAAGCTAGCTAAATAGGACAATTGTGCAAGCTAGCTAGCTCAATTGCCATAAATGTTTAATGCTTTTTGACCTGTCCCCAAATTAATATAATTGGTTCAGAGTTTGTTTTGATATTTTAACCTCCGTGTCGTGATCGCGTTTGGTGTGGGGGTACAAAATACATTCATGCACCATGGCGCACGCGCACAGCTGGTTTGGGTTCTGTGTAAGATCACCATGCGCAATGCCAAGCATTTGCTGGAGTGGTTTAAAGCTCGCTGCCATTGGGACTTTGGAGCAGTGGAAACGTGTTCTCTGGAATGATGAATCACGCTTCACCATCTGGAAGTCCGACGGACAAATCTGGGTTTGGTGGATGCCAGGAGAACTCTACCTGCCTGAATGCATAGTGGCAACTGTAAAGTTTGGTGGAGGAGGATTAATGGTATGGGGCTGTTTTTCATAGTTCGGGCTAGGCCCCTTAGTTCCAGTGAAGGGAAATCTTAACGCTACAGCATACAATGACATTCTAGACGATTCTGTGCTTCTAACTTTGTGGCAACAGTTTGAGAAAGTCCCTTTCCTGTTTCAGCATGTTGAGATCGGTTTGGAAGAACTTGACTGGCTTGCACAGAGCCCTGACCTCAACCCCATTGAACATCTCTGGGATGAATTGGAATGCCGACTTCGAGTCAGGCCTAATCGCCCAACATCAGTCCCCGACCTCACTAATGCTCTTGTGGCTGAATGGAAACAAGTCCCTGCAGCAATGTTCCAACATCTAGTGGAAAGCCTTCCCAGAACAGTGGAGGCTGTTATAGCAGCAAAGGAGGGACCAACTCCATATTAATGCCCATGATTTTGGAATGAGATGTTCGATGAGCAGGTGTCCACATACTTTTGGTAATGTAGTGAACAAATTATTTTGGTCAATTAAGAACACATTTTTATTTATAATGACAGCCTACCGGGGAACAGTGGGTTAACTGCCTTGTTCAGGGGCAGAACGACAGATTTTTACCTTGTCAGCTCGAGGATTCAATCTAGCGACCTTTCGGTTACTGGCCAAACGCTCTAACTTACCTGTCGCCCCAATTGATGGCTATACATTTTTTTTCAGCAACTAGACCTACAGTAGATTACAAAACGTGCTCTGATATTGATCATCAATATCTACAGTGCCTTCAGAAAGTATTCACACCCCTTGACATTTTCCAAATGTTGTTGTATAATAATAGTGTTTAACATGATTTTTGAATGACTACCTCACCTGTGTACCCCACACATACAAATATCTGTAAGGTCCCTCAGTCGAGCAGTGAATTTCAACCACAAAGACCAGGGAGGTTTTCCAATGCCTCACAAAGAAGGGCACCTATTGGTAGAACAAAAACAGACACTGAATATCCCTTTGAGTATGTTGAAGTTATTAATTACACTTTGGATGGTGTATTTATACACCCAGTCCCTATAAAGATACAGGTGCCCTTCTTAAATCAGTTGCCAGA